>NC_089233.1:33658573-34297011 GCF_963924675.1 Phocoena phocoena | reverse complement strand
AAATAAATTAAAAAAAAAAAAAAAAAAAACCATGCAAGTGAGAGGAGCCAGACACGGAAGGCCACGCTGCACGGGACCGATTTATGGGAACTGCCCCGAGTCGGCTAATTCACAGGCAGAAAGTAGATGAGTGGCTGCCAAGGGCTGGATGGGAGTGGGAATCTGTAGTCAATGGACACAGGAGATCTTACGAAGGGATGAAAAAAAGTTCTGAAACCAACCTACAGAAATGACTGCACCACTTGGTGATGTTACTAGAAACCATTGCACTGTACGTTTAAAGGGGGTGCATTTTTCCGATCTGTGAAACATGCCTCAATAAAGATGTTGAAAAAGAAGAAGGAAGAAATGGCAAAAGGAAAAAGAAGTGAACAGAAGTGATGTGGTGCCTGGTACGGTGTCAAATGACTCAACTTCCTCTCGGAGGAAGAGAAGGTATCCAGCACGTTCTTCCAGGTCTTTCCTGGGCCGGGAGGGCTAAGCAGCAAGTGGGCCCAGTGCCCTGAGGGGCTTGGGGGTGAGGTCCACGTGGCAGAAGTCCAATGGCGCTGGGCCATCACCCCACCATGGGTGGGTCTGGCGAGTTAAAAAGTTGCAACAAAATGTCACGGTTCTTGGCTTGGGTGGAATTTTATCAGCTCCACCATCACCAGCTGATCTGAAGCTCTGCTGGGCAGTTATAGTGTCAAAGATTAATTTTGCAAAAGGAGGAAGTAAATTAATCATTCCCTATTTCACACAGGTGCAGGTGCTGTGTGGGAACGCAAGCCCTCTCCAGCCGAGACAAGAAAGAACATCTAGTGGGGAGATATGCCATGTGGGTGTTCAACAGTCAACAGTTGGACAAGACTGATCAATGGGAACAGAGGTCAGCAGAGTGGTTACCTCTGGGGGATACTGATTGGGGAGGTCCCTCGGGACCTTTCGGGAAATGTCCTCTATCTTGACCTGAGTAATGGTTTCATGGGTACCTACTGATGCAAAAACTCACAAGGGTGAGCTCTTAAAACTTGGACACTTTCCATAGACAAGTTTTTTAAAGTAAAAAAAAAGAAAATCATAGGGACTGACATATCTTGTAAATGACACACACACTGATGGACAGATGAAGGACAAAATCATAGGGACTGACATATCTTGTAAATGACACACACACTGATGGACAGATGAAGGACAAAGCAAACCCAGGAGATGTGGTGAGGATAGGGATGTTCTCCAATTCTTCCAACTTTCCTGGCATTTAAAAATTGGGATCGACACAAAAGGTCACATGCTGTATGATTCTGTTTATATGAAATATCCAGAATAAGTATATCCAAAGAGACGGAAAGCAGATTAGCGGTTGTCAGGGGCTGTGGGGAGGGGATGGGGAATGACTGCTGACGGGTGTGGAGTTTCCCTTTGGGGCGATGAAAGTGCCCTGGAACCAGATAGAGGCAGTGGTTGCACAACATCGTAAATGTACAAAATGCCATGGAATTGTACACTTTAAGTGGTTAATTATATCTTATGTGAATCTCACTTCCATTAAAAAAATAGGAAAGTTCAAGAGAACGTTTGGGTAGTAAAATTAATAATGATGTTTTCTTCCAAAAAAAGGAAGGAAGGAAGGAAGAGAAAAGACAGAAAGATTATCCCATGCAGTCTTCAAAGCGTGGTTTCTTTTCTTAAGTTTGTTCATTTGAATGAAAAGAAAATAGTTCAAAATTATCTCCCTAAAACATCCTTGTTACTTTGAGTCATTACTCTAAGCAAATACAATGAGAGAGCTGGATGCTATTCACACGCACAAGAAAAGGTCACAGGTACACGAGAAGGTTAATGGATGATGGTTCTCTCTGGTGGTGGAATTATACGCCATCTTAATTTGCTTCGTTATACTTGTTTATCGGTCCTGAAATGTTTGTAATGAACACATATTACTTTTATTAGGAGGAAAAAAGGACACACTCCAAAAAGCTGTTTTCATTTAGGAAAGCACACGCCACCATGGCAGTCACAAGAGAGGGGACAAAAAAACTGCCAAAGGGGCTGGGTACCAGGGCAAGGGCATGGCCAGAGGGAAGGATGCTGGCAGGGCTGGCTGAGGCCGGAAAGAAAAGTGGGAGGTGGAGGCAGGAAAGGAATGAGAGAGGGGAGGGGGGATCCTGAGGGAGGGGGGCCCTCTTGCCTTTCCTGCCCCACTCTCCCCATGCCCCCACTTCTCACCCCCAGCTGTGCCATCCCCAGCCCACTCTTGTCCCTCAGGTCTCAGGGGGACTGGTCCTCAGGTGGGTGGATCCCTTGGCTCTCAGAGGAGTGGCAGCCACGTCTGGGCCTGGGGACAGCAGTGGGGCCGGCCGAACCTTGACCTCTCTCGTGACCTGTCCACCCTCAGCCACCCACTCCTCTGGACCCTCGTCTTAGTCATGCCTGGAATGCAGATGAAATACAGACGCCCAGTTAAATTCAAATTTCAGATAAACAATGGATAATTTTATAATATTATTATATCCCAAGTAGTACATGGGATATAATTATACAAAAAAAAATATTTGTGTTCTAAAATTCAAACTTAACTGGATACCCTATATTTTTATTTGCTAAATCTGGCAACCCCACCTGTGGGATGCCTCTGGGGTCAGCTCTGTCACTGACACAGTCCGCCCTGGCCCTCTCTGAACCTCAGTTTCTCCAGCTACAAAAAAACATATAAACTCAACCGCACTGGGCTGTGGAGGGTTCAGAGAAGAGGGGGTCATCTTAGCAGCTCACAGGACTGAGCATGGCTCCAGTGTGGCCCCCGGTGCAGGATCCCCAGGAGAACCTTTGGGCTCAGGTCGGTTGTTATCCCCATGTTACAGGAGAGGAAACTGAGGCACAGAGAGGGAAAGTGATCTCCCCAGCCTGCATCTGAGTAGTGGCAATGGTAGGAGAAGTAAGGATGATGATGTTGATAATAATAGTGAGCCCTGCACTGCAGCTGCATAATCTCATCGAATCTTTACAGCAGCCCAGCAGGTGGGGACAATCGCTCTTACCCTTTCAGAGGGAATCGCATGAACAGAGAGGTAAGGTGACTTGCTCAAGGTCACACAGTAAGTGGCAAAGCTGGGATCCTAACCAGAGCCTGGATCCTGAGTCTGTGGTTCTCCTCCAGATGGGGCCCATAAGCTGCAGCAACTTTGTACCCGGGGTGGAGGAGCTGGTACTACCAGCAATAAGGAGGTTCCTCTTCAGTGCATTTCCACCTGGGCACTTTGACATTTGCGGCTGGATCATTCCGTGTACGGGGCTGTTCTGTGCACTGTAGGGTGTATAGCAGCATCCCTGGACTCCACCACTAGATACCCACCCACTGCATTCCCCAAGTTGTGACGGCTAAAAATGTCTCCAGATGTGACCACATGTCCCCTGGGGGCAGAATCACACCCAGGTGAGAACCACGGGGTCAGACAAGCCCCTGGTCCTGAGCAGGGCTGGTGGCACAGGGAGCACCAGGGTGGGTGATGGGGCACTCACGCTCTGCAGCTTGGCCTCCGTGTCCACGATGTTCCTCTCCACTTGGTCGGCATTCTTCTGCAGCTGCTCAATCAGCTCTGACAGCTCCTTGTTAGAGACGCTGCAGGCGGAAGAAGGGAGGTAGGCGGAGGGCCAGAGGGCAAGGGCCGGGTCCCCACCAGCACCCAGCCTCCCAGGCTGTCCCCAGCCCCAGGCTTGGAGCAGGAGCTGTCCAGTGAGCCTCAGATGGAGCTTGGCTGTCCCCCCAGGGCAACGTCACTAAAGGCACAGAAAGGAGGCAGCACCTGGCAGGGAATCAGCCCTCGCTCTGGCCATCGCTCTAACGCTTCTGTTTTACCATGCTGGCAGAGCACACTTACCCTTTTATTCCACATTTTTTACTGAGATGTAAAATTCACCCTTTTAAAGTGTATAATTCAGTGGTTTTTAGTGTATTCACAAGGTTGTATAACCATCATCACTATGTAATTCCAGAATGTTTTCATCACCCCCAAAAAGAAACTCCGCATCCTTTAGTACTCACACTCCTCACCATCCCGCCCTACGGCCCCTGGCAACCACGAATCCACTTTCTGTCTCTATGGATTTGCCTATTCCGGACATTTCATAGAAATGGAATCATACAATACGAGCGACACCTTTCATGTCTAACTTCTCTCACGTACCAATATTTTTGAGGGTCATCCATGTTATAGCATGTGTCAGTGCTTCATTCCTTTTTATGGCTGCATAATACTCCACAGCTTGAATATCTCACAGTTTACGTATCCAGTCATCCACTGATGGACATTTGGGTTGTTTCCACCTTTTGGTCATTACAGATCAGGCTGCTATGAACATTTGGGTACAAGTTTTTGTGCGAGCAGCATTATTAAATACCTGACACTTTTAATCTACTCACTCTTTATACTTAAATAAATTTACTAAAAAAAGGAAATTGCTCTTCCCATTGCAAACATAAAACCAGAAGTCCTTGCCATCAATGGAGGTAACCACCAAAATAAATTCCACGGAAATAAAAGGATGGCATTAAGTTCTAGCCGGACACTAGGCCGCCTGCACATGTTGAAGCTGAGCCTTGCCCTCACCTGCTTAAAAGCAGAGCTTGGCACATGCTGCAGCCAAGTTAGAGCTGTGCTGGCACCAGGCTGAGACCTCCTGGGTGTTCTCAGAGCATCTGAGAGAGACCTGAAATCAGAACGGCTTTCTCACTTGGTGTTTCTGTGTTTCCTCCTGTCACATCTGTCTGCCCCCCCGAAATCACACCACAGACCACTCTGGCAAACACTACTGTGGGAGTGAAGACCTTGGCTTTGGACTCAGATGTGGATTCTCGCTGTGCGACTTGGCCAAGCTGCTGTCCCTCTCTGTGCCTCTGCTTCCTGCTGTCAGATGGACCTTTCCCAGTGGGGTGTTAGGGATGGGAGTGAGGTTATGCTGGCAAAGAGCTGGGCACCCAATAAATCTCACAAAGGTTCAAAGGTTCATGATTATAGTCGTTAAGGAGCCTTACTGATCCAGCTCCGACTTTGTTTTCTTTAAACAAAGGAAGGAACAAAGACCAGAGAGGGAAAGCAACTTGGTTAATGTCACACAGCCAGCCAGCCAGCCAGCCGGCCAGCAACGGTCAAGATTAGTACTTACCCCTCTAATCTCCATCAGAGACCTTTTATACCAGCTCCACAGTGGGGTCTGAGAAGCTAAGCACCCAGAGCATCATTCTGCCCACACTCAAGCACTTACTATGTGCCAGGCCCAGTAATGCACACAGGCACAGCCACCCCCAGACTGGGAGGAAATCAGAATTTATAGAAATAGTCACGAGACTGAGGCAGGCATGACCAGGCAAGCCTCCTGACCAGCTTGGTAGGAATGGGGATGGTCAGTGAAGGCTTCCTAGAGGAGGTGGTGGTGGCTATGTTCTGAAGGATGAAGAGGAGCTGGGGTTTGTGGGCAGAAGGCTCCGATGAAGAGAGGCCATAAAAGAGGCAGGTCCTGGGTGTGTCCCTTGGGGTGGGCCAGGGCAGGGCTCTTGACCGTCAAGCAGAGCGGGCAGCCAGCTCTTCAGAGTGGAATTCCTCAAATCAAGGCCTGGGACCCACCTATTGTGGCACAAAACATTCAGATTCCCAGGCACTAACCCAGAGCCTCTGAATCTGGATCTCCAGAGCTGGACCCAGGAAGCTATATTATTATTGCTACTGTTTTTACAGGTTCCCCAGGGGACCCTGATACCCTCCAGGGTTTGAGGTCCAACACTGCAGGTACTGCTGGCGTGGGGGGAAGCTGGAGGGGGGTGGAAACAGGCATACAAACAGGAGCTGTGAGTCTGTCCAACCACGTCCCAAACCTTGCCTGAGGGCCTGCTCTGTGCCAGGTCTGGACACACAGGAACTAGGGGGAAGAGGGGAGTGTCTTAGGGAATAAGACCCAGGCCACACTCTCTGCAAAGTCAACCGAGGAGGCAGCCTTTCCCAAAGTGGGGCCCCAGGAACCCCAGTCCTGTAAATCACTCCTGGAATGAAGGCTTTGTCAGTCTAGGCAGTTAGGAAAACCCAGCTCCTCAGTAAGCTCAGGAGCCAGTAAAGGCTCTGAGAAGTCCTGCAGTGGAGAAAGCTGGTATTCAGTAGAGCATCCAGGAAGGCTCAGAAGAGGGGACTGTGGGTGGAGGATCTGGGTAAGGAGGGATAAGGCTGCCAGGTCATGGGCTGACCCCCACTGCCCCCCACCCTGGCTGGGCGGAGCACATGGGGAATGCGAGCACTTCTGCCCTCAGCCCTACCCCAGCCACTGACCCCAGCCTGGCCTCAGCGCTCAGACGTGTTGAGTCTCAACCCAATATTTAACCCATGACAGTTGGGGCCATCACTGGGAACCTGCAGTGTAGGTTAGGTGGGGGCCTCATCCCTGTCAGGTCCAACGCAGCTCCACCTCAGGGCATGGGGCCAGCTCTCAACCAGCCCCTTCACTGGCTGGGGCAGGTTCGAGGAAAGTGCCTCCTGGACCCCACCCTGGCCAGCCCATTACTCCAGCTGAAGCCCAGCACTGGAAGGGGACACAGGGTGGGGGTGGGGGGGACAGCCAGCCCCAGGGACCTGGTGCTCCTAGTGGAGAACAAAGGACAGCTCAGTGGGAGCTGTGGTCAGACAGGCATGGGTTCCAAGTCCTGTTGGACCACTTACTGCTTGGACCATCCCAGGTAAGCACCTTACCCTCGAGGCGCCTCAGTCTCTCCATCTGTTGACTGGGGATGACCACAGAGTCACCATGGTAATTGGACACTTAGTGCACACGCTTCACCAGACATCAGACACGTTCACAGCATCCTCACCCTAAGCCCCTGGGGGAGGTTTGTGTGCCCTTTACAGGTGAGGAAACCAGCAATTTTACTTGATAGATATCAAGAGAAATGAAAACATAGGTCCACACAAAAACTTGTACACAAATGTTCATAGCAGCACTATTCACAATAGGCAGAAAGTGGAAGTAACACAAATGTTCAACTAATGAATAGATAAATGAAATGCAGGATATCCATACAACGGAATACAGCTCAGCCAAAAAAGGAATGAAACGCTAATACAGGCTACGGTATGGAGAAACCTGGAAACCATTAGGCTAAGTGAAAGAAGCCAGATACAAACAGTCACAAAAGATCCACTTATATGAAATGTCTAGAATAGCTAGATTCCTCGAAGCAGAAAGTAGAGTAGTAGTCGCAAGGGGCTGGGATGGGGAGGAAGGGGAGCAAGTGCTAAAGGGTGTGGGTTTCTTTTTAAGGGGATGAAATGTTCTAAAATTGATTATGGTGATGGTTGTATAATTCTGTGAATAGACTCAGAACGGCTGAATTGTACATTTTAAATGAGTGAATTATATGATATGTGAGTTGTATCTCAATAAAGCTGTTATCGAAAACATTGGCAAGTGCCATTTGTAAGTGATAGGGGTTTGTTTCTTCTTCCCTCACCACCTCGAGTGGTCCCTGCCTTTTTATCCTGTTTTCCATGGAGGCTGGGCCAGCTCCGGGTTATGCCCAGCTGCCTGGAAGATGCTAGTTAAACACTCACAGAGGGATGACCACGTGCCCGGCTGGTGCTAAGCAAATCACGTATAGATTAGCTCATTAACCCTACCACCCCCTGAAGTAGCACTGTTCTGAGTGCACAGAGCCGTTAGATGACTTGACCACAGTCTCACTGCCAGAAAGCAGGGTGGAGCTGGGATTCCAATCCAGGCCTCTGGAGAACAGTCTCAGCACTTCTGCCTTTTGGGTTTGGAGTCCTGAATGAGTGACCCCAAAGGGTCCTGCATTCCTCCTGCCATCTAGCTGGCCATGGGAGCAAACGTGTGTCCCCTTGAGAGCTGCAGAGCCGCACACCAGGAGTATAGGAATGTGGGCGGGTTGGGAACCTGCAGAGAGGGGGTGCAGATCCCAAGAGGGCTGGGAACTGGCTGGGCCGGTCCAGCTTTTCATCTGGCTAATGAGCCACACTAAGGCAGCCAGATGCCACACCAGGGTGCTGTCAGCCCGCCCGAATGATGGAGGCCCAGATACAGCCCTTCCCTAGCAACCTCTTCTGAGTCTGGTCCCACCCACGGAGATGAAAATCTCCTGGTTGAGCCAGAAAAGCCGAGGTGCCCCCACCCACCCAGAGAAGGGAAGGAACCAGGGAAGCGGCTCTAAGTGACAGGCTGAGAGAGGGACATGCCCAGCCTCCCTCCACTTACTCAGAAGTTTAACATGGACACAGGGGCTGTGGGCAGTGACCATGGGCACTGGTAGTTGCATCCGAAGTCATCCAGCCCCACCTGCTCATTACATATGTGAGCAAACTGAGGCCCTCAGAAGCGAACGCACCCACCCAAGGTCACACGGTGGGCAGCCAGTGTCCTTAGTCAGACAGGGTTCAAATCCATTTGTGTAACCTTAGAGGAGGTACTTTACATTTCTGGGCCTCGGTTTTATCATCTGTCAAATGGGCAAGATACATCCTATCTAGGTAAGTGAGGTGGGCAGTGAGGGTCAGGGTCACTTCTGGAAACACCAGAATCTCAAGCTTCAAAGACCACTTTGGGGTTCAAGGACTGAGCTGGAGGTTGGGAGCAGCCTCTAGGGGCCCATAAGCAGATTAGACATCATGTAAGCTCACGAGTGGAGTGTCACCGGTTTTACCAGCGCCTAAAACAGTGCCTGGCACACAGGAGACACTCAACAAATACTTATGCTGTACAGCAGAAACTAACAACATGGTAAATCAACTACACTCCAATAAAAAATAAGAAAACAAAACCAAATATCCATTCTAATCACCTAGCGCAGGGGCCCCATAAATGGTGACAAAGACTATTCATGAAACACCTATTCATTGCACTTTTACTCCCTGCAGGGCTTGCCATTCAAATGAGACTGAGCCCTTACATTGCTCCCTGATCTGTGCATGGCGCTCTGCCTGTGGACCCCCTTTCTCTTCTGGGAACCCCTTCTTGCCAGTGGCGCCTGGTCCTGTAAAATAGGTTCCTTCTAAAAAAAACAGTAACTTGGGGGCTTCCCCGGTGGTGCAGTGGTTAAGAATCCACCTGCCAATGCAGGGGACACGGGTTCAATCCCTGGTCTGGGAAGATCCCATGTGCCACGGAGCAACTAAGCCCGTGTGCCACAACTACTGAGCCTGCGCTCTAGAGCCCGTGTGCCACACCTACTGAAGCCCGTGCACCACAACGAAGAGTAGCCCCTGCTCGCCGCAACTAGAGAAAGCCTGCAAGCAGCAATGAAGACCCAACACAGCCATAAATAAATAAATAAATAAATATTTTTAAAATAAACAAAAAATTTTAAATAGAAGTAAATGTTAAAAAAAATTCTTATAAAAATAAATAAAAATCAGTAACTTCACAGCGCTGGGGACGGCAAGGTGAACAATACCAGGGAGAAGGTGCGTCTAAATGGAGGACATGGCACTCTCTCGGAATCCTCCTCAATAACGCAAAACCTCCATGTCATCGCTGGGAGCCAGCAGACAAACGCAAATTGAGGGACGGTCTACAAAACACCTGACCAGACCTCTTCAAAAGTATCAAGGTCACAAAAGACCAGACTAAGGGTTAGATGACAGACCTGATCACTAAATGCAACCTGGGGTCCTGGAACAGAAAGAGGGCATTGGGGGGAACTGGGGAGGCAGAACAAAGTTCATAGCTCAGTTTTCTACAAAAAGGTTCCTTCTAGATTTCCAGGTTTTCAGCAAAATCCTATAGGAATGGATGCTTCTGGGTGATGGTGTGTCCAGGATGCCCACGTGGACAGGTAGGGCAGTGGGTGCTGTGGCCTGACACCCCATCTGGTAAAAGCTGACGGGGACCCAAGACTAGGCTGTCCCCAGAAACAGCCCTCTCAGCCCAGCCCAGGCTGCAGTCAGGGGATGCGAGTGGGTTTCATAAGCCAGGTATGGTCACACCCAGCAGACTGGGGCTGTTTCTCCAGAGAACCTGCCTTTGTTTTCTTTTCCAGGGCTGAGGAAGTTGGAGTCTGCCGAGGGTCCAGGTCCCATCTAAGGCACAACAAGGGGCCCCATTTACTTGGCCTGGTCTGCGTATGAGACTCCTGGTAAAAGGAGGGAAAACGGGGTGCAGGCCACCCGGGGGGCTGCCTCAGAGCCCCGGGGTGGGTTTGAGGACACTCGGGGACAAAGAGTTGTTTTCTGGGTCTGAGCCCACAGGCACCAGCCTGGAACAGACGTCTCTTTGTATCTCAGGATGTACTCTGAGTGTTGGAACTGTGGGGAGACGGCCTGGGAGCCTCAAGTGGCATCGGGTATGCTCTCTCCGTCACTGGGAGTTAGAAACTCAATAACCACAGCCCGACCTGCTTTGCAGGTGGCCACTCACAGCCCAAGAGGTCAGCTGCAGAGTGGGGAGCTGGGGCTGGAACCCAGTGCTGTGATGTCCAGGGGGCAGCCCAGGACAGCCTGTGGTGTCTGGTCAGCGGGCCAGCAGGGATGCCAACTAGAGAAGTGAGGACAGAGGTGGCACTCCAGGTCACCCAGACTCTGTAGATGCTCCATATGGAGCAAAAAGAAAGAGAACACAGGCGTCTCAGAGGACCCTCAGCCCCACCCACCACTAGTCACTTCTTCTTGCTATAGTTTGTGTGGGGAGCCCCTGGCCCTTTCCCACGATATAGCTGTACTGCAGTATAGCCTGGTGGTTAAGCACCCAGACCAATGGCAGGCAGCCTAGATTCAGATCCTGACACAGTCCTTGTTAAACTGTCAGTTACTTAGCCTTTCTGAGACTCAGGTTCCCCATCTGTCACTGGGGGTCATGGCAGTCCACACCCCTCAGGGCTGGGGCAGTTAATTGAGAGAGCAGATAGAGGACTTCCCTAGTGGCAGAGCGGTTAAGAATCCACCTGCCAATGCAGGGGACACGCGTTCGAGCCCTGGTCTGGGAAGATCCCACATGCCGTGGAGCAACTAAGCCTGTGCTGAGCCTGCGATCTAGAGCCCATGAGCCACAACTACTGAGCCTGCATGCCACGACTACTGAAGCCCATGCGCCTAGAGCCCGAGCTCTGCAACAAGAAAAGCCACTGTAATGAGAAGCCCGCGCATCGCGACGAAGAGTAGCCCCGGTTCGCCGTAACTAGAGAAAGCCTGCATGTAGCAACAAAGACCCAACACGGCCAAAAATAAATAAATAAATAAATACATTTATAAAAAAAAAAGAGAGAGAGAAAGAGGGGATACAAAGTGCTGCCTCGGAGGGAGCCCGGGGTTCTCTGCTTCCACCCCGAGTCACCACCCAGGGATTTGGGCTCCTTTTAAGGAGCAGATAAAGGCCAGCAGCTAAGGCTCCATGTGAGAACCCATGGGTACGGAGAGCTAAAAAAAGACCCCGGGCCACCCACACCATCCACACCGATCCTTGTGCAAGCTGAGACGCACTCTGCTTCCACCTTGTGGATGTCACCCCGCCCGGGCGTGGAGAATTCACAAGTAACCTCAATATTTGGAAATGTCTCCTCCGACTCCTGCAGGGAGAGGCCATGCACGTATAAGGGTAATGAGGCTGCAAGGAGGACCAGCTCTCAGGCCCGACCACCTTGAGTTTGGACTAAGGATCAGGTCACTAGGTTTGGGGATTTGAGAGGTTCAGGGTGTTTCTACCATGAGTTTTGCCGCTCTGAGAACTCTCCCCTGTCTGCATCCGGGAAACCACAGGACGGAAGGGTGGGGAGGCCTCATCTATCAGGTCGTTTAAGCAGAACACCAAGAACCACCCCAGATCCCTGCCTCTCCCTCTCCTGCTTCCACCTAGGAACAGAGCCCTGTGCTCCCATCCTCTCTCGGGCCCTAAGGTCTTCACCTTGATCAAGCGCATCACCTCTCACCTGGACCAATGCCAATAGCCACCCCCAACCATCTCCTTGCACCCTGACTCTCGCTGCCCCCAGCCAGCTTCGGCACATTCATCAGAGATCTTTCAACGATGCAACCAGATCTCACCATTGTCTGGCCTCAAACTTGCCAATGCTCCCAAACACTCTCAGAAGAGAGCTCGCTCTCCTGCCCAGGACCTGCCTCTCCCGCCCCAACCTTTGCTGCCTTTAGCTCTCCCTCTCCTGGTCACCCTGCACCAACTGGCCCATTCCTCTCCATCCTGCCTGCAGGGAGGGAAACTGAGTCAGCCTGGACCAGGGAAAGAACGTAGACTGAGTTTGGGCTCGGGCAGGTTCCTTAGTCTCTCTGTGCCTCGGTTTTCTCATCTGCAAAATGAGTATAAGAATCAGCCCCACCCAGAGGGTTGAGACAA
Source organism: Phocoena phocoena (assembly GCF_963924675.1). NCBI lineage: Eukaryota > Metazoa > Chordata > Mammalia > Artiodactyla > Phocoenidae > Phocoena > Phocoena phocoena. The sequence goes on along the minus strand of NC_089233.1, from coordinate 34,284,696 downwards.
TTCAAGGAGATGATCCTTGTAAAGCACTCTGGACCTTGGACGTGGCTGTCACACCACAAAGGCTCAGGTTTGTTTCACCTGCCTACCCTTAATTTCCTTGTCCGCACAATGAGCTTATTGCATCTACTGACCGGGTAGCAAACAGAAGCAGGTGGGGTCGGCACTATGTCGCTTTGCTTTCAAGGCCATCGCTGCCCAATAAAAACAGAATATGAGTATATTTGTAGTTAAGTCTTCCTAGTAGCCACATGAAAAACATAAAAAGAAACAGATGAACTTAACTTTTATACACTATTTTGTTTAACCACATATTGCTAAAATGTTATTTTGACAGCTAGTGAATAGAACATTATTAGTGAGATAGTTTACATTCTTTTTTTCATAGTAAGTTCCTCAATGTCTGGCATGTGGTGTACACTTGCAGGACATCTCAGTTTGTTCTAAGCACGTCTCATGTGGCTGGTGGTTAACAAATAGGACAGCACAGTTCTGGGTGGTTCTGGGGCCTCTGGACCGCTTTGCTCTAAGCCCATAGTGACTGCAGCCCATCAGTTCTGCCATAATGAAGCTGATAGATGCTCAGAGCATCTATCCACTTCACTTGGTGCCTGGTACCTAGGGACATGTAATAAAAGGTCATTTCCTGCCACTCTCCCACCAGACCCACACAGGCTGGCCAGACACCTGCCCAAGGCCAGGTTTCATCTATGGGTCTCTGGCTGCCTGACTTCAAAACAGTCCAGGGCTCCCAGCTGTGCCCATCAGAGCATGGTGCCTGGTTGTGCAGTGCCAGGGCACACAGACCACAGTCCCACACCCTTTCCCAGGCCACCGGAGCTGTAGCATCCTTGCCCATGGCCATGGGGCAGAGCCAGGGGCACGTGACCTGCTCCAGCCATCCCTCCCTCCTGCCTGAGAGAACAGCCTCTTTCCTGACCTGCCACTCCAGGGAACAGCTCACACCCTAGACACCACGGAGAGGCCACAGCTCTGCCATAACCCCCACCCCGTCGGTCACAGTCCAACTTGCTTTCTCTTTCCAGGTGTCGAGATGGGAACTGGCAGGTTAAGAGTGTGTCTGATGGGGACGGCCCTTCCTCCCTAGCCAGGGCCACCTCACCTTCCAGGCCTGAGTCAATCCCCATGTTCTGGCCCTTGATCATGTCCAGGGTTCCTCCCTTTTGGGGTTAATTCTGTCTCTGTAGGTGCCAGCAGGGAGGATCAGTCTCGGAATGCCTGGAATGCACAGGGGCCCACACCCCTCCCAGGAACCAGCCTCCCCAGCCTCGCCCCTCCTAGAGCCCAGAGAAGGGGTCTGGCCTCCTACTTGCCACGTAGGCAGGCTGCCTCCAGGGCCAGCCAGGCCCTAAGCGGCCCCCAGGCAACCGCCAAGCTCATCTTGGGGGCTAGGTGTCTCCCAGCCTCCACCTCCTTTAAACACTGCCTGGCTGAGAGAGCGAAGGCTATCACTCCAGGACACCTGCCCTGCCCCTGCCACAAAGGCACACACAGTAGGTGCAAGAAATGATTGCTGAATATGAACAACCAAACACTGAGAGGACTCGCTAGATGCCCATCACCCACTCAGCCCTTTCCTGCAACATCTGCCGAAATCTCACAGCCCTGGGAGAAGGGCACCCTTATAGTAATTGGGGTGCTTTTCTTAATTCCGTGTATTAGGTTATAAACTTTTGGACAAATAGGATTTACTCATCTCTTGGGTTGGCCCTTCTGTAGCCTTTAATTCGAGGCCTTGCACAGGCTTGGGGCTCAATAAATAGATATTGAATTGAGCAGACATTTTATAGCACGGAAACAATTCTTATCTCTCCATTTTCCAGATGAAGATAATTGAGGCTCAAACGGGTTAAGAAACCTGCCCAAGGTCACACAGTTGAAAAGTGATAACGCCAAGATTTGAACAGGTGCCAGAGCCATCTCCTCAGAACATGGGGGATGTCAATACTATTCCACAAAGTGACGGGAGATATTGGGGAGGCGGGACAAAGCAGCAAGGCGTGCACCACCCAGGGGAGGCGTGATGATTTACATCTTGTTGGCATCTTTATCAGTATAATTAAACCCAGTGGTTGAGTAACAATCAGTGGTGGTAGCTGAGGGTGAGTCGTTCTCCTAAGATGTCACCACAAGGGGCTCCCAGCCTGTCCCTCTGAACGGGCCATTGCGGGGAAGGAAATGGTATGAAGAAACCCCTCCCTGGGCTACGCCTTCCCCCGGCGCCGACACGCAGTCCTGCTTTGATCCTAACAACCCATCATCAAGGTTGGTACTATTATTGCTTGCAGTGCAGATAAAGAAGCTGAGCCTGGGGAGGAAGGGAGAATTCCCTGGAGGCAGAAGGTCAGCATTTATGCTGGTGACTGCTGCCACCCCCCGCCAGTTTTTCAGATCGTCAATATTTCTAGATATTCAGTAATTGCTGAATAAATTTTCACCCCCACCCCCAAATCCTTGTCCTCTCTCTGCCCCTCTTACAGGCCCTGGGGATAAGCCCTTCTCCATTACCAAGTCATGCCACAACTACTGAAGCCTGTGCGCCTAGAGCCCATGTTCCGCAACAAGAAAAGTCACTGCAGTGAGAAGCCCGCACACCGTAACGAAGAGTAGACTCCACTCACTGCAACTAGAGAAAAGCCCGCATGTGGCAACAAAGACCCAATGCAGCCAAAAATAAATAAATAAATAAATATATAAAATGTTTGCTCAATTCAACACCTATTTATTGAGCCCCAAGCCTATGCAAGGCCTGGAACTAAGGGCTATGAAAGAGCCCCCACCAAAAGATAAGTAAGTCCTTATTGTCCAGAAGTTTACGGTCTAATAGGCAGGATTAAGAAAAGCACCCCAATAACTGTAATTCTAAAGATTCAGATTGCCTAGGTCAGGGTATTTTCATCCATTCTGCCCCATTTAGGCCTTGTTTCCTAACTTAATTGTGAAAATACAGCTCAGTCCGATAAAATGCAGGGAAAGAGCAAGAAGGAAACAAAGAGAAAGCATGATAATAGGAAATACAAAATAATATGGCAGGAGTAGGTCCAAACACATCATTCATTACAATATATGTGCATGAGTTAAATTCACCTGCTAAAAGATAAGACTCTCAGGTGAGAACAGGAAGACAAAGAAAAAAAAGCCAGCTCTATGCCATTTTATAAGGCATGTACCTAAAACAAAATAACACAGGAAGGTTGAGAATAAAAGAAGAGAGTGCGACAGACTAGGCAACTGCTGCTTTAGCTCTTTTAAAGGAAGAGCAAGGTGCATATAACTCTATGGACAAGTTATATTGCTCATATACTTAAGGCAATCAGTGAAAACATGGGATTTGATGGCTGCACATCAAAAGACTGAAGTCTGGGCCCTGCTTCATTGATTCTGACTTAACTGGCCTGCAACAGGACCTGGGCATCACCTTCAAAGCTCAGATGATTCTAACGTGCAGGCAGGGCTGGGAACAAGGGAATGAAACACGGTCTTGTGTTACAGGGTTAGGGGAGCAGATTGAGGAAGAATCCCCAGGTCTCTGCAGGAAGGAAGTCTTGTAGAAAGCAATACCCAGGAAGCACCCAACAAATACCAGATTGACTGGTCAACTGACTGATAGGCTCCCTACTAGAAACTTCCATGGTAATTAGCTGGGTGTGGAGGAATTTACTGTCTGTTAATCCTGGGGAAGTAGGTTCTAAAGTGAGAGGGCTGCTGGTGTAGTAACTCTGGCTCTGTTTCATGGCCCAATCTGTTTCTGCCCAGGGAAGACCTCCCCAAAAGCGTGTGCTTTGGGGCTCTCATTACAGACACACACACAGAAGTTCAAGCCACTTTGGGTAACACCAAGGCGTGTCTTGGAGATTTCTGCAAGGTTTAAATGGGGCTCAAGCCAATCTCAACACTCCCGGTTGTTACGATGTCATTCCGGGTTTGAGACCAGTGGACAAGGAGTACTGGCCTTGGTTTATGAAGCACGTACTATGTGCCTGATGCTTCACACATGTCACGTCCAGTTCTCTCCATTATCCTACACACCTCATTTGCAGATTCAAAACAGACCTCCCACCACTGCTTACTGAGCACCTGCTGTGTGGTAGGCATCGTTCCAGGGATGTGGCAGTGACCACACAGCCTGCAAAGTCCCTGCCTTCATGAAGCCCAGAGTGGGGCAGGAATGTGGCCAGCAGCACAGCTGACAAGAGGCACAGGTGGACCTGGAAGTCAGGTCTGCATCTCCCAAACCCAGGCTGTTTCTATTCTACCCACCAAGCCCTCCATCCCTGCCTTTAGCTTCAGCTTCCCTCTCAGTAACATGGGGGTTTTGTTGCCCAGTTTATAGTTGAGAAGAATCAAGCTCCTTATCCGGAGCAGCAGGACTGCAGCCCTCTCTGTTCTTGGTGGCATAAACTCAGAATCCTTCCTCAACCTTCAACTAGAACCAAAAAGTCTCCACGCCCGGGATGGAGAAGTGAAAACCTTAAAAGCCATGAGTCTGAAATCTGAGCCCAGGCTGCTGGCGCAGCAAAGAATTCTGCACGTGACTGTTTTACTGCAGCTGCTCAGCCTTCCAGGGCCAGCAGGCCTTGATGGGGTGGAGCTACTGGCCAGCGAGCAGCCCATTGTGCATTTATCATATAAGACCTGACAAACCCTCTGCCCAGGAAAGGATGGGCTGGCGACCAGCTGGGACACCCTACCAGCCAGCTCGCCTGCTCCCAGCTCATAGCAGCTGAGACTCTGAAACTCTGAGCCTCACCTGGAAAAGACAGATGAGGGTAATATTATCTAAGAAAGACAATACAATCATAATTTAGGGAGGTTGTTCCAAGCTAGGACTCAACCTCAGAGGCTGTCATGTGTTCACACCTTTCCCAGTTCCCGTCCTGTTGTCCCCTCCCCCACTTCTGAGACTCTCCCTTTGTGTCTCTCCATCCAGAAACCTCTGGCTTGTCCTCCATTTTTAAAAAAGATAAATAAATAAATTTATTTATTTATTTAATTTTTGGCTGTGTTGGGTCTTCACTGCTGCACGTGGGCTTTCTCTAGCTGCGGTGAGCAGGGGCCACTCTTTGTTGCGGTTTATGGGCTTCTCATTGCGGTGGCTTCTCTTGTTGCAGAGCACGGGCTCTAGGCGCATGGGCGTCAGTAGTTGTGGCATGTGGGCTCAGTAGTTGTGGCACATGGGCTCTAGAGCGCAGGCTCAGTAGTTGTGGTGCACGGGCTTAGTTGCTCTGCGGCATGTGGGATCTTCCCGGACCCGGGCTCGAACCCGTGTCCCCTGAATTGGCAGGCGGATTCTTAACCACCGTGCCAAGGAAGCCCTTGCAGCCTGTTTATGGAGCACACAGAAGATGGGGGATGGGACAGGGGACTCTCTGCTCAGGCCCTCCCATGCAGGAAAGGGAAGGGCTCCACCTGCCTGGAAGCAGGAAGGGGCACCTGGGGCCTCCCTCCCCAGGCTCAGGAGGATGGAAGACAGAAGACCCATCAAAAGCAGAGAGAACAAAGACCAAGGACCATTTCTGTCTTCGCACTCCTGAAACAGGCCGGGGCAGGCAGGCTGGGAGAGTGGCAGGTGGCACTGGCAACGCCCCGCACAGCCCTGCCTAGAGCGGAGAGGAGCTGGGACTCCTGGGTACTCCTCCCTTGACAAAGAGCCTTGGAAACGCTCCCAAAGGCAGCTTCTCCCCCAGCCCCCAGGGCCCTCCAGAGGTCCCTCACCCTCCTTAGAGCGTTGCCTAAAAGGTATGAATTGAGCTCAGCCTCTCCCCACAAAACTCCCTGCTCCCAGATGAGTGCCCTGACCGTGCCTGAAATGCCACCATTAGCAGCCATTGTTCTGTTCTGAATCTAATTTACTAGGTCTCGTTCCTTCTGCCAAGTGAACTGGGCAAGTGAGGGCAAAGCCAGAGAGAGGAGAGGCAGAAGGGCTGCTGGGCGGAGTCAGGGATACAAAACCCAATGACTCCACCATCTGGCCTGCAGCAGTCCCAGAGACAGCTGCCACCAGCCCCAAGTACAGGTGGGGAGACCTAGTTTCCCTCCCCAGGGGCCCTGAGCCCCCCGCATCAGCCATTTGTGAGCTGTGAGCCCAAGGTGAGTGCCTTTACTATTGGCCTCAGTGTTACCCTCTGTGAAATGGGACACCACCACCAGCCTGGCAGGCTCGGTGTCAGAATGAGATGCTATAACGTCCATGGCCATGCTGGGAGCACAGTAGGTGTTGAGAAATGGCTGCGTGGACCACTCACTCGGTCCTGGTCACCCACATGGTGGGAGGTGGGCTTTGCTGACAGGGCCCCCCCCCAAACTGTTCAAGCTTCCCAGCTTCACTGATCAGTGCATGAGTGTCTCTCCATGTGTCTTAGGTTTTTTTTTTGACTGTGCTGCACGGCATGTGGGAGATTAGTTCCGTGACCAGGGATTGAACCCACGCCCCCTGCATTGGAAGCCCAGAGTCTTAACCATTGGACCGCCAGGGAAGTTTCTCCATGTATCTTCTTTTTTAAAAAAATATTTTATTTATTTATTTGGTTGCATCAGGTCTTAGTTGTGACACATGGGCTCCTTTGTTGCGGCTCGCTGGCTCCTTAGTTGTGGCATGTGAACTCTTAGTTGCGGCATGCACGTGGGCTCTAGTTCCCTGACCAGGGGTCGAACCCGGGTACCCTGCATTGGGAGCTCAGAGTCTTAACCGCTGTGCCACCAGGGAAGTCCCCCTCCATGTGTCTTCTTAAGTGGGGGTCCATGTGAATGCTGGGGTGATTGAATGAGAGTCAGCTGACCTCCTGCCCCACTTGGGCTGCAGCCTCCACAGCTGGAAGAAGACCAGCTGCCTGGTCACCTCTGGTCTTAGCACCATTCTCATCTTTAACAGCAGTGTGTGATTACCAATATTGGCTGCCATGATTTACTGAGCACTCACTATAAGCCCTGGTCTGGGGCTGGGCCCATCACATGCATTATCTTGCTTGATCCACTAGTGACCTCACCAGCTGGGTGTTCCTGCATCACTCCCATTTCACAGATGAGGAAACTGAGACTCAGAGGTGTTACCTGATCTGCTCAAGGTCACACAGCTTAGGAGAGACAGAGCTGGGGCTTCAACTCAAACCTGGATGGCATCAAACTCTATGCTTGTAACCACCGAGAGGCCCAGGGTACCCCAGCTGGCTTCCAGGAGGACACGCAGCTCTTTCACCAGTCTCCAAAGCCTTGGGCCCTGCCTCCCACATAGGGCACCCTCCCATTAGGACTGGGCCATTCTTGCAGGACTGTGCCCAGGTGAGGTCAGGAAGCGAGGCGAGGCTGTTGGGTGCTTACTGGGGCCCAGGCCTGTGTGGAGGGGCAAAATTAGCCCCATTTTACAGATAGGGAAGCTGAAGCTCACAGAGAGGCCAAATTTCTTTGCCAAAATCAAACACAGGCAGAATTCAGTCTAACTCCAGAGCTGGATCTAACCACTCCATTTCTCCCAATGACAGGGCAGACACCTCCCCAGGAAGTCCTCCCTGATAGCCCAGGTCTCCCCGCCCTCACTTCAGACCAGTCAGGGAGCACCAGAGCCATCGGGCTGGAGACCTCGTCTGTCCAGCTCTACATCCCCCCGCACCAGGCTCCCATCACCACCGCGACACAGTCCTGTAACCATACTAGTAATTAAGCAAAATTCCATCAAGTGCAGAGAGACTGTCAATGTCTCTTCCACATCCACCCGCACCGCCTGGGAATGGTAGCCCTGGAGTTGTGCAGTGCACTGCCTGTCCATCATGGCATCCAGTTCAATCCCAGACACATAGTAGGTGCCTATTCGAATTTATTCAATAGTTATAATCATCATAGCTGCCGTGGACTGAGGCTTCCTATAATTCTCAACCCTTCCCTGCATTATTTCATTTAATCCTCATGCCAACGATATCACCAGGCAGGTACTACTTTTATGCCCATTCTACAGGTGAGAAAACAGAGGCTCAGAGAGGCCAAGCAGCTCTCTCTAGGTCGCACAGCCAGGAAGCAGGGGCTGGCTGGAGCTGTACTCTCAGCCACAAAGCAGGGCGGTAGGACAAGGGCCCCTCGAGACCCTCCCTGCTGAGCTGGATACTATCCTCAGTGACCTGCACCATCAGGCCTGACCCTGTCATTAGTTCAGATGTGCACACCAGTTCCCATACCTGTCATTAGGAACCAGGGCAATGAGAGCAGCTGAGTTCACACCCAGTTTCAGCTGCTAAAAGTCTGACAAACGGGGAGGGGTGGTTTTCTCCAAGGGGGCTCTCCATTCACTAATTTCTGTTCACTTGTGCAGTCCAAAGCCCGTGACTGCTGGGTGTGAAGGTCGCGAGTCCTGGTTCCTGGATCCCCTTTGCTGGGGACAGGGATGCTGACCCTCAGGCTGGGTAATTCCTATGTGCTGGGGGCATTCTCTCCATTGTTACGTGTGCTCCTCCCAGCAACTCTATGCAGAAGATATTAGCACCATCCCTGCTTTGCAGACAAGGAAACTGAGGCTCAGAGAGGTTTCTGCCCACAGCAGATGTAGCAGAGCCGGGACCAGAGGTGAGGAGCTCCTAGCCTCCTCAATGCTGAATCTCACTGGCAACCCTGCCCGCCTTGCCCCAGACAGAGGAGGAGGGCCCCAGAAAACTCAGGGTGCAAGAATAACTTGGGGGTCAGCACCCTGTGACCAGCAACCACATCTTAGAGTTACAGGTACAGGGCTATGCACTCAGTAACACTCAAGAGACTCTTGTTGACAGAATTGGGCAAGAGGCAACCCCCCACCCCACAATCTGGTCCATGAACTTGTCCCCATCAAGGGGAAGGGGCAGAGGGACATGCTGGGCTGGTACGACCATAGGCACCTGGCTCCTACCCAGGGCTGTGACTGTGCGGGGCCACGGGGGTGTGATGGAAGAGTCTCTCACCCCATCTTGGGGAGAGAATCAGAAAGGCTTCCTGGAGAAAGAGATCTCTAAGCTGAGATCAGTCATTCAGCCAGGGGCAGAGGGTGGCTGCTTTGGGCCAGGAGTATTGAGAGGGGCAGGACCTGTGTCCTTGCCACCCTGAGTCCCTGAAGCTGTAAAGGATGGGAATTCCTTCCTTCCTACCCTCTGCTGGGAAGGCCAAGACCCTCCCAGCTTGTCTGGATTCATTATAACTTTTGTTAGGTCCAAGCCCAGCCCTTGGGGAACTGGATGGATGGAGAGCTGGAGGAAGGGGGAGCTTGAGGGATGGGGGAGGCAGAGGGCAGGGCGAGGCTGGCCCATCTCCCGGTGTGTGGGTGTGTGCGTGTGTGAAGGACTGGAGGGGCCCCAGTCTTGGTGGGGGGAGAACAGAATAGTCCTCCGTGCCTGGCACGGAGCATTTGATTGTGCAACGTCTGAAAGAACAGTTCAGGGACTGGACGGGACCCCAGCTGGGTTTGAGAGCCAGCTGGACTCAGCCACAGAGGAAAAGCACGCAGGGCCCTGCCCATTCCCTGGGGATGTGAAAGACCAGGGAGGCTTGTGTGTACGTATGTGTGTGTGTGTGGGGGGGGGGGGGCGGGAATCTTGGGAGGGGAGGGGAAGAAATGTCTCTGAGCTTGAAACAATGCAAAGGAGAGAGGGGGCAGTGGGGTCACAGGACAGGGGAGTTTCTGAAAGGACTGGAACTCAAAGAAATGGAAGGCTCACACTCCCCATGCCAGTGTCCAGGCCGCCTGCACCTGTCAGACAGGTCTGCCTGGACTGGACCACAGGGGCAGGGTGGGAGCCCAGGCCACAGTGTCCTCACTTTCATCTGAGGCCTGGGAGGGAGTGAGGGACAGCTTTCGGTGGAGGGGGTGTCTCAGGTGAGGGCACTTTGGCGTGGATACTCCCAGGCAGGTGGGCTATGCAATTGCTGAGTTCCCCACCTGCCTGAAGCCCCTTGTCGAGAGAAGTCTGGTAAAGGCTCCCTCACAGCTAGGAGGCCCCGCCCCATTTTCCTTAGAGAGAGGACAAGGCAGGGTCTGATTCTGCCCCCACTCTCGATCTTAGCATCTCCAGTTATGAAGTGAATACATTAGGCTTAAAACCGATGTGGCCTGCCGTTTCAAAGCAAACACATTGAGACACGTTATTCCCTTCCCAGGCAGCCCTGAGAACCCGAGGCTTAGAGACGCCACCAGTTTCGGGGCTTTGTGATTTTTCAGGGGGCAGCCACGCCCCTAAGAAATCACGGAGGGAGAAGGCCCCATCGTCTCTCAGCCGATGCGCAGACCCCGGGGCGGGTGGTGGACAAGGGGTGCCTCAGCCCAGGTTCCCCCAATCCGACCCCACACCCACCGGTTCCCCTGGACCAGGTTCTGGAGCGCAGGATGGCAGGTGCTGGGAAGTGCTGCCGCAGGTGGCACAACCCCATCAGGCGCCCCCCCCATCCCCGCCTGCCTGACGCCAGGAGCACCTGCGCGCTCTCCAAGAAGCACTGGTGAACGCCCGCCACTCAACGCCTCACGCTCCAGCTAAATTTCACGGCCCGGGTGCGCCCCTAGACGATGCTTAGGTCCCCTGCGCACCCCACTCCCCGGCCTTGGGTGTAGCGTTCTCCAGAGGACACACCACTCTCCACCCTGGCTGTGCTTCCTGGCCCAGGAGGACCCCTGGCGCAAGGGCGACCCCGCAACACCGAGGTCCCCTGTACCTCCAGCTAAGTTCCTCGCCCTCTAAGCACCCACGCCAGTGCTCTCTGGGCTCCTAGAACTCTCCGGTGCCAAATAGCGTGTTTTCCCTCGGCGCCCCCAGCCCATCCGCATCCCCACCTTGGCGGTGCTTCCCAGCTCAAGGGTGGCCCTCGGGCCCCGCGTTCCCGCGAGTCGCGCACTCCTGGCTGGGTTCCCAGCCCGCTGGGCCTCCCAGGGCAGTGCTTCCTGCGCACCCCCCCATCCCCCTCAGCCCTCGAGGCTCGGCTGTGCCCCCCACGACCTGGGCGGTGCATCCCGGCCCAGCGCGCCGCCAAGCGCGCTGCGCATGGGCGCCTCCTCACCTGCGGGTCCGAACCGTGGGGCTGTATTTGCCTTTGCTTCTTTTCTTGAAGAGCGAGTTCATGGTGGCGCTCGGGGTGGGCGGGTGGGACGTCGGGTCGCGGCGCCGGTCTGGGCACTGGGCTGCGGAGGCCCCGGCGCGCACCAAAGGGCGAGCAGCGAGCACAGGTGAGCGAGCGGCGGCGCTGGAACCCCGAGTGCTGCGCGGCGGCGGCGCGCGGTCACTACTCGCGGGGGGCGGGGCTCTCGCAGGCCACTGGCTCTCCCAGCCGCTCCCGAGAAGGTGGTGCTTACCTTCCCGGAGGAGGGGCACCAGGCGGGCGGGGCTTCCAGGCTCGTGCGGCGCCGGGCCAGATCGAGTGGGGCGTCCGCTCTGGAGTGGGGGTCGGGACACCGGGTCTTGTCAGGACACAGCCCACCGCCCAGCACGGACATTCGAGATGCTGGGCAGGTGGGCGGGGGCTCACTGGCCACTTTCCCGAGCGTGCTCAGTATCCCCCTCACCCCCGCGCTCCGGGCCTGGCGCACCCCTGAATGAGGGCCCCATCTGGCTCTCTGCTGCCCCTCTTGGGCATCAGCGCTTCCTTCTCGTTGGCTGAACCCAGGTGGGTGCCCACCTCCCAGGTGTGGCAGACACTGGATGGGTCTCTATGCCTCGGATAGCTAGCGAATTACATTCAGGTGGTAGCAGTGTCGATGGCAATTGAGAGAAGGGAGCTCTGGAGTGCGCCCGCCTGAGTTCAAATCCTGCCGCTACAGTCAGCTGACTCCTTGGCAAGGCTTCTTGCCGTTCCCAACCTCAGTTTCCTTATTTGTCAAACAGTGATAACAACTGTCCTCCATCCCATAGGAGGTTCCTGTAGTTAATTCACACAAAGCACTTAGCACAGCGCCGGAAGTGCCAAGTTAGACTCTGTGCCAGCACGAGTCCAGGTTAGACCGTGGCCCTGTTGCGCCGTGTGCCAGTAGAGAAGGCTGCAGTTAGCAGACAGTGAACTGAGTCTGGAGGTGAGCCAGAGTGGGGCCCTGGCAGTGGGGAGGGTTCAGCACCACTCTGGAGGGCGCTGGGGCTTCTGAGCTCAGCTGGGAAGGAGGAACACACAGTCCCCCGGGAGATGCCAGAAGGCATTGGAGATAAGCTATGGCCAAAGGGCTCAAATGGGGAGCAATGAGGTCTGAGAGGCAGAGAAAAAGGGGCCCCCACTGGGTATCCAGAGTCCTCAGGGCAGTCCCTTCCCCAGCTGTCTTTTATTTTAAAAATAAGGAGGTGGGGCTTCCCTGGTGGCGCAGTGGTTGGGAGTCCACCTGCCGATGCAGGGGACACGGATTCGTGTCCCAGTCTGGGAAGATCCCACATGCAGCGGAGCGGCTAGGACCGTAAGCCATGGCCGCTGAGCCTGCGTGTCCGGAGCCTGTGCTCCGCCACGGGAGAGGCCACAACAGTGAGAGGCCCGTGGACCGCCAAAAAAATAAATAAATAAAAAATAAAAATAAAAATAAGGAGGTTGGTGGGGAAGTTGATGCCTACAGGCTTTTCCTGTCCCAGACCCCAGAGCATCTGAGAATAATGTCCTTTAGGCCACTGGTGTCCCCGCCACCAAAGTTTTGAAGCGTTACAGAGACTTTAGGAAAACCTTATTCCTAAGGGGGCATCTGCAGATGGGCTTAAGCGGGTCTGTGGATCCTCCTACAGTTGCTTTCAAAATGTGTGTGTCCAAATGTGCATTTTTGCGGGGAGGGTCTATCTCTTTCAACGGGTTCATTCATTGACTCATTCAACAGACATGAACACTCTCCCAGCCTTGGCTGCCTGGTTCTTCTGCGTTGATGAGGAAAGGGAAAAACCAAAAAAACAGCAAAGAGCCTTTCTCTTAAGGGAGGGGGAACGACACATATTAATAATAACAGTAATAATAATAATAAGTTGATGACCTCAAATTGTTAACCTTTCAAAAGGAGGGGGAATGACACATATTAATAATGATAGTAATAATAATAATAAACTGATGACCTCAAATTGTTAACTTTTCGAAAGGGTCTGGGGACCTAAAAAGGATAAAGGACCCTGGGGGGTGCCGCAGCTCAGGATCTCCAGGGGAGTTTGTAAAATGCAGATTCCAGGGCCTTGACACACCCCCCAGCTCCTGACTGGGGAGCACAGGAAGGGTCCCAGGAATCTGAACTTTTAGCAAGTGCCCCTGGTGGTCCCTGGCCTCTTGTGAGAAGTCAAGAGTGAGGGATCCTGCCTGCAGCTCCCCACCTGCTCAGGTGGAGAACCCTGAACAGACCTTCCAGTCAAACCTAACCTTTCTTTCCCCTCTGAACTTGGCTCTGCCTGGCTCCTCTCTCAGACGCCCCTCCTAGGCGGGGAGTTCCTCACAAGGCAGCCGAGGGCTTGAGCAATTCCCTCCATCCTGAAGGGACTTCCCTTCCCAAGTCTGAGGTTAGGACGGGGCTTGGCCGGCACCTAGAGACTGCAAGTCCAGCCAGCCGACATTGGGAGCAGGTGTCAGGGAGGAGCCAAGGCTTCAGCACACAGGCTGGGCAGGCGCAGGGACCCGGGGTCTACGGAAGCCCGAACTGTGGACAAAGCTTGCTCACCCAGGACCCCTTCCTGCACCCCAGGTGAGCCAAAGGGCTCAGGAAGGAACACTGTCCATCACCCTGCTTTATGGCACAACCCTGCGTGGAAACCCTTTTCCTTCCTTCTCCTGACTACCTTTCCCTTGGAGGCTAAACCTACCTTAGGGAACGTTCATGGCAGTAGTGTTGCCAGGGAGGAGGCCCTGGAAACAACCTGCTGGCCACTGGGATCAGGGTCAGGTGGTTAAATAACCCAGGGCATATCTACACCGGGAAGACCATGTAGCTGGAAAAGAATGAGATGTCATATATGTAGTCAGGCACCAGCAGCAAAGTGTGAGGGAGAAGCAGGGAATGTATGTGCATATACACACAGAAAACTTCCGGAAGGTTCCACAACAAACTGCTAGCCATGAGTCCCCTCAGGAGAGAAATCTGAATTTTCATTATACACTCTTTTATAGTGTTTGGATTTTATTTTATTTTTAAAATTTCCTTTGGATATTATTTTTATATGTACTTAGATTGCTTTTCCAATGGCTTTTTTCAGCTACTCTTTAAAAACTCATTTCAAAATGACCCAAGCCTGGCATTCCCTCTTCCCAGAGCCTTCCCTGCCGCCCTCCCCACTTTGTGCCCCTCTGTCAGTGCCCACTCAGTACCACACTCTATGGTACTAACCTCCTTCCTTGTAGGACATTCTGACTGGACTGAAAGATACTGGTTGATAAGGATTTTGGAAGATATAACACTTGGGCAAAATAGAACCCATGCTGAGGAAAGAAGCCTCTCTACCTTCAAGTTGCTGATAGTCTAAGGTCAGAGACAAAGATACAACAACTACAAAGCCAGACTTCCCTGGTGGTCCAGTGGTTAAGAATCCGCCTCCCAATGCAGGGGACGTGGGTTCGATCCCTGGTCAGGGAACTAAGATCCCACATGCCGTGGGGCAACTAAGTCCACGCGCCACAACTAGAGAGCCTGTGCACTGCAACAAAGGACCCTGCAGGCCGCAGAGAAGATCCCACATGCCACAACTAAGACCCGATGCAGCCAAATTAATTAATTAATCAATTAATTAATTAAAAACAAATACAAAGCCAACTGGGATGAGTCTGGGGAGAAGAGCGTTATCAGAGCTCTGAAGATGGGGAGGAGGGGGAGCAGCCTGGGGAGTCCTGGGGTGGAGTCCTCGCTCAGTCCTTTTCAGTTATGTGAACAGCTTGTGGGCAGGTCATTTTGTCTCTCTGAGTCTCAGTTTTCCTCATCTGTGGAATGGGCACAACCATAGCATCCACCTCCTAGGGTGAGATCCCATGTGTTAAGCACTTGGTATGCCCCCTGGCACTGAGTGAGGGCTCCACAAATGGGAGGGGATTACCTCTGCAGCTGGAGGCTCGTGCTCGTGGGGTTGAGGGTTACGAGCAATTACAGGAACTCCTCCAAAATGTGTCAGAACTCCGGACTTCTCCAAACTTTCATATCTTCCTTCTCCACACCTCCTAGAAAAGTGAAATTTGGCTTTTGGGAGGGAACCTAAGTAGAGACCTCCAGGTTAGCAGGCTTGTAGCTCAGCTGCTGAGTGACAGCTGTGACACATGATTTAATGCCATTTCTCGTTTATTGAGGACCAACTCCGTGCCAGGCAACATGGCATATGGCCAACATGCTTCAGCTGATTGACTCTCCCCAAGGACCCATACCGGTGAAGCCTTCCCAGTCCTCCCCCGCAGGAGGAAGCTCTCTTATCTCACGTTCCAGGGAAGAGCACTGAGAGGCCCCATGCCCAGCTGGGCTGGTTCCTGGGTTAGCCTGCTCTGGCCCCGCGCCCTCAGACCCCCACCCGCCTCCACCCTCCTGGGCTCGGGCATAGGTGCCAGGCTTCCGCTGACTAGGCTGGGCCCAGCCCAGGTGCTTCAGGGAGAATTAGCAGATTCAGGGAGGAATTTGAGTTGTGCCGCACCATCCCTCCTCCCTCCAGTCTCTAAAATCTGGTTTCTGAGCTGGTGCTGCTGTGTATGTGTGTGTACGTGTGTCTGCACACGTGTACACACATGTGCACGCTGCTCTGTGGGCAGGCCGGATGGGATGGGAGCTGTGATCTGGCCCTGTGAATTCTCCTCTGGGCAGATGGGATTCGTTTGCTTCCATGGAGCCCTCTTATGCCAAGTGACTCATCTGCTCTGCCTGTGCCGTGGGGTGGGGTCTCGGGGAGAGTGTTTGCTTTCCTGCGGTTTACGTGACGGTTAACTTCACGGAGATGGTACCTGTAGGGCCATCCTGTTCCCTGGCAACCAGGCCATCCTTGGCCCCTGAACTCTGTCCCCTCCCTACAGCTGGGCCAGGCTGCCAGCTCCCAGGAGGACCACCACCTTCTGAAGGGTCACCCACACCCTCCCTATTTGCTGTCAATGTTTCCCCAGCAGCTGGAGAGGTGCTCACTCACTCCCTGGCTGGCTCGGGTGTTTCTGTGAACCAGTTTGAAACAAGAAGGGCAGCATTGCCCCAGTCCTGGAGAGAGGGGTGTGCAGGTTCCTTACCACAGAGCCTTTTCCTCCTAGGACGGAGGCCCAGCCCATTCTCCTGCAGACAGTCATTCTCCCATCTCCAATGGTATGGCCTCACCCCAATCTGGGGAGCATTTAAAAATGCAGATTCCAGGGTCCCTCTTCTGAGATTACAGGTGGGTGGGTCTTGGTACAGCCCAGGAATCTGCATGTTAACAAACACATACTCCCTGGGATGCTGAAGCGTGTGGGTTTCTGGGCCACCCAGAGAAACACAGCTGTGAACAGAAAGAGATGCAGCCCATGCTCAGGCCCTGGTCTATACCTGCCTGGGAAGAACCCACAGGCTGTAGCCTGAGGCCAACCTCTGTTTGAATCCTGGCTCTGCCATACAACCAGCTGTGTGACCTTGGGTATGTGGCTTAACCTCTCTGAACCGGGTTTCCCCATCTGTAAAATGGGGATGAGCCAGCGCTCGGTGATGTGTGCAGAGCACCTGGCATGGAGGTCCCTCTCCTCCCTGCCCTCCAAGGGGACAGGAGGGGGCTGGCCCAGCTTCACCAGTAATAAAGTAAATAACATGTATTTACTTTTCTTGCAAAACAATGCAGGGGATGGAAAATCATGTTGGCCCTCCAGCCCACATGGGCTGACACACTCAGCCCTGGGCTGGGGGCCTAGTGAGCTCCCCACAGCCCCCCTGGGACCAGAGGGGAGGCTGGGCCCTGGCAACAGGGACAGGAGAGGGTGCATGGTGAGTCACCCACTCGGCCTGCCCCTGAGTCATCCCCCAAGAATGTGATTCAGGCCCCCACTGGCCCAGGGCCCCTGGAAGGCTGCCCCATCCTGGCCACCTATTTACTGCCTGCTAGGCAGCCCCACTCTGCTGCTCCCCAAGGGAGCCACTGCTCAGATGACCTTCCTGCTGGACCTCTCTGGATGCAGGTGTGCACCTGTACACCTGTGTCTGCTGTCAAAGTTTTCAAACAGCTCCTGACCAGCGGTTGAATAGGGGCTGGAGGTCCTGGCCACCCTGGCCCTTGCCCCAGGACCCAGCCACTGAGGGGTTAACCCTCTGCTCAGCAGGGGAACTCTTGGACCTGGCCTCACCCATAGGCTGGCATCCACCCTGGCCCAGCCAGACTGCCCCATCATCGCATCTTGTAGATCCAGGCTTCATCCTGAACCCTGGGTGGCTTTCCAGCACAACCTACCCCACATCTCTGGACACCTCATTTCAAGGCCATCTCTGGGCCTCTCAGATCAAGCTGTGAGGGCCACTCAGTGAGGAGGTCACGCTGTCAGGGCAGTGAGTGGAGCTGGGTGGGGCCATGGGGCCAGACAGGCTCTGCCAGGCCTGGGATCCTCGCAGGACAGGTTATCCAACCCAACCCCAAAACTCCCCTCCCCACGACCAAGCTTACTTCCTCCTGCCCTGCCTGCCAGGGCTCATGCTGCCCAGACCGGTGGGGCTACATTTCTGGGGCCAGTGTGTTACAGCCCCTGGGAATGGCCCAGGTCAGGAGGGCAGGACCCCATTCCCTCCTGTGCCTGGGGGCCTGAGTAATGGCCAGGCCAGGCCACAGGGGAGAGAATATGGAATCAAATCAGGTTTTAGCTTGAAGCCAACCTGGATTTGAATCCTGGCTCTGCCATGCACCCAGCTGTGTGATCTTAGGCAGGGGGCTTAACTTCACTGAACCTCAATTTCTCCATCTGTAAAATGGGGAAGAGCCAGGGAGCCAAGATGTCAAATCCCAGCTCCTTCATTTCCTAGCCATGTGACCCTGGGGAAATGTCTTCAACTCTCCGAACTTGGGTTTCTCCATCTGCAAAATGGGGACTCTCTGGCACCTGCTCCATAGAGTCTTAAAAGGATTCAGTGAAGTAAGACACATAACAATGACACACAATAACAACTTCTGTTGAGTGTTTACTATATGCCAGGCCCTGTGCTAAGTGCTTGGCTCAGAGGGTCGGCACTGTGTTTTCTAGCTTCGTTGAGGTGTGATGGGTGTACAACAGAGTGTATATATTTAAAGTGTACCTACCATCTGATGAGTTTTGACACAAGCACACAATGGTGAAACCATCGCCACAACAAAGATGACAAACTGGCCCTCTTCCCCTCCGCATTTTTCAGATGTGGAAACTGAAGCTCCAAGGCATTCAGTGCCTGCTCAGGAAGGTCAGGAGTGGCCTCAGGATTTAAACCCTGCGGTCTGAGCCAGCACCCTTGTCTCCACCTCCACCACCATTCAGCAGGTGCCAGGCACAGAGTAGGTGCCCAGTGTCATGTTGAATGAATGAATGAATGAATGAGTGAATGAGAGGGTCACTGCACCATGGTCCTGGGGAAGATCCCCAGAGGAGGGCCAACCAAGGGCTAGTAGGTCCTGAGTCAGGACCATGGTGGAAGAGAAGGGGGTTATTCGTCCATTCGTCCAATATTTATTGAGCACCTACTATGTAACAAGTCCTGCTCTAGGCACTCAGGATACAAGTGGAATACAATGGACACATGTTCCTGCCTTCAGGGAGCTGGCGGCAGAGGATTGGGGTGGGGGACGGTGTAAGTATGAGGCCCCTGGTGGATGATGGCACCTCTCCCATGTCCCCAAGGATGGAGCACCCCAGGCACAGTCACAGACTGGGGGTCCCGGGGATACTGTGAGGAAAGTGTCTAGACCCCAGGCTGAGGCTGGTTGGAGCATCTCACTGGAGGCAGGCAGGGACCCCAGGTTCCCTCCTCCCTCCTGAGCATCACTGATGTTTCCATGGGAATCAGGTTTCCTTGTCCCGAGGGGAGGATCTTGACCTCTTGCCCACAAAGTGCCTCCCACATGTTCACCCATCCATTTATGGAGCACCTACTGTATACCCCATCCTGGGGATACAGTAGCTAACAAGATACAGCCGGTATGCCCCTGTCTGGGAAGAGAAAGGGATAGAAAAGCAAGCCGACAACCGCATTTAAATAAGTGAAATGACTTAAATGCCCATCCATGGGGCAGTGGCAGGTGAACGATGAAAGCATCAGGCTCTGGAAAGGTGGATGGGGGTCAGGAAGGCGGGGGTCCGTAGGCCTTGCAGGAAAGGAAGTCTAGGCTGTAGCAAGTGAACCAGTAGGTGCTGTGTTTTTGCCATTTGTGATTTAAACTAGAGCTGCCCCTATGTCCGCGAGTTTGCCTGTCTACCCCAGTCTGGACCTGCCCGGGCCCTTTGTCCACTCTCTCTGCTGAGGTCAAACATTCCTGCTCTGGACCCAGGAGGCCCAGTCACCACAGGCTGCCCTCCCGGGCCATTCTCTGGTCACTGGCTCAGTCTTAATCCCTCACCCGGGCTCAGGCCTCGGAACCGATGAGTCAACACAAGCCGGCTCTGGACAAACACCCCCTCCTCCTGGCCCTGGGGTCCCTACTCCACACCCACCCAGTTCATCCTCTTCCCAAGAAAGGGTGCAGCCTCTGCTGGTCCAGGGATGACTCAGAGCAGCCCTGGCCAAAGGAACTTCCTGCAATGCCGGAAACATTCTGTATTTTAAGGGAGGCACGAGCCACATGTAGCTATTGAGCGCTTGGAATGTGGCTCGTGCAACTGGATGTTTAATTTTGTTGTTTATATTTTTTATTTACATGAACATATGACATGTTCGTATCCATTGAGTTAATTTAAGTAGCTGCCTTTGGGACTTCCCTGGCAGTCCAGTGGTTAGGAATCTGCACTTCCATTGCAGGGGGCGTGGGTTTGTTCCCTGGTTGGGGAGCTAAGGTCCCGCATGCTGTGCAGTGTGGCCAAATAAATAAATAAGTAGCTGCCTGTGACTGGTGACTGTCACATTGGGTGGCCCCAGGCAGAGGGGAGAAGTGGATGGCCCGGAACCCTGGCCTCTCCTCAAAGCAGGGGCAGCTTGGGGTAGGGGCTGGTTGGGCAGCTAGGGCCTCAGGGACTGAGCTGTGGGGGTCACTTGGGGTCTGTTGAAGGGGCCAAGTTTAGCTTTCAGAGCCTGAGGCTGTCTGCCCCTAGCCCCTTGGTCTGACCCAGCTTGGTGGGCAGAATCATGACCCGAGCTGACCTCTTGATGTTGGAGTGCCATCTCCAGCACCATGGGCCAGCCTCCTTCATCCCTCCCGGACCTCTGACTCAACGCAATCGCAGCCCTCCCTCTTCCTCTGCCCGTCCCTACTCCCCGGCGCTGTTCTGACTTGGATGGGGGGCTGGCGTAACATCTAATCTGCTGAAAGGCAAGAGCGACACTCCTCCTTTCAACCTAGAGGAGTCAGAGGCCACAGCGGTCCTGGCCCAGGTCCCCCTGAACACAGAGCTTGGGTGCAGGGGCTTTGCTTTTGGAAGTGACCCTCAGGCACAGGAGCAGGGACATGGGGGAGAGCACCGCAGGAGAGGCAAATCAACCCAGGGTACAGTCGCAAGCTGGGCCCTGCAGTGGGCTGATGATGGTCCCCCAAAGACAACAAGTCCAAGTCCTAACCCCCTGCAACATGGGAATGTGAACTTATTTGGAAAAAGGGTCTTTAAAGATGTAATTAAACTAAGGATCTCAAGATGAAATCATCCTGGATTTACCGTGGGCCCTGCATCCAATGACAGGAGTCCTTATAACAGAAAGGCAGAGGGAGACTGGAGACAGAGACACATCAGCAGAGAAGGCCATGGGATGCCCGACTTAGGCAGAGATTAGAGAGATGTGGCTTGAGGAAGGAGGAAGGGGCCACAAGCCAAGGAACACAGGCTCCAGAAGCTGGAAAAGGCAAGGAAACGGATTCTCCCCTCAGAGCCTCCAGAAGGAGTACATCCCTGCCGACACCTTGATCGCAGCCCAGCGCGACTGATTTCAGGTTCTGACCTCCAGAATTGTAAGATAACACATTTGTGTTGTTTTTTAAGCCACTAAAGAGTGTGCTGATCTGTTACAGCAGCAGTGGGAAATTCATACATGGGGTCCCTTCTTCCCTTCCCCACAGGGGACTTTATCTGCCACCATCATGGTGACTCTGGGCCAAAGGAAGGTCATGGGTGGAGGTGGGAGAGTAGGGGGTCGGGGAGTGGGTGTCTCCTTCCCCTTCCATCTCAACGCCATGCTCTCAACAGAGTCTCATGGGAGATGGACCCTCTCTCCAAGCTGGCACTATTTACCACTCTTTTGTTTCAGACTTTTCCAATGTGATTTTTAAAAAATTATTGTGATCAAATATACATAACATAAAATTTACCATTTTAACCATTTTTAAGTGCAAGTTCAGTGGCATTAAATACACTCACACTGCTGTGCAACCATCACCACCATCATCGCCACAACTTTCTCATCTTGCAAAACTGAGACTGCACCCATTGAACATTAACTCCCCACTCCCCCTCTCCGTGCCCTGGCAACCACCCTTCTACTTTCTGTCTCTGTGAACTTGACGACTCTAGGTATCACATATAAATGGGATCATATAATATGTGTCCTTTTGTGTCTGGCTTCTTTCACTGAGCATAATGTCTTCAGGGTTCATCCATGAACCTTTCCTTCCTTTTTTAAGGCTGAATAATTTCCGCATTATCCCCATGTTAAAGGAGGGGACACTGCAGCCACATACACTGCAGGGACACTGGAAGGTAACAGAGCCAGAACTCACACCCAGGCCAACCTGACTCCGGCACCCAGTGCTCACCACTCTGCCACCCAGCCCCCTCCCTAGCTCCCTGCTGACTCCCCTGGGGCATCCTACCTTCCTTTCACTTCCTCCCCTCCTCGCTGAGAGCTCCTGGGGCTCAGAGGCTTTACTTGCCTTTGGACCCCAACTCCACATGTAGCGCCTGCTGGAATCCCAAAGCCTGTGTGGAAGTGACTGGACTTGGGGGTGGGCTGGGGGTTGAGGTGGGTGGGGCCTGGCTGTGTGGCCCTCTGGGTGAGGCTCCCCTGGACTCAGCCTCCGCTCAGTTAAAGTTGCCCAATGACCAGGACAACCACACAGAGTTGTGCAGGCTACAACCTGCACACCTGTACATGGCCACACTGCCAATGACCCCGATGGCCCTGGAAGGTCCCCAATCTAGGAGGTCTCTGAGCTCCGCTCTTGGGAGGAGGAAGAAGGAACAGGATTAGGAGCAGCCCAGGACAAATGTGATGCAGAAAGCAGACTGAGGGTTGCTGGAGCTGGGGGGAGGGAGGAAGGAGGAGTGACTGCTTGATGGGTATTGGTTTTCTTTCGGGGTGATGAAAATGTTCTGGAACTAGACAGCAGTGATGGATGCAAAGCCTTGTGAATGTACTAAAAGCCACTGAATTGTACACTTGAAAATGGTTAAAATTTGTAATTTTTATGTTATGTATGTTTTATCATAATAAAAAAAATGTCCCACTCTCTCCAGCTTCAGCACCCTCCCAGGGCCTTCATGTATTCTAGGGCCCAGATCAAGGGCCACTTGTGTCCCCACAAGGGTCTGGACTCTGGACTCTCTCACTCCCCACCAGCTCCCCCGCCCCCTCCCCGCAGTGTCACATTAAGCTTTCCGAGGACATTTCCCTGCAGGATGCCTTCTGGGGGCATCTGTGTTTGGATTGGGCCCAGTGTTTTACTCAAATAAATGCATTACTGATGGCTGAATTTCCTGTGGCAGTGGCCCAACTGTGGGAAGATATTCAAACATGCGAGGTGGTTTCTGGAGTCTTCAAAACCCACCATACCAAAAGGCAGCTGTGGCTCGGTCATTCTCACAGGGCAAGAAGGAAGCGGCAGATAGAGGCTGAACGTCCTGCCCCTGAGACTGACTTCATGCCTCCAAGTGTTCCCATGGAATCAGCCCATTCTTTTGGTACCTCCTCAGTCCCGAACCAGGATGCCTGGATATCTTTGCAGCTCAGGCTGGGAAATCACATCTTCTGGGTACTTCCGCTGCAGCCCTGGGGCAAGAAGTCCTGGGTTTGAGTTCCTTACTAGCTGTGTGACCTAGGGCAAGTTACTCAACCTCCCTGTGCCTTAGTTTCCTTGTCTTTATAACAAGGATCAACAGAGTCTTGGCCTTAAAAGGTTTGTTGCTTTGTTTGTTTTCATTTAGGTATAGTTGTATAACATAAAAGTAACCATTTTAACGCATACAAGTTAGTGGCCGTTTAGTGCATTCGCAGTGTTGCACAACCACCACCTCTGTGGAGTGCAAAAACATTTTCGTCCCTACAGGGGTTATTTTTGAGGATTACATGTGTGAATGTTTGTAAAGCCTTCGAACTGTGCCTGATACAGCACGTGCCAAGTAAGTGCTCAGTAAACTGTAGGAGTGATTGATAGGAAAACGGAATAGGAAGCACGTGGCAGGTGGTGCTATTACTAATTCGCTTCTTTTGGCTGGAGGAGGAGGGAGTGAGACTCTCATTCCCTTCTAGGCCCCATTTTCCACTTTGAGCTCTCTGTACCCACGCAGCGGTCGCACCCCTTCTCCCCCCCCCCAACCCAGTGGCCTCCTCACCGGTTGCGGGCAGGGGCGGCGCTGATGGTAGCCAGGAGACCTGGAGACTCCCCGCAGTCTCAGGGTCTCTCCTCCGCTCCTCGTGACTTTTCTTGCCCCCAACCCCTTTATCTCCCACGCCAGCTCCTACTCCCCCAAGCTGCCACCTTCTGTGGCCAAGAAGACACGAGTGGTGTGGCCAGGACGATTCGGCCTGGGTGGAAAAGTATAATAGGAGCGTGAGCACGCCCACAACTGGGAGGAGATCTTGCGAGCGGACCTCCCCCACTTACGAGAGCGCACCGGCTCTCTGCCCAGGGCTGGCATTTACTCCAAGCATCCTGGGATCCCCAGGCGCTAGGAATGACCTCCAAGATCCCCCCACACTGCCAGGCCTGTCCGCTTAGAAGAACCACTTGGGGAGCTTGTTAAACAAGCACGTTCCCAGGCTCTTCGAGCAGTGCACGGTATTTCAACATGCACCCTGCTGAGGGAAGTCTTAGGAGTTGGAGAGTTTGGGATAGATTGCTCCGCCCCACCTTTCCAGGTGTAAACATCCCAATTTGTGATTACTTTGTGCCAACTCAATGCCTTTCGTGCTGTAACAACGGCCAACAGTGTGAATGCCCCCTACGCGTCCTGCACTGACGCCCAGGAGGAGCATGAGTTTCCCTGATGAACCCCGGGTCCAGCGATACACCCCGGACTCCCATCTTCCTCGACAATTCCCCTTGGTGGCGACCCCAGGAGCCGTGGACTGTCGTTTGCTGCCACCTTGTGGCAGGGATGGGAACCGTGTGCTCCATTTCCATTCTTGATAACCTTAACCAAGAAAACGCAGAATACTTACCGTGTTCCATGTCCCCAGTAAGATCCTGCGGACGTGGGGCAGATGAATAAGACAGACACGGTCTCTTGCCCTTGCGGAGCTCACAGTCTCCTGGGTCAGACCTACAAATAAATAAAATGAATGAATAAATAAGGTGATTACAGAGTGTGACACACGCTAGGAAGGAAGCAAACGGGCTCTTTATCACAAGCTGCAACCATATATTTGCTAAACAGAGCGCTGTCTGTCTCCCTCCCTGTACACACTCTCCCTGCCCAGAACTGTGGGCCACGCAAGGGCAGGCAGCTTGTCTGACTCCCTCTTGCAAATGGGTGAAGTCACACAGTGCTGGCACATAGTAGGTGCTTAGTAAATGTCAAGTGAATGAATACACGGATGACAAGGCTGTCCAGAGCCAGCTTCTTGGCTCCTCCAGGACAAACAGATGGGGAGAGGGAAGGGAGGGCTATGGAAGGAAGGCTGGGTCCCCGGGATCCTGGGAGGGCCGGGAGGGTTTACTTGTGAGCTAAAGTGAGAAGGATGGGAAATCGTCACCCTCCCGGGGAAGCCCCAGTCCACCCTGTTTTAAATTGTACCCTCACTCCGCTCGCTTCTTGAATCCCTTCCCTGGTTATTTTTTCACCTTGGTATTTCCCCCCATCTCACATAGTACTATATATTTGCCTTATTTATTTAATGTCTGTCTCCCCCACTGAAATGTAAACTCTACGAGGGCAAGGATTTTTTACCTGTTGTGTTCACTGATGACTCTCCAGCGCCTAGAAAGGCCTGACACTTAGCAGGAGCTCTGTAAAAGCAAGCATGTGAATGAAAGATGCAAGTTGGCGTCTTAGGGCAGGGCCAGAAGGGCACTGGGGCGTAGCCAGTGGAGGGAGCAGACTCAGAGCCCAGGAGGAGGGGGTTGACCCGAGTTAGGGAAGGGGCCAAACGTGAACTGTACTAGGGCCAGCGGGGCTGGGCGGGGCAAGGGTTCGCCTGGGAGCAGAGCTAGACTGGGGTTGGAGCCTTGGGGCGGGGTCTTCCTGGGGCTGAGCCACCCCTGAGGCTGCGTGCTTTAGGGGCGGGACCCTATGGAAGCGAGGCCTGCATGAGGAGTGGCCAGTCTGGAGAAAGGGCCGGGGTGGGGGGCGCGGTCAAACAAGGATGCATAAAACGAAGGGAGGGGCTAAGGCTGGGGTGGGGCCAGTCTGGGGCGGGGCCTGTCCAGGGGGTAGATCTGGGCGGGGCCGGGGCTGAGCGGAGAAGGAGGGCGGGGGCGGGGCCCGGCCAGGCCGGGATCTCCGCTGTCCTGGGTCCTGGAGCGCTCCCCCCTCCCGCAGGCCCCTCCCTGACCGGCCCGGACGCAGGGTGTGCTGGTCAGGACGCCCCACGCTCGGCGATCGCCGGCCCGGACTGCAGGGTCCAGCGATCGCGGTTGCGCCCCGCCCCAGGTGCTGCGCTCTGGGCCAGGCGGCCGCGGGGGATCCGGGCGGGCTCAGCTCCGTGCTGCAGCGGGGCTGCGTCTCGGAGACTCCGAGGGCTAGGGTGAGCGAGGCTTCGGGGGACCTGTCCGTGCATGCGTGTGGGCGCATGCATCAGTGTGTGTGCGTGTGTGTGAACCTCTATGCGCATCCTAGAGGGGATGCTGTGTGCGAGCATGGAGTTGAGTAGGTGCGTGCTCCAGGGAGCTGGGCGTGTGTGCAAAGTTGAGTGCGTATGCAAGGGCGGTCTCGTGTGGGAGGGGAGTCGTGCATGTGTGCGCGTGTGTGGCAGAGACAGTGCGTGTGAAATTTGGTGAAGACTGTGTGCGTATGTTAGGGTGTCTTGGAGGAAAATGGGAGGGCAGGTGCAATGATTCTTGGGGGGACTGCAGGGTCGGGACGCCCATGGTAAGCTGTGGGGTGCAGTGGGTGAATGAATTGTGGGAGTGTAAGAATTGCGAATGTGTGTGTTTCCAGGTGGGTGGCTTTATGGGTTTTTCCGGGGGCCCTCAGCATGAGGATGGAGGAACGTTTGGGGGTACTGATTGCTCCTGAGGAGTGAGTGTGGTCTGGGGCATTGAGTAATGGACCGGGCAAGTGTTTGGGGCATGGCCCAAAGTAATTTGGGGATCACATCGGCCCCTTTGCTTTGAGGGCTGGGGAGATGTACGGATGGGGCCAGAGCGATGGGCCTGCCCCTTGCTGGGGGATCAGTGGGCAGGGTTCCTGCTTTCCGTGGAGGGAGCTGCTCCCTCACCAGATACCCTCACCCAGGCTCTGTGCCCATTCCTGCCTGGCTGGCTTCCGCTGGTGGTCCTGCGAGAACATGGTGCAGAAGTACCAGTCTCCTGTCTGCGTCTACAAGTACCCATTTGAGTTGGTCATGGCGGTGAGTGACCTCTGACCCTGGGGCCCCCTGTGTAACAGTTGGAGGGAAACAAGAGGTCAGCTATGATGGGAGGGAGACGGAGACCCTTGGATCCCCAGATCAGAAGGAATTAATGAGCTACTCCACTAACCTGGTGGGTCCAGCTTCTAACCAGGCCATCCCACCTTTCCCCACAACTTCTAGAACCCTTGCCCACTGACCCAAACACAAGGTCTTTCTTTCTTTTCCTTACTGAAGCTTATCTGTTTGCATCTTGGTCTCCTTTGTCAGAAGACAAGGATATCAAGGGCCGAGTTGTTTGCTGGCTGTCGTTTTGTGTACTGATAGTAATAATAATAATAATAATGGTACATATTCTAATGAGGGTGATGACAGCAGCCATTCACTGAGGGTTTGCTAAGTTTACATATGTTGTTTGTTTAATTCCCAGAAGCTCTGATTATTCTCATTTTACCTCCATTAAACCAAAGCTCAGACAGGTGAAGGAATGGCCTTAAGTTCTGTGGCCAGGAAGAGGTAGAGCCGGGCTTGGACCTGCACGGGGACAAGGGGGTAATTCCAGGGCCACAACACCCCCCATGTCCTCCCTCTGCTCACACACCCCCTCCCCTCCCCTTCAAGGAAGCTGAGACCAGGGGGAGAGGGGGCACGTGTGGGCAGGAAGCGTCTGAGAGCAGTTGTCTAATTATGCCACATAGAATTGTCTCCCAGGCCCTCCTGGATCAGTGGTCTGTGCACCGTGGGGCAGGTGCTGGGGACAGGCAGACGTGGGTTTCCTTCTTGGTGCCAATCACTCTGCCTCTCAGAGCTTTCCTCCCCAGTAAAACAGAGGCAGTGCTATGGAGTTGTGGTGAGGAGTGAATGAAATAGTGCCCGGTGCCTCTGGCTCAGTGCCTGGCACACAGTAGGTGCTCACTAAATGCAGCTGTCCCTGTTATTACACCATATGGTGTTTTAAGTGATTGTACTGAAAGTGTAAGAAACACCAGAATCCACCCCCATTGTCCTCATCCCACCCTTGGTTGCTTAATCCCAGCCTTCTTTCCGAGGACTTTGATATCAGTTGACAGCTCTGTGTGTGTGTCCTCCCCTAACCTATTCTATGAATCTACCTACGTATGTCACATAAAAGATGAAAAAGCATCATTGCAGTAATCCATACATGTCATGCTGTAATGTGTAGATGGTTCCAGGTCAGGAAAGAAGCAGGAGCAGGCCTGGGCTTGTACTGACAAGCTGGGTGACCTTGGGCAAGTTACTTAACCTCTCTGAGGCTGCACTTTCCGTCTCTAAAATGAGGATTACATGGTTTCCAAATCTGGGGGTCTGTTGTGGATTAATTGAGTCAACACATGTAAAGCTCCCAGTACAAGGTCTGGCACAGACCAAATGCTATTACTGTTACTGTTACTGTTATTGTGTTGTTGTCTGTGGCTGTGTGACTTTCCTTCATTTGTAATGGGGGTGGGACACCCCAGAGACTTAGGGATGTGCAGTCAGAAGTGCTGCGTCCCTGCCGTTGCCTGGCTGTGCTCTGGCTGTGTGTCTTTAGAAAGTCACTGAATTTCTCTGAGCCCCCATTTCTTCCTTTGTGAAATAGGACTGGTTATAGGCACCTCATAAGGTTGTAATCAGGATTGAAGGTGATTGTGGTGCATGTGTGGTGGGGGGTGGGGGAGGGGAGGTGGCCAGCACAGGGCCTGGTCTATACTTAGTGGACAATAAATGGCAGCTAAATATAAATAATCATCCTCTGTCTAAGGCTCCAGACAGCTCACATATTCTGACCCTAGGACTCATTCATTCATTCACTCAGTAGAAGAGAGACACTGTCCCCACTTTTCTGGGATAACCTATGGCCCAGAAAGCCATGAAGCCAAGAAGCTGAGACAAACGACTGTAGAATGGAAAACTAGCAAATTTTTATTATTGCATGGGCTTAATAAATGTAAATTTAATTTAGTATGTTTAGGATTCTCAAAAAAATATTTACAATCGTTGCATTTTAAAATAAAAATGCCTGCTAAGACTTAAGACTTAGCACTTAAGATTGTATTAATAGGACTGTTGGAATATGTGAAGTGTATTTTGTCAGCTTTGAGTTCCATAATTGACTCAGTTTACTCCCCTAGCTGTTAACAATCTCTAGGGGTTGATGGATAAATGCTTGTGGGTACAACAAGAAACAAAAGTTTTCAGATATTTATTATCTGTATTGTACTAATTTGTCATTTGTATTTTTCAAATACTATGTCGCCTTATCTCCATACAGTCCTTGTTGGTGAAAGGGCCCCAAACTGCCCCAACATTGTCGACAAAGCCACTTTGCCGACTGTTTACAAAACATCATTGTCCCCAGAATAGCTGCATAACTCAACATAACTTGCTCGCTGTGCGGGCACAAAAGGGTTTTTCTGCACTTAATGTCGGTCTTTGTTTCTCAGCTAAACACTTGCCCTCAGTTTGGGTCAGATGCCAGGGAAGTTTCGGATGAACTCAGCTATTTTGACCACATCCGAGTGACCAGACAAGCTGGCTTTTGGTTTTTCTGTTTAACAAAACTGACTTGAGAATCAAAGCACCCCTTCACTTCTTCAGAAATCCACCAAACCACTGAAGTTCACAGACCACTGAAACTGGGTTTGTGGAATTGGTTATAAAATAGTACTAAGGCAACCTTTCTAGATCCAGCTTAAAATTTAAAAAAAAAGATTTCTCTCTTTCATTTCAAAAATGTAACTAATCCACTGAGTGGGTATCTCTCTCCTTGGGCCAAATTCCTTGACGTGAATTCTGTTTCTGAAGGATGGAATTCTAGGGACCTTTGCTTTCTCCTTTCTTGATAGTATTCTGTATTATTGGGTTCAAAACAATGAGCTTGTATTATCTTGGTAAGCAGAGGAATACAATTAAGACAATGGAGGCAGCTGCCTATCCAGGGTTGGAGAGAATCCCTTGTCCCTTTGAATGTCGGGTCCCCGAAGGTGGGGGGTCTTTGTGGAGATCCCAGTATGTATAACGCAAAGACCATGTTTTGGACTGTGGACTGTGGTTACTTGAGCCCTGAAGGCCACTCTCTGGTCAGCCTACAGCCTGTTGTGAATGATTTCCAGCTCATCTGGGCTCTTCTCCTGAATGGGTGGAGGTTACGAGCCGGATCCTCCAGGCTGGGTCCCTGCTCCCGTTTCTTACCTGTGAAATGGAGATAATAAAGGCCTCTGCTCCTCAGAGAGCTGAAGTGAGGATTAAGTGAAGGGACATGTGTATCCAGACAGAGCCTGGCCTGTTGTTTAATGCTCGTGAAATATCCCTTAAGTGTATTATTATCATTTATTGTTTTAACAGCTTTTATGAGCTATAACTCACCTACCATACAATTCACCCATTTAAAGGGTCCAAATCAAGCAGCCGCATAGCACAGGGAGATCAGCTCGGTGCTTTGTGACCGCCTGAAGGGGTGGGATAGGGAGGGTGGGAGGGAGGGAGACGCAGGAGGGAGGAGATATGGGAACATATGTATATATGTGTAACTGATTCATTTTGTTGTAGGGCAGAAACTGACACACCAGTGTGAAGCAGTTATACTCCAGTAGAGATGATAAAAAAAAAAGGGTCCAAATCAAGGGTCTTCAGTATATTTAAAGAGTTGTGCAACCATCACCACTGTCAGTTTTAGAACATTTTCATCACCCCAGAAAGAAACCCCATACCCTTTAATCATTATCTCCTAAACTTCCCCATCGGGCCTGGCCCTTGACAACCACTAATCTACTCTCTGTCTATGGTTTTGCCTATTTTGGACATTTCATATAAATGAAATCATACACTATGTGGCCTTTTGTGACTGACTTCTCTCACTTAGCATAATATTTTCAAGGTTCATCCAGGTTGTAGAATCTATCAGTATTTCAACCCTTTTTGTGGCTGAATAATATTCACGTTATGTGGATAGACCACATTTGTTTATCCATTCACAAGCCTATGGACATTTAGATTGTTTCAAATTTGGGGCTATTATGAATAACGTTGCTGTGAACACTGATGCACAAGTTTTTGTGTGGACCTATTCCTTCCAAAGAAACCCCTGCTGTGAATGGTGGTTGTTATTTAGACTATTTAGGCAGATTCTATTTTAACAAACATGTACACAGCACCTACTAGTTTTGAGTCCATTCAAATATTAACTCATGTGCTTCTCAGAACTACCCCATGAGCTAGGTTCGTTGGGTAACCCCATTTTACAGTTGAGGAGACTGAGGCACAGAAAGGATGAATGGATTATCCAAGGCCACACAGCGAACACATGGCAGGTGTGGACTTAACTGCAGGCAGTTTGGCTCCAGAGTTTACATCTCCAACCATGAGCTCTGCTGTTTCTCAGGGCTGAGGATCTGAAGTTATTGGGGTGGCCTCTGGGCCGAGTAAGCCGTCCCATGGGGCAGTTACCATCAGGTTTGTGTCTGGAATGTCCACACCCCATCAGAACCCTGCAAAGGAGAGCAGAGCCAAAACCTACAGTCCCTGGCTTCTTGGAGGGCAGCTGATCACAACAGTCCAGAAAGGTTTAACGAACACTCCTTGTGCCCACCCACTCAGGCCAGCTCAGAGGCAAGTACTTTAATAGCAGCCTCAGCTGCAGCAGAAGAGGAAACTGAGGCTTAGAGCGGTTAAGGAGACTGTCCCTGTGTCAGTGTATTTGTTTGCTGAGGCCGCGTAACAAAGCATCACAACTGGGTGGCTTGGAACAACGGAAATGTATTGCCTCCCAGTCCTCGAGGCCAGAAGTCCAAGATCCAGGTGTCAGCTGGGTCGTGTTCCCTCTGAAGGCTCTTGGGAAGGATCTGCTCCAGCCTTCTCTCCTGGCTTCTGGAGCTCCTTGGCTTGTGGTGGCATAACTCCAACTTTCACATGGTATGTTCCCTGTGTGTGTGCACTTCTATGTTCAAATTTCTTCTTTTTTTTTGTTTTTGGCCACGCCGTGCAGCTAGTGGGAGCCTAGTTCCCTGACCAAGGACAGAAACTGGGCCCTCAGCAGTGAGAGTGCAAAGTCCTAACCTCTGGACCGCCAGGGAATTCCCTAAATTTCCCCTTTTTTTTTTTTTTTTTTGCGATACGCGGGTCTCTCACTGTTGTGGCCTCTCCCGTTGCGGGGCATAGGCTCCGGACGCGCAGGCTCAGCGGCCATGGCTCACGGGCCCAGCTGCTCCGCAGCACGTGGGATCCTCCCGGACCGGGGCACGAACCCGTGTCCCCTGCATCGGCAGGCGGACCCTCAACCACTGCGCCACCAGGGAAGCCCAATTTCCCCTTTTTACAAGGACAGCAGTCATCTTGGATTTATAAGAACATCCTAATG
This sequence comes from Phocoena phocoena, assembly GCF_963924675.1. Classification (NCBI taxonomy): domain Eukaryota; kingdom Metazoa; phylum Chordata; class Mammalia; order Artiodactyla; family Phocoenidae; genus Phocoena; species Phocoena phocoena. The sequence goes on along the minus strand of NC_089233.1, from coordinate 34,252,588 downwards.
ACCTCATTTTAACTTGATTACCTATATAAAGACTGTATTTCTAAATGAGGCCACATTCTGATGTACCCAGGGTTAGATATCCAGCATGGCTTTTTGGGGGGACACGATTCAGCCCATAACTCTCAGTCAATGGCATCATTAGTAAATGGCAGAGATTTGAATTTAGGGAATCTGACCCCATAGCCTGAGCTCGCAGCCAGACATCCTGGATTCTGTCTCTGACGTTCAGTAAACATCTGTGTGCCAGTGGCTGAGGTGGCTTCAGAAATAACCTGGCTACCTCTTGTCCGTCCACTGCCCAGGGGTCCCTGTGGGGCTCAAAGCCCTGTGGTTTTGTGGTCATCTCAGATTCTGCAAACCTAAAGAAGGAAGACGGCATGACAATTTCCTAAGCAATAGGCTGGCTGTTCATCCGGAGGAAAGGTTATAGAGGTGAGGGTTGCTGGTAGCAATTAAGTGTTAAAATATTTAAAGACCTGGACTTTGTATTGATAAACAGCTTGTAATTTAGCAAATGGGTTATTAATAAGGAGCAGCCTCTGAAGGTAAATCCTCGCAGCCCAGACCAACGGCAGGCAGTTAAAGTTGGAATCGTTGTTATGGATGTAGTTTTAATAAAGCAGCTGGGGCCTTATTTAAATGAGTTTAAATTAGTTCCCTGGAGCCTGTCATCTGATCCCGTTGCTAACAGATTAAGGGAAGCAACATTTTCCACCCTGGATTTCTTACAGGGCCCTGACGGGCTCTGATCTGGGCTGGGAGAACGGAGGTGATCCACTGCCCAGCAAAGTAATCTGATTTCAGAGGGCCCTGAAATCAACTTTAGGCCCTCATTCATTAGTTAATGCATGCGTTAATTCTTGCACGTATGCATTCCACAAATATTTATTGAGTTTCCACTGTGTGCCAAGCACCGTGCCAGGTTGCAGGAGCTACAGACTAGGTGATTCTTAGCACTTCTTGAAATGCATCATTATTCTGTTAATTTGCTTGCCTACTTGTTTATATGGAATTTGCTTGCTTATTTGTTTATATGGGTCTTTTTCATTATATTAAGCTTCAGAAAGGTGGAGACCTGGTCTGTCTTGTTCTCGTTCTGTCTTGACCTGGTTCTCCTGACAAGATCCCTTCCTGCCCTCATAGAGCTTGCAGAGTGTGTGTGTGTGTGTGTGTGTGTGTGTGTGTGTGTGTGTGTTTGTAAGAGAGAGAGAGAGAGAGAGAGAGAGAGAGAGTGTCCAGGCAATGTCATGTAGCAGGATTTGTAATTGGGGCAGAACTTGTTTCTTTGAAGAAATGAATGTGGCTTAGTTGGGCCCCTGTGATTTAGAAAGTGGCTGGTGGGGTCAGTTCATTTCTTCAAGGACTTTGGGAGCTTGGGAAGGTGTGGAAAGTGGATTGGAGGGGGGATTTCCATCCCAGAGGTGGGGAGAGCTTGGGGAAGCAGAGTTGACCAAGGCTGGGTGCATTTTGAGACACTTAGAAGACCTAAAATAGCATTTCGGGACTTCCCTGGTGGCGCAGTGGTTAAGAATCTGCCTGCCAATGCTGGGGACACGGGTTCGCGCCCTGGTCCGGGAGATCCCACATGCCTCGGAGCAACTAAGCCCGTGTGCCACAACTACTGAGCCTATGAGCCACAACTACTGAGCCCACGTGCCACAACTACTGACGTCCACGCACCTAGAGCACGTGCTTCTGCAACAAGAGAAGCCACCGCAATGAGAAGCCCGTGCACCGCAATGAAGAGTAGCCCCTGCTCGCCGCTTTCTAGACCCAATGCAGCCATAAATAAATAAATTTATAAAAAAATAAAAATGAAAGTAAAATAGCATTTCCCTCCCATCATGATCCTGACATAGCACTAAGTGTCAAGACACTCTGGGTTGGCCTCGCTGCCGCCCTGCCTCTCCCTGAACCATCAGGGGTACCAGCTGATCCCGGAAGTCCGTGGGTGCGGAGCATGTTCAGAGGAGGATTGTTCCCCACTCCGCTCCTCACGAGTGGGTAAGAAGCCACAGCAGGCTTTTGTGCAGTGCCCTGGCCCAGCGGAGGGGCTACACATTCCCGCAGGGCCAGAGAGGCCAGACGTTCCCCTGGCATGACCTCACGAGGAGGACACCAGGTCCCAGCCAGGCAAAGGGAGGCTGGCTTCCTTCCTCTTCCTTCCTCTTCCTTCCTTCCTTCCCTCCTTCAGCAAATATTAGCTGGGTGTCTATGGTGTCCCAGGTGTGCTACGAGGCTGCTGGGGAATCCAGTGGGGAAGGAAACAGACCTAGAGACAGAGGCATTGACTATAAACAAATAAACACAGACGTGATACCCTACTCCAAATCACAGTCTCGTAGGACTAGAAACCATCCAGAAGATGGCTTACCCTCTTAAAAAACTGGTAAAATACACATAACACAAAATTAACCATTTTTAGGGGTACAGTTCAGTGGCATTAAGTGCATTCACATTGTTGCGCAACCGTCACCACCATCCATCGCCACAACTTTTTCATCCTCCCGTACTGAAACTCTGTCCCCATTAAACACTAACTCCCTGTTCTCTCCCTCCCCCAGTCCCTGGCAACCACCATTCTACTTTCTGTCTCGATGAATTTGACGACTCTAGGGACCTCATATAAGTGGAATCATACGGTGTTTGTCCTTTCGTGTCTGGCGTCTTTCACTGAGCATTATGTTTTCGAGGTTCATCCACGTTGTAGTGTGTGCCATGTGCCATTCCTTTTTATGGCTACATAATATTCCGCTACATGGCTGGACCATATTTTGTTTTTCCATTCATTTGTCAATGGATATTGGGGTTGTTTCCACTTTTTTGGCTACTGTGAATAATGCTGCTGTGAACATGGGTGTACAAATATCAATTCAAGAACCTGTTGGTTTACCCTTGTCCATTAAAAAAAAGAAATGTATGTGGTGACTGGCACTAAATGTGCTAAATGCCTCACACACCTTATCTCCCTTTAATCTTTTCAGCAACCCTTACAGAGTCGGTATCATTGTCATCATCATCATCCTTTTCTTTCTGAGGAAACTGAGTCTCAGAGAAGCTAAGTTGAGTTCACCCCGCTGGAAGGTGGCAGAGGCAGTGTCTAAACCCCATGCGTTGCGTTGTCTCTGCCACTTCACCATATCCCAGCCTTGCCCCCTGGGTCCTTCTGACTCTTTTGTCTCCATCGTTTTGTCTCCTGAGCTGCCTTTGACTAGAATAGCAGCAGGTTTCTCAGCTCCAGGGCCATCTGGGTACAGCTGTTTCTATAGACTGTATACAGCAGTCATTTCAAAATGTTCCAGTGATGTTGCCCTGGTTCACCCACGTCTGCTTGCCTTCATCAGCGGGGATGTAACTACTGCCATCGGGTGTCTGATGGCTCCTTCAGCAACTCTGCCAAGAGCTGGGGGATCCACACAATGAAATATTATTCAGCTGTGAAAAGGAATAAAGCACTTACACGGGCTGCAACATGGATGAATCTCAGAAACATAATGCTCAGTGAAAGAAGCCAGACACAAAAGGCCACGTATTGTATGATTCCATTTGCATGAAATGTCCAGAAAAGGCAAATCCATAGAGACAGAAAGTGGATTAGTGGATGCCTAGGGCTGGGGTCGGGGGAAAGGGCAGTAACTGTGATGGGTGTGGGGTTTCTGTGGGGTGATGAGACGTTTTGGTATTAGAGAGTGGTGATTGTTGCAAAACTTTGTGAATGTTCTAAAATCCACTGAACTGTACATTTTAATTTTTTTAAAAAATATTTATTATTTATTTATTTTGGCTGCGCCAGGTCTTGTGGCACGCAGGATCTTTGTTGCGGCATGCGGGATCTTTAGTTGTGGCACACGGCCTCTTAGGTGCGGCGTGTGGGATCTAGTTCCCTGACCAGGATCGAACCTGGGCCCCCTGCATGGGGAGCGCAGAGTCTTACCCACTGGACCACCAAGGAAGTCCCTGAACTGTACACTTTTTAAGAGTACATTTTATGGTATGAGAATTATATCGCAATTTAAAAAAAGAGTTGGGGGAGCTGAGAGGATTGATTCGTCTGTCCTGGGGTCTCCCAGGCTTGCGGGGGAAGCTGGGGGTGGACAAGAAAGTCCCCTGAGGAGTGTGACAGGGAGGGTACACTTTGTGCAATGGTCACGGTTGTCATTGCTGAATCCAGCCTGCAGCACGGAAAGAGAAGGTGAAGTGTTGGACTAGAATATGTTGGTGTGGTTTGGATATTCTTTTCCCACTTTTGGCGGAAGGTTTGGGGTAAGCAGCATCCCAGCTTCCTTTGAATTTGCATGAGGAAGAGCAGGAAGGAAGGAGGGAGGGGAGGGGAGGAGGGAGCAGCTGTCAAGTGATTAGCAGAAATAGCTTTTCTGTACTTTATAGAATCTCACTCTTTTTTAAAATTTAAATTTATTGAACAAATGCTTATGTAGAACGAACCATGTGCCAGGCACTGTTCTCAGCACTTAACCAAAACAGGTTCCTTTATTCCCCTGATGGCTCAGTAAGGGAGCTACTTTTCTTATTCTCCTTTTAACAAATGAAGGAAGGAGGGAACTGAGAGCTTGATGACTTGTTCAAGGCTACAGAGCTGGTAGTAAGCAGAGCAGAGATTCGAACCCAAGCCCCAGAGTCCACACCCTTCATGGCTAAGCTACACTGTCCTTCACTCCTTTATCATGTAATGCTAGGCATTTTGCTAAGCACTAGGGATTCAGGGCTGATGACTTTTTTTTTTTTTTGCGGTACACGGGCCTCTCACTGCTGTGGCCTCTTCCGTTGCGGAGCACAGGCTCCGGACGTGCAGGCTCAGCGGCCATGGCTCACGGGCCCAGCTGCTCCGCAGCATGTGGGATCTTCCCAGACCGGGTCACGAACCCGTGTCCCCTGCATCGGCAGGCGGACTCTCAACCACTGCGCCACCAGGGAAGCCCAGGGCTGATGACTTTTTACTTCAGCAGTTGTGACACGGGAAAGAAGGAAAGAGGCACAACTGAGTACTCATTGGGAGGTTTCATGATTACTTCCCTTTATAGAGTAATCATGTTATAGACTAATCGTGTTCTCAGGGAGAAACAGGAAGTACTGTGCTCAAGGTTACCCGGCCTGGAAATGGGCAAGTCTGGCTAGGAATCTAGGCTCCCCTTTCCACATGCTTAGTGTGTTGATGTGGATTTTTGCAGGATGGGCAGCTCGTAGGAGACCTTCAATAGAAGTTTCCACTGGCCTCTGCCTGCCCCAGCCCTGTCCCTGCCTGGGCAGGTTCTGGGCCTTGGACCAGCTCCCTTTCTGAGCTGGCATGCGTGGGTGTCCCTCTCCAATCACTTGGCGGAAGGGCTGAAACCAAATCCTTCTGTTACCCTGTGTCCCCGAGGAGGCCACAGCATGTGTTTGTCCAGCTGGGAGAAGCTCAGGCCTGATTTGTGGGGATAGCAGTCAGCGTCTGAGGCTCTCAGGTAGGGATAAAACTATCTGTGTGAGCTGGTTTCCAACACAGGGAGGGTCCTGTGAACTACCTGCTCCTGTAAGACCCTGTCACCTGCCAAAGGCAAAGGGCCCCTGATCTGAGGGTTTTGGGCCGGCAGGATTCAGGATTTCCAAAACACTGACATTTGTGATGTAGCCAATGTCCACTGAGAGGCAGGACTGGGAGGTTCAGGGTTGGGGGCTGGGTCAGATGGGCCTGCGATCCAACCCCACCACTTACTGGCCCTGGGATGCCAGGGGCAAGTCACTCTGCCTTCTCGAGCCTCAACTTGCTCATCTGTAAAATGGGGAAATACTAGTTTCCATCCCAACGGGATGTGATGAGGACAAAATGGTGCAGTCAGCCCTCTGTAAATGTCACCATAACAATGGTGTCCAACACCAGCCCTCACAACCCCAGGGAATCTCTGGCTGACAGCCTCTGACCCTGGAGAATTAGCACTGGGGTAGACTCCTTATTTTGGGGCCCCCCGCCTTCCAGATGGAGCCTGGGCTCTGGGGTCCCCACAGTGCTTGAGGTGGCACCATTGTTGAAACAGCAGTGCCTTCCCTCACACAGTCAGGGAAAGCTGTGTCCAAGAGCCTGTCTGCTGCTGATCAGCTCCGCCGTTATCTGGGGGTGCCAGACGGGATTCTTCCAACAAGAGGTTTGTAACAAGAGGAAGTTGGTGAAGTTCGCTTGGCTGTGTGCACTGCACTAACGGCCTGTCATTTCTCTCCCTGGACCCCTTTCTTGGGGCTTTTTGGGCCATTGGCAAGTTTGCATTCTTTCTTTCCTTGCCCATCGGCTTTTCTTTGTTAGCCCAAGAACTGAGATGGGCACATGTCTGAGTTCAGTGCCACAAAAAAACACGTAGCCCAGGCCTTGGATATGCCATGTGCAAGCAAGTATATGGTTAGAAGGTGCCATAAGTGCTACCAAGAAAATGAACAGGACAGAGAACAGTACAGGAGGCAGCGTTGCAGGGATGAAGGTAGGGGAGGATGTCCCAGGAAGGGGGGCCAGCACAGATGCGTCCCCGAAGCCAGAACATCTCTTGAGCCTTCAATCCAGGTCTCCTACCCTCTGGAAGCCCCTGTGACTCAAACCTCTCTCCCCCTTAGATGTCAGGTGGATTGATTAGTGTTCCAAGAAGAGGGAGCAGCAAGTGCAAAGGCCCTGTGGCAGGAACAAGCTTGGTGGGTATATTTGTTTCCTGTGGCTGACATAACAAAGTACCACAAACTGGGTGGCTTAAATAGCAGACATTTTTTACCTCATAGCCCTGGAGGCTGGAAGCCTGAGATCAAGGTGTCGGCAGAGCTGGTTCCTATTGAGGGCTGCGAGGGAGAATCTGTTCCATGCCTCTCCCCTAGCTTCTGGTGTGGCTGGAAATCTTTGGTGTTCCTTGGCTTCACCCCAACCTGTGCCTTCATCTTCACATGGCATTCTCTCTGTCTGTGTGTTTGTGTCCAAATTTCCCTGTTTTAAAAGGATGCCAGCCCTATTGGATTAGGGGCTTCCCCCCTACTCCAATACGACTTCATCTTAATTAATTACATCCACAACAAACCTATTTCCAAATAATGTCACATCTTGAGGTACTGGGGAGGGGGTTAGGATTTAAACCTATGAATTTTGTTAGGGGTGGGTGACACACAATTCAACCTATGACAGCATGTTCCAAAAACAGCTAGGCTGGAGCAGAGAAAAGGAGGCTGCAGTGGGAGGTGGGATGGTGGAACAGAGTAAGGAGTGTAAGAGTAAGAGTGGGATTTGTTCCGGGCATCCAGGCCTGTTCTGAGTATGTCGTTCCATCTGGGGAGCAGGAGAGAGACTGCAGAACAGAGGAATTGGAGATGCTCAGGGGCAGTGTGGCCACTGCTTGGCAGGAGTTGAAGGACTGAGGGTAGAGAAATCAAGACCACATGGCCCCGGGGGAAAATGCCTGGGCTGTTTCCAAGCTGCTGAGCAAGGGGTTCCTGAGGGAGCAGGGGCTGGGCCGGCTTGGGATTTAAATCCAGGTTCACCATATCGCACTGTGTGACATTGGGTAAGTTACTTAGTGTCTCTGGGATCCAGTTTCCTCATTTGTCAAATGAGGGCACCATTCAGATGATTAAATGGAAGAAGGCACACAGCTGGAGGAGCAGAGTCAAGGCCTCACTGTGTGCCAACTGCTCTGAGACGTGATCTAGTGACATCCTTACCACCAGCCCATTTTATAGATGATGAGACGGAGGCTCAGAGAGGGCAAGCGACTTGCCTAAGGTCATGCAGTGAGAAGGTAGCAGGAACTCAAACTGAGCCTGACCAGTTCTGACACATGCACCCTTTTCCCTCCATAAACTTTCAAAAAAAGGTCAGCATCCCTCTGCCCATCACGGAGGTGGGGCAGAGCCCAGCTCCTCTGGCTCTCCCTCTGCTCAGAAGGGGCTGGGAGGGTGTTGTTTGCAGTTCTTGCAAATGTGCACTGTGCCACCATTTGAGTCCTGTTGCCTGGAGAATAAAAACCCTGGGTGCCTACTATGTTCCAGGCTCTGCCTGAGATACTCAACCTGGTATATACCCATTTTCCAGATGATGAAATGGCTAAGAGAAAAGAAGGGGCTTGCTTCTGGAGGTGGAGCTGGGCTTCATGCCAGGCGCCTGACCCCCACCCCAAGCTCTGCTTACTTTGCTATGCAGCTCCTTCCTCAGTGGAGAAATGCCTTCCTTTGAAAGAGGGCTCAAGGTGGCCTGAGATGTGTAGGGGAGACGCAGTTCTCAGGGGACCTCCCTTGCCAGCCCTGAGGCTAGACCCCCAGGAGTGCCATTGTGCATTCTCCCCTGAGGAGAGTCATTCTAACCCTGGGGTGTTTGTACAAAGCAGCCAGCCTCTACACGTGGAGGCAGCCCTGTCCTCCTGACCCTGGCGGACATGTGCTGGGCTGGCCTCGTGGGACCTTGAGTGACACCAAGAGCACCAAGCATCTCTTCTTTGTCCCTCCCGCGCCTCTGCCCTTCTAAGCTGGGTGGTCCCGCCTCCCTGCCAGGAGCCAGGAGGGATGGGAAGGCGGTGTGTGTCCTCAGATGCTGGCACTATTTTTGGAGCTCACTTTGATCCTTGATTCTGGGACACGTGGCTGTGACAGGCTCTTGGAGCAAACCCTGCTTGAATACACTCAGCCACGGATGCTGGTATGCCCGCCCGCGGCTCTGACCCTGGCACTTCTGGAATTGAGCTCTCATCCTCCAATCTGGATACTTTTTCTTTCTTTTACTTGCCTAACTGCCCTGGCTAGAACCTCCAGGACAATGTTGCATGGAAGCAGCCAGAGCAGACATCCCTGCCTAGTTCCTGATCGTAGGGGGAAAGTGTCAGTCTTTCACCATTGAGTACGATGTTAGCTGGGGTTTTTGTAGGTGCCCTTTATCAGGCTGAGGAAGTTCCCTTCTATTCCGACTTTGTTGAGTGTTGTTTTTTATTGTTTTAATCATGAAGGGGTGTTGGTTTTGTCGATTGCTTTTTTCTAAAAGATATCTTCTTTTAAAATGCTCCAAGCCATATTTAAAATAGATAACCAACAAGGACCTACGGTATAGCACAGGGAACTCTGCTCAATATTCTGTGATAACCTAAATGAGAAAAGAATTTGAAAAACAATAGATACATGTATATGTATAACTGAACCACTTTGCTGTACACCTGGAACTAACACAGCTTTGTTAATCAACTATACTCCAATATAAAATAAAAAATAAAAGACAAAAATAAATAAATAAAATGCCCCAAGCTAGCCCACTCTACCTTCCCAGGGCAAAACTTCAAATGTAGAGTCAAAACGTGATTTGCCAAGTCATAGCTCAGGCACTCCTGTGTCACTGCTCTAGAATAGATGTTAAGACGGTGGTCTTGGTAATACAGGCAGTGGTCACTGCTCTTTGCACAGGCCAGGACGCTCTTCTCTTCTCTGGGTACCCCCTCTCGGAATTGGGACAACAGCCCAGTGAGGGCTGGAGGGAGAAAGGTTGTGCTCTGGCTGCCCCCAGCCCCCTTGGCGCTCACCCCCACCCCTCTGTCCCCAGGCCTATGAGAAGCGCTTCCCCACCTGCCCGCAGATCCCGGTCTTCCTGGGCAGCGAGGTCCTACGCGAGTCCCGCAGCGCTGATGGGGCGGTGCACTTGGTGGAGCGGAGCTGCCGGCTGCGGGTGGAAGCCCCGCGGCTGTTGCGGAAGGTGGGCGCGGAGGGGGTCCTGGAAAACCGGGACCCCGCGGAGGAGGGGACTGGACGGGTGGTAGGGGATGGCGGGCGGGGGACCTGGGACCAGGGGGTGGGTTCAGGCGTTGGAGTGAGTGTGTGTTGGTACCCGGAGGGCGTTCTGGGCTGGGGGCCTCCCGTGTCCAGGAGAGACGAGGGCCGGGAGGCTGGGCTGAGACTGTAGGAGGACCAGGGACAAGAGGGAGTCCCGGGGTCCGGGAAGTCGGGGGAAGGGGGAAAAGTCGGGGATCCGGGCCCTGGCTGGTGGGCAGGTGCGGGGCAGGGGGCCGGGGGTCCCGGGGTCCGAGGGTGACAGGCGCCAACCCTCTGGGTTCGCGCCCCCAGCCGCCACCTCACGTCCAGCACGCACGTCCCTGCTGCCCTGTCCCTGCAGATTGCAGGCGTCGAGCACGTGGTCTTTGTGCAAAGAAACGTCTTGAACTGGAAGGAGAGGACTCTCCTCATCGAAGCGCACAACGAGACCTTCGCCAGCCGCGTGGTGGTCAAGGAGAACTGCAGCTACACGGTGAGCAGCGGGCTGGAAGCCCCGATATATATGTATTAGTTTAAGCAGTCTCAAAAACTGCTTGGGACATACTTACTAAAATATTATTCGTGTTTATCTGAAATTCAAGTGTGACTGGGCATCTTGTATTTTATTGGCTAAATACAAGACCATGCCTCCCCACCCCCTTAATGAAACTGTGCCTCAGTTTCTTCACCTGTAAGATGGGGTTAATGATTGTACCTACCACATAGGTTGTGGTGAGGATTAAATGAAGTGAAATATCTGAACCCCTTAGAGCAGTGCCTGGCACATACTAAGTCCTGTATACGTGTTAACTTTTTTTTTTTTTTTTTTTTGCGGTATGCGGGCCTCTCACCGCTGTGGCCTCTCCCGTTGTGGAGCACAGGCTCCAGACGCACAGGCTCAGCGGCCATGGCTCACGGGCCCAGCCGCTCTGCAGCATGTGGGATCTTCCCGGACCGGGGCACGAACCCGTGTCCCCTGCATCGGCAGGCGGACTCTCAACTACTGCGCCACTAGGGAAGCCCACGTGTTTAACTTTTTATAAAATTTTTTGTTGGAGTATAGTTGATTTACAATGTGTTAGTTTCAGATGTACAGCAAAGTGAATCAGTTATACATATATCCACTCTTTTTTTTTAGACTCTTTCCCATATAGGCCATTACAGAGTAATGAGTAGAGTTCATGTTAACTTTTAATGTAATTAATGATAATTATTATTCTCCAGTACATACTGATTGAGCACCTACTATATGCCAGGCAACCTGACAAGTCCTGGGCACCCAGCAGTGGACCAATCTGCCTGACCATTGCCTTCACGGGACTTCCATTCCAGTGGGAGACACAGATGAGAAAAAAAAATCAATATATACTTACAACTTAGTCACAGTGCTAAGAAGAGATCCAGAGTTACAGAAAATAAGAGGAGGTGACAGTGTCTTAGCTAACAGTGTCCCCCAGGCCTCGCTGAGGACATGTCGCTGAAGCTGAGATCGGAAAGATGAGAGGGCTGGGAAGAGAGTTCTGGAGGAGGAAACAGCACGTGTGAAGACCCTGAGGTGGATGAGGGAGGTCTGAGAATGGGGGCTGCAGGGGCCGAGTACTGTTGGCCTCGGGGCTGCAGTGAGGAGTTTGGAGGCATTTGCTGGGATGAACCCAGCTCTGCCACTTTCTTGCTGAGTGACACTGGGCAATTGCTTCCCCTCCCCGGGCCACCCTTCCATATCTGTAAAACGGGGACAGCAGCAGAACCCGCCTCACTGGGCACTGGGAGAAGCAAATGAGGGAATGTAGGTAAAGCCCCTTAGCTGATGCTACATCCCAGATGGTTAGCTCAAGGTGGTAACTCCAGGGTAAAAAATGTGGCCCATTACAGGTTTTTGTTTTTTTTTTTAATTGGTTGTGCCGCGTGGCTTGCGGGATCTTAGTTCCCTGAACAGGGATCAAACCTGCGCCCCCTGCAGTGGAAGCATGGAGTTCTAACCACTGGACCGCCAGGGAAGTCCCCTGGGTGTTTTTGATGTGTCTTTGCCTAGCCTCCTGTTCGGGAGACCTTGCCTCATTCATCTCTCTGGTCCCTAGACACTTTGTGTGGTGCCTCGTATACAGCAGGCATCCAGTAAATTCTCACCGCTTTTTCCTTCCACATTTTCAGCTCCTCTTGGAGCCTCCTGGAAACTGAGTCCAGGATGTTTACCTCTGGGGAGGTGTTGGTGGTAGTTTTTTATGTCACTTTTAGTGTAGTGTTTCTTAGAGTGAGTTCTGCCAACAGCTGGTGAGCAGTATCACCAAGGCTGCTTGTAAATACAGATTCTAAGGCCCTACCTTGGACCTGTTCAGCCCAGGCATCTGCATATTTAACAGATGCCCTGCTAACGCTTCTGCCCACGGAAGTTTGAGAGGCACTAAGGCTGGGTCTGCACAGTAGCTCTGTCCATGAAATTTGTCTTTGCTTACATATATATGCATATTTATTTATAATAAAGGTATGATATATAAATACATATTTTTAAAATATAAAATATAGTATTTATGTATAATTTATTTATAATGGTATATTAAATATGTTATTTAAATATATCACTATGTATGTACAATTTTTAAGGGACGGGAACATTGGTCTCACTTTCTTTTGGTCCCTCCTGAGAAGGCTCTCTGTTCTCTAAGGCTTTAGACCTTGCATTGCTCTGGGCAGGGCCCTTTGGTACTGCTGCTGCCCTTGGGTGTTGCCAGGCTGTGACGTGCTGTCCACTGCATGCTGTAGCTGGTCCAGGTCTCCAAGAGAGGCCCCTGGGGAGGGCACGGCGTCTCCCACACTGAGACCATGTCACTGCCCCTGCCTGGCTTTCAGGTCCACCCTGAGAATGAAGACTGGACATGCTTTGAGCAGTCTGCCTCGCTCGACATCCGGTCCTTCTTTGGCTTCGAAAGTGCCTTGGAGAAGATCGCCATGAAGCAGTACACAGCCAACGTCAAGAGGGTAAGAGACGGGTTCCATAGGTCACGCAGAGGAAGGTGCACAGACCTCAGAGCCTGCGGATCCCGATCTGCCACCCCAAGACCCTTAACCTTCCTCAGCCTCAGTCTCCTCATCCGTAGAATGGGTATTCTAATCAAAGTCATATCACATGAGATAATGGATGGAAAGCACCCGGTCCATAATGGGGGCACCATAGTCATTGTCCTAAAGCTCCTAGGCTTGGGCAGTGAACTCTCTGGACAGAGGGACATTGTGCGCTGCTTGGTTTAAAGACCTCAGACCCATCCCTGAGTGGAGGCCTGTTAGTGTAGTGAAACAGGTGAACTTTATTTTAATAATATATTTTATCCACGTGTTATCAATATAAAACTTATTTGTGCGCTCTTTTACATTCCTCGTTTGGTACTATGTCTTGGAAATCCGGTGTGTATTTAACACTCCCAGCACATGTCCCTTTGGACTGGCTGAATTTCAGCTGCTCAGTAGCCACATGTCAGGCTGGCTGGGGCCGGAGCCAGGAGGGGGCGACTCCCAGGCTGAACTCCAAGGTACTGATGTGTCTCTCTAACCTCCAGGGGAAGGAGGTGATCGAGCATTACCTGAACGAGCTCATCTCCCAGGGCACCTCTCACATTCCCCGGTGGACACCTGCCCCAGTCCCAGAGGAGGACACCCACTCCCAGGCTGGGCTGAGGGATCCTGGCTCCCTGAAGGTCTGCGGGCCTGGTAGCGCCCAGGGCCCTGCTCCCGAGATGGTCAGTACTGATGGTAGGTCTCAGACAGCCAGCCAGTTCTGTTCTGGGGTCTGCAGTGTGTTTGCTCACTGCTGGGGGGAGGAGGTGGGGGTGGGGAGAGTTACCAAGGGTCCCCTTGGTGTTGGGACTCAGCTTCCTCCCTCTCCTGGCTGCTTTGCCTTCTCTGTGCTCCAGCTCAAGAGGCAGAACTGATTTATTTCTAGATCAGGAATTGACTGATCTGGTACCTCAGGGCTGCTCTTTCCTCTGTTTTATTAATATTCTATATTAAATGAGTAATGCATGATCGTGGTAGAAAAAAACTGAAACTGCTCAGAAGATGTGAAGTAGGAAGTAAGACTCCTTTCCTCTCACTGGAGGCAACTACAGTTTTTCCTGAAATTATCTAGGCATATATACGTACATAATACGCACACACACGTGTATACACTCATACACACGTGTGTAACCTACACTGAACAAATGAGAGCGTACATACATTCCATTCGATATTTTGCTTTTTTTTTACTTACTAATGTTGCTTGAACAGCTTTTTGTATCAGTGCATGTGTATTGGCACTTTGCAGTATTTTGTGGTGTGGTTGCACCATTATTTATTTATTAATAAAAATTGATTATTTATTATTTTAGTTTTTTCTTAGCTAGTCTCCTATTGATGGACATGTAGATTGTTTCCATTCTTTTTAAAAATGCAAATAATGTGGTACCTCTTTTACTTAAGGTTTTAAAAAATATTTTCATGAGCATATATATATAGCATATAATTTTGAGTTGATTTGCTGAGTCAAATGTTATATGCAACTAAAATTTTGGTAGATTTATCAATTAGGCCTGCAAAGAGGTGTAGTAGTTAATGTTCCCACCAAAAATGTGTAGCTGCATCTATTCCGGACTTTACCCCAGCTACCTCAAGACTATTAGTAAATGTTTTAAACTTCTGAAGGGCAAAGAGTGACCAATGGTAGATTAGTGGCCATTTATTTCTTTATGAGTGAGGTCGTTTTATTTTTTCACGTTTGGTTTTTTCTTTTCTTTCTTTCTTTCTTTTTTTTTTTCTGTGAATTCCTGTTCTTGTCCTATGTCCATTCTCCTGTTTTTCCATCAATTTCTTATTGCCTTGTAAGAGCTCTTTGCATATTAAGGCAATTAGCCCTTTGTCATATTTCAGACTCTCATCGACATGGAAAATGTTCACAATATAGTGTTAAAGGAAAAAACCTAGGACACACAATTGCACATGCCCCATGAATCCAGTTTTAACCATGTGCACTAATGCCCACAATGACTGTTTTCTCTTTGGGGCCACTGAAGTGTAAGTGCTTGCCTGACACAGAGATATGCCACAAAAATACATCTGGGGCTGTGTTTAGGGAGAACAAAATTCATTTGTTCAACAAATATTTATTCTTCACCAACTGTGTGCACTAGATGGCTGCTGTTGTGCGTGTGTTTTTAAAATATTAATTTTTTTTTTTTTTTTTTTTACTGCACTTCTGCCCTTTTCTGTGCACACACTCTGTGTCGTGCCCTGTGCCCTCCCCATTTTGCACTAGGCCTTCCCTTCCCTTTCTGTCTGTGCTGTCCACCAGCAGAGCCAGTACTCAGGATGGCTGGAGGGAGGCAGGATCATGCCCCTTCCACCCTGCTCTGTGTCACTGAGCCTTTGTGCTCAGAAGGAGAAAGGGGCCTCACATCTGCCTGGAGGCCGGAAGGAAGCTGGCGTCTACTGCCTCCCTCGTGTTTCCTCCCTCATCCCCTCCTTGCCCCCTCCCTGTCTTCAGCATCTCCGCTTCTGACCACTCTGAGGTGTTGCAGGGTCTGGGCGGTCCCTCCACAGCATTCCTCCTGACTCTGTTTACCGAGGTGGCTACTGGTGCAGTTGCCATGACCACCAGCCCTGGGCTTTTTTTGTTTTGGAGGGAAACGCTGGGTCCTGCTGCTGGATGTATAGACATTGTTTGTTTTCTTATTGTGCCCTCTGCACACAAAGAACAGTCTATGCCCATGAAGGCTGCTCTTTGTGGACCATCTGCACCCAGGGCTGAGATGCTAAGATGCTGAGTTGCCTCACCATGCCAGCATCCGCCACCACAGAAGTTCAGAGCGGGCAACAAGACCTCAGCTCCGAGTCCCACCTCTAAATGCCGGCACATGCTGACCTCAAACAGCCCAATTGTGCGAGACAGGATTGAACAGTGGGCATGATCCATGCAGCTCCCAGGCTGTATTTTGGGGTCAGGGCTTTGTCTACCCAAAACCTCGAACCCCACAATGGGACTGGGAGGTGGGAAGGCAAAAAGGACTGGTACTTATCTGCTGCCTCCTTTATGCTGGGCACACCACAGGCATTTACCTGTTTGAGTTACGGAACCTCTCTTGGCCTCAGTTTTGTCTTCTCTAAAGTGGGAACAATAGTGACACCCGCCTCCCAGGGCTGTTGGGAGCTGGCTCAGATGATGCATGTCAGTAGACATGAGCTCATGTTGTCAATAATCTTCAGAGGGTGGGGCAGCTCCAGAGGGTGGGAATTTTTTTTTTAATTGGAGTATAGTTGATTTACAATGATTTTTTTTTTAACAACAAAAAATGATTTATTTGCAACACAGCCCAGTCCCCATCATTTCAATGCAGCACAGGAGTAGGAAAGAGTCACACTGCAATCATCACACTGCCAAGCTGCTGAGGGATCCTGGCTCCCTGGCTTCAGTTATACACACATGTATTCTTTTTTAATATTCTTTTCCATTATGGTTTATCCTAGGAGACTGGATATATTTCCCTGTGCTGTACAGTAGGACCTTGTTGTTTATCCATTCTAAATGTAATAGTTTGCATCTACCAACTCCAAATTCCCAGTCTATCCCTCTCCCTTTCCCCCTCTCCCTGGCAACCACAAATCTTTTCTCTATGTCTGTGAGTCTGTTTCTGTTTTGTAGATAGGTTCATTTGGGTCATATTTTAGATTCCACATATAAGTGATATCATATGGTATTTTTCCTTCTCTTTCTGACTCCCTTCACTTAGTAAGATAATTTCTAGTTGCATCCATGCTGCTGCAAATGGCATTCTTTTGTTCTTTTTTACGGCTGAGTAATATTCCATTGTATATATGTACCACATCTTCTTTTTTTTTTTTTTTTTTTGCGGTATGCGGGCCTCTCACCGTTGTGGCCTCTCCCGTTGCGGAGCACAGCCTCCGGACGCACAGGCCCAGCGGCCATGGCTCAGGGGCCCAGCCACTCCGTGGCATGTGGGATCTTCCCGGACCAGGGCACGAACCCGTGTCCCCTGCATCGGCAGGCGGACTCTCAATCACTGCACCACCAGGGAAGCCCGTACCACATCTTCTTTATCCAACCATCTATTGATGGACTTTTAGGTTGTTTCCATGTCTTGGCTGTTGTGAATAGTGCTGCTGTGAACATAGGGGTGCATGTATCTTTTTGAATTACAGTTTTGTCTGGGTATATGCCCAGGAGTGGGATTGCTGGATCATATGGTAACTCTACTTTTAGTTTTCTGAAGAACCTCCATGCTGTTTTCCATAGTGGCTATATCAACTTACATTCCCAGAGGGTAGGAATTATCTTGATTTCTGAGGGTCAAAGGGACACATCACTCAGCACAGTGAGATCCAGGCTTGCCCCAGCATGAGTTTTTAGAATCACCTTGGAAGTGGGTTGGAAACACTAGAAGATCTGAAGACCAGTGGCTATTTGGTGAAAGGGTCACCGTGCGCTTGGAACTACGTTTTGGATTCAAGGTAGCCAGTAAGGCAAGGGTTTCAGGAAGGGTTGACCATGCAGCATCTCCTGCTGTCCTGAACCCCCTTTTCTCCTCCAGGGGACAAGCTGGATGCGGACTACATTGAGAGGTGCCTGGGCCATCTCACACCCATGCAGGAGAGCTGCCTGATCCAGCTGCGGCATTGGTTGCAGGAGACCCACAAAGGCAAGGTGGGTCAGGGCTGGGGCTGTAGCGACTCAGCCTCAGGCATGGGGGGAGGAAGGGCCAGGTAAGTAAGTCTGTGTAATTAGCAATGCTGGACACTTCTATTTGGCCTTCTTTTGTTATATCCTGTCTCATGCATTCTGTACGTAGCACTGATAGCATGGTTTCCCATCCTCGGCATAGTTGACATTTGAGGACGGACAGTTCTTTATGGGGGAACATCCTGTGCACCATAGGGCATTGGGCAGTGTCCCTGGACCCCACCCATGCGAGGTCAGGAGCTCTTCTTCCCCAGCTGTGACAACCAAAAGTGGCTCTAAAAAAAAAAAAAAAAAGTGGCTCTAGACATCGCCAATGTTCCCTGGGGAGCACAGTCACCACACAGGCACTGTGTTCACAAAACCATGCATACTGTTCTTTTCTAAGAGATTTAACGATTTGCGAGGGTTGATTTTTGACTGCACATGGGCTTTGCCTTTAGACTCTAAGCCCCACTCATGAGTGTCCACCATGCCTGTAGGTCTCAATCACGGGCCTGACCTTCAGCTCTGTTGAATAAGAGCTTCCAGCCTATTCGTGAGTTGCTTGCCCTTCCTCCCCTCCCCACACCGGGGAGCAGACAAGGGAGTTACTTTAGTGTTGGGCTGGGATGTAACCTGTTTGCCTGTTTCCTCATCTGTAAAATGGGTACAATGTGAGCACACCCCCTGCCCCCGGAGTGAATTACAAGGGACAATCCACTCCCTGTCTGGCTCAGCACAGCACTCAGGAAAGTGCACTTTTTTTTTTTTTTGGAAAGTGCACTTTTTATGGGGGCTGGCTTTCCCTTGACTGTTGATACTTGCCTGAGGGAAGGAAGGAGAGTGGTGGGCTTTAGCTTGTCACCTCTGCATGTTAGTTAGAGTCTGGGTTATATGTGTTAGGAATGCAGCTTGAATCAACCAGACAAAAAAAGCGGGGGTAGGGGTTTAATCGGCTCATATAACAAACTGTTAAGTGGGGTGTGTTAGTTTCCTGGGGCTGCTGAAACAAAATACCACAGACTGTGTGTTTCAAAGCAACAGAAAGTTATTCTCACAGTTCTGAAGGCCAGATGTCTGAAAGCAACGTGTCAACAGGGTTGGTTCCTTCTGGAGGCTGGGTGGGTTGGGGGAATCTGTTCCATTCCTCTCTCCTGGCTTCTGATGGCTGCCAGCAGTCCTTGGCGTGTAGATACGTCACTTCCAGTCTCTGCCTTTGTCTTCACCTGGCCTTCTCCCCTCTTTACATTCTGTGTCTGTATCCAAATTTCCCTCTTATAATAAGGACAGCAGACATTGGAGTAGGGCACCCCCTAATAGAGTATGACCTCATCTTAACTAATTACTTCTACAAAGAGCCTATCTCCAAATAAAGTCACACTCCGAGGTTCTGGGTGGACATGATCTTGGTGGGACACCATTCAGCTGACCACACAGCCTGTCTCAGGGATGTCCCAAACCAGGACTTTTTTTTTTTTTTAATATTTATTTATTTATTTGGCTGCGCCGGGTCTTGGTTGCAGCATGCAGGATCTTGTTAGTTGTGGCACGCAGGATCCTTAGTATGTGGGATCTAGTTCCCTGACGAGGGATCGAACCAGGGCCCCCTGCATTGGGAGTGCGGAGTCTTAGCCACTTGACCACCAGGGAAGTCCCATGAAACCAGAACTTAAATGCTGTCGAGACCACTTGGTTCTTGTATCCGTTTATGTCTGCTTCATCCCCTCAGACATGCTTCCTTGTTGAGCTTGGATCTGTGGCTGCTTACAGCTTTTGTGTGTGTGTGTGTGGTACGCAGGCCTCTCACTGTTGTGGCCTCTCCTGTTGCGGAGCACAGGCTCCGAACGTGCAGGCTCAGCGGCCATGGCTCACGGGCCCAGCCGCTCCGCGGCATGTGGGATCTTCCCGGACCAGGGCACGAACCCGAGTCCCCTGCATCGGCAGGCGGACTCTCAACCACTGTGCCACCAGGGAAGCCCTGCTTACAGCTTTGAGTCTCCCCTTTGCCTCGGTAAAGAAAGGGATTCATGCCCCTTTCTTCAGATTTAAAATTGTCTAAATGCTCTGATTGGCCTGGCATGGATTTTGTCCACCGGAGGCCGTGGGAGTGGGGTCCTGTGATTGGCAACGCTAACTAAAACCACCATTGGTGTTGGGAAGGGGGCAGGAAAAGCAGTTCCCCAAGAGAAAAGAGATGTCACCGCCAGCACAGGAGGGGGAGGTTAGGAAGCCCAAACTCAGACATTCACTGCAGTCCACCCTTGGCTGCGTCGTGGTTGAGTGTAACGTCCTTTTCCCAGCTAAGTGTTTGTCAGATAAGACAGGAGACTCATTTTCCAGTTTCACTGCCGAGCTTAGGGAATTCCACGCTAAAGGTTTTCTCCTCCTTCTCTTCTCAGATCCCCAAAGACGAGCACATCCTTAGGTTCCTGCGGGCTCGAGACTTCCACCTGGACAGGGCCCGTGAGATGCTGTGCCAGTCCTTGAGCTGGCGAAAGCAGCACCAGGTGGACCTCCTCCTTCAGACCTGGCGACCCCCTGCCCTCCTGGAGGAGTTCTACGCAGGGGGCTGGCACTACCAGGACATAGGTGCGTCTCTTTACCTACATAACATGGAGTGTACACTTGGGTCACTGTCGAATGCACGTTGAATGCCCCTTTTCATCTTAGCATCTTATTATCTTTCCTTTTGGCTCTTCTGGGCATCTGGAGATGCCTTTGAGGTGATAACCCAGCCGTGAAGGCAGAGCTGGAATAGACATTTGGGCTGGAGACAAGATGTTTCTCCCAGGGGCTGGGTCAGCCCACCATTACTTTTTGGCTGCATGAATACTGACTGCATTAGTGTCCTGGGACTGCCTTAGCAGATTACCACAAACTGGGTGGCTTAAAGCAATAGCAATTTATCCTCTCATTGTTCTGGAGGCTAGAAGTCCAAAATCAAAGTGTCAGCAAGACGGTGCTCCCTCCGAAGGCTCTGGGGGAGATCCTTCCTGCCTCTTCCAGCTTCCGGTGGCCTCAGGTGTTCCTTGGCTTGTGGCCACGTCACCCCAATCTCTGCGTCTGTCTTCACGCAGCCTCCCCTCTCGGTATCTCTCTGTGTCCTCCCCTCATCTTTTAAAGACCCCGGGTCACTGGATTTAGGGCCCACACTGATCCAGCATGATTTCGTCTTGAGATCCTTAAGTAATCACATCAGCAAAGACCCTATTTCCAAATAAGGTCACATTCTGAGGTTCTGGATGGACATGAACTTTGGGGAGGACACTGTTCAATATCACTACAAATATCATCTCTGGATTTTTTATTAATCTGCCATTGACGCCAGCGCCTGTTATGCTTTTCAATGTCCTTTAGTTAAAAATTCATATGTATTGATTAGGGCAAGTGCTTGAGTCTCCTGAAGAACCGGTTGACATGCTTGCTTTCAATATACAGTCCGTCTGTGTTATTCATGGATTCTGTATTTGTGAATTTGCCTACTCACTAAAATTTATTTGTAACTCCCAAATCAATACTCAGGGAGCTTTCACTGTCCTTCACGGACAGAGTGACGAAAAATCGGAGTCACCCGACGTGCACATCCATCCCCAGCTGAGGTGGAACAAGTGTCCTTCTGCCTCCTTGTTTCAGCTCCTACTGTAAATGAGTATCCTTTCTGCAGCCTATCTAGTGCCATTTCTTTTTTCTCGCATTTTGTGCTTTTTTGTGTTGATTTCGCGTCGTGCAGAAGCACCATGTCCCTAAGTGCAAGAAGGCTGTGATGCGCCTTCTGGAGAAAATTCATGTGAGACTAACTCCATTCAGGCACGAGTTACAGTGCTGTTGGCCACGCGTTCAACGTTAATGAATCAACGATGTAAATTAAACAAGATGTCCTCAAATAGAAACACACGCAGAACAAAGTTACATACTGATCGATCGACTGACAAAAATGTCACGACCAGGGGCTGACAGAAACTTAACCTCCTATTCCCCCCTTAGAAGCAGTGGTTCTGAGTTCCTTGATTCAGTGTTCAAGGTGACTTTATAGAAATTATCTACCGCAAATAACAAGAATTGATTGTACATATATAATATATATGAAGGATTATGTAAAAGTATGTAATTCTGTTTCCCTCTTGTCCTCCACTTGCTCGGCCCCGCCCCAAAGATGGCCGCCCCCTGTACATCTTGCGTCTGGGCCACACGGACACCAAGGGCTTGATGAAGGCCGTGGGGGAGGAGGTGCTGCTGCAGCATGTGAGTTGGGGTCCCCACTCCTGGGAGCCCCCGGGGTTTCCTGCGGCTGGAGCAGCCAAGTGAACATTCGCCAGCACCTTCTCTGCTTTCCAGGTTCTTTGCGTCAATGAGGAAGGACAGAAGCGGTGTGAAGGGAACACAAAACAGTTTGGCCGTCCGATCAGGCAAGAACCCAGGCAAACTCCCCCAAACAGTAAAAACAGCCAAAGTTCACTGGGCATGGATGCCGTGCCAGGCAGCCTGTTAGATGCTTTACGGAAATGTCCTCACCTAATTCTTACAGTGACCCTACGAGGCAGGGACTGTCAGCATCCCTGTTCTTTATGGAGGGGAAACTGAGGCTCAGAGTGCTGAGGTCTTCCAAGGCTGCTGAGCGGGGAAGGGGTAGAGCTGGAGTTTGAACCCGGTCCTATCTGGCTTGGGCTCACGGACTTTCTCCTCGTGCCATGCAGCCTCCTGGACTTGGCTTTTCGAGACCAGCGCTCCCACCCCAAGAGCCACCCTGCCAGTGTCCCAGGCAGGCGGACCTCGCAGGTGTCATGACACATCCAGTGACCCACCGCCTCTTCGGGCTGCCCCAAACTCCTATTCCTGAGCGGAGTTTCCCACACCAGTCCTTACAGTGGCATTGCCCCCAAAGGCACTTAACCTTTCTGAGCTGTGGCTTCCTCTTCTGTAAACCCTTCCTAGGGTTTCTTTATGGCTTATCAAAAACAATGACTTAATGGGAATTCCCTGGCAGTCTAGTGGTTAGCACTCGGTGCTTTCACTGCTGGGGCTTGGGTTCAATCCCCGGTCAGGGAACTAAGATCCTGTAAGCCATGACTTTAAGAGGTGATGCAAACACCACATAGCGCTCCCTGTGTAGCAGGGACTCTTCCAAGCTCCTTGAGTCATGTCATCCTATCACAGCCTACAAGGGAGGGACAGGCAGGACCTGCTACTGAAGTTTTTATCCTGAAATATTCTCATCTTTGTGCAAATTAAGCTCCTTTGCTATTTAGAGCTTTCCTAAAGGGGCATCCATTAGGGTTGGAGTGGGGAATCGATCAATCAGCATCCTGGCCTGAAGCGGAATGCCCCCCAGATGGCTCAGATGACAGGGTGTCATGAAGGCACTCCTAGGAGTGGGTGGGCAAGGTGAAGGGAATGAAGCTGGATGGACAGGCTCCCAGGGACCACTTGCCACAGCCAAACAGTCATTGTCCTAATGAATTGCTTCTAATGAAATGGAGGCACAAAGAGGTTAAGTAACTTAGCCAAAGCCACACAGCACATGCCAGAGCTGGGATTTGAACCCAGGCCATCTGGCTCTGGAGTGTGTGCTCTATTTAGCAGTCAGCATCTTTTCAGCAATTAGTAGTAAAAACTGGCTTTTAATGAGCATTTGCTATGTGCCTGTCCTTGCAGAGAACTTTACGTAGACCATCTCATTTAATCCTAACAATGGATGAGATGGGGACTGTTACTGTGATTGCCGCTGTCCTGATGAGGAAGTGCCTGTGTCACACAGCTCTCAGGCACTTGCATTTGGGTGCTTAGCCCTGGTGTGCAGACTCAGAACCTCCACGCCACGTGGCCTCCCCACAGTGGCAGGGTCCACAAGAGTGCCCTGTGGTCCCTGCCCCTTCTGCTCCCAGCGCTGCCTTACTGAGCCTCTCCCTCCGTCCCTGTCTGTGGGCCCCCAGGTCCCTGAGGATGGTGTTGGGGGCCCTGGGAGGTGGCCAAGCGAGGTAGAGTGAGGGGGCATCTTTGCCGCAGCTCCTGGACCTGCCTGGTGGACCTGGAGGGTCTCAGCCTGCGGCACCTGTGGCGGCCAGGGATAAAGGCCTTGCTGCGCATGATCGAGGTGGTGGAGGACAATTATCCTGAGACTCTGGGCCGGCTGCTCATCGTGCGAGCCCCCCGCGTCTTCCCTGTGCTCTGGACGCTGGTAAGAAAGAGCAGGAGCCTGAGATGGGAGGGGCCCTCTGTGAGGTGCTCCGCCTGGTTATCCTGCATTGTTTCCTCTAATTACCAGCTTTATTGAGATATACTTCATTTCCCATAAAGTTCACCCTTTTGGGAGTTCCCTGTTGGACTAGTGGTTAGGATTCCGGGCTTTCACTGCCATGACCCGGGTTCAGTCCCTGGTCGGGTAACTGAGATTTTGTAAGCCACGTGGTGCAGCCAAAAAACACCCCCAAACAAACAAAAAGTTCACCCTTTTAAAGTATAGAATTCAGTGGTTTTTACTATACTCACAGAGTTGTGCAATCATCACCACCAGCTAGTTCTAGAACATTTTCATCACCCCAAAAAGGAAGCCCCGTCCCCATTAGCAGTTCCTCCCCATTCCTCCCCCCAGGCCCCTGCAACCACTCATCTACTTTCTGTCTCTGTGGATTTGCCTGTCCTAGCTATTTCATGTGAGTGGAATCATACAATGTGAGGCTTTTTGTGTCTGATTTCTCTCACTTAGCATAATGATTTCAGGTTCATCCATGTTGTAGCAAGAATCATTTCTTCATTCCGTTTTATGTCTGGATAATGTTCCATTGTATGGGTGGACCACATTTTACACGTCCACTGTCCTGCTTCGTGGACGGGAGAGCCACACTTAGAATTGTACAACGTTCCTGGGACTCCTGTGAGCTGATTCCGAAGAGCGTTGGGACCCTGTGCTATTGGGATTTTAAAACTTTTTGCCCACAACCCACTTCATGTTGCCACCTGGTCTCCTCGTGTGGCTCGTGCCTACACACACACACACACACACACAAAACAACAGATTCTCAAGTGGTGGTTATTGTAACTACTTACAACATGCTCTTTGCTATTCTTTTCTAGTCCGCTCCACTCAAAATAGGCTAGTCACAGAGCTAAGTTGATATCACAACCGCTACCGGATTATCACTTGCAGTTGAAAACCACTGCCCTGAGGCCTTGCTCCCGAAGTGTGGTCTGCAGGCCAGAGCAACGTCAGGTCCCTCTCCATCTTACAGACTCGGCGGCGTCAGCATCTTACCAAATGCCCTCGGGATTCGGTGCCTGGGAAAGCCTGAGAATCTCTGCTCTCCCTAGAGGTTCAATCAGGGTAGATTTGTGAGTTGAAAGTTAAATGGATTCAGTGTTTTACTAAGTGCCTGCTGTGTGCCAGGCACCTCTCCAGGCCCTGGGGATGCAGAGTGTGTACCCCTGCGTCACAGGGTGTGGGGGGGAGAGAAATCCAATAGCCCCACGTGAGTAACTGCTTCATGATGCCCTGTGACATGGGCTTGGGGACGTTCAGGGTTCTTGGGGAGACTAAGTCAGGGGGCAAGGGGGTGTATAATTTAGGTTGGGGAGCTGAAGACGCTTCCACTGAGAAGGTGACATGGGTTGAGACATGAGGAAGGAGTGGGAGAAGGACGGGAGGAAGGGTGTGGTGGGTAACCTGCACAGCACGTACAAAGGCCTGGAGGCAGGGCCCGGCTGGGTGCTTCTGAGGGACTGAAAAATCAGTGGCCAGAGGAGGCTGGGAAGATGCTCAGGGCCCAGTGCCTGCAGAGTCCAGGCTGTGGCGAAGATGGGACCTTGTCCTGGGGCAGTAGGGAGCCATGGCAGGACTGTTGGAGGAGAGGACATGAGCAGACTTCTGGGGCAGAAAGTTCCCTAGCTTCTGGGGCTACTTTACAGCTCTGTTGGGGATGGGCTGGGGAAGAGCAGCTGTGGGAGGGACAGGCAGGATCTGCTACTGTAGCATTTTATCTTGAAATATCCTGATATTTGTGAAAATTAAGTTTCTTTGCTGTTTGGAGATTTCCTAAGAAGATGCACGTCGGGTGGGGGTGGGAGCCAGTTGGTCGGGGTCCTGGACAGAAGCAGATTCACCCAGGTGACTCCAGTGGGGGTGTGACACATCAGAACTCCTCGCAGGGGTGTGGGCAGAATGGGGAGGCCCCAGGGCCTGGCCACTGCCGTAAGCCCTGATGACCCCAGGGCTGGAGGGACATGAGGAGGGAATGTCCTTGTTACTGGAGCCCTGAGAGAGCTTCGGCAGGTGAGGGTGGCGGCTGCCAGGGGCACTGGAGCAGGGAGGGAGCGGAGAAGACACACCCACCTTCCATCTCCTGCTGCCCCCGCCCCCCTTCCCCCACTGGCCACACCAGATGAAAGCCAGTGCACAGAGCCAGGTTGCTGAGGCCCACGGGGACCACCTCCCGGGATGGGGGCTGAAGGAGTGTGACCCACACAGGTGGGATTTCTAGTTCCCAAATGATTTTTAAAAAATATTTATTTATTTAGGCTGCACCGGGTCTCAGCTGCAGCACACGGGGTCTTTGTTGCAGCATGTTTAGTTGCGGCATGCAGACTTCTCAGTTGCAGCATGCATGTGGAATCTAGTTCCCCGACCAGGGATTGAGCCCAGGCCCCCTGCATTGGGAACATGGAGTCTTACACTGGACCACCAGGGAAGTCCCCCAAATGATCTTTTGCCTGTGGCATTCCTTGCTGAATTGGCTTGTGCTCTACTGTGCTAAGTGCCTTCCAACCTCCCCCCCTCCCCCCTCCCTCCCCCTCCCTCCCCCTCGCTCCCCCTCCCTCCCTCCCTCCCCCCTCCCCCTCCCTCCCTCCCTCCCTCCCTCCCCCCTCCCCCTCCCTCCCTCCCTCCCCCCTCCCCCTCCCTCCCCCTCCCTCCCCCTCCCTCCCTCCCTCCCCCTCCCTCCCTCCCTCCCCCTCCCTCCCTCCCCCCTCCCCCTCCCTCCCCCTCCCTCCCCCTCCCTCCCCCCTCCCCCTCCCTCCCCCCTCCCTCCCCCTCCCTCCCCCTCCCTCCCCCCTCCCCTCCCTCCCCCCTCCCCCTCCCTCCCTCCCTCCCCCTCCCTCCCCCTCCCCCTCCCTCCCCCTCCCCCTCCCTCCCCCCTCCCCCTCCCTCCCCCTCCCCCTCCCTCCCCCTCCCTCCCCCCTCCCCCTCCCCCTCCCTCCCCCTCCCTCCCTCCCTCCCTCCCTCCCTTCCTTCCCCAACTATTTCCTGAGTCAGGCACCACCCCAGCATTGGGATGCCATGAAAAACCAGACTGATGTGCAACTTAGAGCTTGGTGTTGAAATACTTTCCATCCGGGACAAATGAAACATGGTCATCCACACAATGGAATATTCAGCCATGAAAAGGGAGTTCTTTTGTCTTCTTTTTTATGTTTTTAATTTTTATCGGAGTATAATAATTTTTATCGGAGTATTTTTATCGGAGTATAGTTGATTTACAGTGTTGTGTTAGTTTCTGCTGTACAGCAAAGTGAATCAGTTGTACGTATACATACATCCACTCTTTTTTAGATTCTTTTCCCATATAGGTCGTTACAGAGTATTGAGTAGAGTTCCCTGTGCTACACACTCGGTTCTTATTAGTTATCTATTTTATATTTAGTAGTGTGTATATGTCAATCTCAATCTTCCTCCCCATTTCCCCCTTGGTAACCATAAGTTTGTTTTCTACATCTGTGACTCTGTTCCTGTTTTGTAAATAAGTTCATTTGTGCCACATTGTTAGATTCCACATACAAGTGATACATTTGTCTTTCCCTCTGACTGACTTCACTCAGTATGGCAATCTCTAGGTGAAAAGGGAGTTGTGACTCATGCTACAACGTGGTTGAACCTTGAAAACATGACGCTCAGTGAAAGAAGCCAGTCACAAAAGGCCACATGTTGTGTCATCCCATTTCTATGAAATCTCCAGAATAGGCAAAAATAAAAGAAAATAAAATAAAGCATATTGGTGGTTTCCAGGGGCTGAGGGGAAAGGAATGGGGAGTGACTGCTAACAGGTCTGAGGTTTCCTTTTGGGGGGAAGAAAATGTCTTGGAATTCGAGGTGGTGGTTGCCCAACATAGTGAATGAACTGAAAGCCATCAAATTGTTCACTTTAAAACGGTTAACTATGTTCTGTGAATTACACTTCAATTAAAAAAAAAAAGTTCCGTCTTGCTCCATCTTCCCCTCTCAGATCAGCCCCTTCATCAATGAGAACACCAGGCAGAAGTTCCTCATCTACAGTGGCAGCAATTATCAGGGTCCCGGAGGCCTTGTCGACTACCTGGACAAAGAAGTGATCCCCGACTTCCTCGGGGGAGAGTGCCTGGTGAGGCCCCAGCGGGCCCTGCGCTTATGGCACGGGGAGGGTCTGTGGCCTCCGAGAAGCAGGGCTGCGGATGGGAGGCGGGAGGAGGGCAGGCCCTTTGTGTGTGCTCTGACATGGGGAGCGCCTTGCTGGCTCTTTGGGGCAGAGCTTGTCCTCTCTGAAGGAGGGGCCTGACCTTGGTTCTTTCAAACATAGTGAGCGAAACAGAAGTTTCCCAAAAGCTCAGAGACCAGGCCAGGCAAAGGCTTACCCCTCTGTATTCCCATCCAGGGCGCTGCTAGGCAGCAGTCAGAGTTTAGCTGCTGGCTTTGCACAGTCTACTGCAATGGGAGGGGACTCAAATGTCCCAGCGGCCTGAACCCCGAAGCTGGTGTACCCAGAGGGACTTATCCCCAACCCACAGCCTCATGGCAGGGAATGATCAGGAAACTGTTTCCAGGGGAGGCGGCCCCAGACCCCCTTTTTCCCCCCAGACCACTTTTATTGCCTGCCCTGGGGGGTGAGATGATAGGCAGGGGTGACCCTATCTCATGACTGTGGGAGGGCAGGCCTTTTCCTTTCTCCAACAGAAATCTCAAAGAGCAAGCTTTCACGATTTCAGGGTAAAGAACAACGTTTCCTGGGCTTCCCTGGTGGCGCAGTGGTTGAGAGTCCGCCTGCCGATGCAGGGGACACGGGTTCGTGCCCCGGTCCGGGAAGATCCCACATGCCGCGGAGCGGCTGGGCCCGTGAGCCATGGCCGCTGAGCCTGCGCGTCCGGAGGCTGTGCTCCGCAACGGGAGAGGCCACAACAGTGAGAGGCCTGCGTACCGGAAAAAAAAAAAAAAAAAGAACGACGTTTCCTAGGAATTTTGCCAAGCTTACCCAGGTCTCCCCAGTTGTCAGGATATATATGCATGTTATAAGTGTGGTTTCAGGGGTCACAGAGCACCTTTCTGTGGGTCAGCCAGGCCTGGCTGGGCCCTGACTTTCTCTGCTGTCTTTGTCCCCCAGTGTAACGTCCCTGAAGGAGGGCTGGTCCCCAAGTCCCTCTACCTGACGGAAGAGGACCAGGAGCACAAAGACCAGCTGCAGCAGTGGAGAGAGACCTACCAGTCAGCCAGCGTGCTCCGCGGGGCCCCCCATGAGGTGCCGGGGTCCTGGCCTGGGCGGGCCTGCTGGGCTGGGTGTCGTCGTAGGTCAGGGACCCCGAAGTGGAGTCTGAGACAAGGGTTCTTGTGCCAGTGATTTGTAGAGGATGAGGGCTCAGGAGAAACCTGTAAGGAGGGCGGGGGCAGAAGCTAAGCCAAGAGCCGGTTTTAGCCACAGTCTAGCCCAGCCTGATCCATGAGGAGAGCATGGTAGAGGGCCAGCCTTTTGTACCCTCACATCATCCAGTCATTGGCTGTGGATCACCCTGCTTCAGGGTGGATCCTCCCAGGCATTTTTCAGACAGAGGTGGGTCTGTTTGTCCAGAGCAATTCTTGGACTTGGGGTCGGGGCTGAGGGAATGGAGACCGGGGTGGGCACCCACACCCCTGCAGCTGACTTCCCCACCCCGACCCCCGCCAGGCTGGACGTTCAGACCTCACCTGTCACCTGTCCCCACGTAGGTCGCAGTGGAGATTCTGGAGAGGGAGTCAGTCATCACCTGGGACTTTGACATCCTGCAAGGGGACGTGATGTTCAGTCTGTACCACACCAAACAGGCACCCAAGCCGGGCCCCCGGGAGCCTGGGGTCAGGGCTGGCGGGCAGCTGACAGACAAAGGCTGGGCCCTGGGTGCAGATTACAGCCGTGTGGAGGCTCCCCTCATCTGCCGGGAAGGGGAGAGCATCCAGGTTCTGTTTCTTTCTTTTTTTTTTTAATTTAAGTTATTTATGTATTTATTTTTTGCCCGTGTTGGGTCTTCGTTGCTGTGCGTGGCTTGTCTCTAGTTGCGGCGAGCGGGGGCTACTCCTTCATTGCAGTGCGCGGGCTTCTCATTACCGTGGCTTCTCTTGTTGCGGAGCACAGGCCCTAGAGTGCATGGGCTTCAGTAGTTGCAGTGCGCAGGCTCTAGGGCGCATGGGCTTCATTAGCTGTGGCTCGCAGGCTCTAGAGCACAGGCTCAGTAGTTGTGGCGCACGGGCTTAGTTGCTCTGAGGCATGTGGGATCTTCCCGGACCAGGGATCGAACCCGTGTCCCCTGCATTGGCAGGTGGATTCTTAACCACTGCGCCACCAGGGAAGTCCCTAGGTTCTGTTTCTTCGTTCATTTATTCATTCATCACTCAGGACTGAGTGTCCACTGTGTGCTGGGTTCTGGGGATACAGCAATGGACAAACTGGACCTGGTCTCTGGCCTCAGAGACCCTGTGGGACAGCTGGGGAGAAAGACAGATTCTGGCAGGGCCCCATCCTCAGAATTCCGAGACTCTTGTCAAAGATGCAGGTTGCTGGGGCCCACGGCAGGAGGGCCAGCTCAGAACCTCTGGGCTTGGGGCCTGGCGTCTGTATCCCTCACCTCTCACTGTGATTCCTTATGCACAGTCAAGTTTTCAGAACCCAGGCAACAGAGAAACTGTAGGTCTGGGAACAGCACTCGGACGTGTCACCAGAACGTGAGCCACCCCTGCTGACCCCCACATTCTCCATGAGGCCAGTGCTTGCAGGTCAAACATCACCAGCCTCAAACACACACGCACACACGCATGCACTGGCGAGCAGTGCAGATCTTACTGGAGGTCTCCTAAGGGAATTGAGCAGACAGCTGTCACATCATACACCAGCACCCCCGCCCCAGGGTCCCACCGAATATCCCAGCCCTTTTTGAAAGTTGCTTTTCTTATAAAAATTAACACCCTCCTGGGCTTCCCTGGTGGCGCAGTGGTTGAGAGTCCGCCTGCCAATGCAGGGGACACGGGTTCGTGACCCGGTCCGGGAAGATCCCACATGCCGCGGAGCGGCTGGGCCCATGAGCCATGGCCGCTGGGCCTGCGCGTCCGGAGCCTATGCTCTGCAACAGGAGAGGCCACAACAGTGAGAGGCCCGCGTACCACAAAAAAACAAAAAACAAAAAAAAACTAACACCCTCCTTTCTTGCTGTCCCTCTGCCCTCAACAAACTCTAAGCACATTTAAGCTCCCTTTCCAGGTCTCCTCAATTTGCAAATCCCACTCGGCAGGACAAGAGCCCAACAAAATCCAGGTGTTTAACCAAACCACTCCTCTGTTGTCCTATAGCCGCACCCCCTAGGCCTTGACCCCCACCCCCCATCTCGATTAAGAGGAAGGCTCTCAGCTGCCAGGGATATGGGGTAACAGTAGAGGGGAAGCAAAGGTGGCTTTGGGACACCCCAAAAGGAAGGATTTGCTGGTGGACTGGTTTAGAAAGGGTCTTCTGTTCCCTGGTGGACCAGGGCCTCAGGCTTGTGGCTGCTATGTTTCAGGGCTCCCACGTGACCCAGTGGCCTGGCGTCTACCTACTCCAGTGGCAAGTGCACAGTGCCCCTGGCCACATGGCCTGTAGCCTCCCGGGCGTGGAGGATGTCCTGATGGCCCTGCACAGCCCTGGCCCCAGGTGCAAACTCCTCTACTACTACGAGGTGCTGGCGTCTGAGGACTTCAGGTACGAGGGGCCCCGGACTCCCCTCCAGACCAGGCCCACAGCATGCCTGAGGCCACTCTCTTCTGGGCTAGGGACACTGGATTCACCTCCTCTACTTGCCCTCAAGCTTCTCCAGGGGTGGGGCCCTGGCATGGGTGTTGTTAAACTTGCCAGTGGCTCAGCACCTTTTCATGAGCGATCAGATCACTATGCTGCTTCAGCCTCAGCTGCAGAACCTTGCCTTCAAATGAAACCATGTGCAGAAGCCTAACATACCAGATTGATCGGTGGGGGGAGGAGGGGAGCCTGAGCCCTCCTATTTGTACCTCCCCTCACTCCTAGAATTCCATAAAACTGGGTTTGGACTGCTCTAGAACATTCTAGAATAATGCCTCACAGACAACTCTCCCCAAGTGTTGCTGTCAGAGAGACAGGGATGTGTAGTGGTTAAGACCTCCAGCACTTCCTGGTTGCTCTGTGACCTCAGGCAAGTCACTTTAGTTCTCTGAGCCCCAACTGTTAAATAGGAGCCCCTACATCATGGGGTTGTCCTGAGGATGAGATGGTTGGGGGAAGCCTGCCCTTCACCTGAGCATACAGTAAGCACTCAGTAGTGGTTTCTTCCATACCTTGTGTTCTATCTTTTAAAAACAAGTGTGATTTTGCATCCTGCTTCGTGATATATCTGTGTAGTTTCCTTCTAAAAATGATGCTTTAAATTGTTTACCGATGAGTAAATTTGAGGCTCCAAGAGGGTATTGAGTCTGGACCCATATCCAAGGCAGAGCTCCAGGGATCCTAGGGGCACATGCAGCTGGCCCAGGAAATGCTGGGCCTGGGGATTCCCTGGCGGTCCAGTGGTTAGGACTCCACGCTTTCACTGCCGAGGACGTGGGTTCAATCCTTGGTTGGGGAACTAAGATCCCACAAGCTGTAAGCACACCCCCCAAAAAAGAAAAGAAATGCTGGGCCAGCATCTTTACTCCAAAGGGAGACCCCACAGGGTGTCAGAGGGTGGTGATTCCCTTTGGGAAGCAGCCTGTTTTGGCCATTGGGGCTCAATGTGGGAGAGAGAGACTGAGGTCCAGAGGCACTCAGACACACAGACACCTGCATCTGGGGGCTGCTGCCATCGGAAGGGCAGGTGGAGGCTGAGGGGTGGGCTGGATGCTGCTTGCCAGCATTGTCTTGTCTGGTCAGTGTGGGGGAAACTTGCTGCCCTGACCTTCAACAGTGTCAGGAGAGAACCAGTTCAAGGCTGCTCTCAGTGGGCAACCGGTGGCCCTGGGGAGGCCAGACAGATAGGGTCTGCCATCATGGAGCAGGAGACCACATATCCACACCCGAGCACCGATAGATGCCGTGAAGTTATTCCAGCCTGGGGTCCTTGCTCAAGGTCACACTCCAGGAGGTGCTAGAGGCCTTAACATAGGGTGCTGTCAGAGCCCAGGACCAGGCCTGGCACAGGGTGGGCAGGGGTGCGGGGGTGTGGGGGAGGTGTCTGGGAAGTGACATTGGAGTTGAGATCTAGGCAGTGTGCACACGATCACCTGGAGGGCTCGTCAAAATGCAGACTCTGATTGTGCAGCTCTGGGGCGGGCCGGAGAGTCTGCAGCTCTAACAAGCTCCAGGAGATGCTGGTGCTGCTGGTCCCCGGACCACACTTTGAGTAGCTGGGCCCTAAGGCTGCACTCTCCAACCCGGTAGCTCCTAGCCAAAGGTAACAATTTAAACATAGCGATTAGAACTAAATAAAATTAAAAGTTCGGTTCCTGGTCACACTAGCCACATCTAGAATGCCCAGCAGCCCCATGTGGCCAATGGCAGCCGTGTTGGATGGCGTAGATATA
This sequence comes from Phocoena phocoena, assembly GCF_963924675.1. Lineage (NCBI taxonomy): Eukaryota > Metazoa > Chordata > Mammalia > Artiodactyla > Phocoenidae > Phocoena > Phocoena phocoena. The sequence continues at coordinate 34,219,382 of NC_089233.1, read as the reverse complement.
GGACATCTGTTATTTGTCATAGCAGAAAGGTCTCCTGGACACTGCTGCTCCGTAGTCTGTAGTGGGATTTGACTGGGCAAATTGGGCAGGAGAAAAAGGCTTCTGGCAGCAGGTGTAGACACACAAGGTCCCATGATGGGAGGCAGGTGTCAGAGGAGCTGAAAGGCGGAGAGGGGAGGCTGGAGATAACGGGGTCCCCTCTGCGCCATGCTAGGCCCCCGGGTCAGGGAAGCCCCTGAATGGTAGGTGGAAGGCTGGGCTCTTCTTGTGGGGAAGTGGGTGCAGGGAAATGGGCTGGGCTTCGTTTCTCATCACAGCTTCACTTGCTTTTCCCTCTGCACTTGCCCTCTGTGCCTGGGGCGGTTACCAGCCTTGTGGAAAGGGCCCTGGGGCCTCATTTGCACCCAGGGCTGTGTCACCACCAGAAGGCAACATGTGTGTGCTTCCTCCCCAGGGGCTCCATGTCCAGCCTGGAATCCTGCACCAGCCGCTTCTCCCAGCTCAGCGCCACCACCTCTTCCTCCGGCCAGTCCCACAGCAGCTCCCTGGTCTCCAGATAGTCAGGACCGAGCCCTGCGGGGCAGCCTGCTCGCCTCCCACATCCACAAGTATCCATGAGGCCTGGGACCATGTGGGCTGCAGCCCTGGATCTGGACATAGCCAAAGTTGGGTTGGCTGGAGCCCTGTGGGCTCTTGAAGTGGTGAGAACAGAATCATCTCCGATGGGGCTTCGCGTACGAAAAGCCAAGGGGTGGGCTAACCACGTTCAGGTCTGGGGGCTCAGGGATGTCATCAGGCTCAGTGCCCCCCTGCACCCCGCCACCTCTGGCTCTGCTTCCCTGGGGTGGCCTCCTTCTCAGGGGCCTCCTAAGACTATTGGGGTTCCCCCCATAAGAAGCAGGAATGTAGGGTGTTCACCATAGCATCTAAACCCGTAGCGATGCCCTGGGTCCCAGGATATGCTGGTGAGCAGTTATTTGAGTTACAGGCCCCACTTTGTGGGGGAGCCGCCTACCCTGGACTTGAAGTTCATTTCCCCAGCACATGACTGGGCAGGCCTAACCCTGACCACCCCTGACTTGAAGAGGGTGGGAAGGCCCAGGTTTTCTGCTGAGTTCCAGGCAGTGATAAAGCGGCTCTGGCTATCTTTATACTCTCTGGAGGTCCCTTTCTCTCCTGAGAATCTGTTTAATTGAAACTTTTTTGGTTGTAAGTCACCTCCCAGTGGCTTAAACAAAAACGGGTGACCAATCATGGGTGCATGTAACTGGCCAGTGTAGGAGGACTTGCTTCAGGTAAGGCTGGATCCAGGCTCTCAATGTGTCATCAGGACTCCCCTGTGGGGTGGGGGCTATGACTTTGTTGCAGCTGCCCTGGGGCAAATCTGACCCCCAGAACCAGCTCCAATGTTGAAAGACTTTCCCCGAGTTCCTGCATGGGAGGGGTGTGGGTCTCCTTGGGGTCTGAGGACATTTCTCCTTTCATTTCCTGGGCCTGCAAAAAGGCAACAGGTCAGAGGTCACCACTGGCAGCCTGCAGTCTGATCTGGCCTGCTTTTATTTATTTATTTTTTTGCGGTACGCAGGCCTCTCACTGTTGTGGCCTCTCCTGTTGTGGATCACAAGCTCCGGACACGCAGGCTCAGCAGCCATGGCTCACGGGCCTAGCCGCTCCGCGGCATGTGGGATCTTCCCGGACCAGGGCACGAACCCGAGTCCTCTGCATCGGCAGGCGGACTCTCAACCACTAGCGCCACCAGGGAAGCCCCTGGCCTACTTTTAGTGTTTTTGTTTTTTGCCTAAACAAAAGGTTTAAAAATTGGGGCATTTCACACAGAAATCGGGATTTACAGCTTCACTTAAGCATATAGGAGTGTTGGCCAAACAGAGCCACTATTGCCGTGTAAAGACAACACAGCTGCGCCCCTGGATGGGGCCACCCCAGTACCCCCCCTCTCTATCAACCCACCCCTAGCCCACATCACTCACTTGCATTATCTGCCTGGGAGGGACTTCACTGAAATAGCTCCACGGTCTGGGCGAGAGACTCAGCGTTGCTCTCATCTCACAGCTTTGCTTACAGTTGGGGTCGTCTCTGGCTGACACCCAGAGTCGCTGGGCCTTGCCCAAGGGGTGAGTTCACAACCAAGAGGATGCCACCTCCATGCAAGCTCGACATGACGGGGCAAGGACCTACTTCCATGCCACCCTCAACCCCATACCTGGAGTAGAGGGAAGGAGCCGTCCTCAGAGACCCCCTTCTCCCTGCAGAGAGGGAGCCTTGCCCACTTTTAAGGTTTTCAGTTCACTTCTCAGATATAGGAACAAAATCCCAAACTCTGTATCCTGCATTAAGGTGTATGTGTACATGCATGAGGGAGAGAGAGAGGGAGGAAGATTGGAGACATTCTTAAAACTAATTGCTCCCACGTCACCAGGCGTTTATCGCTGGGAGCAATCTGCAATATTTTCAACTATCTTTAGGTGAATTTCTAGCTTGTCTCTACAAACTAGAAGCATTTTGGGGTAAGCTGCCCTGGCAGTCCCCGCACACTTAGTGTCTAGGACTAGCTCCCAGTGAAGGATGGAGAAGCCTTTCCTTCACTTGAGTTTATAAGTAGCTTTTGACAAGTGGAACCTGGATCTGCTGATTCCAGAGAGGAAGGTCGGCTATCAGCTGTCCAGACTTAGCAGCAGCAGCGATAAGGAGCCTCAGCCCTCTCTTTTTGAGAGCTTGCTCTCCTCCCCACCTCGGGAAAGCCCCAGCTCAAACAGGTTTAAGCAACAAAGGGAATTCCCTGGCTCCTGTAACTGGGATGGCCGAGGGTGGTGCTTGCTTGCTTCAGGTACGGCTGCATCCAGGAGCCCAGTGTCCTCAGGCTCTTGTGCTGATCCTTAGCCTCACCCAGGCCTCTTGGTTCTGCATCACTTTGCATGCTGGCCTGTCCTCTTGTCCACCTGCAGGGGAAGGTGGCTGCCAGCAGCCCCTAGCCTACAACCACAGGGCTCTCAATCTCTAAGCCAGAAAGAGACTCTTTCCATCTCAAATCCCAGAGAAGGCTCTGACTGGCCCTGGGCAAGTCACGTACTCACTCTTGTGGACATACTGGCCAAGAGGCTGGGGGTCCTGTGATCGACATTCCCTCCAGAAGCAAGAGTGAAGTAGGGGAGGGCCAGTCACCCAATGGACAAAGGGAGCTGGGCCACAGGAGCAGCAGGTGACCACAGTGGCATCTGCTATTGTTCTTCTGTGCTGGAGGTCCCTGGGGCCCATGTTGGAGCATCATCAATCAGTAGCCATTCTTCTTACCTTTGGGAGGCTTGGGGTTAAAAATCCAAGGAAGCGCTGCCAAGCTCTTGGCTTCTAAATTTCCCCAGACCCCAGGGCTGGAAGCTCCTTGGCTTGGTTTCTTCCTCCATCTTGTTCATTAATCTATTGTGGCCAGGACAGAAATGGCCCATTAGCAATAGGACCTGCCCAGGCACTGGGTTTAGGAGCCTGGGTCGTAAAATCTCGACAAAGTGGGGTTCAAGCCCCAGCCATCCTGTCACTAGCTGTGTGACCTCCAGCAGGTGACTTAACCTCTCTTTGCCTAAATATCCTCATCTGTAAAATAGGGATAGCAGTGCCTACCTCATTCACTGGGTTGTAGTGGGATGAAACAAGAGTGGCTGTGAAGTCCTCAGCCTGGCACATGGAAAGCTCTTGATAAAAGTCAGTGGTTATTCTGAGTACTTAATGCTTCTCATCCAAAGACTCCAGACTTCCTGTGAGGACACCCGTCACTGTTTTACACACTGTGCATCTGGAGAAAAGTGGGAGATTGGGATACTAGTTACCTCTGACTTTCCCTTTTTAGAAACTGCTTGTGTCCTCTGGGCACATCCACTCATCTGTAAGAGCATCATTCCAAGTGGTGTTTCCCTCAACCAGCTACAGAATGTTCTCCCCACGGGTTGAGACTTTTTTTCCTACCCTGCGTCTGGAATTTCTCCCCCTGTAAAATGAACTGATCACACAGTCTGTTTCAGCCAGGAAAACACGATGTTTCTTGTTCACCTGATTGTTTGCTCCAACCAGAAGCATTAAACGTTTTAGATTTGGATATACCTCTGTTGTCTACTTCCTAGAACCCTGGAGGTTTCCCTGGGTTTGTTCAAGAATTACTCAGCTTTTGCTTAAAAGACTCAAGAGCATGTTCAACAGGGGTGACATCACCCTTAAGGGGTTGCAGATTGGTTCTCAGAGGGAAGAGGGTTGCACAAAAAAATCACGTTTTTAACATATAAAGCACAAATGTAGTGTATTAGTTTCCTAGGGCTGCCGTACCAAATTACCACAAAGTTGTAGCTTAAAACAGTAGAAATTGATTCCCTCACAGTCTGGAGGGCAGAAGTCTGAGATGAAGGTGTTGGCAGGGTTGTGTTCCCTCCTAAGGCTTTAGGGGAGGATCCTTCCTGCCTCTTCCAGCCTCTGAAGGCTCCTGGTGTTCCTTGGCTTGTGGCCACATCACTCCAGTCTCTGCCTCTGTCTTTACCTGGCCTTCACCTCTTTGTGTCGTCTCTTATATAAGGACACCCAGTCATTGGATTTAGGGCCCATTAAATCCAGGATGATTTCATCTCAAGACCCTTAACCAATTACACTGGCAAGAATGCTACTTCCATGTAAGGTCACATTGTGAGGTCCTGGGTGGACACGAATTCTGGGGCGACACTATTCAACCCACCACATATGCATACAGTGCATGAACAGACACACGTGCAGTTTTCAGTGTATTAAATGCGGGCCTCTAGGCCCCACTCATCACTGCCAACACCGAGTCTTGGGAGTGGGCTCCTGGATTCTACTTGCCAGGTATCCAGGTGAAGGTGAGGGCCCTGCTGTCCATCTTCCTGGGCTGCTCTGCCCTCTCCCCTGGGTTTTACCCAAGTCCCAGAGTTGCATCAGAGGACAGCCAAGTCCTGACATCAGGAGGGGGCGGGGGCCTGTCTGGGGTGGCCCCTGTCCTTCCTGCGAGCGCCCCTGGGACACGGAGTAAGGTGTCACAGGCGTCGTGGGACTCCCTTTTTTTTTTGCCACAGCCATGCAGCTTGCAGGATCTTAGCTCCCCGACCAGGGATTGAACCCGGGCCCCCGGCAGTGAAAGCGCTGAGTCCTAACCACTGGAAGGGTCCCTTGTTTTGGAGCAGGAGGCCAAGGGCTGTCGGGGGAGCAGAGGAGGTGCGGTTCCTGTGGCTGCGTTCGGCGCCCCCCTTCCCCCCGCCCCCGCCCCCACCCGCCCGGAGAGGTAGCAATCAGCTGCTGCTTTTCCACTGGTTGCCCAGGAGCTGTTGGGCAGGGGCTCTCACAACAGCCAGCTGCCATGGGTGTGGCTAAGAGCTCCCTGTGGCAGGCGAGCTGGGGTCAGGTCTGAGCTGGGGTCAGGTTCCACTGCTGACGTCTGGGAGGCGCCTTGGGTTTTCGGTCCAGAGAGGGCAGAACACAACACAGCCAGCCCCGCTGTGGCCCAAAGGCTTCCTCTGGGACCAATTCTCCCTCTGAGGCCAGGGGCCTCTGCAGAGGAGGTGGGTCTCAGGGTGCAAGTAGCTCTTGTGGGAATTTGGGCAGAGCCTGGAAGGAGCTGGAAAGAGCCGGAAGGAAAGGCGCTGGGTGGCTCTCAAACTTCTCCCCAACCCATTTCCCCTCCCCTCCCTTCAGCACCCACCAAGGCACTGCTGAGAAATGCGGGTCCCCAAAAGGTACAATTTGAAACCCCTGACCTAAGAGTCCTGGAGCCAGGACACAGATCCTTCGAGAATCCGATGAAAGCTGTGGCATCACACTTGAATCCCGTTTCCATTTCAGGGCCCCTGAGCCCACCCGTTGACCCCAGGATTGGAATCTTCTTCTGGGGTCTTTCCAGATACTAAATAAGATACTAACTAAATAAGGAGCAGCCCAGCAGCTGAGACACATGTCACCATGGCAACTGCCCAACACACAGAACTCTTGGGGTTCCAAGTCAGGCCCCCAGGACTTCTAGTACACATTCTGTGCCCGGGAGTCTTCCATCACTCCCATGGGGTGGGGAGGGAACACTTGCACAGCCATAAGTAGCCCATGTTAACCCCGACCAGCAGTACCGATGACTTAGGCTCCTGTATATTCGTGTCACAGGTGTTCCCCCAACACCACAGGTAGGTACTGGAATCTCAGACACTATCTTGCCTCCTGCTCCATGTCCCATCTAAGCTCTGCAAATTCCCGACTCCAAAATGTCATGAGTTTCAGATTCTTGGGGTTGCAAGAGACCCCAAAGTCCAACACAAACTCTCTCAAGCAAAATGGGGATTTACTGGTCCATGTAATTGGGAAGTCCAAGAATGCTTCAGGTATAGCTGGATCCAGGGGATCAAATATCCCCCTTTCTTGGTTGGGTTCTTCTCCATATTGGCATCACTCTCCTCCATGTGGCCCACACCCTGGATGCTGGACAATCCTGGCAGAGTTTCTCACCCCCACTTCCAGCAGAAGTTCCAGGGTGGGCTCTGATTGGCCGATTGGGACAGATGCCTATCTCTGAACCATCCACTGAGACCACCTGGGACTTGGAGGGAGGTGACAGTGCCAGCCAGACCACAAGGATGGAGACTGGGGGAGAGGTATTACCTAAAGGCAACATGAGGGAGGCTCTCGGCTGTGGCTCTCGATGCCCTGCCCACCTTCCCTGGGCAGAGGACATCTGGATATATGAACCTGCAACTCTCTCTCTGATGGCTACCTCTTGGGGCTGGAGCATCACCCCGTCCCTGAGAAGGGCAGACTGGACGTGCCAGGGGGTTAACCCCCAGGAGCAGTTCTCAACCTGATGAAGGAACGTAGGCTGATAAACACCCTCAGCTCCCTGTGAGCAGGTGGCCAACTCCGAGGCGTTCTCTCCACCCCCCAGAGGTCCCAGGGGTTGAGCCTGGCCGCCCACAGTGGGAGCTGCTCACTCAGGCACCGTGTACGGGCTGCCTTCCCTTCCCAGACTCACTTTTCCGTCCTCCAGCAGGGCTTCCTGGGGTCGCCTCCCAAATAAACTACTTGCCCTCACATCCTAGTGTCAGGTTCTGCTGCCAGGGGACCCAGCCTAAGAAGGGAAGTTACTGAAAGAAGAGAGACTGGATGCTGGGCAAAGATAGATACCAGTGGGTCTTCTCCGGTGGTCCAGTGGTTAGGACTCAGCGCTTTCACTGCTGTGGCCTGGGTTCAATCCCTGGTCGGGGAACTAAGATCCTGCAAGCTGCACAGCCTGGCCAAAAAAAAAAAATTAAAATAAGTAAAATAAAAAAAGATAGATACCTGCTTGTGACAAATTTTTAAAAAATCCATGGGCCACAGGGGGGGCGAATGTGGGCAGGACTCACATGGCTCAGAGTGTCCGAGGGACCCTCAGGCACGCCACGATGGACCCTCCCCAGGTACTGCTGTGCTCCCTCTGGCCTGGAGTCCACTAGGCCTGTGCCCAGCACTGTGACTCTCCAGCCAGCTGCCAGCACAGTTGAGAACAAAGATGCCCTCAGTGGACATCAGAACCTTCAAGACCAGGGTTTCCACAGCTTGTTGCCTCAGGATCCCCGGGGGTGCTCCTTGTAGATTCCTTGACCCCCCAACTCCCGCCCCTGAGATTCTGATTCAGTGGGTCATTCTGGGGGAATACATTCAGACCTGCAGCCAGGCTTGGGAGCTGTCTTAAGAATATGCCAAATTGGGCTTCCCTGGTGGTGCAGTGGTTGAGAGTCCGCCTGCCGATGCAGGGGACACGGGTTCGTGCCCCGGTCCGGGAAGATCCCACATGCCGCGGAGTGGCTGGGCCCGTGAGCCATGGCCGCTGAGCCTGCGCATCCCGAGCCTGTGCTCCGCAACGGGAGAGGCCACAACAGTGAGAGGCCCGCGTACCGCAAAAAAAACCAAAACAAAACAAAGAAAGAAACAAAAAGAATATGCCAAATCGATTCTAAGGTGCCTGGGAACTTGTCCGAGCTCTTGAAACTATTTCCTACCCTTGAACGCTGGCGGCAAAACATCAAAGCAGCCCAGGGGTTCATTAAAAGAAAGCAAAATATGAGACTTCTCTGGCAGCCCAGTGGTTAGGAGTCTGCGCCGCCACTGCAGTGGGCGTAAGTTCAACCCCTGGTCAGGGAACTAAGATCCTGCATGCCACACGGCGTGGCCAAAAAATAAGTAAATAAAAGCAAAATACAAAACTAAACTTCCAGGTGGAGATGAAACACAAGGTCCCTGGAGGAACACGTGAACTTGGTTGTTTATATTTCTGGATGGAGGAATAAAAACCTGCAGCATTCTCCTGGATCTTTGGACAAGTGGTGGTCAAGTTCCTGGACATGCTGTGAAAACCACTCCCCTCTTTCCTCCAACCTGGTCACAAACTCAGGACGGGGGCTGAGTGAGAAGGGAGAACTTTTGGTGGCTTGGTGGTAGGTATTGTGGGCTGTGGGCTGATGGGTCCACTAGGTGCTTGATGAGATGTGCCCCAGGACACCAACAGACCCTGGCCTGTGGCACCTACTGTAGGACCCAAACATCCTGTTCCCTGTAGGGAATGTCGCAGGCTGGCACGGCAGCTCTCCACACCCTGTCTCCAGGAGAGACAAAGACGTACAGACCCACAGATGCATTCCTGCAGGAACTTGGAGGCTGGGAGCTGGCCTGTGATATTTCACTTCTCTGAACCGAATACTTCCTTTCTAAAGTGAAATTAGACCCGTGTTACAGTAGCTCAGCTGCAGTGATGGGTTCAGTCAGCCTCCTGCATTCATGTTCCTTTGCAGCTTTTCATCAAGGGGTGAAGCTTCAAGAGGCTTCACATCTCTCCCTGGATCCCCATCTCCACATTCATCCCAAGCCTGAGCCAGCCTCCTGGAGGATGACACCATGCAGACCAGAGCTATGTCCTCAGCTGTGGCCACCCCAGACCAGGCCCCAGCTGGCCCATTAGCTGATGGCAGGCACATAAGTGAGCCCAGCCGGACTCACTGATCCTAGCCCAGATCAACAGAATCACCCAGCTGACCTTAGAAGCACAAGAAAGAATTATTTTTCATGAGAAGCAATGACTGGTTGTTTAAAGCCACCAGTTTTGGGCTCGTTTTCTGCACAGCGCTAGGTAACCGCTACAGTTACAGTCCAAGATCAAGGTGTTGGCAGATTCCATTCTTGGTGAGGGCCTGCTTCCTGGCTTGTAGACAGCCATCCTCTCACCGTGTTCTCACAGCCTTGTCCTTTTGTGTGCACGTGGAGATGGTGCTCTCCTGTCTCCTCCAATTCTTATAAGGGCACCACCCTCATGACCTCATCTAAGCCTAATTTAATTAAACCAAAGGCCCCACCTCCAAATACCATCACATTGGGAGTTAGGGCTTCAACATACAAACCTGGGGGGGATGCAAACATTCAGTCCATCACATGCCTGGATCTATTTGAGGACCTGCTGGAAACAGCAGCGCCTCCCCCACCTCCCCTCCCCCAAAAGCTGCTAAGCACACAGTGTGATATTATATTCATGGGGCAGGGTGTCACCAGGCACTTCCTAAAGACCCTTCGAGGCCACAAGTTACAAACTCTAATACTCGCCGGGATGCAGGTCACAGGTGAGGGAAGCCAGCTGCTGGGGCTGTTATGAGCTGGAGAGGACAGATCCAGATGGCACCAGCCATTCTCAGCTCGGACAAGTCATTGCCTCCTTGCTGCAGCAGGAGGGCATCAGCTGGGGCTTCGAGCTCTTTCTTTTAAAGAGAAACCAGAGGACTTCCCTCGTGGTGCAGGGGTTAAGAATCTGCCTGCCAATGCAGGGGACACGGGTTTGAGCCCTGGTCTGGGCAGATCCCACATGCCGCGGAGCAAATAAGCCCGTGCGCCATAACTACTGAGCCTGTGCTCTAGAGCCCGCGAGCCACAACTACTGAAGCCCATGTGCCTAGAGCCCGTGCTCCGCAACAAGAGAAGCCACTGCAGTGAGAAGCCCGCGCACCACAACAAAGCATAGCCCCCGTTTGCCACAAGAGAAAGCCCGTGCGCAGCAACGAAGACCCAATGCTGCCAAAAATAAATAAATTTATATATATAAAAAAAGACAGAAACCAGAAAACTGGAGTTAACCTCTTGACTTTTAAGCGTTGGTAATTTAAATTCTACTAAAACATGGTGCGGACTAAACTTTCCTCTTTCAAAGTGTGGTCCAGACACCTGCAGCCATCACCTGGGAGCTCAGTGAGACCTGCAGACTCTGAGGCTCCAGCCCAGGCCAGAATCTGCATTTTTAGCAAGCTCTTCCAGGTAATTCGAGTACACTTTAAAGTGAGAACCCCTGGATTAAACAAAATAGACAAGGGAGCTGGACATGCCCCTGACTCAGGTTAAGCAGCCCCACCTGTCAAAATCTAGGGGTCCCTCAATTCCACGATTCCGCATTCAGATGCCGCTCCAGGGGTCCTTTTATTATATCAATTTATTCAAGTGGTAGAAAAACCCTTCTGGCGGCAGGACAAAATAAGAGAGCCTGTAAACATGATTTCACCCTTCTTCCCTTTAAGGAGCTTCCCATGACAGGAAATAGAATTCTAGTTGGCAAGTTCGGTGATGAGGTCTGTATAAAAGGGTCCCTCGATGTGGCCATAGTCTCTTCACCCCATCCAAGGGGGCTGGCTGGACCCTGCCACTTGGCCACAGTTCGGTCATCATCAGTTCCACTGGCAGCGCCCCTGCCCCAGGAGGCTGGAGGCTCTCTGGCAGCAGCGGGGCAGGCCCTTGGGGGACAGGCCTCGTAAGCGGCAGGCACAGGCAGGCGGGGAAGGAGGCAGAGTCTCTCCAGGGCGCGCTGTATCGCTAGGGTTGCACGTGCCACGGCAGGCGGCCAGGTGAGGGGCTGAGGCACAGGTGCTGTCAGAAGCCTGGCTTGGCACATGGGTCGAGACCACCCAAATGGTCAGTGGCCTTGGAATTTCCCCTGCAGAAGCCAGAGCTCATGGCAACGAGCCTCCAGAACAGGTCATGATGGGCAGCTGGAGGCTTCAGTCCTTGAAGGGGTTACAGGTGTCACCCGGTTGCTCCTTCTCAGCAGCCGGGAGCTCCCCGTTCATCTCCTGCAGTGGGTGGTAGACGTAGGCCCCATCCAGGTGCCGGCTCCTCGCTGCCCTTGACCCGAGGAACAAGGACACGTTTGCCACTGTGCTGATCAGCAGAAGGAAAACCAGGGCCAAGGTGATGGCCAGCCAGGTGGTCCTGGGGGCAGGAGAGAAACCCCGAACGGGGACACTGTTGGGCGCTTCGGGCTGGGGGTGTGCTGGAGAGGCTCCCTCCCTCCCCTCACTTGGCTCCTCCTCCCAGAACAGGGGCACAGGGTCGGGGGCCTCCAGGGACCGCACACTGTCGAAGAACAAATGGGCCTGGTGGGGTGGAGGGCACACTCCACGCATGTTCGGGAGCAGCGGGGACAGTTGTTATGTGGGACTAAGGCCAGTGCGGCCACATCTCCTGATATTTCAAGAGCAGCCGTGGAAAAAAAAAGATTTTTACATGAACGTTACTGAGTTTCAGATGTTGCTCATAAGTGTAAATTTCAGTGGGTACAGGCCACATGTAATACAGCTGGGGACCTAATCTGCCCCGGGAAGCAGCAGTTTGCATTCTGTGCTTCCGGGGATGTTGACAACAGAGGCTGGGTTCTCTCCAGGGTCCTCAAAGCACACAGAGCAGGGAGGACCCACACCCCTTCCTCCAAGGCAGGGAGCTGGCGGGGATGGGTGGGGTCCTTCAATGATCTTTTTTCCTTCACGTGAGTCTTTGTCTGAAGCCCTCAATGCAAAAGCAGACTGCTCGGGTGGCAGGGCCTGCAGCTGTGCCCTTCAGCACCCCATGGCACCCCTTCCCTCACTGCAGGTCTCACACCCGAGGAGGCTGAGCTTGGGGTGCAGGGCTCCCGGGAACCACTGTCCCTGGTCCGCTGCAATTCCCAGCACATTTCCAGGATTTTCCTCCAGGCCCCACCCGACTCAGGGTCAGGACCTCCAGGAGGGATCTGGGATCTGCGTTTGTGATGAGCTCTCAGGTGCTGCCTCCAGGACAAGGCCAAGGGGCTTTTCGTTCACACCTACACCTGCTTCCCACTTTGAGGGGATGGGGCTGGGCCGGGCACCCAGGGGGGCTATGGGACATGAGAACCATGAGAAGAGAGGTTCTCCAAGTGGGGCTCCCAGACCGACAGCATTGGTTCTTGAACCCAGCTCTCTAACACACTCCCCTGGAGGTCAAGTTGAAGACCCCCTGCAACTAGAAAATAAAGACCCAATACGAGGGGTGAACACCCCCAGGTGTCAGAGAAATGACGTGAACTGCTCAGGGCTTCTTGCACCGGAAGCTGAGAAAAAAAGCCCACACCCTGGCCCCTAGATTCCACTGGGGTGGTGGCCAGGGTCCTTCTCAGCAGCTCCCTGGACAGCACAGGTGGCTGCGAGCATCACCTAGGACTCTCCCTGTGCTTATGTCAGAGAATTGTCATCTGGTGCCCAGCTGCCAGTTCCTAGCCCTGCCCAGACCCTGAGCGGAGGCCACGCCTCAAAGGCAGAGGGAGGGGGGATTCCTCCCACCCCTGCCCCAGCTCCCTGCAAAGTACCTACCTGGTGAAAAGGGAGAGTTCTCCTGCCCGCAGGGTGTCCTCAGGTAGCGGGAGACACTGCTTCACTGCAAGATGCCAGGGAGAGGCTGAAGGTTGGGAGAGGAGGGGTCTGCCCCCTGCTGTCCCCGGGGAGCCTGGGAGGGGCCGTACCTCGGGAGAGGATGCTATTCAAGGTGCGTGACCAGGCGAGGCTGCAGTTGCCGGTCTGGGGGTCGCAGGGACACTGGTGCTCACACTTGCAAGGGCTCTGGCAGTCTGGCCCGTACCAGCCGAGGGGACACTCTGCAGGAAGGAGCCAGGAGGACAGAGGTGGAGGCCTTGGTGGCAGGGCCTCTCTCTGCACTGCCAGGATGGGCCCAGTGGTGTGCTGAGCTGAGCTGATGCAAAAGCATCCCTGGGCGGGGCTCCCTCTTGGCTGAGTCAGGGGCCCTTCCAGCTTACCCTGCATACAGATGTCTCCAGTGAAGCCAGGGGGACAGGCGCAGGTGCCCCGAACGGGGTCACAGGTGGCTCCATTATGACACTGACACTTCTTGGCACAGTCCTCCCCGAAGGAGCCGCTGGTGCACGCTGGGATGGGGGAAGCAGGGCCTTTGCAAAATCTGGTCTTGCCCCCCCAACCCCACCCCAGGCTGGGGCCAACAGGATTGCAAACGCAACTCTCTCGCCCCAAGTGGCCCTGTAGGTTCACATGTTCTCCCAACAGATAGTTCTGGAGAAGTTGGTACGTGGCAGGCCCCGAGGCTATGATCTCATTGAGGGCAGGCAGCCAGCAAGCCAGAAAACAGGTGTCAAAGGACAAGGGAGGACACACACTGGAGGGACGGGACCGATTGTGGCAGCAGCAAAGCACTGAGGAGGTGGGGTGGGGAGGACTCTGAGGAACTGACATTGAGGCTTGGAGAGCAGGGCGTGGCTGGAGCCCCCAGGGCCTGGCAGGTCATGCTGAGGAGTTCAAATTTTTCACTCAGAGCCAAAGAAAGCCACTAAGGATTTAAGCTATGGAGGGTTATAAGTGCGTTGAGCTGTGTCCTCGCAAAGATATGTTCTAATCCCCAGAACCTGTGAATGTGAACTTATTTGGAAATAGGGTCTTTGCAGATGCAATTAAGTAAAGGATCTTGAAATGAAAACATCCTGCACTTAAGGTGGACCCAAGTCCAGTGGCCTGGGGTCCTTGTAAGAAGACAGAGCAGGAGACTGGAGACAGACAGGGGAGAAGGCTGTGCCCGTGAAGTCAGAGGCAGAGATGGGGTGATGCAGCCACCAGTCCAGGAATGCATGGGACCCCCAGAAGCTGGAAGAGGCAGGAAGGACCCTCCCCCAGACCTTTCAGAGCCAGTGGAGCGCTACTGACCCCTTGATTATGGAGTTCTGGCCTCCAGAACTGCGAGAGAATAAAGTAATGTTTTAAGCCTGAGTTGGTGGAATCTGTTGCAGCAGCCCCAGGACACTAATACAGTGATTTACACATGAGGCAAAAGCATGAGACAAGAGGGAAGCGACTTGCAGACCAGGAGGCAGGGATAAAGGCAGCTGAGGCTCGCAGCTGCCAGGCTCACCCTCTCCTGTGTGACCAGGGGGCTGGGGAGGAGGCTGGCCTGGTGGCTTTTACCTTCACTGCAGTTGGACCCTGTCCATCCAGCTTCGCAGCGGCAGCCGGCTGCCAAGACAAGACCGAGAAGGTCAGGTGAGGGCCCAGGCAGGGCTGGGGCAGTGAGAGCGGGGAGCCCGGGCTGGAGCTGCCTCCCAAAGAGTCCCACTCACTCTCCGTGCAGAGCCCATGCTGGCTGCAGTTGGCGGGGCCACAGTCCAGCTCGCTGCAGGCGGCGCCCCGCCAGAAGCGCCCCGTACACTGGCAGCGCCCCTCCACGCAAGTCCCGTGGCCGTTGCAGTCAGACGGCTGGCAGCGGGGCTCATGCACACACACCACGGTGGACACGTGGCGAGGACAGCGCCACATGTTGTCCTGGCTGCAGAAGAAACAGGAGTGTGAAGAGAGGCTGAAGTGCTGGCCACCCCAGCAAACCCTCAAACCCCCCCACTGCAGCCCCTGAGGGCTGCCTTTCCCTGCCTCTCTTCATTGTCCCTTCTCCAGCCTTTTACAGGTTCTTCCCACCCCCAACAATCCCTTCCACCCCAGGGCCTTTGCACATGCTCTTCTATGCCCAGAAGGCTCTCCCATGCCCACCTAGCCCCTCATCCTCCAGATCTCAGCTCATGCTTCACTATCCTCAGGTCTTTCCTGACCAATCACCCCCTTCCATCGGCCTGGGCTGGTGGGCTGGTACGCTACATATACTTCCTGTAAGCAGCGAGAAGCAGGGGTCTTGGCTCCTCCTGCTCTCTGCTGAATCCCCAGAGCCGGGCACAGAGTAGGTACTCAGTATTTGTTGAATGAGACAGTTGGGGACAAGCTTGGCCTTGGACCTCAACAAGGGGGCTCTGGTATGCTTACCAGTGATCGGATGGGTAACTGGCCAAGGTCCCGTTGAGCACGAAGGTGGCAGAGCCCCCTCCGTCCAGGTTGATGGCATTTACCACGTTCTGTTTCAGCAGGAACTCCGCCATCTCCCACAGGTTAATGCTGTGGCACAAGACCAGTGCTGCTGACCTTGCCACAGCCATTTCTGGGTTAATGCATCTTACTTTCCACAGTGGACAGTATCACACACCCACTATGGCAGGCAAATTTCTAAGTGCCCCCCAAAAGGTGTCCTGTCCCAATCCCGGGAAGCTATGACTATAACAAGAGATCACTCTCCTGATCGTGTTATGATACATGGCACAGCTGTCTGCAAATGGGCACACTGTCCTGGATTATCCGGGTGGCCCCGATGGAATCACAGGAGCCCTTAAAAGCAGAGAGCTTTCTATGGCTGAGGCAGAAGAGGAAGTGAGAGAGATTGGAAATACAAGGGGATTAGATGGATTTGACACACCTTTCAGCTTGAAGATATACAAGAGGAGGGTATATACATAAGGGGGAACGTGGGCGGCCTCATGAGTGGAGAGGCCCCCAGCCAGCAATGACACAAAGACCTCAGTCCTACAACTCCAAGGAACTGTATTCTGCCAACAACCTGAAGAAGCTGGGAAGAGGATTCTTCCCCAGAAGCTCCAGATAAGCACCCTGCCTGGCCAACAGCTGGGTTTTGTCTGTAGGACATCCTGAACAGAGAACTCAGTTGGGCCCCCCCACCCACTGACTCCTGACCTACAGAGCTTTGATCTAACAAATCAGCGCTGCCTGTGCTAATTTGTTACACAGCAACAGCAGACTAGCACACTCACTTTACAGAGGAGGAAACAGCAGCTCAGAGAGGTCAAATGACTTGTCTATGGCCACAGAGCTAGCAGATGGCCAAGCTAGGATTGGAACCGAGGTCTACTCCCAGCTAACTTTGTGATAATTTCCTTTCACCCCAATCAGAGCTCAGGAGAGATGAGGCCCTAAGGTGGCGAGACTGAGAGCAAGTGTGTGGAAGATGATGAGTTCTTGGAAGTGGGACAGATCTAGGGACCCTCTGCCTGTGGGAAGACAGGGAACAGATGGATGTGAACATCCCCAGGGAACAGCTGGAGGTCAGAAGGGCAGCTGTTGGTGGGCTGGAGTTCCTCAGAGCAGGACTCAGCCCAGGCCTAGAGGCCCTGGCTCACAGCACTCACCCCCGCTGCTCCGTCTGCCCGTCCACGTGGAAGAGCACCAGCTGCCCCTCCCGGTCGTGGCCCACGGCTGTCCTGGCTGACATCACGTTCACAAATTTGCTGAAGGAACCTGAAGGAGAGGCAGCCTGGCTGATCACCTGGCCCTTCGGGAGGCCTACTAAGCTCTGCCTGACACTTCCTGCCAGTCACTCTCCACAGAGACATCACTCTCCACCTCCAGGTCTATGCATGCAACATCTCTCTTCCCGTGCCCCGCCCCAGTCGGTCTCCGCAGAGTAGCCAAAGGGCTGTTCTTCAATGTAAATCAAGATCAAACTCCAGGTGAAAATGCTCCAACGGCCTCCACTGTCCTTAGAACAAAATCCAAATGCCTTATCAAGGCCTGGCATGACCTCCTTAGCCTGCTTCTTCTACCTCATCTCCTGGGGGCCCATGCCTCTGAACACCCTGCAGCCACTTTCTACTTCTGGCTGGACTGCACTTCTCCCCAGCTCTTCCCATGGCTTGTGCCTTCTAATCTAAGTCACCTCCTCCATGAGGCCTTCCCTGACTGCACAGTCTAAAACAGCCCATTTCCACATCAGGGCCATGGGGAACCTTCCCTGTCCCAGTATTCCATATCCCAGTGGTTCTCAAAATTGAATGTCAATCAGAATCACACAGGGGGCTCCTTAGAACACACACTCTTGGGCCTCACCCCCAGGGATTCTGATTCTGTAGCACTGAGGCACAGGGGTAGGGGCTGAAGTTCTGCATTTATAACAGGCTCCTCGGTGATGCTGATGCTGCCGGTCCACAAATATTTTAGGAACACTTCTCTATTCTCTTGTCCATAGCTCCTTTCCTCCAACTTTCTCTTTCTTAGCACTTAACCACTTCTTTCCAGTATACTTAATATCTATTTCATTTCTTATATAGTCCACAATGCAGGGATCTTATCTGCTTTAATCCCCACTGATCCCCAATACCTAGAATAGTACTTGTTGAAAGACTTCCCCCACCACCCCACTGGTCCTGGTTTTCAAGAGGCTTGTTGCCAACACCCCCACTCATCACCCACATCTCATCATACTCATTGCCCTTCCCCCACCTGTCTCCTGTGTCTCATCGCACTCAGCCGCCTGACTCTCGTTAATGTAGATGCTTCCGTTGCGAATCAGCCACACGACCCCGCTCAGCAGCTGCACAAACGGATTCTCAGTGTCCAGCACCTCCTCTTCAGACAGGTACCTGGACACAGGGAAGGCATGAGATTCAGTCAACAGCAGTGGCAGCTGCAGGTAGTGCCCTCCCCCACACACACACTACCCCCGCCCGCCCCACCACCCGGCTACTTGATTCCTCCTCATGCCCAGGAACCTGCCTGGTCCTGGAAGCAATCTTTGCAAACAGTCTACGCATCCCAATCTACACTTCATTTAACAGAAACCACCATCCCCAACAGATCACAAGCCCACCTATGGCCCTCAATCTCTCAGGCCGTCACCCCAGCCGAACTACCATCTGATGCCTGCAACAGCCTCTTAATTGGCCTCCTTGCTCCTACTACGGCCCAACCAGCCTAGTATTCAGTAGGTTCAGAGCAAGCTTTAAAATGACCAAAGTCAAAATAAATAAATAAATGACCAAAGTCGGTCCTGACCTCCTCTGATATTTTGCTCCTTCCTTCAGTCCCTCACACACACCAAGCCCCTCTGCACCTCTGAGCCTTAGTGCTTGCTGTTCCTTCTGACTGCAATGCTCTTCCTCCAGTTCTGACTCTGGCTGACTTGTGATTAATTTTCATGTCTCAACTCAGACAAGTCTTTCCTTATCACCTTCCCGAAACTCAACACTCTATTTACAATCTGTTCAACGCTTCACTGCACATATACAATTTGAATTAACTTAATTATCTCCCTGGGTTTTGTTTATTTTTCCTAGTAATGGGGTGGGGGGTAGTGTCCTTTTTTGAAGGCAAAGGCCGTGCTTGTTCACAGCTATATCCTCAGTACGCAGCACATTTACCGACACAAAGCAAGCGCTACACGATACTGGAAAATGAATAAACTCTACAAGGAAGGCATTACTTTCCCCATCCTGAAGATGAGAAAACGGAGGCTCAGTTTGGTTAGGGGACTTGAACACGGCGGCACGGCTACACCTCAACTCTCAGGCCCTCTGCTCTAGAATCTAGGGCCTAGACAGTCACGGGACTCCCTGCCTCCTCACCCGGTGACCAGGGTCCCGTCGCGGCGGATCCCGAACTGCGCGTTCTGCAGCCCCCCGGCGCTGCTCACCCGCCGCCCGTCGCTCACAACGTTCCCCAGGCACTCGCCCGTATCCATGCGGAAGAAGCCGCCATTCTGGGCGACGCTGCAGCCGGCCGCCCGCGCCGTCTCCTCCACGGTGGCGCGGCGCCTTGAAGCGCAGCCGCCGGGCCCGCCGGGCTCCAGCACCGAGAAGGTGCGCAGGGGCTCGGCGGCCCGCGTCAGGTGGCCGGCCACCGCGCGGTCTGCGAAGTGCGAGACGAAGATGCGTACGTTGGGGCCGCGGGCACCGGGGTTTGAGGGGGACGGCGGCCACCTCTCGTGCTCGCGGCTGCCGGCGCGCACCCTTGTGCAGTCCCGGGCCGAGCGCGCCCGCGCGCGGGAGTAAGGCAGCAGCAAGTCATCGTCGCGGGAGGCCCTGCTGGGATGGGGCAGACCTGAGCTCGGAGTGCTGTGCCCGGGTCTGTGGGACCTCCCCAACGAGGCTTGCCCCCGGCAGCTGTACTCACCCCGAGCCGAGGTTGCCGGATGCCTCACCGAGGAAGCCGCGCAGTGAAATGAAGAAGAGAAGGCAGCGACCCATGGAGGCCGCCATGTTGGACTCGGGCCTCCGGTCACGTGGGCCCACCCCACATGACTCAGGACTTCTGGTGGCAGCTTTTAGCTCTGAATTGCTTATACTTTTCTGGATATCCCAGAATCTCTTCCTGTAATTTACTGTGTTATTTTAGAAGGGGCGGGCGCTGGGGCGGCGGGAAGTTTTCACGTTGATGTAATTTGAAGTCTATGGAAAGTCAAAAAAAAGTAGTATAAAGAATTCTCTTATACGTTTTACTTATCTTTACCAATTGTTAACGTTTGCGCTTTATTCATAGACTTTTTTTTTTTCTTTTTTTTGTACGTGGGCCTCTCACTGTTGTGGCCTCTCGTTGTGGAGCATAGGCTTCGGACGCGCAGGCTTAGCGGCCATGGCTCACGGGCCCAGCCACTCCGCGGCATGTGGGATCTTCCCAGACTGGGGCACGAACCCGTGTCCCCTGCATCGGCAGGCGGACTCTCAACCACTGCGCCACCAGGGAAGCCCCCTAGTTTTTTTTTTTTTGTTTTTTTTTTTAAATGCCCACGTGCACGTAGCCTGAAATCAGCACCACAGACACACCTGGACCTATAGTAAGTTTCCAGGTCTTTTCCCAGACATGAGATTAGTGTCGGGGCTCCACCTGACACATTTAGTTATGCTCACACTGAAGCAGAACAGGAGGGAAGAGAAGCAAGCTGGGAATGAGAGAAACGTTGATGAGCCAGCCCCCCACCCCCACCGCACCCCCCGGCCCCGCCAACTGCCTCGCGACAAGCTCCCACGGAATGCGACATCCTCACTGTGCAGGAGCAGGTAACATTTACCTGGCACCTACTACATTACAGGTACCGTTCTCAGTACTCTACAGACATAACTGTCACAGCTGTGGAGGTAATATAGGGATAGGTGCTATAATTATCCCAAGTGAAGTTGTCTGAAAGGCTGAGGAACAAGACCCAACTCGCCACTCAACTGCACTCTAAATTTATTCATCTGCTCCGAGCCTGGGTCCATCCCAGCCCCACATCCCCAGCCCTGCTCCCTGAGGGGATGACACTGGATTGCTTTGCTTGGGCTGCCTCCTTCTCAGGGTGTGACCCAGGCCCCAGGACTAAGGAAGGAAGGACGAAAGGCGTGCGTTTCACCTTCCTGTCAGGTGGCAGGCATGGAACCATGCTTGTCAGTGGCTGCTGGGTGGTGTCGGTGTGGGCGGCCGCAGCTCTCCGTCTGCTGGCGGGAGTTCCGCCAGGACGTAGATGAAGCCGCCCAGGGCCGCGACAGCCATGGCCGTGTTGTGGGAAGAGCAGCCATCTGGGGAGGCACAGGCCCTGCTGTGAGTGGTGGGGGGTGGCCACCGTTCCATTGGGAGTACTTTTCAGATGTTCCCTCGGCCAGCCTGGGGACGTGCGGCCACCAGAACTGTGTTCATCACTTGTCCCCTGGCTCAAAGATCACCCTTCTTTGCTCCAAACCCCAGTGCACCAACCCCTCCAAACTACATTTCCCAGACTGCCCTGCCCACCATAGGCAGGCACAGGTGGGATGAGGGGAGAAGCCAGGGTATTTCTCCCCTTGCCCCTCTCTGTCTCCTCTGTGTCCAGCCTCTGCAGGTTCTGCTCACCCCATCTCCTCTCATGGCCCCTCCAGCTCTGCCTCCAGGGAGGACAGGGGCTTCCTGCAGTGGTTAATGTCTGTGTTTTCTCACCTTTTCTGTTTTCAGCTCTTGCAGCACCTCTGAGTTCCCTATATTCAATTCCTTCTGCTGAAGTTCCTGATGCAGGTTCTGTTTTCCTGACTAGACTTTGACTGAGAGCGGTTATCTCTGTGACTTTCAGTGTGTAATACACTGAAACTTCTCTCTCTCTTTTTTTTTTTTTTTTTTATTTGCGGTACACAGGCCTCTCAGTGTTGTGGCCTCTCCCGTTGCGGAGCACAGGCTCCAGACGCGCAGGCTCAGCAGCCATGGCGCACGGGCCCAGCGGCTCCGCGGCATGTGGGATCTTCCCAGACCAGGGCAGAAACCCGTGTCCCCTGCATCGGCAGGCGGACTCTCAACCACTGCGCCACCAGGGAAGCCCCAAATCTTCTCTTTTATGTTCCCTTCACTGGAGACAGCATCTCTGGACTCCCCACTTTCAAAGAGGAGGGCATGAGAGACTCCTACCCTTCCCTCTAGCTCCCAAACACAAAGGCCCCCCACCCTGGCTCCTGGGTGATGCTGGGAGCCTGTTTTCCTTGAATGCAAGCCGTGTGTATCCTTTCTAGGTTTTGGTTTCATGTCTTGGGTATTTTCATTACCTGTAAATTGTTTTTCTCGCCTCTTCACTCTTCTCAAAAGATGCTGTTGGTACTGAATGGCTTTGGGTAATTCTTCATCTTCAGCAGCTGAGAGAAGAATGAAGGGTGAGCTTCTCAAGATGGATTTTTAAATATTACTGGCTAAGCCCTCTACTCTTCACAACACCTCAAGCAACTCAAGTCTTCTTTTGAATCTGGAGGCACTTCTGGAAGTTTCCTCGTGCCCCTGGGTAGAGATACTTCCACACCACCTCAGTCTGCATCTACTGGTGTTTCCCAAATTGTGGTCCCCCAATCACCCATATCAGAATGGCCAGAGGAGCTCATTGAAAAAGGGGGTCCGCAGCCCCTCCACCTGCTGAATCTATAGGTCTGGAGGCCTGAGAATCTTCATTTTATAAACGCCTCTGTCTTAAAACAGACTATCTTATTTCAAAAGCTTTGGTCTTTGAGCATCCTAAGCTTCTCATTTGGGAAGCCAGCATTTACTGGGAGCCTTGTCTGTACCTGGCAAAAGCTAGGTGGTTTCATATGTATTATGTCTACTCCTCATAGCTCAGGAAGGTGGAGATTATTTTGCTCATTTATTTATAGACAGGAAAATTGAGGCTCAGAGAGGTGAAGTGACATACTCCAAAGAGGACCAGCTGTCTGGTGTCACAGGCTGGAAAGGGGCTGCATCCTCTGCCTTTCCACCCTCTGCTGCTGCTTCTTCTTCTTTTTCTCTATTTCTTCTTTTTATTCTTTATTTTAAAAAATTTTTGGCCATGACTCACGGCATGTGGGAATCTTAGTTTCCCGACCAGGGATCAAACCCTGAACCCACGCCCCCTGCAGTGGAAGCATGGAGTCTTAACCACTGGACCGGTGGGGAAGTCCCAGCTTCTTCTTTTTAAAAAAATTTTGTTGAAGTACAGTTTACAATGTTGTGTTTAATTTCTGCTGTACAGCAAAGTGACTCAGTTATACATATACATATTCTTTTTCATATTCTTTTCCGTTATGGTTTATCATAGGATATTGAATATAGTTCCCTCCACCCCTGCTTCTATGTCACCACCTCTCAGACATCTCCCCTGACTACTCTGCCTAAAGAAGCTTCTCCAATGTTCTTTTCTCTCTCAGCCTGATGTATCCTTCACAATCATTATCAGAACTCGCATTTCACTTACTGGTTTGTGTAGGTGGTTTCTGTCTCTCTTCCTTGTTCCTCTTTTCCCTGCCTAGTTTCTCCAGAGCCTAGAACTGTGTCTGGCATATAGTAGGTGCTCAGGGAATACTTGATGAAGAAATGAATTTGTTAACACAGGTGCAGGGGTCCGATATCTTCCAACAAGACCGTTCCTCATCCTGCAAAGTTTTGGCTTCCAAAACTCTGAGCCTATTTCCACGTGTGTGTGTGTGTGCATGTTGCACACCTCTCTCTGCACCCCCCCCAACACCAGTACATCCTTTCCCCAACTGGCATAGAAGCCCAGCGTCCCGACCCCCACCCCTGCTCCCAGCCAGGGAGGAAGTACAGCTCACCTGGCTTCCCAAAGCATCCTTTCTGTGGCTTCTGCCAGCTGAGAATGGCCTCCAGCCACCGGAGTTTATAGAATTTGGAGAAGCCACCGATTCCACAGAACATGACTGGAAGCAAAGACAGGGGACCCTCTGCAGGCCTATCCCCCAGGCCCACCTCTTCCCTCTCCCCAAGGCCACCATGGTGCCACCTGCTAGAGAGAGGCGGCACCAGCAGGTGGGCACTCAGCACAGTGGCTGCAAGGAGGCAGCCCTGAGGGTCTGCCTTAGTAAGCAGGGGCCCCCGAACCTGGGTCCTGCCTTGTTCAGTATGCCCAGAGCTCCGTCACTGGGTCAGATTTTGGGGGCAGGAAGCAGTCAAAACAGTGGCAGATAAAATACAGGATGCCCACTTAAATTTATTTCCAATAAATGATGAATAAAAAATTGTTAAGTAGGACTTCCCTGGTGGTCCAGTGGTTAAGACTAAGCGCTTCCACTCTTCCACTGCAGGGGACGCAGTTTCGATCCCTGATTGGGGAACTAAGATCCAGCATGCCACACGGTGTGGCAAAAAAATTTAAAAAAAGAAAAAAATTGTTAAGTATAGCCCATGCAATGTTTGGGATACACTTATACTAAAAATGTATTCGTTGTTTATCTGAAGTTCAAATTTGCCTGGGCCGCTTATATTTTCATTTGCTAAACCTGGCAGCCCTAGTGTATGTGTGTGTTTGTGTGTGTGGCCGGAATCAGGGACACTCTGCTGCTTTGTTCCTAGAGCAGAATGCGGGGGCCCACTGTTTTCCATGAAGAGGTCCCGGGTGGGGTAGGCGTATCCGATGGCCTCAGCTCTCCGGTTCAGGTCCATCATGTTGGCACAGAAGAGGTTCATGTAGCGCTGGCTCTGGCGGAACAGCCCCTTCGTGCATTCCGTCTGGGGGAACAAACACCAAGAGACAAGGAAGTTGGTGGTCTGAGCGATTCATGCACGCTGTTACAGGAAAAGACCTGCTGTTCTGAAACAGTTTTTTAAGTGGCTGCCTTTGGGGCAAGTCCTTTCCCTTTTCCCAAAATTTCTTCCCTATCCACGCTCCCAGCCTAGTGGGGCTTAGTCACTGGAGGACAGAGACAGCTGAGTTCGAGCCCCGGCTCTGCAGCTTAGGAGCTGTGCGACTTCCACCCCCTAAATTAACCTTTGTGAGCCTCAAGGGTTTTCATGGGGAAAGGGCGATGCCGATGGGAGCTGCACCCGAGGGGCGCTTGTGTGTGTGGGGGTGGGTGGGGGTGGGGCCGGTACCATAACCTGGAAGTGCCTGACACGACGCCCGACACTAGGGGGCGCTCTAAAGCGCTCTGTCACCGCATTCTGATTCCAGCCTAACCCCGCAAGCAGGCAGCTACAGTGCAGCGCAAAGCCTGGGCCGCGGAGCGGTTGCACAGAGACAAGGACAGGGGATGAGAACAGGCTTTGGAAACTTCTATAGCAATATGTCAGAGCAACTTTCTATCTGCTGAATCTAGTAATCACAATAACTTTCCTTGTAACTTGGCTTTTATTGTATTTACAAAAACACTGGGCTGTGACAGCTTACAAATAAATAATAATACAAAAATCTATTAAAATCAGCAAGTCCTTTCTTGGCTAAGAATTTATGGACATTGAGTAACATTTTTTTTTTTTTTTTTTTTTTTTTTTTTTTTTTGTGGTACGCGGGCCTCTCACTGCCGTGGCCTCTCCCGTTGTGGAGCACAGGCTCCCGACGCACAGGCCCAGCGGCCATGGCTCACGGGCCCAGCCGCTCCACGGCACGCGGGATCCTCCCAGACCGGGGCACGAACCCGCGTCCTCTGCATCGGCAGGCGGACTCCCAACCACTGCGCCACCAGGGAAGCCCTGAGTAACATTTTTGAATAGAGATAGCAAGCCCTACTTTGTATATAAATAAATATATGTTTAAAATGAGTATTCAGCGGGAGTTCCCTGATGGTCTAGTGGTTAGGATTCGGTGCTTTCACTGCCATGGCCCGGGTTCATTCCCTGGTCGGAGAACTGAGATCCCACAAGCCCCACGGTGAGGCCAAAATAAAATAAAATAAAATGTGTATCTAGCAAATCTTGTGCTTGGAAGAGTGTTTGGGCACAGGAGAAGTGATGGTGGGGCTGTTTTGGTCTTGGTTTGGTTTTCTGGAAGCAGCTAGCTACTGACTTTGTTCTAAGACATTTTTCCATCTGTTGTTTACTGAGTTCTTTCTGCTGCTTCCCTCTCTCTTCTTCTAATACCCTGAGATCCAGTTCAGCATGCAAAGTTCTCTGTGCAACAGAATCTCATCACCCCCCCGCCCCACCACACCACTGTGGTTGGATTTCATGGCTGAACAATGACAGGCTACTCACTTCCGCCTCCTGAGGTCTGAAGCAGGGGTTTAAAACCTGCTTATTTTCCAGGTGTGAACATACGAAACCACACTGTCACGAGCCCCTTTCAGTCATTCTTCCTCTTCCTTGGGCTGTGGTTGAGCCCACGCCAGGCACTCACCATTCTGGCCGAGAGGAAGAAGAGCAGCTGGTGAGACAGGCAGTAGCCAGAGCAGCCGGGCCTGGTCATGAGGGTCTTGCAGAAATCGGAGAGCCTGCAGGGCTGGCTGCTGTTTGTCCTGTGGGAGAAGTGGTTCCAAGCTGTTCAAAGCATCCTGAATGAAGCCCGAGGGCACGGAGGCTTTCCTGGTCCTGATGCCCCCTCTAGTTATTAGACCCCCCCCAGTAGGGTCCAGGCACACAGCCATGCCAGATAAACACAGGTGTCCTGTGTCTGGATTGGCTAAATTGTTCCCCCCGGCCCAGGGGAGGCGATGCTGGAGCTATCCTGGGTTAGGGGAGCCACCAGGGGCTGCGACTTCCCATTTCTCCGTGGGACCCCCAAGTACCATGTTTCCCAGAATTGCCCTAAACAGCAGATCCCTGGACCCAGAACGGCAGATCCCCGGGCCTGGCATGCCCACCCCCCTGTGCCAGGCCTGCCCCATGGAAGGGACAGGGCAGGTCCCTCACTGGAGCATAGCTCCTCTGCAAGCCCAGCTGTGTCCTGGCCCAAACACCTCTCTGAAGGATGCTGAGAAGGTGGGAGCTGGGGCACCTGCTGCCCCTCCTGCTCATGGGTTTCATGGGTCCCTGCACCTAGGGCTGCCCCTTGGGGGTTTGCTCCAAGCCCACTGCACAGCAGGTGAGCTAAACTAGGCTGGGTCCTTCTTTCTGGGGCCTACAGCCCTGTCCTGCCTTCTGGGACTGGTTCTCCTTGCCAGATGCAGTTCACATTTGTTCTACAGAACCATAAAACAAATGTGAACTGCATCTGGCTAAGAGAACCGGTCCACCATGGGAGGTCAGCCCCCTGCGGTGGGGTCAGGGAAGGTTCTGGAGGAAGGATGCTGGAGCTGGCCCTGAAGTGTGAGCAGAGTTACTTAGGCACATGGCCTGGGGCGGGGCAGGGTGGGAGGAGGCCCCACAGAGGCGACTGCCAGGCACAGGCAAAGGCTTAAAGTGGGAGGGAGCCGGTGCTTTTGAAAGTCTGAAAAGAGGCCCCAGGGCTTGGACCGGAGTGGCCTGGGGACCTGGAAGGGCAGAGGAGTTGGGGCTTTTCCTGAGAACAAGGAAGCTTCGCACTGGGGTGGGGTGTTCAGATGTGCTTTTTGGAAAGATCCCTCTGGTGTGGGGAGACCAGCCAGTTGGGGAGTGCAGGGCATGGAGGTAGGTGTTTGGAGAGGGCTGGAAGCCTCAGGTGGAGAGAGGGGGGCTGACTCACAGTGATGGGGATGGGAGAAGGAACAGCTCTTGGGGGAGCTTGCGCCTGGTTTTGCCCAAACCCCTGGGGATTTGGAGAGTGAGTGGGACGGGAGGACTAGCGGAGGGCAAGCACTTTGGGATTTTCAGGAAGCGGGGCCTGTCCAGGGGGCCACCCGGTTCCCAGCAGCTGCACCAGGCACAGGTCACTGTGCTCCTCCGAGAAGGAGTCCTGCTGCTCAAACGTGGAGTAGACCATGGAGGCCTTGGTGCGGGTCCAGATGTGCGGGAGCTTCCAAAACCCAGGCTCAATGGCTGGCTGGAACTCTGGCAGAGAGGAGAGGGTTGCGGGGAGACCCAGGAGCAGTGGGCCATGCCGAGCTTAACCGCCCCCCAGGATCCTGTGGTTTTGAGCCCACGAACTGGCTGTCCCTCCCCTGGCAGCCCTGAGCACGCTCGGGTGCCTTCAGGGCTCGGACACTGCATCTGAAACACAAAGGAAGCGC
Source organism: Phocoena phocoena (assembly GCF_963924675.1). Lineage (NCBI taxonomy): Eukaryota > Metazoa > Chordata > Mammalia > Artiodactyla > Phocoenidae > Phocoena > Phocoena phocoena. The sequence goes on along the minus strand of NC_089233.1, from coordinate 34,192,138 downwards.
TTTCTCTAAAAAAATTTTTAAAAATCACTAGGAACAGTGTTGGGATGGGCTCTGACTAAATCTATCGCATCCCATGGAAGCTTGAGACATATAAGTAGGGTTAGTTGACACCTTTTGTTCCGTTAGAATGTGGAGCTCTTATGGAACAGACTTCACGATGACACGGGCTAGGATGGTCTTAAGGACCAGGCCTGGGAGAGGGTGGGGGACGCCGACTGCAGAGGGACAGGCCGAAGCTCGGGAGGGCTGGGGTCTGGTCATGATGTCTGGCCAGTTATCTCCCCACTCACCCCCACGGACCTGGGAGCTGGGAGCCTGGGAGGCAGGGCTGGACCATACAAGGAACTGGTTTATTTATTTATTTATTTATTTATGGCTGTGTTGGGTCTTCGTTTCTGTGCGAGGGCTTTCTCTAGTTGTGGCAAGCGGGGGCCACTCTTCATCGTGGTGTGCAGGCCTCTCACTATCGCGGCCTCTCTTGTTGCGGAGCACAGGCTCCAGACACGCAGGCTCAGTAGTTGTGGCTCACGGGCCTAGTTGCTCCGCGGCATGTGGGATCCTCCCAGACCAGGGCTCAAACCCGTGTCCCCTGCATTAGCAGGCAGATTCTCAACCACTGTGCCACCAGGGAAGCCCCTGTTTTTTTCTTTTAATTTTATTTATTTTTTTTGGCTGCATCGGGTCTTAGTTGCAGCATGCGGGATCTTTCGATGCGGGATGCGGACTCTTCATTGTGGCACGTGGGCTTCTCTCTAGTTGTGGCGTGAGGGTTTTCTCTCTCTAGTTGAGGCGCGCGAGCTCAGTAGTTGTGGCACGCAGGCTTAGTTGCCCTGCGGCATGTGGGATCTTAGTCCTTGAACAGGGATCGAACCCACATCGCCTGCATTGCAAGGCAGATTCTTTACCACTGGACCACCAGGGAAGTCCCTTTTTTAAAAATAAGTTTGGAATAAGATCGTTTGAGGGCACACCTGCCCCCTGAACTGAACAGAGGATTTCTTAGAGTGGAGCCTGTCCAGTAAGGACAGAATATGAGCTGCAAAGGGCGAGCTTCGTGGGTGCTTCAAAGTCGTCTAGTGGCCACATTAAAAAAAAACAAAGAGAAGCAGGTGAAATGAATGTTAACAATCTATTTTATTTGAACAAATAGATCCCAATATCCAAAATACTATCTTTTCAACTTGCTGTCAACATGAAAAATCAATAAAAATTAATTATTTGCATTCTTTTTTTAATATCATTTTTCTACTACAAAGTTTGAAATCTAGGGAGTATTACACTCGTGGCACATTTCAGCTCAGGCTGGGTACATTTCAAGAGCCCCACAGCCACGTGTGCTTCTCGTATTGGGACAGTGAGGACTTAGCGCCCTCATGCAGCTCACTCACTGTGAAAGTACATCTGTTTCCCTGCAAAATGTCAGTGTTGGAGTACTGGGTGCTGTCCCGAGCTTCATTGGGACTACTACGTGTATGCATGCCATATGCCCTTTCTAAAAAATTCTGAATTCAGAAACATATCTGGTCCCCAGGGTTTCAGTTAAGAGATTATAGATCTGTAAGAATAATAAAAATACCACCACCAAAATGTGCATCTGATGTTCCTTGTGGGCAGGCTCCAGGTCAGGGTTTCTCAATCTATTTTTCATTCTTGCCCTTCTCCAGCCTTTTAAGACATTTCCCCGTGAACATTTAAAAATAATAGCTTTTTTGAGATATAATTTGTTACCGAGTCCAAGCTCGCTCTGCTCGCTGCACGACAGGCCAATGAATGGGGAGACGAGGTGTTGAGGGAAGGAATACGACTTTATTCGGAAAGCTGGCAGACCGAGAAGATGGCAGACTAGTGTCTCCGGTAAACCATCTTACGGGGTTTGGATGCCAGTTTCTTTTATAGTACAGAGAAGGGGAGGAGATGAGGAAGTAAAGTAAAAAGGCCATAATTGCGAAAATCCCCTGGTGAGGGGATGTGTTAATTTCTTCTTTCTTGAAGCCAGAAAGAAGCCATCCACAGGTGGCGGGGGCGGGGGAGCGGGGGTGTTCAGATTATCTCCCTGTGAGCTGAACAGAGGCACTTTAGTTTAACTTTCAGGCAAAGGGGCAGGGTTCCCTGAGGCAGGCCATTATGTACGATTATAATAACAAAAGCAACGAAAAGCAAAGGTTAAAGTCAAAGAAACAGATTGAACATAGAGTCCAATTTAGCTCTTCCCTGTTACAAATTCACATGCCCTTTTAAAGTATACACTTTGGCAGTGTCTCTTAAAAGTATATTCACAAAGTTGTGCAAACACCACCACTGTCTAATTCTGAAATATTTTCATCCCCCAAAAAAGAAACCCCACATCCATCAGCAATCACTGCCCATCCCCCCTAACCTCAGCCCCTGGCAACCACTCCTCTGCTTTCTGGTTCCATGGATTTGCCTACTCTTGACATTTCACACAAATACTCATTCAATATATGACTTTTTTGTGTCTGATTTCTTTCACTGAGCATAACGTTTTCAAAGTTCATGTATCTTGCAGCATGAATCAGTGCTTCATTCCTTTTTTATGCCTGAAAAATATTCCATTGTATGGATAGATCACATGTTATCCATTCATCAGTTGATGGGCACTTGAGTTGTTTCCATCTTTCTGCTACTGTAAATGATGGTGATATAAACATTCATTAACGGGTTTTTGTTTGAAAACCTGTCTTCAGTTCTCTAGGGTAAACGCCTAGGAGTGCAATTGCTGGGTCGCGTGGTAACTGTACGCTTACGTTTAACTTACTGAAGAACTGCCAGACTACTTTCCACAGCAGCTGCACCATTTTCCACAACCACCAGTGATGTGGGAGGGCTCCTCCTGCACAAGTTTTTGTTCAGAACTCCCGTGAAATTTTTGTTTGGCTGCACTGTGCAGCATGTGAGATCCTAGTTCCCCAACCAGGGACTGAACCCATGACTCCTGCATTGGGAGCACAGAGTCTTAACCACTGGACCACCAGGGAAGTCCCTGTTGAAAATTAAAGATTTATTTATTTAATTTATTTTTGGCTGCATCAGGTCTTAGTTGCTGCATGCGAGCTCTTCGTGGTTGTGCTTAGGCTTCTCTCTAGTTGTGGTGTGCAGGTTTTCTCTTCTCCCGTTGTGGTGTGCAGGCTCCAGGGCATGTGGGCTCTGTAGTTTGCGGCATGCGGGCTCTAGTTGAGGCGCGTGAGCTCAGTAGTTGTGGCACGAGGGCCTAGTGGATCTTAGTTCCCTGACCAGGGATTGAACCCGCATCCCCTGCATTGTAAGGCGGATTCTTTACCACTGGACCACCAGGGAAATCCCCAGGTGAAATTTTAATACTGTAGATATATTGCATATGTTTGTGTGCCGTATCTATATCTGCACTTTATACATAAAAAGAGTATGTTTTTCTTTACTCCTCAAGAACCGTTTTTTTCTGGCTTGGGTGTGTCACTGAGAACGACTGTTCCAGGTGAAGCCTGTCACTATCATCACTTGTTAACCCCTACAACAACCCCTCAAGTGGGCACTATGCTTATCCCCTTTTGTACCTTAAAATCTGAGGTTCTGGGGAGAAAGTGACTTATTTTGACCCCCTGTCTCACAGCTAGGATGAGGTGGTTCAGGGATTCCAACACCTGAGTCCACATCCTTTTTAAATTTTTATTTATTATTATTATTTTTAAATTTATTTTTGGCTGCGTTGGGTCTTCGTTGCTGTGCGCAGGGCTTTCTCTAGTTGCGGCGAGTGGGGGCTACTCTTCGTTGTGGTGTGCGGGCTTCTCATTGTGGTGACTTCTCTTGTTGTGGAGCACAGGCTCTAGGCGTGTGGACTTCAGTAGTTGTGGCTCACAGGTTCAGTAGTTGTGGCATGCAGGCTCAGTAGTTGTGGCACGCGGGCTCTAGAGCACAGGCTCAGTAGTTATGGTGCACGGACTTAGGTGCTCTGTGGCATGTGGGATCTTCCCAGACCAGGGCTCAAACCTGTGTCCCCTGCATTGGCAGGTGGATTCTTAACCACTGCGCCACCAGGGAAGTCCCCCGAGCCTACTTCTTAATCGTGGAAATTCTGCCAAGGTTCAGCCTCCTGTCTCTGGAAAGGGAAACAGTACCCTCTTGACCTCTGGGAGGACTGAATTTCATGTGTGATGTTGGCCAAGTGGGCAAGCAGTACAAGCAGGACTAGCTTGTGATGCATCCTGCATCTCTATCTCCCTAGAGAAACGATCCCAACGCCTTCCTCAATCAGGCTTTCATATTCCAGGACGAGGCGTTTACCTCTGGTTTGTCACAACCATGGCACCTGGTCCTTATCCTCTTAGATCATGAGAACAAGAGGGGCTCTCTGAGATGTGAAGTCCCCATCCCTTAATTTACAGGTCAGGAAAGCCAACTGATAGAGTGACTTGCTCAAGTCCAAGGCACCCTGAGGCCAAGGTCTCTGGATCCCAGCCCCGTCCCACCTCAGAGGGTGCCCGGAGTGGGCAGGGCATGCGTTCCAGCTTCACACCCTTGGCAATGTAACGGAAGGCAGTGGCCTCCCTGGGAACTGGGGCATTAACGAGGCTGCCCATGGTGTCTGTTTGCCCATCCCTCCATCTGTATGTATGTACTCGTCCTTCCTTACCCTCTTCTACCCTCAGGTTTCAAGCCCTGCCTCTGCCACACACTCACTAATGTTGTGACCTTCAATGACCTCATCTGTAAGAAGGGGAGTCACAGGGCTATTGGGAGAAGCAAAAGAGATACATGCCAAGTCCTGAGCTAGGTTCTAGGGTCCCTGGTGTTGCCCCATCCAGGCTCTCATCAAGGGAGGAGGCGCTGTGTCATTTGTCTAATATGTGGGTGGGTGAGGTGGGGCTGAGGGCAGGTGGTCGCTGTGCCTGACGTGCAGGTTCTGGGGCGGCTCCCAAGGCAAGGGCAGAGGGGGTGGCTTCAAGGGGACCCATTTCAAAGTCAAAGCGCTGTCACATAGATCCACACAGAACTCTTTAGTGCGGTTACTTTGGGAGGTGAGACAGGAGGGTCAGTGGGGAAATTTTCCTTTCTTACTATGGATACTTAAAATCGTTCTGTTTTTTAGTTCCTTCATTGTCCTTCTCTCTCTCTGTCTCTATTTTTTCCTTTCTTTTTTTTGGCTGTGCCACGCTGCTTGTGGGATCTTCATTCCCCTGCCAAGGATTGAACTCCGGCTCTCGGCAGTGAAAGTGCAGAGTCCTAACCACTGGACTTCCAGGGAACCCCCTCTTTCTCTTTATATTTTAAATGTTTTATTCAAGTACAACATACATCCTGAAAAATGAATAAGTTTGCTTTTTGATGAATTTTCCCAAATGGACCACACCCACCTTACCAGCACCCAGATCAAGAAACAGACCATGACACCCCCACCAGCTCCCCACTGCCCCCTCCCACTCACTCCCCGACCCTCCAAGGCAGGTTACCCCTCTAACTTCTAACAGTAAAGAGTAGTTTTGATTTACATAATGGAACCAGCCAGTATGCACTCTGGCTGGTCTCTTTTCTCAACATTATGCTTATGCGTTTCATCCAAATTGTTATCTCACTATATTTTAAATTATCTTAGAACTTTGAAGAAAAAAATGTTCCTAGATCCCTACATAGTAACAGCTTTACCTTAATACCACTAAACCTCCGCTCCCAGGTTGGAGGTTCGCGGGCCCCGGCTTAGGGAACAGGGAACCACGTCCCCGCCTCCCTTCTCTCCACCCACCTAGGAGGCTCGGTCTGCGGCTGCGGACAGCTGGCACAGCCGGCGGGAGCGCGGTCACATGACGGTTGCCGGCCCGCCAAGATGGCGGCTTCCTGCGTGGTCCTGCTAGCGCTGGTCCTGACGCTGCTGCTGCTGGTGGCGTGGAAGCGCTGGCGGTGGGGGCGCGCGGCCCGCCACGTGATTGTCGTGGTGCTGGGCGACGTGGGCCGCAGTCCCCGCATGCAGTATCACGCACTGTCGTTGGCCAAGTGCGGCTTCTCCGTGACCTTCTTGGGGTTCTGCAGTGAGTGCCTCGGGGGCCTGGGAGGGAGGCTGCTCTCTCAGCCTTTGACCCTCGGCTTTGACCGCCCCACGGGGGCCGAGGCGGGGACGCCCCTTTACCCTCTCCTCCGTCGGGCAGCTCTCCGAGGTTGGACGAGCCGGGTTGTGGCCTGGACAGCAGTTGCCAGGTTTCTCTGCCCAGCCTCTGCTGGGTGGGTCCCTGGGAACAGTCAGCATTAATCGAGCGCCTGCCATATGCCAGGACTGTGCTAAACTAAATGAACTCAGTGCATAGTGTCACTTATTCCTAGTAAGTGAAAAGATGGACTGGAACCCGGGTGGATGTGATCCCAGGGCAAGTGCTGGTAAGCACATCTCTGAGGCTTCTTTTGTCAGACAGTGTCTGAGAAGACAGGCAACTTGTCTCCTCTCCGTTCCTCACCCTCAGCGCAGAACTCTGCAGGCAGAGGTATTTCATTTTCGCAGGATGTCCAGCGTTTTTCCCTCAGTGTGCGGGGGCAGGGGTGTCTGCTCCTCCATCTTACCCCACTTTGACATCTTTAGAAGGTAGCTCTATCCCATATCGGGAAAAAAGGAATAGCACTGGTTGCTTCTGGTCCCTGTTTAGAGTCTGCTACCCCAGGGTGAGGGGCTGGAGTGAGACTTCCTAGGGGTCTCCCTATGGTGTGATAATTCCACCATCCAGGGAATCTAGGTCAGCTTGAGTGCCTACTATGTGCCAGGCATTGTGCTAAGTAAAAATGGATAAGATTCCAGCCCTCCCTCTGTGGGTGGTCTAGTGGAATCTGGACAAGAACTGGCCTCATTCTCTGTTCTGGCTACTGAGGAACAGAGAGGTTCCAAAACACTCTCCCCTATTCAGCCTGTGGGGTGGGGATCATCTGACTTTAAATTAGATCATCTTCTCCAGCACATTAAAAGGGACATTCTTTTCAGCCTCCAAACCCCACGATGAGCTCTTGCAGAGCGACAGAATTCAGATTGTGAGTCTGACAGAAGTTCAGAGACTTGCAGGTAGGAAGCAGTCAACTCCTGATATCTCTGAATCTGTGTGTGTAGGGGGGGAGGGGAAGGCGGGGAGTGTGGGGTGGAGGGGATCTGCAAATTGCCAAGAACTCCTTTACTAGTGATGGCTGTTTTCTGACTTGCAGTTGGGCCCCATATTCTCCAGTATGGAGTCAAAGTTGTGTTTCAGGCAGTGCACTTGCTGTGGAAGTTGATGTGCAGGAAGCCAGCAGCTTACATCTTTCTCCAGGTACGTGTCAGCTCCACCTCCCGCTGTGAGAACCACTGTTTTAACAGTTTTCTTTACTTTCCAGTTTAAAAAAATGTACAGATTGGTAAGTGCATATTCACATGTGTGTGTATAAACTTTTAAAAACATGAGTAGGAGCCTATGGTATGTGTCCATTCTATTTATGGTACTCATCCCTTCTGTTTTTCAGTGTTTACAGATAGTCTTATTTTGTACTTGTTACATATGTAAGTGTTTTGCCTGCATTATCTCATTTAATTCTTCACAACAATCCTGAGAAGTAGGTTCTTGTGTTACCTACACTTAGAGATGAGGGAACCTAGACCCAGAGAGGTTCTGTAAGTAACCCATTGTCACACAGCTAGGAAGTGCTGGAGTCAGGATTTGAACCAGGTTGTCACTCTAGTTCTGGAGTTCCACTCTTAGCCTCTTACCTTGACTGCTTTTTAACGTAGAGAAGCTCCTTTTTTTTTTTTTTTTTTTTTTTTGCGGTACGCGGGTCTCTCACTGTTGTGGCCTCTCCCGTTGCGGAGCACAGGCTCTGGACGCACAGGCTCAGCGGCCATGGCTCACGGGCCCAGCCGCTCTGCAGCATGTGGGATCTTCCCGGACTGGGGCATGAACCCGTGTCCCCTGCATTGGCAGGCGGACTCTCAACCACTGCGCCACCAGGGAAGCCCTTCCTGATTTTTTTTACTTAAAAATTAAAAAAAAAAATTAATTTATTTATTTTTTTTGGCTGCATTGGGTCTTCATTGCTGCTCATAGGCTTTCTCTAGTTGCGGTGAGCGGGGGCTACTCTTCGTTTGCAGGGTGTGGGCCTCTCATCGCAGTGGCTTCTCTTGTTGTGGAACATGGGCTCTATGGGCTCTAGAGCACAGGCTCAGTAGTTGTGGCGCACGGGCTTAGTTGCTCCGTGGCATGTGGAATCTTCCCGGACCAGGGCTCGAACCTGTCTCCCCTGCATTGGCAGGTGGATTCTCAACCACTGCACCACCAGGGAAGCCCTTTACTTTTAAAATTGTATGGTGAAGAGTATCAGTGAACATATGTCTTTTGCATGGGTTCTGTTTCTTCCTTGGGATAAATTCCTAGGACGGGAAGTGCTTGGTCAGAGTCCATGCACTTTTAAAATGTTGTGATGTGTTACTGGATAGTCCTAGAGTAAGATTGGGTCAATTTATCCCCCACCTAACAAGGAAGCCTCTTCCCCCCATCCTCACCACCACCAGGTATCATTAGGTGTTTTAGAGTTTCCATTCTGATAGATGAAAAATGGTTCCTCCTTATTCCATTTTTTGTTTCCTTGAATATCAGTGATCTTGGACTTATCAGGTTGGTCAATTTTCTTTTATGACTGTTTATACCTCTTGGTGAGGAAGAGGGTCTTTCTTCTGCTTATCGATTATCAAGAGCTCTGTAAAGATAATTGACTCTTTGCCACGTATGTTATTTTTACTTGGTTTATTCTTGACCGTGGTCTGGTTTCCTTCTCTTCCTTCAAGTCTCTCTTTCCCAGAACCCTCCAGGCCTGCCCGCCATTGCCGTGTGCTGGTTTGCAGGCTGCCTTTGTGGGAGCAAGCTCGTCATTGACTGGCACAACTACGGCTACTCCATTATGGGTCTGGTGCACGGCCCCGGCCACCCCCTTGTTCTGCTGGCCAAGTGGTGAGAGTCTGGGATGAGGGTGCCGACATTGTCCCCAAACTGTGGTGGGAAGAAGGGCCGGTGCAGAGACCCGGGGAAGCTGATTCCCGTGTGCTCTGTGGGGGTGAGGGCAAGGCTGGGGAGTTGGACTGACGCTGGTGACAAGTGATAGAAACAGGCCTGAGCAAAGGAGGGCATTTGTTGGCCCATGAAACTGAAAAGTCCTGAGAAATGGCTGACTTTGAGCTCAAAAAAGGTGTCATCAGGACCCCTCTCATGTCTCTCCACACTTCCTCCTAGAGGTATTTCTCAGGCTCTGGAAGCCCCTCGCTTTCATCCCCACCCCACCAGGCTCAGTGGAGAGAGCAGGCCTGTGGTTGGCTCCTGCGCACCTGGCGTCCTCTGACCCCCTCTGAGCCTGGGGGGCTTCAGTACCCCGTTGTCTCAGGCTTGGGACAAATGCTCCACTGGAGAGCTGGGGTCCCAGATGAACCCGTACCAGATACCCAAATGGAAACTGGGGACTGCTGCTGGCAGACGGGGACGTGGGTCACAGTCTGCTGCAGCTGATGAGACAGGGAGAGGGAAGAAGGGCCTTGGGAGCAGGTTGGACCTGGAGGAGGAAGCAATGTTGTGTTCTGAGTCCGAGTTATACCGTCTCCCTTGGTGTGGGCTTGCAGCCTCAAGCCGTTGGCTGGCTGTGGCGTTTCCCCTGATGGGTCATTCGTGGGTGGTGGTCGCAGCAGCAGTCAGTGAGCGCTTGCTGCATGCCAGGCCTCAGGCCAAGCCTTTATCCCATTCAGACTCCAGTGCTGCCCAGCAAGGGTGTCCTGTGATCGCTGTCTTTTTACAAACCAGGAAACCGAGAGCCCTCATGTCACTTGCCACACAGCTAATACATGTGAGCTCCAAAATTCCATCCCAGGCAGTCCAGCTCCAGAGCTTTCTCTGCATCCTGAGTGAGGAACAGGCCGTGGTACCTACACACGTGAAATAACTCTGTTCGTTTCCAGTTCTTTTTCAGTCCTGCCCTGTCACCAGGGCTCAAGTCTCCGTTTGGAGCTAATCTGTTGATAACGCCTTTCTAGCATTTGCTAAACTCCCTTTGTAACCCATTGGGAGTGAGCCTCAGCCCCACAGCCTTTGCAGGGAATAGTGCAGTGTGGCTGAGATTTAATAACAAGATTTTATTGTATTTCTCCTTCATTTTATGGCAAGAGAGACTGGATTTTCCATTCTGTAGTGATATATGGTTTCTCTTGAAAGTAATTGTATTTAAGCTGAAAAGCAATCTGATTTAAAGAAAGGTGTGTGGGAGGTAATAGTACAGGTGGTAGAACTCTGTGCAAACACGGGGAAGGTGCCTCGCCAGTGACCTGATTTGGGAGATCCCAGCTCTGTGGCCTCTTCTGTATCAGAGGTGTTGAGTCCCATGGGGCTGGGGTGGTGGTTCCTGGCCCAGAGAGCTCTGGGCTGACCACTGATACGTCTTTTCAGGTATGAGATGCTCTGCGGACGCCTGTCCCACCTGAACCTGTGTGTGACTAATGCGATGCGGGAAGACCTGGCAGAGAACTGGGGCATCAAGTAGGGGCCTCGGGAAACGAGGGGTCCCTCCCAGCACTGTTGACTCCCAGCTGCTGTGTCATGTTGCAAGGCACTGGGAGCTCCCAGGGTTCCGGGAGGTGGTTACTGGTTTGGGGAGGCTGAGGGAGGAGGAAGCTAGAGTTTCTTTCTCAGCCAGCCAGATGGTCCAGGAAGTGTTCATGTTAGAAATTCTCTCTGTGCTTCTCCAAGTAATTCTAAAGCTTATTGTTGAGACTTGGATACCTCAGCACCCTTCTTCTTCTGGATACTTCTGGGTCTTATGTTCCTTAGGCCTTTCTTCGCCCCTCCCTAGAGCCCCCCAATGATCTCGTTGCAGAGCTGTGACTGTCTACGACAAGCCAGCATCTTTCTTTAAAGAGACGCCTTTGGACCTGCAACACCAGCTCTTTATGAAGCTGAGCCGCACCTACTCTGCATTCAGGGCCTGGTAAGTCTGCTGTCTTCAGCTTTCAGCTGCCTTATTTTATGCTCGCTGCTGACCTGGAGATCTAATCCAGGGGCTGGCAAACTATGGCTGCAGGCCTGCTGCTTGTTTCTGTAAGTAAAGTTTTATTGGAACACAGCACGTTCATTCATTTACATGTTGTCCTTGGCTGGTTCCACACTACAAGAGCAGAGCTGGGCTTTGCAATGGAGACCGTATGGCTCCCCAAAGCCTACAGTGTTTACTCTTTGGCCCTTTAAGGAAGTGTTTGCCCTGTACTAGACTGTGGGTGTCCTTACCCTCCTGCCAGTGGTTCCTGACCGCATGGCGGGGTCTGTGCACCTATGTGTTCTCTGGGCATCTCCCAGGGGTAAGGAGAGCCCTTCTGAGCGGCTCTCCATACAGCTGGTCTTTGTTCTTCTCAGTAACGTGGGGGCAGTTGGAGGGGTCACAGCGTCCTCATCTTAAGTCTAGGGGATGATTAGAACAGTAAGCCCTGTGAAGGCAGGGGCTGAGTCGGCCTTGTCTGCCATTGCGACCTCAGCACCTAGCAACACATAAATACAGATAAGAGAGAAAGCAAGGTGCAGGTCTGTGCCCAAGGCCTTGGGTGGTAGGGCCACCTGGTGGCTCTGACGTGGCTGCACCCCAACAACTGGGAGCCTGCGGGCCTCACTCTGGTGGGAGAATGGCCGTTCTCGGGCCCAAGGGCCTGCTCTGTGGCAGCTCACGGGCTCTCTCTGCTCCTTCAGTTCAGAACCCTCGGACTCGGGCATGGAGAGGTCGGCCTTCACGGAGCGGGATGCCCAGAGTGGAACAGTGACCTGCCTTCCTGGGCGGCCGGCCCTTTTGGTCAGCAGCACGAGCTGGACAGGTCTCAGGACCCGCCCGGGCGCTTGGGGCTTGTGTGAGCACCTGGCTGAGCCTGTGTTCTCGCTGCTGCCAGGCGTGCACCCCACATGTATTTGGGGCCTCGATGAGAAAGGGGAGCACATTGAGCTGGGTGGGGAGGCATCTAGAAACTGGCCCGTGACACTCGGTTCTCTTTTCCCGTAGAGGATGAAGACTTCTCCATCTTGTTGGCAGCATTAGAAAGTAGGTGTATGGCTGTGATCAGGAGCTGGGCTTGTCGGGGGCTGCTGAACTGCAGGATGCTCACCTGGCCTTGCGTGATGTCCTTGGCAGAGTGTTCCTGACCCCAGGGCCAGGGCCACTGGGTGGAGGTGGCAGGCGTGAGTCCCCTTTTGGGTCAGTGAGTGACCAGCCTAGCTCTGAATTGCCACCTCCAGGAGAAGGGATTGCATGGTTGGGAGCAGTGCTCCCTCCTCCTCTCCCTTCCCCCATCCCCTCGCATCAGCCCCTCACTCACCCGACTACATGATTTTGGTTATCATGTATTTATTTTCCTAAACACAGAGTTCGAACAGCTGATCAACGATGGAGAAAGCCTCCCTCCTCTGGTCTGTGTTATAACAGGTACCCACCTGGGACTATCCCTGTTCCTGTATTAAACGGGGCAGTGGAGGCATGTCAGGCCTGTGATGTTTGTTGTCTCGTTAATTCTCACCCCAACTCAGTGATGTATGGTTTTCTACACCAGCTTGACGGGGAGGCTGAGGCTCAGAAGGGCTTCATGGCAGAGCATGGAGTCTAGATTTCAATCTCAGATAGCGTGACCTCAGAGATTCTGAGCTTTCTACTTCACAGTGGTTTCCACGTATCTTTTTTTTTTTAAAAAATGAGAGTCTGCTGTCCAATGTCAAACTGTTTCCAAAGGAGCCGGGTGAAGAGAGAGAGGCAGAGGAGATTTGGTTGGAGGAGGAGGGTCCTTAGCCAGCTGCCCCACCTTGGACACTCCTCTCCTCCAGGCCCTTGGACGCCCAGGGGCGGCAGGAGCCCACTGCTCATGCTGTGCCACCTGGGGATCTGGGCGGGGCGCAGGGGCAGTCTGTGTGAGAAGCTGTATTGGTGGGCACTCTGGTGCCTGGCCAGAGTTTATCCTGGCTGTGTTCCCAGCCCAAGGCCTGCTGGGGGAACGGCCATGGCCTCAGCAGTCAAGGTGCACACCCCTTGGGGGTCGTTTCTGGAAGGGGTCTGGATAGGGGCCTGATTGGAGCTGCTGCCTGTGGGCCTTCTGCTCACGCCCTTGCAGGGGCTTTTCAGGCCTGGGGCTGGGGGACAGGGCCAGACGTGGGCCCAGTGCAGTGACTCCGGTTTTCTCTGTAAGGCAAAGGGCCTCTGAAGGAGTATTACAGCCGGCTCATCTGCCAGAAGCATTTCCAGCACATCCAGGTCTGTACCCCATGGCTGGAGGCCAAGGACTACCCCTTGCTTCTAGGTAAGAGGCCTGCAGGGGGAGGGCTGGGGTTTATAAGGGAGTACCTGAGGGCAGGGGACAGAGTTTTTCTGAAGAGGGCCAGATAATGAATGTTTTACCAGGTTCTTTTGCATATTCTTTGTTTTTTTAACCCTTTAATGATTTCAAGCCATTGTCTGCTCAGGGGCCCTACACATGTAGGTCTCAGGCTGGGATGGGCTCTGGCTGGACTCTGGGAGAACGAGGCTGTTTCCTGGTGTGCCACCTCTTCCCTGCCTGTTTGCCAAGGTTACGTCCCAGTGCTCTTGGCCTCCACGCCCTCCACTCACCCTGCTCTTCCCTTGGGCAGAAGGGCTGGGCGGGGCTTGGGTTGGGGTCAATTCCCAAGTCTGGGAGGTACAGAGACCACGAGGTAAACAGTGTGGACTCTCCCAGTGTGAAGGGGCAGCCCTCCCTTCTCTTGCGTTGTTGATCCCTCGGGGAGGGCTTATTGGCTGGGTGCCTATAGGTCTCAGCAGCCACTAAGCTGTCTCCGGAGTGGGAGGCGGGGAGCCTTTGTAGGCAGGAGCTCCAGCGGCACTGAGTGATGTACGGTTGCTTCCTTGGCTTTATATTCACAGCGACAGCTTGTTTTCTGTTGGGTCTGCTTTGGGTTCTTTTTCTAATTATTGTGATAAAATACACATAACAAAATTGCCATTTTAACCATTTTTCCATTTTTAAGTGTATTTGAGTGGCATTAATCACACTCACAGTGTTTTGCAGTCCCCGCCACTGTCTCTTGCCAAAACATTTTCATCACCCCAAGCAGAAACTCAGAACCCATTAAGCAATCATTGCTGCAGCTTCTTTTAAAATACAGCGTGGTTAAGGAGAAAAAGGGGGTCAGTTTAAAGAAAAACATTGGTGACGGGCAGGTCATTTTCAGAAAGGGCCGAGAGGCCAGGAGTGGCAGGTGGGAAGCACCTGCGTGTCCCAGCCTCCTGCCAGGCTGCTCGGCCAACCCCAGGCAGTCGTACGTGGGGTTGGGGACTTTATCACCCCCTTTCCACTCCTCCCCGCAGGCCTCGGTCCACAGTCCTGCAGGATGTGTGGCCACCGGGCGCACAGCCAGAGCTGATGGCCCCCTCATCCTCGCCCTGCAGGGTCTGCGGACCTGGGCGTCTGCCTACACCGGTCCTCCAGTGGCCTGGACCTGCCCATGAAGGTGGTGGACATGTTCGGGTGCTGCCTGCCTGTGTGTGCCGTGAACTTCCAGTGGTAGGAGCGGAAACCCAGTCCTCCCAGGGTTAGGTTATCAAATCAGCAGCTTGGGGGGAACCAGCAGAATTGCCCGGGAAAGCTTCCTGGAGGGCTCCACCTCCCCATCTGTGCAGCTCTGCCACCCAGAGGGAGCAGGAGCCCTCTGGTCCCTGTGGGTGGGCTGGGCCCCACCAGACAGGGTGGCTTCCAGTTAGAGCTCGTGTTGAATACAAATTGGAGTCTTAAGTACTCTACTTGGGGGCTTGTGCTTACAGGGTGCAATGGTGGCTGGAATTGCCCGCACAGCTCACATGGACTTATTTCTCTCTCTGTCCCTTTAGTCTGAGCTCATGTAGTTGTGTTCGAATCAGTTGAATGAGTGTATTTCTGTCTCCGCTCTTCCTGGCAAAGATGGGCAGGAGAGGGCATTTGGAGACGGTAGTGTTAGAAAAGTTTCTAGAAACAGTGGCCCCACCATGAGCTGAGGAGCCAGCTTCTGAATGGGAAATCCAGGATGTTGGAGCCCGGGTTCAGATAGTGTTGGGATCAACTCCCTGATCACCTCTGAGCCTGCCTCCAGCAGGGCTGCCTTTTACCTGGTTTCTCTGCTGTGGAATTAAGAAAAAAAAGGCAGAACTTACTAAGAACGTTCTCACTGAAGAGAGCATGTAGCACAAAAAGTCCACATACCCCTTTATTGTCCCTCCTTCCCCAAATTGGTTTGGATTTTTTTTTGCGGTACGCGGGCCTCTCACTGTTGTGCTCTCTCCCGCTGTGGAGCACAGGCTCCAGACGCGCAGGCTCAGCGGCTATGGCTCACGGGCCCAGCCGCTCCGCGGCATGTGGGATCCTCCCAGACGGGGGCACGAACCCGTGTCCCCTGCATCGGCAGGCGGACTCTCACCCACTGCGCCACCAGGGAAGCCCGGTTTGGATTTTTAATGTGTATCCTGCCAGGTCTTTTTTCTATTCAGATGCCAAATCTAAGAACAGGCTTCCTGAAACCAGACTGTTCCTGCCTCCAGCTTAGCCTGTGGGTGGGGTGGAATTGGGGGGGAGCAGGTGGGCACCTTGGGTTCTGTATCTCCTCCAGGCAGCTCTCAGACCTCCCCTGATTCTCTCTGCAGCTTACACGAGCTTGTGAAACACGAGGAAAATGGCCTGGTCTTCGAGGACTCAGAGGAGCTGGCAGCTCAGCTGCAGGTAGCGTGTCTGCTCCCACACAGCGGCTTGCAGGGTTTTGGAGATTCCTTGTTCCTGCAGCTGGGTGGGTGGCCCTGGGCTGTGTATGGGTGAGCGAGCAGCGGTCTCAGAGGCTGGGCCCCATTGGGCCCCGGAGGGATCAGGGCTCGCCCCACCTGCCGTCTGGGTTTATGGAGCTCACACCACACAATGATGCTAGAGCCAGGTGGACTGTGCCATTTAGGGGATGATTGGATCTGAGAAGGGAGAGTGAGGAGCGAGGGAGCTTCCTGGACCGGCCTTATGAGATGGGTGGGCATCTTCAAAGGATACTTCTTTCTTACTACAAATTACAAAAAGTAACACGTCATCATTCTTGATCATTGAGACCAAGGGCAACAGACTTTGGAAAGCCTCAGGAAAAAAAACATTTTAGACTTTGCCATAGTCTCTGTCAGAACTACTCAACCCTGTTGTAATGTGAAAGCATCCACAATCTGTAGATGAAGGGGTGTGGCTATGTTCCAATAAAACTTTATTTACAAAGACAGGCGGAGGGCTGCATGCAGCCCATAGGCTGGCGTCTGCAGACACCTTAGTTTAGCAGAGCTGGAAAGAACGCAGGCATCACCTAGTTCTCAGTACGTGGGCAGGATAGTGCTGGGTAGAGGCCAGCTCTTGGTGGAAGGAACAGCAGACAATTGCAGAGGCAGAGGCGGAGGGCTGCCGGCAGAGCACGGGGTGTGGATGGTGAACACTGCAGCTTGGCTGTGCCGTCAGGTCGGAGCAGAGCAGGAGATAGAGCGTAGCTGGGCCATGAAGGCTCCCCTGTGCCTGGTGAGGGAGGCGGGCTTGCTGGGTCAGGGACATTGGGGTCAGAGCTGTTGAGAAGGGTTAGTTAGCCAGGCCTGGTGAGGAAGCTGGGCCAGAGCGGGCGTCCCGTTGGAGACCCCGGGACACTGGTGGTGGTTCTGGAAGTGCGGTGAAGGAGGGAGGGTTTTGGCAGAATGGCTGCGCTTGGGGTGCAGCAGGAACCTGGGCTGCTGGGAAGGAGGAGGGGTAGCTTGGGGTGGAACCTGGGGTGGGGGCAGGAAGCAGTGATGAGGTAGTTCTGGTCTTCTAGATGCTTTTCTCAAAGTTTCCTGATCCTGCTGGCAAACTGAACCAGTTCTGCAAGAACCTCCGGGAGTCAGAGCAGCTTCGATGGGATGAGAGCTGGAAGCGGACAGTGCTCCCTTTGATTACGGACACGTGACCCCCCGGGCCAACGACTGAAACTCCTGAGGTGTCCTGTGCTGGACATCATGGAGAGACCCTCAAGCTGACACCCCTCCTTACCTTTCATCTTTCTCCCCAGGAGCTGGCCCACACTCCTCTCCTCACAGCCGCCACTGCTGGCCAGTCCCTTGGCAAACTCTGTAGATCAGCGCCTCCTGGTGGATGGAAGCTGAAAGGCTGGCAGTGGGCACTGCCTGGGGAATGAAGTTACTTTTTTTTTTTTTTTTTTTTTTTTGCAGTACGCGGGCCCCTCACTGCTGCGGCCTCTCCTGTTGCGGAGCACAGGCTCCGGACGCGCAGGCCCAGCGGCCATGTCTCACGGGCCCAGCCGCTCCGCAGCACGCGGGACCCTCCCAGACCAGGGCACGAACCCGCGCCCCCTGCATCGGCAGGCGGAGCCCCAACCACTGCGCCACCAGGGAAGCCCTGAAGTTACTTTTAATAATCAGGAGTTTTTGTTGACCAGGAAGCTGGCTCAGCCTGCTTTCATCTTTGGAGGCTCTGAATCCCTTCTCTCTTTTCTCTTCCTGTCTTATGAGTCTTCCTTTCCCCCAGTTTATGACTTTTCTGTTATTTGTGTCGTCTTGAACATCTCTGCATCCTTGTTTTGTCTCCTGGTGTCTGCCTTTCCCAGAATTGCTTGGTTGTGTCCCTAATATTTTGATTCCTGCCTTGAAAACAGACTTTGCAGCCCACCGCCCTGCAAGGGCAGTCAGATGTGCCACGTGTGCAGCGGGCTTGGCTCCGCGAGGGATTTGCGTCCAGGTTGGGGGGAACGTACTTGGTTTGTTTTATTATTTGCGCGAGTGAAATGCTTATCTCTGAGCCAAAAATTTCATTTCTGATTTATGGTGATTTTCTTAAGGACTAAGCCAGCTGGCAGAGAGGGGTCTACACGCTTGAACAGTTTATATTTTATTCGAACAGTCTGTGGTTCCCGATTCAGAATTTAACATTCTTCAAACATTCAAGTCCAGTGCAAGTTTTATCACATTCTTTCCAGAACAGTGATTTAATTTTCACATTATTCTTCAAAACCATTTATAAATCTACAGCATTAGTTTCAGAATTGCCATCTCCGAGTGCTCTTCGTAGGGAAACAGTTTCTGGTCGTGACGAGGCACTTCTTCCCACGGGATTCCAGCCCGGCCTGGAGACAGAACATATGCGTCTCAGGATGTGGGGTTTGGGGATGGGACACCACCCTATCAGTGTGGGGCTTTGGGACAGGCCTGGGGGTGTGTGTGGGGGTACAGACTACAGATTTCCAGGCCCCATCCAGACACCTGGAATCAGCCTCCAGGGGTGGGACCAGGAATCCCATTTGTAAGCAGCTCACAGCAGCCAGGTCTGCTGCGTCTGCCCACTGGGCCGTGTGCATCCCTGGAAAGTCATGGCCCCGTCTGGGTCCTCCATCCTGTTACCGGGCACAGCTCAGTAGGAGCTGAGGTTTGAACCCACGTCTGCCTGACAGCTCAGCCTGGTGCCTTCAGAGGCTGGACCTGTATCAGAGGGGCTCACGTCCTCTGTGTAAGCACAGATGTCTGACGCACCCCTGGCAAGAATTGTTTTGTCATCAGTTTTTTAGGAATGAAAAATTAGTATTTATAAGAATGAAATACTAGACATACAGTGTATAAGTGTCATGATACTGCTGTCCGGGTATAACATGTTAATAATAATGTTAATTGGTGTGTATGGAGTTTCCCCATATGTGTATTAACATGACAGTTATTTTTTTTAAATAAAAATGAGCTTAAAAAATGAGTTTATACTGTATATGCTGTTTAGCACTCAGCTTTCTTAAAATACAGCGTGGATATTTTTTCACATAAGCATCTGAAGGACTTCGTTATTTCTCAAGGCCGAGCACCCGCTGTCAGTGGGACACGCTGTACAGGGGTGGGCGCTGGTCCTCTTTGTCAGCAGAGGCAGCTGTGGGAGAGCTTTGTTTGGGGGGTGGGGGATTGGGGCAAGCACAGGGCTCTGCACTGCTGCCCAGTCATGTGTGGGAAACCCTGATCAGGCCTGGCTCGTGGTGAGGACTGCAGAGTGGGGGTCATGGGGTGGGGGGTGGAGAGTGGGAGCCAGCTGCCTGGCTTCAGTCCATGGGTGCCTGGGTGATTACTCAGCTGCCCTGCACCCCAGTGTTTTCACGGGTGGGACAGAGGATGGCAGCGCCCCCCCCCCCCCCCCACAGGTGCTAGAAGGGCTGACGCAGGTCAGGTCTGAGAACAGTGCCCGCCTGCAGCAGTGGCAACTCAGGCAGACCCCACCCGCTTCTCTAAAGCATCCCTCGCTCTTCCATTTACTGTGTGCTTGATCTAGTAACAGCAGCTGCCGTTCTCCCGAGCACACCCTTCGTGCCAGCCCTGTTCCACCCCTGAGCTGGATGTTTCTGCTGTACAATGAATGAAGACCTGGAGAGGGGTGGCCCAGCTCCACCTGGGACCCACCTCCAGAGCCTGCACCTGACTGCTGTGTGGCCAGAACTCATCTACCCTGATACCAGCTGGCATCCACCATCCTTTCCATTTTACAGGAAAGAAAACTGAGGCCTTAAGTCTCTGAAAACCTGCCCTAAACACACAGTAGCACTGCTGGTCTCAGACTTCTGAGATCACTGTGTCAGCCATCTCCTCCCCAGAGCACCAACTCCCTGGCCCTGGCTCCTCTGCTGACCTCCTGGGCAGAGGGTGGGGGGTCGTTGGCCCAGCACATTGTGGTCTGGGGCTTCCTGGCTTGTCTCCAGGGCCCCATTCTTTTACTTTCCTGATTTCTGCCTCCCTGGAGTCCTGTGTGTGGCCAGTGCAGTGGCCCTGCAGGCCTGGGTGGCAGCCCCTCAGAGTCAGCAGCCTGGCCAGGGGCCCGGGGCTCACCCAGCTCCGTGGTGAACAGCTGACATGTCTCCAGGTTGCGGATGGTGAAGGCAACGTAGGCGTCAGGAACCCGCTGGTCCTTCTGGCAGGCAGAGAGCTTCTGCAGGACCCCGACCAGGGAGAGGACAGTTTCTGGGCAATATAGCACATCTGCGATAAAAACCCCAGGTTACTGGAAGGGGCTCCTCCAGGACCCCAGGATAGAGGCCTCTGGGTTGTGCCGACACGGGCAGCAGGGTGAAGGCCTGGAAGGCAGCAGTTCTATTAGGTTTGTGCTGTTGGACGGTAAGAAAATTACGGGGGTAAAAAGAAAAACCCTTAGCAGAGAAAGCTGCTGAAAGACACTGCAACACATGAAAAATATCCAGGACTCACTGGTGTTCCTTTAAAAGAAAAAATTCTCTGCCTCTGGCCTGCTTAGAAGATGCTTAATGAAGCAAATTCTGACTGCCTCAGACTTCTTGTTTCCTTCCTGTGGGGGGCAAGCTCCCTCCCGCCCACCAGCTGGGCCTGCAGGGGTGAGCTGCTTAGCCTCTGTGCTCCAGCCGCTCTGGGCCCGGGTCTCAGGGCCATGGCCAGGCCAGAGCACAGTACCATCGGCCAGATGGGGCTGGGTGAGCACCGTGGAGGGCAACGGTCCCGTTGGTGCCCACACCATATGCCCCTTCCCTCAAGGGTCCCATCCTGGCACCAGAGTGGGTGGTCCCTCCTTGTGGGACTTGTTTTGAGGACCTAGGACAGAGATACACAGGCAGAGCCTTCGGCCTCAGGGACACACAAGTGTGCACGGAGAAGGAAGCAGGTGCTGACAGAGGTGGGGGCACCCAGAGCTCCTTCCCCGACCCTCGGCCTGGCCCAGGGCATGCAGAGGAATCAGGATCATGCCGTTCTTTGTGGTCCTGAAAGGACAAGGCTGCTGTGGCCACTTCCGCCCCCATCTGAAGACAGGGGGTGTAGGTGGGGCCAGCTCGGCTCCCTTGCTTTGTGGGGCTGCTCTGGCCTATTCATTTAGGTTCTGGATGGCAACTGAGAGGCCTCCCTCAGGCTGCTGGAGAGGGATGTGAAGTCTGTCCGCTGGGTTGTGGCCTGGCTAAGACTGGTCACCCTAGTCTGGTGCCCTGGGGCCTGTTCTGTTCATCACAGGCCTTGCTGGGAAGAGCTGGTTCCTTTATAGGATGGACGATTAGCGTGGCAGTAGGCATGGCCACTGTCTCAAATGGGAGGGCTGTGGCTTTAGGGCACCCAAGAGGCACGCTCTGTGCTTTGATGTCACCCTGGAGGCCCACACAACCCAAATCCCATCATTCCTCCCACCAGGCAGCACTCACTGTCCCCTTCCCAGCACTGAAAGCCAGGTGGAGCTTCAGGGAGGCCACACTCCAGTGGCCGAAGCTGGGCGGTACCTGCGGCAATGACGATGTCCGGCTGGAAGGCAGCAAGCTGAGGGACCGTCACAACGTCCCAGTCTACCCGGGCCACCGTCACCCTGGGGCTCTCTGCATTGGCGGTGTCGTGTTCTGGGTGCTGGGCCAGGGCGACGGCATTTGGCTCCAATGAGAGGCCGTTGAGAAGGACGTTCCCTTGGAGCTGCTCGAGGACATGGCTGTGACAGTCGCTGAAGACGTATGCTCTGGGCCGGCACATCTTGCAAATGGCCAGGCCCGTGAGGCCGGCTCCACTGCCAAGCTCTAAGACAGTCCTGCGTGACAGGGAGAAGTGGCTGTGTCTGTGATCCCCCTGTGGCAAACCTCCCTGGTGCCCAGCCCTGCACCCCCAGGTCACCTGTGAGCAAAGCCCGCTGGGTTCTCCATGGCCCACTCCGCCAGGTAAAGTGCGGCATTCCACGTGACCAGGCCCGTGGTGCCGTGGGAAATGATGGCCGTGCTCTCGCAGAGTGTGATAGAGTCCCCGGAGGGCTAGGCAGAAACAGGGAGAGAGAATTAATCCAGCAACCAGGGCAGGTGTGGATCACATAAGGAATTAGGATTTGAGTCTAAATGTGATGGGGAGCCACTGGAGGGTTCTGAGCAGGTGACACAACCCTCGTGAGCTCAACCTGTCAGTGGGGACAGAAGAGGGAAGTCACAGGGCACATGGTAGACCCGAGGACAGTGACCCCAGAGCCCACCTAGGAGGGAACCTGCCTGCTCCGGCAGTGGGGGTGTGAGGGCCCCAAGGCAAGGCCTGAATGGCTACTCGAAACACTTAGAAATGTGTGACAATAACAGCAAACATCATTTCAGAAATAAAGGCTACTCAAAAAAGCATGAGCATAACAACAAACCAAAACATAAAAACAGATAAACCTTAAAGAGAAACAGGAAGTGAAAAGGAGCGAAATTTTAAAAATCAAAAAGAAATTAAGAGATTGTCATGGGTTCAATCGTTTCCCCCCAACATCCATATGCTGAAGTCCTAAGCCCCAGCAACTCAAAATGTGACCTTTTTGGAGATGAGGTCTTTTTTTCCTCTTTTATTGGCTGCACCGTGCAGCTTGCGGGATCTTAGTTCCCCCGACCAGGGATTGAACCCCTGCCTTTGGCAGTGAAAGCACAGAGTCCTAACCATTGGACCACCAGGGAATTCCTGAGGATGGGGTCTTTATAGAGGGAATCAAGTTAAAATACGGACATAAGGGGACCCTAATCCAATCTGACTGTGTCCTTATACGAACAGGACATTAGGACACACACGCGGGGAGAAGATGGCCATCTGCAGGCTGAGGAGAGGCCTGGAGCACATCATTTCCTCACAGCCTCAGAAAGAAACAACTCTGTCGACACCTTGATTTTGCACTTATAGCTTCCAGAACTGTGAGATGATAAATTTCTGTTGTTTAAGCCACAAATTTTTAGGTACTTTTAATGAAACAAAAGCAAAGAACAAATACTAAAAATTATAATTCAAGAAAGCATTCCTGAGAAAACAAACAGATTTGAAATGAATATTGAAAGAGTATACACTGCACCTGAGGTCACTGACTCAGAACGATCACAACCTCGAGACGTAGTCTAATAGAATTACTGGACTTTAAAGAAAAAAATGCTTTGGCTATCTAAGAGAAAAGGGCATGTGACATAAAAGGGAAAGAAAATTAAATTATCATCAGGCTTTTGCACAATGATGCTTTATGCCAAAGAAAGTGGAGGAATATATTTAAGAGACTCAGGGAGAGAAGGTGTGAGTCAAGATTCAAGTAAAAATGGCTCAATCTGTTATCAACATGCAAGAAGTCCGGGAAGGTCCATCCGACGAGCCCTTCTTAAAGAACCTCCTAGAAAATGAACTTGAGACAACCAAAATGGCTACAGAGACATCAATATACGGACCAATACAGAGACTGAAAAGTAAGAGACTACGGTATGTGCCTGAGGTCGGTAATGTTTCCACCCGTATCCCTGGACCTTGTGATTGTGCTGTGCTTC
Organism: Phocoena phocoena; assembly: GCF_963924675.1. Classification (NCBI taxonomy): domain Eukaryota; kingdom Metazoa; phylum Chordata; class Mammalia; order Artiodactyla; family Phocoenidae; genus Phocoena; species Phocoena phocoena. Next base: position 34,168,865 of record NC_089233.1, on the reverse strand, counting down.
TTGGCAAAGGGACTCTGAAGATTCATTTAAGGTTACAGAACGTGACATGGGGAAATGATCCTGGATTATCCAAGTGGGCCCGATTTAATCATCAGGGCTGATGTTTGGGAGATGCAGAAGAAAAAGAGGCAGGAGGGATTTGAGGTGGTTGCTGGCTTTGGAATCAAGGGGCCATGAGTCAGGGGGACAGGGCGGCTCCTAGAAGCTAAGAACAATCCTGGGCCAAGAGCCAGGAAGGAAATGGAATCACATTCCTGCAGCTGCAGAAAATGCAATTGTGCCAATGACCTGAAGGGCCTGGAATGATCCTCCCCTGGGGGCCCAGTCCTACAGATACCCTGATTTTAGCTCTGTGAGACTCAAAGAAGAGTAAGCAGCTGAGCCCAGCAGACTTCTGACCTACAGAACTGGAAGACAGCACATTTATGTTGCTTTAGACTTCTGACCTACAGAACTGGAAGACAGCACATTTATGTTGCTTTGAGCTGCTTAGTTCGTGGTAATACTATGTAACGGCTCTATGATGTCTATGTAGGGAGAATGAGGGTGGCACATATAAAAATTTATGCTGTTTTCAGTAACCACAGTTGGTGTGAGGGATTAGTGCTGTTGTTCTGAGATCGCTGAACACACGAATAATATGGGATAAGCCAAAGGCAGTTGGGGGATATCCTAACATCATCCCCATGCTCTTGAGAACCAAAATTTCCAGAGCAGAAGAAAGGAGATAGGGATCCAATGCAGAAGAGGCTGAGTGAAAACCCTTCTGATCCTGTATCAGAAACATCAATATGGACTCATGAGGTATTTTCTCTTAAAAAGTATGGATATGTATCTCCACCCATATCCTAGCTCTGTCCACGGAAAGGCCTGGACAGCAGCAATGATCATCCCTAATGCCCAGACTGTGGTCTCTAAATATCATTTCCCACTAAAAGAAACTAGGGCTTCTTGAAGACATGGCTGATTCCAGGTCTGGGGCAGGGAACATACAAGATGAGTCTGGAAAAGCTTGACATAAACTAAAGTAAGAAAACTATGAGGTGATGTCAAAGGACTCAGAAGCCTATTTGAGGGGACTTCCCTGGTGGCGCAATGGTTAAGAATCTGCCTGCCAGTGCAGGGGATACGGGTTTGAGCCGTGGTCCGGGAAGATCCCACGTGCCGTGGAGCAACTAAGTGCATGCGCCACAACTACTGAGCCTGTGCTCTAGAGCCCGCAGGCCACAGCTACTGAGCCCGCGTGCCACAACTACTGAAGCCTGTGCACCTAGAGCCCGTGCTCCACAAGAGAAGCCACCGCAATGAGAAGCCTGCGCACCGCAATGAAGAGTAGCCCCTGCTCGCCACAACTACAGAAAGCCCGTGTGTAGCAGTGAAGACCCAATGCAGCCAAAAATAAATAAAATAAAATTACTTAAAAAAAAAAAGAAGTCTATTTGAAGTGACTCAAAATAGCACATTTTGAGCTTCAGTAACGATGTGATTTGCAATGGTTTGAACCCCTACTGGGAATGACAGGAAACCAATTCACTATCTTGAAAAGGAAAGAAGTCTGTATTCTGCCTTTCCTCTACTAGCTGTACCAGTAGGTAACCAAATACGGATGAAAGGAGGCATTTCCTTATAAAATTTCTCCAGCTAATGAATGAAAACAAAATGATAGAAAAATCACTGGGACTTCCCTGGTTGCGCAGTGGTTAGGAATCTGCCTGCCAATGCAGGGGACACGGGTTCGAGCCCTGGTCCGGGAAGATCCCACATGCCATGGAGCAACTGAGACTGTGTGCCACAACTACTGAGCCCTCGTGCCACAACTACTGAAGCCCGTGTGCCTAAAGCCTGTGCTCCGCAACAAGAGAAGCCACCGCAATGAGAAGACCGCGCACCGCAACGAAGAGTAGCCCCTGCTCACTGCAACTAGAGAAAAGCCCGTGAGCAGCAACGAAGACCCAACACAGCCATAAATAAACAAATAAATAAATAAGAAAAATCACCTTTTTGCATCCTTCAATGAATTAATGAGTCTAAGCTTTAAGCACCCACAAGTGCTACCATGAAGAGGATAAAAAAGAGATGACGTGACTTCTAGGACCCAGGCTGTTTTCTTGCCAAAGGGGTCAAACAGACAAGAGTCTGAGTGGGCCTGTGAATCCAGCCGCCAATTTTTGGGGAACAGAGGACAGAGGAACAAGCTGAACAGCACCATGTGTGTGCGACAAAAAGCCAGCTTGTGGAAAGCTGTCCAGGCCAAATTGCCAGGAAGAGCTGGGGGGACCTGCGGATGAAGGGAAATTTTGAGCCAGACCTAGTTAATGGGCAAGACTATGTCCAGAGGTGCACATGGCAGTGGTACGACCTCAGTGATTACTCTGAAAGAGAGGGAGGGCTGGGATGGGTCAAATGAGGGCTTTGTGGGCTGGCTGCCCAAGTCCTTGGCTAGATTGGCAGTTACCATGATGGCCACCTTGCAACAATTCGATAATCTAATTCTTTTGCATGGTTTTCTGTATCTTTGTTTTACAATAAAAGGTTAAAGAAGAAAGAAAACAAAAACTGTTGTGTGTAGAATGGACTTCTGTGGGGTAAGAAGCCAGGTGACCAGTGAGAAGGCCAAGCACCAGGTCAGCCTGGTGATGGTGGCAGTGGACAGTGGGGAGAGACTGCTGTCCTGTAACAACCATCCATCAAATATTTATTGAGGTCTAAGCGCCAGATCGCTGCTGTGCAATTCATGTGTGTTACCTAATTTAACGCCAGTCACCCCGTAAGACAGGTGTTATTTGTTGAAGTGCTTGGTTTACAGGTGGGGAAACCGAGGCTCAGGAAGGTTAACTGACCCCGTCTAAGACTACAGAGCTGAGGAGTCAGGATTGAAGCCACATGAGGCTGACTGGAGCCTGAATCAACTGTGTGTGTGGAGGAGGGCGCATGTCTCCTACCAGTAGGTAGCTCCGGTGGCACTGGGTGGGCTCCTCGGCCGTCAGGACCTCTGCCAACGCCTCGTACAGCTCGTCCAAAGGCTCCGTGTGGATAGCCTCGTGCTGGGGGCGGGCAGGGCGAGAGCTTCAGCAAGAGGATTAAGTTGACCCTCGTGAATCAAACCAAGGTTCCACCTGCTTGCTTTTTTTTTTTTTTTTTTTTTTTTTGTGGTATGCGGGCCTCTCACTGCTGTGGCCTCTCCCATTGTGGAGCACAGGCTCTGGACGCACAGGCTCAGCAGCCATGGCCCACGGGCCCAGCTGCTCCGCGGCATGTGGGATCTTCCCGGACCGGGGCACGAACCCATGTTCCCTGCATCGGCAGGCAAACTCTCAACCACTGCACCACCAGGGAAGCCCCCACCTGTTTGCTTTTACTATGACTTGTAAAAATGGATGGAGGATTTTCACCAAATTTGGAGGGGAGACTTGGGATGTGATTGACTTAATACAGATCACTTGGTGGGGGGACCTGGGGGACCTCAAAGAGAGGTGTAGAGAGGGTGAGGGTGAGGTGTAGTGTAGGGCAGGAGAAATGGGATATGTGAGAGAGCTGGCAGGACAGAAGGAGAAGGTGGCATTTCCCACACTCAGGGGTTCCTGAGTGTTTCCATCTCAGGAAGGTTCCATGGGGGACCAGGACCACAGAGGAGATGCAGCCACTGCTGGAGACCCCTCAAAGCACAGAGGAAGTACCCTGGCCCCTCCTTTCCTCCCCCCCTCCATGGCTTCTCATTGGTGGAACTCAGCTGGGCGCAGTTGCCCAGGGAGCCCCCTGCTATACGGGGATCTGTAGAGCAGGCAAAGAGTATGGGATGGATCTGGGCTCCAACAGGCAAAGCCCACGTTTGGAGAGCCAGCCAAGTCCTAGATGCTGCCTGGTTACCAGATGGACAGTGCCCATCACTGACCTTTCTGATGAGCTCTGAGAGAAAACTCCAGGCATACTTCACTGACGGTGGATGCTTCATGCACAGAGGATGCTTCACGGTCTGTGACGAGGAACACAGTGTGGGTTGCTGGAGAGACTCCGCCTTAAGTCTCCCATGAGCTTCAAGTGAATACAGGGCAAACCCCAGTTATCCGATTCCTGGAATTCTGGCCCTGGGTGACCCTTATGCGTCTGAAAGAGTTTAAGATATAAGCCCTTTCCTAAAAATATTTCTCCACTACAGTGGCACAGACCATGGCAGTGTCTCTAACGCCCTTTCTGGGAAGGAATATACAGCATACGGTCTCAGGCTAACACCCTGCTGTAGACTGAATATTTGTGTCCACTCTACATTCACATGTTGACTCTAACACCCACTGAGATGATATCAGGAGGTGGGGCGTTTGGGACATGATTATAGGTTATGAGGGTAAAGCCCCCATAAATGGGATTAGTGTCCTTATAAAAGAGACCCGAGAGAGCTCCCTTGCCCCTTCTGTCATCTGAGGACATAGCCAAGAAGACAGCATCTTTGGACCAGGAAGTGGGACCACACAACACACTGAATCTCCTGGCACCTTGATCTTGGACTTCACAGCCTCCAGAACTGTGAGAAATAAATTCCTGTTGTTCACAAGCCACCCAGTCTGTGGGGTTCTGTTATAGCAGGACTAAGACATGCCCCTTCCCAGAGCAGCCAGCAGGAACTAGAGTTTGTAGTGAGGACAAATGTGGGACTGTCTGGCTCCATGGAAGGGGTGAGAACTCCAAATGGTACGACAAGGCAGATTCAGCACCTGCCCTCCTGGAGATCACACCCCCGGGTGGGGTGCTGCGCTGACCAGGACAGAGGAAGGTGGGGACTCTGCCTGGGATGTAGTGGAGAGGGATGGGGGCTCTGAGGGCAACACTTCGGCTGGAGCTGAGAGAAGCAGAGAGCAGGGGAATGAGTTCCAGGCAGCTGGGTAGCTTGTGCAGGCCCCCACCTGGCATTTTGGGAGGGAGGGCAGGGGACGGGAACAGTGAGAATAGGGCCTGTGTCACATGGGACCTGCTGGCCGGAGGGACATGATTTTACTCAAGGGCAACAAAATGCCCACACAACTCTTCAGGGGCTTGGCGGGTGTTAGGTTTTACCCTTGGGGTGAAAAATCAGAGCAGACTGCATGACAATGGCCTCGGAGAGGTCTGAGCTCGCAGTCCTGAACTGCTGGATCTCCTGGGAATCTTCCCTAGCTTGGCTGCATCTTCTCGACATGGTGGTCAGATGGATACTCTTGGTTCACCCTCCAGACAGGAATTCTGACCCTGGGCTCTTTGGACAGGACCAGTGGTTGGAGGGGTGTGTATGATTCCCATGCATTTGTACACAAAATGTACTCTTCTGGAGCATTTTTTCCTTGGGGTAGTGTCAACACCTTTGGGTTTTCAGAAGGATTCATGACCCGTAAGAGGTTAGAGAGCCCGGATGCACTGTGATGTACACCTGACCCACATGGCCAGGGGCAGGCAGAGTGGGACAGGCCGGGCAGAGTGGTGGTCCCTCCTCTACCCGCACGCAGATGCACCTTAGAGTCCAAACCCCACCTACAAAAAGCAGGGGCCCATCCACAACTAGAAAAGACACACGGGTGGGCAAGACTTGCCTGCTTCTTTTCCCCTTAAACGTTTAAAAAAAAAAAGTCTCTGAGCAGCTAGCAAATGCTAGAAGATGTTCCTACAGCTGTCATCTCCATTTTCTCTGTGGACGGTTTAAAAAAACATCCCCCAGGTTCCCTCCTCTCATGCAGCTTGTTGTATATTCTGATGTCTTTATCTAAGAAAACAAAAGAGCCGGAGCTGTCTGAGGTGCTCACACCCAGATGCAGCGTCTTTCTTTTTAAAGGATACGTGTGCACCTGTTACGTCTTCATGGGCAAATCAGGCCACTGGTGCGTTCCAGTGATTCTGTGATTCTTACCTTCTGCAAAATATCCAGCAGCAGCTCAGAACCTGATGAGTCCCTTAATTTCTCTTCTAGGCTCTATTCAAAGAGAGAGGGGGAAGAGAAAGAAATCTCAAGGGCATTATCACAGGAACATTAAACATGCAATGGGACATGTTGGCAAAGTGCTAAGTGATCTCTCCCCAGGGACCTGGGGCCAAATGATGTGGAAGGCACAGGCAGCTGAAAGCCTGACCTTGAGAAGTTCCGGGTTATACCTGGATGAGTCAGAGAAAGAACATCAGAAGACAGACTCTTGGTTTGCATTAGCCCTAGCAGCTTAACCTTGCCTGGGTCACAGACCAGCTCTGTGGCTGAATTGGAATTACAGGGGGAGCCACAGCATTAACACCTGGTGGGCAACTTGAAACCTTTCCACGGCAGGATGGCTGCTTCACTGTTCAGGTCCCGGCTCCTGTCACCTCCTTGGAAGGCCTTCCCGACTCTCCTAAATTGATGCATTTCCCTGTTTTACTGACTTTCCAGCCACCATCATCTCCCCGTGTTTTCTTGCTTATTCATTTACTTGTTTATTCTCTGGCTCTCCCATCTAATCAGGGCTTTGTCTGTATTCTGCTGATACTGGTGCCTGGCTTGTGGAAGGCATTCTGTAAACATTCGTTGACAGAATAAAAAGTACTAGCTAACACATATTCATGTAATCCTGACAACAGCCCTATGAGGTTAAGCATCATTATACCCCCATTTTACTAATAAGAATATGAAGGCACAGAGAGACAAAGTCACTTGCCCAAGGTCACACAGCTTGTGTGGGGTGGGGCAGGGCCAGAATTCAAAGCAGGTTGTCTGTCTCCCAGGTCTGAGTGCTCCAATGCTGCTGTCAACTTCTTTTCTAGTCAAACCAATGGTAAGAATAGTTCTCACCACATGGGTGCTGTGGGTGAGCCTAAGTGAGCACTTAGCATGGGACTGGTGCAGAGTAAGCACTCACTCATGAACAATTATAGTCGATATGAATTGGGCCCAATGGATGCTGTCATGAAGGTTTAAATTTGGGGTTAAAAAACGTACACATTCCTTTCTGATGGGAAATGATCTCCCAGAATGCTAAATGGTTTATGTCAATGAAACACAAATGACTAACCTCCACTCTTAAGATGGGGCAGACCTGGGGAGGAATATATGTTCAAACTGAGTCATCCCAGTGGGTTCACCACACTTGAATTATGGATTATAAAGGACGCAGCGTCATTAGAGCCCTGGACTTGGCAGAAAGAAGCTGCTGCCTCGGCCAAGTGCCTCTGTGTGAATGGCAGGTCCCCAGGGCAGGGAAGTGAGCTCTTTCGTCTCTTTCCTGGACTGTTTTGTACCTCCCTGTCTCTTCCATCAGCTGCCTCTGAGAGGGCTTTGTCCAATGCTGCTGACACAGATGAGAACACCCAGGCCCGAGGGGTCTGTGACCTGGTCGCTGAGTTCAACGCAGCGTGGTCTCCCGCTGCCCTGAGGACGTGGGCTGTTTAAATGAGCAGCAGCAGCTGTTACCCAATGGCCAGGATAATAACCGGCTAAAAAAAGGCACAAACTGTCCATGACCCTAAAAACCCAGCGAAAAAAGGAGTTGGGAGGAAACCCCGCATTCCTTCAATTCGTGGGACTCGGTCTGCAGAGACAGCGGAGGGCGGGAAGGGCCCAGGGGAGGACGGAGCTGGGGGCTGAGCGCAGGGTGGGTCCAAGGGTGCTGAGGTGGACCTCCTGCTCCCCGCCGCCAGCCCGCGCTGGCCCCAGCGATGCCCGGGGAACCGGACGTGATGCCGGGGCCCGCGAGGGAGCAGAGGCCGCCGCGTGGCGGGGCGAGCAGGGGTGAGGCCGGAGCCCCGCTCCACCGCGACCCCGGCGCCCCCCACCCGCCTTCCGCGCTCCCCACCGCCCACCTGCCAAGGGAAAGAGCTCAGGGCGCGCGCCGCCAAGAAGCGGCACTCGAAACTTCGCAGCAGGAGCGCAGCCTCGGCGCTCCCCTCAGGCGCCATGGCGGGGCGGGGATTGGCCACGGCGTTGCCCGAGAGAAGGGGGGAGCGGGGCTGCGCCGGGAGGCGGCCCGTGGCAACGCGCGGAGCCGGGGTGGGGCTTGGGGCGGGGCCAGGCGCCGCTTGGATCCTGGGAGGCGGGGCTTAGGTAAGGAGCCGGGGTTCAGCAGGCGGTGCCAGCCGGAGGTGCGTGCGGAGGTGGGGTGGGGGTGGGTCGAGGCGTTGCAGGGGTCCTGGGAGGCAGGCCCTGAAGGCGGGCTCTGGGGCAGATTTGGGGCCTGGGAGGCGGGACCAGGGTCGGAAGGGGCGGGGCCATGGTTTCGATGGGGGCGGAGTCAGGGTTTGGCGCCAGGTTCCGCTGGGCGGGGCGGCGAGAGCTCGCAGTCAGGCCAGGGGCCGGGTAGCCGTTCTCGCTCTTCCAGCGCCTTCTCGAGCGTCTTTTTTGGCAGGAGCCCTCTGGGCAGACGCGTCGTCCCTTGGGCTTAATCCTAGCCCTCCCCCAACCCCTCTGGGACTGCGCCCTCAAGCTCAGCCTCGGGTGCGGGCGTCTCTTCAGGTCTGTGGGCAGGTGGGCTCAGACTTTCGCAGACTTTTCTCGCCTTGGTAAAAGGCACTGAGGCAAAGGTGTTGGTTGGCAAACTGCCGCGTTCACGGGGGCAAGGAGAGACCGAAGAAAGCAGCAGGCCCCTCCAGGTTGGTAGGTGGCAGTTTTAATAAGTGAGGGAACTTAACGAGGCATGTCGTGGGCACCTCAAGGAGAATAGTTCGGTGGGTCGGTGGTCCTAACCAGTCTTAACCAGCTTGAACTAGAGACAGCTGATTCCAAGTTCCTGGAAAACAACTTGGGCAAACATCTTATTGTTTGTTTAGGCTACGTCTTATTGTTAGGCTTAGAGGACCTGCCAGTCTTTTATAGCAAAAACTAAAGCGAGCTTGAGCGGTGAAGGCAGGCTACAGGTGTGATGGATTTAACAATGATTACCCTCGATTTCATTGACCTCTCAATGACGTCCTGCCTCTCCACACCCTCCTGCCAGAATCTTAACAGTTTATAGCGAAGCCTTAACGGAGTCCAGTCAGTACACAGTCCAGTATCTCCACAGAACATTGCTTTCTCAAGCCTGCATTTTTTTTTTTTCTTTCTTTTTGGCCGAGCTGTGCGGCATGCAGGATCTTAGTTCCCCCACCAGGGGTTGAACCCAGGGCCCAGCAGTGAAAGAGCCAAGCCCTAACCACTGGACTGCCAGGGAATTCCCTAGGCTGCATTCTTGAAACAGCTTCTGTTGTGGGAACGGGGCAGAATGTACTTCTGAGGGCGGGGTGGGGTGAGGAGACCCTGGTTGACCGGGACCGGCGGCCACCTTGTTACCCAACAGGTTCGTTTGCCAGAGGCGCAGCAAGCCACACGCTGAGGCGCCGACGTTTGCAGCAGAGAAAGGGTTTATTCACAAGGTAGCCGCGTGAGGAGACGAGAAAACAAATCTCAAACCTGCTTCCCTGTGGGTGAGGGGCTGGCATATGTATGGGCTAAAGAAGCAGGGTAGTCTAGGACGTGGAGGGCGTGGGGTAAGGCGATTGTAAATAGGAAAAATGTGAGGTAATGGTCGTTTCATGCAGGTGCAAATGAGCTACAGGCATCTTCATGGGACGCTTGTCCAGAAAATGGTTAGCAGGTTCTGAGGGTGGGGTTTTTGGCCCTCTGACGTCAGAAGGTCAACGAACGGACACTCGCGCATGCCCAGTTGGAGGGTCGGGGGTCCTAACCAGTCTTAACCAGCTTGAACTAGCGACAGCTGATTCCAAGTTCCTGGAAAACAACTCGGGCAAACATCTTATTGTTTAGGCTATATCTTATTGTTTAGGCTAAGTCTTATTGTTTAGGCTTAGAGGACTTGCCAGTCTTTTATAGCAAAAACTAAAGCGAGCTTGAGCGATAAAGGCAGGCTGCAGGTGTGATGGATTTAACAATGATTACCCTCGATTTCATTGACCTCTCAATGACGTCCTCCAACACAAGGTAGGAGCCCCTGATCCCCCAGCCCCAGACCCCAGTTAGGGTCTGTTTCTAACCCATAGAGTCTTTCGTTCACCAAATACTTATTAAGCGCCAACTATGTGCCTGGCACTATCAGGCATTGAGGATGCAACAGTGAGAAGAACCCGAGTGGTTCCTGCTCTCCAGGGGTTCAGGGTCTCGTGCGGGAAGTAGGTATTGAACTTAATTATCACACAAACAAATAAAGAAGTACAATGGCAGTATGTACCGCGCCGGTGAGCACATGGAACTATGAGGGCTTAGAGTAGTAGCTTTGACTTTGCAGGGAAAGGAATCCGGAAGAAGAGTAAGAGTGGTACAGAGGTGGGGATGGGAAGAAAAGAAAAAAATTACTTTCATTTGACCTTATTATGTCTTGAGTGAAAAGCAGAACAGTGAAAGGCACTGGTGCTGCCTCTGGAGTTTGAACTGTGTTCAAAGTCTAATACATTTACCTTCACAAATCTCTCATAAAACTCCATTTGGAAGTGTCTTGGGAGCTAATTTGTTAAATGTGCTTGCACAAGGTAGATGAGGGGGACAGATGAAATCTTATTACTCCTTTCAGATGAGAAACACTTGAGCCCTGCTCAGCTATGAGAACGAGAGAGGAGAATTAATTCTAATTGAATGCATTTATTCTCTTATATCTGTTCTTCTTCCACCAGAACCACGTGAGCACAGCATCTGACACAAAAATTGTCTTATTCCGTCAACACTTGATTTATAAAGAGGGTGGACTGTGGTTATTGCTGTGTTTTTACACGGAATTAAAGGTTTCTGGGTCTGAGATGTTGCATAAATCCTTTGAGTCACAGCGTCCTGGGGTAGAAACACCTGACATATGATATGGTTGCATCTTGTCCTGAAGGAACGATGTCAGAGCTTGGTCAGGCGTACTGGTTCACCTGTGCTGTTTTGATCAGCTTTCTGCCTGCAGTAGACAGTGAACACCAAGAGGAATGGGTCAGTTAAACTCATAAATACCACACTTTCTATTAACACACATAATAGCTATTAATTACCTTTCCTCTGAGGAGCAAAAGGGCATGCACAGTTAACACCAGAGTAAGTGATACTGCATGATGTTATACTAAGATATTAATAAATCTAGGCTGGTCCAGCCTTCCTGATGCCATAGATGGCTAGCAGATTGGGGAAGAACCCTGAGTGGGCCACACCACTGACCTGCACACAGAAGATACCTTTATCTTTGTGTGCGTGCTCTTGGTGTGGGGACAAAGATCATAAGGTAATACATCTCAGATCTGAACTTGGAAGGATCAAAGCACTGAAGGGATTTGTAATGTCCCATGGACCTCACAGGTGTGGTGTGTTCAGGTGTAAGTGAAGATTAGGACTGCTGTTTAACATAAAAAGGGAAAATTCCAGGTGGTGTTGATGTTTCAAGAAGCATTTAGGGTATATCCAATCAGTCCTGTCAGTGGCAGAGGAGATGTGTACGTGCACATGTTATAGTAAAGATTCAGCCTCTGGATTTGAGGCTTTTTTTAATGATGATGATAAAAAGCTAATGCATTTTAACTGTATGGAATGGTTGCCTTTTAGAAATTATGCTGTGGGACTGGCCATTCAATCAGTACCTTGAGGTTTTTCCTTTATCCCTCCTATGGCTAATGGTTTCTCTAGAAAAGGACCAACTGATTTCTTTCTAAAATGTTGCTTCAGGGTGTAGAGACCTTCATAGGTCATGTTTCAACTTACAGGAAAATTTTATAGTTCAAATATAAATTACGTTAAATGTGGGCTTTGTAATGGAGTTAAGGTTAAGTAAAGTTCTGACTTTCCTTAGGCTGTTTACAGTGTTCAGGAGGCCCCCTTGCTGTTGAGTCAGGGGCTCTTTGAACGTAGAGGAACGGTCAGGATTGGGTGTAATAAGGGTTGCGGGAGGCTCAATCTCCTTATATAACTTTGGAAATGTAGAAAGAGGTGCAACAGGTCCACAGAATGCTTTGGTTGGTGGCAGGACCAGTGTTATGGGTTGAATTGTGTTCCCCTAAAAGGATATGTTGGAAGTCCTGACCCCGGGTACATAGGAGTGTGACCTTATTTGGAAATAAGGTCTCTGCAGGTATTATTAAGATGGGAGGAGGTCATACTGGAATACAGGGGGCCGTAAATCCCATGACTGGTGTCCTTATAAGAGGAGAGAACACCATGTGAAGACAGAGACACAGGGAGAAGTTGGCCGTGTGACGGTGGAGGCAGAGATTGTGTCTACAAGCCAAGGAATGCTGAGGATCGCTGGCAACCAGCAGAAGCTAGGAGAAGCAAGGAAGGCTTCTCCGCTACACATTTCAGAGGGATCATGTGGATACCTTGATCTCAGACTTCTAGCCTCCAGTTCTGTGAAACAACAAATTTCTGTTATAAGCCACCCAGTGTGTGGTATTTTGTTACAGCAGCCCTGGGAAGCGCATGCGACCGGAACATAATTTTTGGGGCCCAGTGCAAAATGAAAATGGGGCCCTTGTTAAAAAAATATCAAGATTTTTGAGATCAGACCAAGCTGGGGGCTGTTCTGAGTCCTGGGCCCTGTACGACTGTCCAGGATGCAAGCCCACGAGGATATCCCTGGTTACTGGGTTGTCAAAGTGCTGGACCCCTAGGCACTCAGGAAATGGTTGAAATGGATTATTACTATGTGCACTGATCAACCACAGAAAACCCACAGAGACTACTCACTTTTTTTCCAACCAAAGGCCATGAATGTCACACCAGCAACAAACAGAACCACAAGAACTCCTGCGACAATCCCGAGACCGATAGCTGTATTTTGGAGAGCAGATGCCCTCTGCATGTCCACTCCTGTTAATAAAAAATCAGATGGTTTTAAATGATCTGATTAAGAGGCTGCTCCTGGGTCCCTGGGAAGTTTCCCATTGAGGTGCTAGTGAATATTAATTATGGAAACAAAATGTACATTTAACCCAAGGAAGTGCTCACTGTAGAGAAATCTCTTAGGGCAAGTCGTTGAAAGACGATTTACTAAACAACCTATTCGCCAAATGACCCATTTGCCTAGTGACCACTTTGCCAAAAGCCAATTCGCTGAAAATCAGTTGGTGGGATGTCCTGCTTATCAGTAACTGGTGGTCAAACACACCTTACCTCAGGCTCCCAGGACTATGGGACAGGCGGTAGGGGCCAAAGAGTTGTAGCAAAACTCTAAAACTTAAAAAAAAATTTCTCAATAACTTAGAGAATTGCCATCCATTCACTTAGTTTCTGCAAAACAGCCTGCTTCCAGTAAATTCACAAGAAGATTGTGGGCAGTGGCTTGGAAGAAAGGAAAAGGGTGCAGGAAGCTGTTCTTTGTACTCCATTTCAATTAAGTGTGGTTGCTCTAAGTATCTGATAAATCATCCGGCAGTGTTCTAAGTCTCTCCCCGCAAAAGAAAAGCTGGCCAGTGTTTGTAAACAAATGAATTCCCAGAGATGCTTCCTTTCTTCCTTTATATCACCCAGATTTAGGATTTTGAAGTCTTCAGAATTCGCAACCTCATTTATAGGAACCCCTGCCCCTCTTTAGCCATGAGTAGAGTGCTAAGGCTTCGTTCTTCCCCTGTGAGCAGCTTTCTTTCCTGCAGGCACTCGCATGCACAGAGTTGCTGAAGGAAGGCTGCTATTCAGAATCTACAAGGGGTATCTGGGCGCAGACTATGCGTGCTTGCTGAGGCTCAGAAGGATTATCGCCTGACTTCCTCTATGGAGAGCCTTCCTTCTTGCCCCACAGGCACTATATAAAATGTCACCAACACAGCGAGGGATTTCCTACTTCTTCTGCTACCTGTTCAGAGCTGCTGATGATAATCTTGTGCTGGGAGCACTGAAGCTGCCAGGAAACAGGATTATTCTGCTTGACTTTTCCCGCATTCAGGAAACCCCCTTTTGAATCTTTTCTGTCTCAGGACACACTACCAATCTCTTAGTGGTGGCTTTTTTATCACACCTGGCTGCTGGTCATAAGCGTCTATAAGCATTTCCTGGGTGACTGCCAGGGAGCCATTGTAGGGCACAGGGGTAACCCCCAGGAGCTTCCACATGAGGGGGTAGATGTGGATGCTGTCAAAAGGCTCAGCCAGGTGATTCTTCTTGAGATCTGGCCCAAAAGCTCTGAATATGATCTTCATGTCCATGTAGACATTATCAAAGCCATGATCTCCTTTGTTGAAATATAATTTGCTAAAAAATAATAACAAAAGAGCCATTTTAGATTCCAGTCCCCTGAAAGAAAACTGCCCTTTAGTTAATGTCATGCTTGTTGGATCCAGGAAGTCTTTGAAAACTTAAATGACAAGGAAGGACACTGCTGTCTGCAGTGGCAGAGAGAGGAAGGAATGGAAGATCTTTAAGGAAGAGAATAAAGAAAAACATACCCATTAGAAACAGCATTAAGATAGTAATACTGACAGTTATAATAGGCTTAAACATAGAGGGCTTACTGTGTACTGTGAATTGTTCTGAATGCTTTCTAAAGTGAGGGCACTATCATTATCATCCCCATTTTACAGCTGAGGAAACTGCCCTGAGTCATGTAGTAGCCAGTGTTGGAGTAGGTATCTGAACCCAGACTGGTTCTAGAGCCAGGTATGTTTCTTAAGGCACAGAAGTGCATCTATCTATCTATATCATTTTGGAGTCTGGGAGAGGATTAGAGAGGAGGGAGTAAGGACTGTAGGTAATTGTTTAATGAGTGCTGGGTAGGTTTTTGTCTGTCCTCCTTTTCAAATGACTAGGTAACATCAGTCACAGCACAGCACTGTTTATATTTTCTTAGGACCAACGTATATTCTGGCATGTAAGACATGTGATGCTCTGTATATTGAAAAGTTGGTCTCCTAGTTGGCTTGTTAAGTATAGAAAGCTCTTGTCTGTTCAGCTTAGGCTCCCTCACCTGTCTAAAGAAACTGGTCCAACAGCCTTTGAGACCATGGAGCAGCCTGTTTAGAACTGTTAAGTGCCCCCCAGTGGGGGCCTCATGTGCTTTGCAAGCTCCTCAGTCCTGAAGAGAGAAGAGTCACGCCCATCAAGGCAGGCAGGTGGGTGGGAATCTGAGAAGTGGATTCAACGAGAGCGCTGAGGCCCAAAGGATTTTCTGTCTAATGGTCAGTTTTCTGGAAGATTAAACTGATCACAGCATCCTGTCCCTCAGACTATCTAGTTGGTCACTCTGGGAATATGACTGTTTGATTAACATCCCTCTCAACCTGTTACATCATGAACCAGGTTTAAAAAGAGGCCAGTGACTATGGAATCTGTTCTTGGCAAGGCCTTATTAGCTCCAGGCCACTTGAAGGATTACAAAATACCAATAAAGTGTTGCATTTTACTGTGAATGTTTCCACTAACAATAAACAATAAGCTTATGAGTTTTCCCATACGTGTTATACTCTGGACTTGTAGCAAGCTGAGTATACAGATTGTAAACATAATGTTTGACTCCTGTTCATAGCCTTAGACAAGGATTCTTCAAACTGTACCTGGGATGGTCTTCTGTCACGTGATGTTTTGAACACCTAAACTTTGTTCTGCCATGAATTATTGGTTAGTAGTTAAAAAAAAAAAGACCTTACTTATGTCTCACAATTAGCATTGATTTTGGTACTTTCTTCTTTAGGCTTCCTTATTTTTTTCATAATGGCTTTGTTGAGATATAATTCATAAACAATGCAATATACCCATTTAAAGTATACAATTCAATGATGTCTGGTGTATTCACAGAGTTGTGAAAATATCATCACAACCAATTTTAGAACACTTACATCCCCCCGAAAAGAAAGCCTGTACCCTTCAGCCATTACTCCCCATTCCCTCCAACTTCCCCCGGCCCTAGACAAACACCAGTCTATGCCCTGTGTCTATAGATTTGTGTATTCTGGACATTTCATTTAAATGGAATCATACAATATGTGGTCTTTTGCATCTGACTTCTTTCACTGAGCATAATGTTCTCAAGGTTCGTTCAAATTATAACATGTATTATACTTCGTTTCCTTTTAATTGTTACCTAATATTCCACTGTATGGATAGACCCTAATTTGTTTACACATTCATTAGTTGATGGGCATTTGGGTTGTTTCCACCTTTTGTTTATTATGAATAATGCTGCTGTGGGCATCTGTGTATAAATTTTTAAGTGAACAGGATTGCGTATTTCTGGATATATGCAAATGGGAACCAGAAGGTGTTTTTTTGGGTCAGTCTCCTGGTGATTTGTGCATAATGATCAAACACATAGGCTTGGGTTCAGACATCAGCCTTACAATTCTAATTCCAAATCACTTCTCTCTAGCTTTAGTTTCTTCCTCGTTAAAATGGGGAGATAAGAATACCTATCTTTAGGGTTGTTGGGAAGACAAAAATGAAATAACTCATGTTAAATTTTTAACATAGCCCTGGACACTTAACCTTGGTCAGGGATGTGTGTCATTATCATTGCATAATGGTAACGTGGGACAGGATGGGTTGTCTGGGATATGGGGTGGGGGGTGGGGAACACTGGGAAAACAGTGGGTTGCAACTCATCATGCATGTACTTATGTTTTAATTTTTTTCAGAATGGTCCTTCCCTAGTGACTGCCTTCCAAATTCAAGATGGAATTTATTCATTTTAGAATCTACTCACCCCATTGATGTTATAACCAGAGTCAGCATACATCACGATTGGCAAGACCCACTCGTGTTTGGCAAAATGGAAGCGTTCTGGAAATTCCTCCCTCTTGTAGACATTGAGGTGAAGGTGTGCATTTTTCAGCGCTTGGTAAACGGCTTCCTCTTGCCCTGGTTTGGGCAGGAGCATCCCAAAGCTGCCATAGTCCACAATATCAAACTTGACCAAGTCCCTGAAGCTGATGTAGTTGGTCAGGAGGATCTCAGTGACTTTGGGCTTCTTTTTCACAGTGGTCATGCTGTAGTCAGATGTGATGATGACATTGAGGTGCTCAGTCAAGCTGTGCCTCTCAATGGCTTCCAACAGGTACCCGATGGTTCTGTTAATTTGCTGAGTCATCACCCTCCTGTTCTCTGTCTCGGGCCCAAAGCGGTGTCCCACATTATCCGGCTCTCTGTAGTACAGAGTCGCGAAGTCAAAGTCTTCCTTACTGAACCAGTTCATGACGGTATCAGTGTTCTCCCTCCACTCCATCTCGTTGCTGTCTGGGTCGGTGTACAGCTCCACCAGGGACCGCTGGACGGCCTCCCCTTTGTACTTGGCGCCTCCCCCGGGATAGTGGAATGATGTTGTTTTCCTCCCCTGCAAGTGCAAGAAGAAAAGTCTATCAGGGCCATTTCTCCTATCTTTCTCATAATGTGCAAAGTCCAACGTGTCAGCATCCCTGCCCCAGTCCAAAGGTATGGAAAACATGTGGCTTCAGAGTCGGACAGGATTGGGCTTCGTTCCTGGCATCACCAGGATCTCGTGGAATCTAAAACACCGTTAACTGTGAGAACTGCCGTTATGTTATGTGCTCCTACGAAGAAAAATGCTGCCTATGAAACCACGACACTCCAGTGACTGGCATATGCGTTCCAATTTGGGACTGCAAAATGAAAAAAACAGTTCCTTAGAATGGAAGAAAAATGGCACTTTCTAAGTTGGTGATGGTGAGTGAGTTTAATCTCTTAGTGCTTCAGTGTTCCTACCTGTAAAATGCCAAAAAATTGATGGGATTTTTGTGAGGGTTAATCCAGGTAACTTTAAGATAAAGTATTGGGCACTGTGTTTTGGCCATAGTAGGCACTCTTTTCTTTACCTCTAGACCTAAGAAGCCACCACAAGCCTTCCCCGGTGTGTGCAGTGGACAGCTATTATGATTGCCTGCCCAGCACCCCCTCCCCTGTCTGCTGGTTTGGAGCATCTGACATCCCCTGGTAGCTCTCCTCCCTACTCTTGCTCCATGCAAGATGTGTTGGGTCCACATCAGGCTCCAGAGGTGGGATGTGGCTCTGGCCTGGCCAGTCAGAGGACGCTGCATCCCCTGGCCATAGCAATTGGTTCAGCCTTGGGCCCAGGTCCCAGTCAGAGCCAATGAGATAAGATCTGTGGATTTCCTCTGGGGCTGTTGGAGAGGGGAGAATCTGCCTAACTGGTTCCCATGTATAATGTTTATAAAATTTGGGGGTGTTTGTGTGAAGGGGAGACTGTTATCTTGTTCCCTGTGCAGATGTCTGCTCAGCCACTGGGCTTGACACCCAACCCAGAGGCAGACAATAGGGCAGTTAAAGGTGTGCTCGAT
The DNA here is from genome assembly GCF_963924675.1 of Phocoena phocoena. Taxonomy (NCBI): domain Eukaryota; kingdom Metazoa; phylum Chordata; class Mammalia; order Artiodactyla; family Phocoenidae; genus Phocoena; species Phocoena phocoena. Next base: position 34,150,691 of record NC_089233.1, on the reverse strand, counting down.
GCTGGATTGCCTGGGTTTATCTTTTTTCTCCCACTTGGATGCATGTCACTCAGATGGTCTCCACCTCTGTTTCCTCATCTGTAAAGCGGGGATGTTAGTGCCACCTCGTATGGTGGTTGTGAGGACTAAATGCACGTGGAGCATGTTAGTGTTCAATGAGCTCAGCTTTTAGTCTCCTGGAGAGGAACAAAGAGCAATGGGCCAGACCGCATAGTCAGATGAAGAGGGGGCAATGATTATCTCCTCCAGTTTCTGTCTCCTGAGGGGTCCTGAAGGTGGATCTGAAATGTGCCTGTAGACCCCAAGGTTGGAATCTGCAGAAGGAAGATGAGATTGGAGCCTCCAGTCATGGCAGAAATGGCTGCAGCATGGGGTATGGGATTCCTTACGTCAGAGGAATGGGGTGGGTCAGCCATGAAACGTAGCTGAGTCTTATAAGGCCTGGGCAGGGCCTGGGGTTGCTGCTTGACCCTGAAGCCCTTGTCAGTGGGGCCCAGTGACCTTCACCTTCTATGTCAGGCCATGGGCAACTACACAGGGCAGTAGATTACAGCCAACAGGAGAAGGGCCCTGGCCTACCACCAAGCCATCATGGGAGGAGCTGCCATCTCTTCCCTCTCCTTGTCACCAGTGGGTAAACCAGGGAAAGAGGTGTGGGGGGCCTGAGAGGAGTAGACCATACTCCTTCTACCCCAGGCTGCTGGGGCCACCAGAGGGTTTACGGTGAGGGTAGGGAGCATGCGGGGGAGCAGAGCTTTGACTTGGTTACAAGGTGAAGGATTTACTCTGAGCCAAACTGAGCCTTCAGACCAAAAATGAGGCTGTGTTAACAACACAAGTGATTTCAAAGTCATGAAAATATTAAATGATTTGCTCCCCAGCAGAAAGCTAGATTTTGACAAAGCTTGGTAAAATTGTTAGGAAAATAATTTTATGTACACTCACCAATGAGTTAACAATAAGATGGACCCATCTCACTAAATAGTTTCTGTTGTAAAGCAGCTCCTCAACCAGGACTGGGCACATAGTATGAGCTTGATAGATTTCTGGTTCCATGAAAGACTGACCTGCTTATTTGGGGAGCAAGTATTTTCCTTCATCTTGGCTATTAACTTGAGGGCTGTTCTGGGACACTTCTTGTATCACCCAAGATTTGGATGTTATGAAAAACACTGTAAAGTTCATTGGCTTTAAAAGAACCAAGAGAGGATGCTGGTGTAACGGTATCAATTTGGTATGGAGAACAAATTACAGGGAAGAATTGTGGGATAGTGGCACCTGGGTTTTGGCTATCTGGTCTACAAATGGGCAGAAAAGTATAACTAAGCATAATGCCAAAACTTCCCATGTACCATTTGAGAGAGAGAAGCAGGAAACAAATTTGGAAGTTGTAGGGGATGCTGTTGGTACCCCACCAAGATCCCCTTACTGGGCCTGCACCCACACACATTTCTGTGAAGGTGGCTACTAATGTTTCTCAGTTCCCCCATGTTCTGGAAAATTCCCTTGCCAAGTGGCGAAGTCCTGCCTCACCTGGGCAGGTATCCTATACTGCTCCTCTATCCCCAGCAGCTCATGGCCAGTGATTGACTTCAGGACATAAAGCCAGCTCCCTGGCTTCAGGGTGGGATGACTTGGGGGTGCAATTCATGTTCCAGTGCTCCCCGTGAGATCAGGCTGAAGCTGGTCTCCAGCTGAGGCCACGTCTCACTTAGGTCCTCCTCCTGCCCTGTCAGTTTTCCTCACTCCCATTTCCTGAGAACTCTCCCTCAATACATTATGAGCACCACATCCCTGCCTCAAGCTCTGCTTTTAGGAAGCTTGACTTAAGACAGAAGTCTTAATACTAAGTACTTTGCGAGGTTCCAGAAGCTCTGCTATCCATAGCTGTAGGTGAAATATTGTCCCCTCTGCCCTCCAGCATTCATTTCCTATTTTGAGATCCAGTTTTATTTTCTCTAAAGCACTTTCCCCAACCTGAAATTACCTTAATTTGCTTACTTTTTTACTATCTAGTTCCCTCCTCTAGAATGTGAGCTCTGGGAAATCAGGGGCTTTGCTGATCTTGTTGAACGTACTTTTCCTGGGACCTAGAACAGGCCTGGCTCAGAGTAAGTGCTGACTGCTGATTAAATGTGTGTTGAATGAATGCATGAATCATGTCTCCTTTTAGGGGTGGAAAACCCATCCTATTCTCACTCTTGATTAACTTATGGAAATAGTTATAGAAATGCTTTTGCTTTTGGGTTCTAGCATCTTATTTGTAACCTCTACAGGTAACACATTTTCCTTTCTGATATTAGAATTTCTATGGTTGCTTTAACTTGCAAATCCTCTAATATTTATTGCATTTCTGATTGGCATTAGACATAATTCTCAGTTTTTAGCGACGGTACTTTAACATCCATGTAAACTGACTTTGCTGTCAAGTATGGAATTGACTGGAAGGATGAAGCTTCTAACGTTTTGTAGAACATTGTTTGACTATTTTATTATTTAGAATAAGCTGACATTGACACTGTGAGGGTCTTAGACAGCTCTGCATATCCAGCATGTTAAATCTCAGATGTTCCTAACTTGAAATTGTTTTCTGGTACTGTGTTCTCAACACATATTGTTTCTTTCTTTTTTTTTTTTGTGGTACGCGGGCCTCTCACTGTTGTGGCCTCTCCCGTTGTGGAGCACAGGCTCCGGACGTGCAGGCTCAGCGGCCATGGCTCACGGGCCCAGCCACTCCGCGGCATGTGGGATCTTCCCTCACCGGGGCACGAACCCGTGTACCCTGCAATGGCAGGTGGACTCTCAACCACTTGCGCCACTAGGGAAACTCTCTTTTTTTTTTTTAAATTTATTTATTTGGCTGCGTTGGGTCTCCACTGCTGCATGTGGGCTTTCTCTAGTTGCAGCGAGCGGGGGCTACTCTTCGCTGAGGTGTGCGGGCTTCTCATTGTGGTGGCTTCTCTTGTTGCGGGGCATGGGCTCTAGGCACGTGGGCTTCAGTAGTTGTGGCACATGCGCTCAGTAGTTGTGGCTCGCGGGCTCTAGAGCACAGGCTCAGTAGTTGTGGCGCACGGACCCAGTTGTTCTGTGGTATGTGGGATCCTCCTGGACCAGGGATTGAACCAGTGTGCCCTGCATTGGCAGGTGGATTCTTAACCACTGCGCCACCAGGGAAGTCCCTCAAAACATACTCTTTCTTTAAAGATATCCCAAGCTGTAGTCTTAGGAAACTGTGATTTTTCTCACTTGGTCCCATAGGAATTTGAGGATTTATGCTGCTTTGGGAAATGAGCTTCAGAGAGAAATGTGTGTGTGAGCATGTGTACACACAGACACAGACACAGACACACACAATTGACTCTGTTTATTTGGGACCTATGATAAGCAAAAGTGCTATTTTCTACAGATTGTTTCTACTTCTGAGAAACAATCTCAGCACTTAATTGGATGCAAAAGAGTGGGTATTTACTATTCTACCCTTTAATTAGCATAATCAGTGTTTCCAGTAGCAATAGCAGTTGGAAAATCGCTAGTTTTACTGGGTGCATTATCCTTCCTTAGTGTAGTGTTGCATCAGTGTGGCTATTACTCTTAAGTTGCTTCTTTAAAACAAGAGTTGGTACTTCTTATGGCAAAGCCTGACTGTTGGGTTTTGTACAGAATCTACCAAAACTCTTCAGAACCAATCATTAAGGAAAGAGTTTTAGTTTGTTTTTTTCTGTCTTGTTTCCTTTTTTAGGGGACTGAATTAATGTCAAAAAGCGCACAGGTTTTAGGAAGGCCTGTGAAGTGTTCATCACAGTTGTGCTTTGGTGGAGAGTACATTTAGTGGTTTAGGGAAAGGAGTTAGTTACTTGTTCTAGGGAATGGCTGAGAGGAAAGAGATGGACTCCATGTTTTTGAAATTCAGAAGTTGAGGTTGGTTCTGAGTGTTTTCATTGCTTTTCTGTATTCTGGAGGCGTCACTGAACAGAAGGAAGCTAGATGGCCAAGATTCTGTGTTTTCTCCCCCTCCCACACATTTTTGGAGGTCGGATTATTATTCTCAGAATCTTTATGATGTGTGATAGACATGGATTGAGCCAATACTGGGATGCATTATGTTTCTATTAATACTTTTCTAAGCAGAAGCTGACGGCACCCTCTTTCTCACAACTCTTCCAAGTTTGGAAGCTATTGTCTGGAGACCTGGCTGACACCGAGAACCGTAGCTGCCCTCCCCACCCTCTCTCCAAATCCCCTCCTGGTGGTAGCCTACCATGGTCCGGTCTTGGAAGACATGAGAATCTCACCCATATCATCCCTCTGCCATTTCACATCTTACTATGATCTGTGGCTCTTCCATAGAGAGGAGAAACATGCTCCTAGGTTTTTATGGTTTTCCTGGGTCTCACAGTCATGGCTGTCTGCCTTTCTCTGAGAATTAGGGCTTACTGAACTTGGTGAAACATCTCAGCCATTGATCAGGTTCAGTTATCCTAGGAGCTCATTTAAAATCCCAGCCTGCTCTCATTGGAGCCTCTCTGTTCATAGCCTGACCATTGGGGAAGTCCTGATGGAGTGGATACACTCGTGGACCATGGATGGTGGAGACAAAAGTGGTTGGGAATCCCATCTCCTAGGCATCATCTGCCAAGGGACACCGATTCTCATGAATCATGATGGACTATGGCAGTATTAATGTCACTGACGGAAAACATTTTAGTCCTATTAAAGGTTAACACATCAGTCTCCACAAAGCCTGCCTGGAAGAGACTCAGAAGAAGGAAGGAATTTTCCAATGATGGGTACAGGGCAGGCCACCCTCCTGCAGCCCTGCCCGACAATGCAGATGTGTCCCCGAATGGCATTTGGCATTTGTCCCCCTGTTTCTGGGGTGGGAAGGGTTGACCACCTCCTCAGGGAGCTGGCTGATGGCCCTGTCCTGGGCAGGAGCTGCTAATGGCAGAACGTGATGCACCAACTTGACATTCGCTTGCCAAACAAGTGGTGTGTTGTCAGTCGCCTGGCCCTGCACCAGACCCTCTTTTTGCACAACTGCTTATGAATTCAGCAAAGAAGAAAAGCACTCTGATTATGAATTGAGCAGGAGGAAACAAAGCCCTGCAAATAAATGACAAGGAGACAAGAACCATGTATAAGAAAACACCAGGAAGGGAGAATGCCACCAGAAGCCTCATGCCAGTGAACAAATTCCTTAGCAAGAGAGGCCCTGGGTTTTGAATAGTAAATTAAGGAAGACTATCCAGACCTTCTTAGCAGCTAGGCAGATACAAGATTCACTCCGAAATCCATGACTAAATGCTTTGGCCACTGAAGAAATATTATGTCATGGTTAAGAGTTAAGAGTTGCTGAACCCAGAGTGAGTTCAAATCCTGGCTCTGCCTCTCACTAACTTTGTGACTGTGAGAAGTTATGGTATCACCTGGTGCCTCAGTTTACTCATTTGTTAAAGGGGCATAACCTTAGCACCCACCTCAGGGTTGTGATAAATTAATATACGTAAAGCACTTAAATCAGGGCCTGGTGCATAGTGAGTGTTATGGTTGTTATTTTTCTTGTATGGACAGTTTATTTGCATGGTCTATGCCTCAAAGTTTAAAAATGTTGGGGCTTCCCTGGTGGCGCAGTGGTTGAGAGTCTGCCTGCCGATGCAGGGGACACGGGTTCGTGCCCTGGTCTGGGAGGACCCCACATGCCGCAGAGCGGCTGGGCCCGTGAGCCATGGCCGCTGAGCCTGCGCGTCCGGAGCCTGTGCTCCACACGGGAGAGGCCACAACAGTGAGAAGCCTGCGTACCGCAAAAAGAAAAAAAAAAAAAATGTGACAGAAGAGGAAGGACTCTAGAGCCCAACACTTAATGAACCTGAAGTAGAGTAGGGTCATTGACAGCCCCCTGTGATTCTTCTAGATCTGTGTTGTCCAATATGGTAGCCCCTTGCCTGTGTAGTATTTAGATTTAAATTGAAATTAATTAAAATGAAATACAATTAAACATTCAGTTTCTCAGTCTTACCAGTCACATTTCAAGGGCTCAATTACCACCTGTGGCTTGTGGCTTCCACATTGGACCATGCAAAATAGAACATGTCCATTATCACAGAATGTTCCATTGGATAGTTCTGGCCTAGAGCTGTGGTGACCTGTAGCTGAAGTCCTGCTAAAATGGTTCAGCTTCCATTCATAAGAATGATCATTTCAAGCAGTTAGTGCCAAACAACTTACATGCGTTATCACAGTTAATCCTTCCAACAAGTCTATGAAGCAGGGATTCCGGCCATCCTCATTCTATGGGTGGGGCAAATCAAGCACAGAGTGGAGGTCATTGCTGAAGGTCACATAGCTGGAGAAGGGTGGAGCTGGTTGGACCCTGCTCTGGGAGTATAAGTCCACAGACTGTTCTGAGCTGCTGCAATTTTACCCCCTTGCAATGTAATGTGCACAGCATGGGCTGGGAGCACAGAGATGAAGTGTCAGGACCCGAGGAAGCTTTGGAGCCAAGGCTGGTGTCTTGGGGGAAGAGGAGGAGGATCTGTTATGAAGTGATGACTCTGGAAGCTCATTGAGAAAATGCAAAAGCTGGCAACAGGTTTGGGGCTGGGAGTTCAACGCACAAATCTTGTTTCTGCCTTTTCAAAGCAATAATGAGTGGCTGCTGGGATACTTTCAAGCAAATGTTCTCATCAGAGCTTTTCATGCCTTGAGTGGTCAACTTTGTTCCTAAGGGATTTTATGCCTAAGTCAGAGGCAAGTGTATGAAGAGATATTTATTAAAGAGCTGCTGGGTCCAGACCCTATGATGAGCCCTGGAGGTACAATCATGATTAAGCCAACTCTGCCCTCATGGAGCCTCATCCATCCATAACAGCTAAAACTTACTGAGATATGCCTTCAGTGCATATCTTATTTAATCCTTACATGAACTCTATTAAATAAGAGCATCATCATGATCCCTATACCACATTTAGGGAAACAGATGCTTAGAGAGGTTAAGTCATTTGCCCAAGGCCACACAACGTCTAACCCGCCACCCACATGCCTAGGAATGAGAGACGATGTCCCAGGAAGTCAGCCCAGGGTTTCTGGTGGTACCTGTCTCTGGGCTGTGATCCAGAGGGGGAGAATGCCATTGTCCCACCACTCAGTCTTGTTCTGTGTGGTCTTGATAGAATACTTCCAGAGTGTCTCTGTGTTAAACATCATGTTGTGAATGACTCTGTGATCTTCGATCCAGCAACCTTGGGAATAAAGGAGAGAAGGTACTGTTAAGTTCTATGAACGGATGCTGCCAGGGGTGTCCATGTGTTCTTAAGACCACCTCCCCCAGCATCCTTCCGGTTGGCCTACTTAATCCTGGGGCTGTCCCTCTGGGCTTCAGACTTGTTTCTCTGGGATGCAAACATTGGCAGCCACAAAGGAAGGGTCATCACATCTCACACCTGTCAGATTGGATCTGCTCCCTGGAACAGACCTCACAGCCCTGGGAGAAGTTGGTGGAAGCTGATGAGGGAGCGGGGAAGGCAGGGGGTGGGGAGGCCAAGTTCCTCGGGTTATTCTGTGTCCAGAAGCTGAGAACCTGGGATTTGGACACTTCCTGTGGGATGAGCTTCCTCATTTGCTTGTGACGATATGATTCTATATGGAACACCCAGTGGGCCTGGGCCAGGGTTTCTCCTAGGATTCCCACGGGCTGCACTGTTTGAAGCAACCAAGGGAATCAGGAAGGATTTCTTTTCTTTCTTTCGTTCGTTCTTTTTTTTTTTGCCATGTGGCATGTGGGATCTTCATTCCCTGACAAGGGATCAAACCCGCCTCACATTGGAAGTGTGGAGTCTTAACCACTGGACCACCAGGGAAGTCCCAGCAAGGATTTCTAGATGTAGATGGGTGCAGACTTATTTCTTTCTGCTTAGGGAAAGAAGACAGATACTGGGGGAATGTAAGCTAGATTGTTCTTGAGAACATAGCAATTGAACCAGATATGGAAAAAACCCCTGTGATCTTACATTGCACCAGTGAAAAGGGGACTGCACGTGGAGGCCAGTCTAAAGAGGGAGCTGAAAGATCCAAGGAGAGAGCTGAGTGTCCACTCCCTTGCCTCTTGGGAGATGGAGCCTCTGGGTGACCCTACTGACTGTAATAAGATAGTGATGATGTCTCCAATGTCCATGGTAAGAGGGACATTCTTTGACTAGAACTTGATGGTCATGGGCACAGAGAAGGGAAAAGCTCTCCACTGGGTCAGAGTCGCTGCCAGACTGCCGGTGGGTAAAGTCCCCCTAGGGTGGCCAAAGCTTTCAATGGGGAAGAAGCAAACACAGTTGTGGTTTTATTGTTTCTGCCTTGCTGGCAGGCCTGACAACCAACCACGAGTGGGATCACCAGAAAGAAGTTGTGCTGCTGCCAGGGATTGGGACCTCGGGGTGTCAAGATTTGGTCAGGGATCAAGTCAGACTGTTGACGGGAAGAGCATGGACTTAGAGTCCATGAGAGCTGGGTGCCAACCCTGACTTGGCTTCTGAACTTGCTGTGTGAACTTGCACAAGCCTTGGTTTGCATGTGTAATGGGGGCTAGGGTCTGTGTGATGGGATCATGGCACACATTTACCATCATGCCATATGCCAACTCCTTTTTCCGAGTTACTTCGGGAACATTAACTCATCTAAAGCTCCCAATAGCCCTGTAAGGTGGGAACTATTATAGCCCCCTTAGAGCTTTCCCTCTTTGCAGGAAGCAGAGGCACAGAGTTTACTCAAGGTCATAAGGCAGAGTTCGGTGTGGAACCTGGGAAATTTGATTACAGCCTCTGCTCCTCCCCACCCCAGGTAAAATTAACATAAAATTAGCCATTACCTTTTTTTTGGGGCTGCACGGCACGGCATGTGGGATCTTATTCCCAACCAGGGATTGAACCTGCACCCCCTACAGTGGAAGTAAGGAGTCTTAACCACTGGGTCTCCAGGGAAGTCCCAACCATTAACATTTTATTTTAAAAAAGTTTTATTTATTTATTTATTTAGTTTTTGGGCTGCGTTGGGTCTTTGTTGCTGCGCGTGGGCTTTTCTCTGGTTGCGTCAAGTGGGAGCTACTCTTCATTGTGCTGCGCTGGCTTCTCATTGCGGTGGCTTCTCTTGTTGCAGAGCATGGACTCTAGGTGTGCGGGCTTCAGTAGTTGTGGCATGTGGTCTCAGTAGTTGTGGCACGTGGTCTCAGTAGTTGTGGCTCTTGGGCTCTTGAGCGCAGACTCAGTAGTTGTGGTACACAAACTTAGTTGCTTCGCAGCACGTGGCATCTTCCCAGACCAGGGCTCGAACCCTTGTCCCCTGCATTGGCAGGTGGATTCTTAACCACTGTGCCACCAGGGAAGCCCCATTAACATTTTAAAGTGAACAATTCTGTGACATTTAGTACATTCACAATGTTGTGCAACCTCTTTCTAGTTCTAGTACATTTTCATCACCCCCAAAAGAGACTCTACCTGCTAGCAGTCACAACACAGCCTTCCGTTCCCACGGCTGCTGGCGGCCTTTAACCTGCTTTCTGTCTCTGTGGATTTACTTATTCTGGACATTTCATAGAAGTGGACTCATACAATATGTGGCCTTTTGTGTCTGGCTTCTTTCACTGAGAATCATGTTTCCCAGCTTCATCCCCATCATAGCATGAATCTATACTTCATTCCTTTTTATGGCTGCATAATATTCCATTGTCTAGATAGACCAGAATTTGTTTATCCATCCATCAATTGATAGACATTTGGGTTGTTTCCATTTCTTGGCTGCTATGGATAATGCTGCTATGAACATTCATGTGCAAGTAACTGTTTTAGTCCCTGCTTTCAATTCTCTTAGGTCTAAACCTAAGAGTAGAATTGCTGGGTAATATGGTAACTCTATGTTTAACTTTTTGAGGAACTACCAAACTATTTTCCACAGTGGCTGCATCATTTTACATTCCCACTACCAATGTTCAAGGGTTCCAGTTTCCCCACATCCTTGCCAGCACTTGCTATTTTCCTTTTTTTGATTATGGGCAACTTAGCAGGTATCAGTATCTCATTGTGGTTTTTAGTTGCATTTCCCGAATGCCTGATGATGTTGAGCGTTGCACCCTGTGAATACCATGAGTGAGAGTACTCTGTTAGGGGTAGGTAGAAGCCAAATGGGCAAGAATATTTGGAGCCTCACAAACGAATAATGGGGGCTCTTGAAATCTACAAGAAACCCTCCTGTTGTTACAGCTTCCTGATGGCTGAGCCATGCCATTGCAGCAGACAACATGGAAGCACAGAGGTAATTCACCCAGGGAGTGCTCCTTTGCCCTTTTTTTAAAAAATCTGTAGTATCCTGAATCCCGGTCTATGTGACTCTCCACCCAGTAAAGAGAAAAAAAAAAAAATCCCTCCGGAATTATGAACACCTGCCATTTCACCTGTTCTAGTGTTTCTCCATGGTATTTTCTACCATCAACATTAGAATCAATTGAGTAGCTTGTTAAAAACACAGATTCCCGGGTCCCCACTGTAGCCCTTGCTGAATTTACAGTCATGGGGTGGGGTCCAGGAGTCTGCATTTTAACAACCTCTCCAGGTGGTTTTAGTGCCCGCTGACATGTCAGAACCACTGGTTCAGGGGCTGTTTGTCATTCACACTTGCATGTGGATTAGTTCCAGCAGACTGCCCCTTGCTCCAAAATCTGGGTTGACAGTAGCCCACTGCCCCCCTCCTTAAGGGACCAGGGGGAGGGCAGGCAGTCATCAGAACCTGGATCACTCTGGTATATGGGGAAATATGGGGGTCCAGAGCCACTGGGAGGACGTGGCAGGAGGGATTGGAGGAAGCCACGGGCAAAGAAACTTCCTCTTCTCTCAACCTATGGATTCTGGCTTCCATGCCCTGGGACCCAGAGGTCAATTTTAGCATCAGTTAAGTAGGCTAGCCTGGAAACCAATCATAGAATCCATTTTCCCCTCAAAGCGATATTACACAAGTTTCAAACAACTAACCTAAAATGAACTCAGGGAGCATGACCCTTCCATTCTGTGGCATGGCTCGTCCCAGTAATTGTACAAAGGGAATTGTCTCCATGGTGTTTGGGTTATTTCCACCCTGACACTTAAAGGCATGTTCTAAATCCAGCCGGTGGCTGGGGACCACTCATGAGACCCAGCAGTTTCCACTGCCATGTTGGTTCCTCCTTCCTGCTTCTCAGGCCTCTTTATCCTGGTCAAGGGCCAGTTATGGAACGTGGGCAAAACAAGACAGAGGAGAGGGGAAGCTAAGAAACAGGCAGCTGCAGGGAGCAGCTATCATGGTTTTATTTGAATTGCATTTTCTATTCTGGAGACCATGGGGGGACCTGGCTGGAAAAACTACGTGAAGGTGATAGTGTTGGCTGTGCCTGGAGTTCCAGAGACTGCAAAGGAGCTGGTTTCACTTGGGTCACGTGATGCTGCACAAGTGGGACTGGGCTTGGAGGCAGGACACCTGGCCTTGGCTCTTGTAAGCCCTTGCTCTCTCTCTGGGCCTCAGTTTCCCCGTATATGGAATGAGTGTGGTTAATGGTTTCCAAGGGCCTTTCTGGCTGTATCATTCTGAGAGTCTGTCATTACTGTCATTTCAGTGTCTGGTGACGTGGGTAATTGTGCAAGTGAAACAGGAAGTAGGATGAGCTCTCCTAGTGAATGGGATTCCTGCTGCTTGCTAATTATGCTTTAATCAGGGTACAATGCATACTCCCACATTTTATCAGTTATGGCAAGGTACAGGTATTTCACCCAGGTGAACATTTCAGGTCTGGGAAAGAACCAAGCTAGATTCAACTCCTTCTCCTGGTTCTCAGGGACTGATGTTTATTTATTTCCAAATACTTGCACAGTGAATTTAGGAAACCAGGAAGTCTAGAGTTTGATCCAACCCCTTCCTTCTCCCTCCCTTTCTCAAATATTTTGAGCCAAGTACTGTGGTAAACTGTCTCATGGTATTTACACTCTAGGGGGCGGGAGAGAGTTAAAAAATAGAGTGTGTTGGTGCCTGCAGTACTTACAGGTATTTCCTCTTGGAATTCCCCTACTCATAGGCCCTGCTGAAAGGCAGGTTTAGGCACCGTATTTGTACCAAGTCTCTTCCCTGTGTTCAGTTGGTTGGCCGGAAACCCAATTCTGTCTTTCTCAATACTTGAACCAAGAGACACAGTAACTAACCAGCTGGTGGTGGGCTCTGCTGTCTCCCATGAGGAACCAGTAGCGAAAAGAGAAAGGTGGTCACGAGCGAGGGAAGCAGAGACAAGAAAGCCCATGGGGCTGGTAAGAAAGACCACAGGGCTTCTGAGAGCCAGAGGAGGAAGTTTGGTTTCTATAATTGCAGTTTCTATTCCCTGATTCCCTCTAATTTGGTTCCCATGATCATGAGTTTGCCTGATAGAGCCTTGCCTTCTGTTTCTTACAACTGTTGCTCCCTGACGTGGCTGAGAGTAGGGCTGTGCCTTATTTATTTTGGTGTTTCCCTGGCACAAAGCAGAGACCTTTGCCCTTAGTAGGCATTCAACAAATGTTTGTTGGATTTAATTGAACAAATTCCATCCCATCCTCTGCCCCATATGTAGGCGGCCAGGTACAAACTGAAGAAATAGGAAGCAGACCTTGATTTAGTCCAAAGTCAACTTGGGAAAAAAATACTGTAGTGGGATGAAAATAAACCTATACATAATAGTTAAAACATTAAATAAACCTATAAATTAAACCTTTAGTGGAATTAAAATAAAATGCATAACCTAATATACTCAATAAGAGCATCTCCCTTCCCCCCCGCAAACATTTGCTCAATTCCTACCTACTAATTTTCAGGTGGAACAGTAACTATTTGCCAATAGACCATTTGGGCATAGACACACTTTATCATGCATTCAGTTGTTTAACAATATTTTAAGGACCTACTTGTTTCATTCAGTAGTTCCTTTGAACCAACCTACCATATTAAGCTGTAAACATGTCTTCATTTTCCTCCCAATTTGTGGGGTCCAGTGCTTCATTAAGTTCACATTCCCCAAACCAAAGAAGAAAGGTCTTATTAACCAGCTAGTATGAAATCGATGAGGAAGAATAGCTGCTAAATCAAGTCAACCAACCACCTTATATCAACCTAGTGCTCCAATCTCAAGCAGACAAGCTCATTCAGACCTACAGCTAAGACACTGGTGGAAAAACAGCCCCCACTGGAGCTCAAAACCACACATACCCAAGTCTACACATTCAGAGTCCCACCCACTGATGATTCACTAGACCTGTAATAAAAGTGCTGGGGATGAGAACAGGTGGCTCAGTGCACCAGTTGAAATTTAAAACCTTATCAACTCCTGCTGCAGACATGAGGCTTGACCCCAACAGGACACCCCACGATGGGAGCCCTTTTCTGGACGGGGAAATAAGACCCTAGTGCCCATTTTACCAAACCGCTCTTGCTCATGTGTAAGTGCAGATGTAAAGTGCTGACTGCTTCTTTTTTGGCATTGCTTTTTAATTATGGCCATCAATAAATCATTCTATCCTTGAACAAGACTTGAGAATGGCCCTAAGGCAGAGGCATGATTCCTCAGGAACTAGGCCAACAGAGAATGGTTTGCTCACTCCTCACCTCTTCCTTTAATCCGCTGTCAGAAACAGAAACGTTCTCTCTTCAAGAAGCCTTGGAAGCAGACGGAAGCAGACGGCTGCACTTGCGTTCCATCTGGGAAGTCTGTTAATACACAGTTCTACCCTTGGCCTGCCTTACCGGCCACTGTCACAGAAACGGGATCTCCCCTCTCTTCTGCATTTTTTTTCTCACTTCATTTCCCCCTCTTACTGGTGTAGTGGGCTGAATGGTGCCCCCCACCCCTCCCCAAGGATATGTCCATATTCTTATTCTCAGAACCTGTGAGTGTTGCCTTATTTGGAAACAGGGTCTTTGCAGTTGTAATTCAGTTAAGGATTTTGAGATGAGGAGATTATCCTAGATTATCTGTGTGGGCTCTAAGTGCAAAGATAAGTGTCCTTACAAGAGGCAGAAGAGGAGAAGGCACAGACAGAGAAGGCAATGTGACCACAGAAGCAGAGACTGGAGTGATGTGGCCACAAGCCCAGGAATGCTGGCAGCCATCACAATTGGAAGAGGCAAGGAAGGCTTCTTCCCTGGAGCCTCCAGAGGGAACACAGCCCACTGACACCTTGATTTTGGACTACTGGCCTCCAGACTTTCTGTTGCTTTAAGCCACCCAGTTTATGGTACTTTGTTACAGCAGCCACAAGAAACGAATACACCTGAGCCCTCAGTCTCCAGTGGTTCCAGTTTCTCCTCTCATTCAAGGCCTTGGAATCCTGAGCAGTCATGATTTTTTGCTCCACTGCTCTGGTGTTTTGGTCCAACCCTTCCTCTGTGTGACGCATGGACCTGCAGCACTGGTATCACCTGGGAGCTTGTTGGAAATGCAGACTCTCAGGCCCCACCCCAGACCCACTGAACCGGAGTCTGCATTTTAACCAGATCCCCAGGTGATTCATATACATGTTCAAATTTGAGAAGCACTGGTAGGAGAAACTCTAAGGTGTCAATCAGATCTTTTCTTCAAGTATCCTAGTTTCTTCATGTCATATCTGTTAAATATGACATGGAGGTTTTGTAAAAACAGACCAAACTCTTAGGTTAGAACTGCATGCTGATGTGTTATGCATAATATGACATGATGTCTGAAATTTGCTATAAAAGATTCAAGGAAGGAAAGAAGGAAGGAAGGAAAGGAAGGAGAAAGACAGGGCCTTGGGTAAGGACAGTGGAACAAGACTGGCAAAATGTGGACACATTTTTGCAGCTCAGTGCTAGGTACACGGGGCTTCATTGTGCAATTTTCTCTGCTTTTTTCTGCAAGGTGGAAATTCCCCTAGTGAAAAGTTAGGGAATATCCTAGTTTCCCAGCCTTCCTTATTTTCAGTTTTTTTCCATGAATCCATTTTTATCCCTTCGTGGAAATGGCTGGTGTTGGAGGGACATCTTTTCTATCTCAGTCTGTGGTTTTCTTTGCTCTGTTTGTTCATGTTTGTGGTTTTGCTGGCTTTCAGGACTTTTTTCAGCAGAAAGTTGTTTCTGGGGGAGCAGGATGGGAGCTGATTAAGGTTTATGGCATCTTCTAACTGGGTTTCCAACAACATCTGCTGGGCTTGTGTTGTTACCGGCAGCAGGAATTTAATTTCCTTTCTCTTTCCCTACCTCTCTTACTTCTTTCAGATTTTTTGTTCACTGGCTAGAGTATCATGTATGTGACCTTTGGCTCTCTGATTTACATGTGATTTGCATATTACACATCTAGTCCAGAGGTTCTCAATTAGGGGGTGATTTTTACCTCCCAAGGAACATGGGGCAGTGTCTGGAGACATTTTTGATAGGCACAACGAGGTGAGGAATGCTGCTGGAATCTAGTGAGTAGAGGCCAGGGATGCTGCTAAACACTCCACAACACACAGGACAGCCCCCCCCCAAGGCAAAGAAGGATCTGGCCCCAAATATCAATAGCGGGACGTTGAGAAACCCTGATCTAGTCTTAAAGATCATCCAAGCGCATTTTGCCACACTTTTTTTGCTCTGTCCCATGAAGGAGAGGTGGACTCATGACTGATTACAACATCTCTGAGGAATTTTTACTTCTTATAAGTTGATTTTGAGATAGAATATAAGTGACTGCTCATTTGTGCAAGTTGTGCCCTGCACACCTTCAGGGAACACCATCCACATAGTATTCATGAAAACAACCCTTTCAGAATTGTGCAGCACATGGTCTACACAGCTATAAGTGATTGCTCCAATTTTGGGGTTGCCCTGGGGGTTCTGGAACTGGGAGAGACTTTATTTCTGGCCACCATGAGCCCTGAGCACGCCAGAGAGTGTCCTTTCAAGAAAAGAGGAAATGTGGAACTGTGAGGACCTCACTTGTATTATTCTAGACCATTGTCTCGTGGAACGTCTCCTTTTCACCCCTGGGCCATATCCATTTGACTAGATCTAAAATTGTCAGATTATAATATCATGGCTCTTGTTTGAAACATGGTGGTGGTGGCTTCTTATTTTCAGTCAGTTCCTTGGGGGAGGAAATACAAGCTGCTGCCATAAGACTTCCTATCCACCCACTATTTGCTTGGCGGGATTTCCATAGTTTCAGCAGCATAACTTATTCTTGCTGGCCTTCAATCACTTTGCAATAAAAACTGTGATTGCAAAAATGTTCATTGTCATTACCAGTGATGGAGCAGTAAGTACAGGCTTCTGGAGAGGGAGAGGGAATTGCGTGACTTAAACTAGCAGAATGAGTTGCTCACCCCCAGAGAATGGCTTTTCATTTTGGCAAGGTCTGAGGGAAATTATGACAGAGTTCAGTGACACAGAGGGACAGTGCTGGGAGGTGTGGTCACTGAATCCACTGGGAGCCTGTGCCCTGTGGGCAGCCCCATGGATGGAGTTGGGGTTTCTTGGGACTCAGTAGTACTCTGGGTCATCGACTGCAACTCACCCCATCCCCACGCTGTTGGGCTCAGGCTGGGTGGTAGATCACTGAGCTTTCTGCCAGTCCTTCTTCCATTGTTCCTCCCTCTGATAACAGTCCCTGACTTTCCACTTGGGACCCACTACCATCCCCCCACAATGGGTGATGTGGTTTGTGTGGGACTTGCCATTCCCCACCCTGACCTGGGGGTGGGCATGTGGTCCCAGCTTGGGTGGTCAGCATAATTCCATCCCCCCACAGAGATTGGTTCTGAGAAGCAAATTGGTCCAATGAGAGTCAAACTTGGGAATTTTGTGGTCACTCTTAGGAAAGAGAAATAGAGAGGAGGAGGGGGAGAAGTAAAGAGAGAGCTTGATCGTTCTGATGATATAATTTGAGGATCTGGATGTAGCCATGCCTGTAACTATCAATTAATTATGTGTTATGATTTGAACTGTGCTCCTCAAAAAAGATATGTTGGAGTCCTAAACCCCGGAGCCTCAGAATGTGACATTATTTGGAAACAGGGTCATTGTAGAGGTGAGGTCCTATTAGAGTAGGGTGGGCCCCTAATCTGAGTGACTGGTGTTCTTATAATAATATGGTCATGTGAAGACAGAGACACAGGAAGAACTCCATGGTTTGGATGGAGGGTTGGAGGGATGCATCTACAAGCCAAGGAATGCCAAAGATCACCAGCGAACCACAAGAAGCTAGGAAGAGACAAAGGATTCCCTACAGCTTTCAGAGGGAGTATTGCTCTATCAACACCTTGATTTCAAACTTCTGGCCTCTAGACTGTGAGACAATAAATTTATGTTGTTTTAAGCCACATAGTTTGTGGTGCTTTGTTATGGCAGCCCTAGGAGATTAGTATAAGTACTTTCAAATTAATAATCTTCCTCTTCCTCCTCCTTCTTCAAAATCATCATCATTATCATCGCCTTTGTCTAAGCAATAGAGAGGGTCTCCTATGGATGTGGAGACTGTGATGTGGGGTGTCCAGCCTCCATGGTCAGTCAGTGCCCCTCTTGCATCAGCCCCTAGGCCTCCAGGGTTAGACCATAATTCTGGGGCTTTCTGGAGCTCCATGCTGGGGCATCATCCTGTTACCTGTTGCCTTTACACAAAGACTGATGCTCACCCCCTGGTTGTCTGGGCCCCATCCAAGACCTATTCATGGTAGGCAGAATTAAGATGGCCCCAAGATTCCTGCCTCGGATATATACACCTTGTATAATTCCCTCCCCTTGCACATGGGTGGACCTGTGGCTGGCTTCTAACCAGTGGATGGAAAAGTTGAAGGGATTTTGCAGATGTAACTAAGGGCCCTAATCAGTTCACTTTGAGTTAATCCAAAGGGAGATTATCCCAGGTGGGCCTGACCTCCTCAGGTGTGCTCTTAGCAGAGGGTCTGGACCCAAGCTGCCATGGGTTCTACAGCTGCAAGGAAATGAAGTCTTCCAACAATTGCATAAGCTTGGGAGAGGACCCCGAGCCTCAGATGAGACACCACCTCAGCCGGCACCTTGATTACAGCCTTGTAAGACCCTGAGCAGAGGACTAAATTCAGCTATGCTCGGACTCCTGACGACAGAGAGATAATAAATGGGTGTTGTTCTAAGTTGCAAAGTTTGTGGTTAATTTTTATGCAGCCATAGAAAATGAATACGGCATTCCATTTTAAGGAATTACCAGGTGCTGTGGCCAAGACCCCTGTGTGTGTGTGTTTCTCTCTGTGTGTGTGTGTGTGTGTGTGTGTGTACATGGAGGTGGGGGATGATGAAGGGTGGGGGATGGAGCCAGGTGGGAAGGAGAAAACTACCTTGGAGGAAGTAATTGCCCTTCTTATGAGAGAGAAGAGCAGTTTGAGCAACATGCAGACCTGCCCAGTGCCCAGCCCTGAGAGCTGGAGGGAGAACATCGCCCCCAGTGTCAGGTCTTGGGAGGCTCCACCCTAGACAGAGGCCCCACTTCCACTGTCTTGCAGGTGGTGCTGGGGGCCAAATACTTGGAGGAAAAACACACCCTTTATAAAGATGCAAAGATTTTCTCACGTGAAGAGATGATGAGGTAGGATATTTTGAATTAATAGTCAGCTTTATTTTTAAAATCCTCTCTCCTGTATTCTTTCCTTCATTCAAACAGTCAGGATTTTTGTTTTTCATGCTCCGAGGAAAGGATGCCATGGGAGAAAGTGGAGAAAGCAGAGACTCCTTCTGGCTTTGGGGTGTCACACGCTCAGCCCATTGTGGGAGCCATGGAGGAGTTCGGGTGTAGAGAAAGGTTTGGGGGGGACCCAGGGGAGTAAGAGCAAATCTCTCCTGTCTGATTCCCTGAGAGAGGAAGGAAAGAGGTGGAAGCCCCAAGAAAGGGGCTGTTTGTCCTTTACTCTGGTGGAACTCCAGAGAGAAGGAAACAACCCCCCCAAAAGATCTGTGGGATTTGGGAGCAGAAAGGGTGGGAGCCCGAGCTGTGCGTCAAGCCCTAGAAAGATGGCCCGACCCTGGAGACATGTAAGTGTGTAGCTGGCCACCGTCTACACTGCTTGGCCCAACAAGAGATGCTCAAACAGTATTCGTCAACTGAAAGGATGAATACATTGTAAGCCCTCTACAAATTCTCCGGGAAGACTTTTTCACCAGCATCAGGAAAGCCGATGAGGGTCCATGTGATTCTAGCTCTGGGGTGAGGGCTCAGCTATTCACCACACCTGACAGCCCCCAGGCATGGAGAGGCCCTGCTGCCCAGATGTGGACCCAGGGGGCCCAGAGTTCTGACCCAACGAGCCAAGTCAGCTAAGCCTTATGCCCAGGGCATGGCCTCTCCCTGCCGTGCTCCCTGCCTGGGACCACCCGGTCCCTGGCCCCTTGGACTCTGTCTAGGAAGCTTGGAGGGGTGGTTACGTGGCTTCTCAGACCTGAGCCCTTATGGGAGCTGCCCCCTTGTGCAGCTGAGCTGAGAATCAGGGAAGCAGCATCATTTCCTCACCTCTCCTCTGAGTTAACTTGCCCCAAGGGGTTCGTAAGAACTCCATTTAATTGGTCGTTGGGCCCAGAGAGCCCCTTTTATCATACTTTGTGTCAGGCCTACCCCTGGAATCTGAAGAGGTCTTTGGGTGCTGGCAGCACCAATTTTTATCCATTATTTTTTCTGTTATGGATGATGCTTTTCCACACTGGAGTCAGACAGAGGTCGGCTTGAGCCCAGCTCATGAAGACAAGCGCTGGTGCTTTTGCTGGTTCTAGGGTGGCATCTGTGTCATTAATACAACATATTCAGGGTGTCTACCCGCTGCCTGGGAGCTCTGAGAATGTGCAACATTTAAAGGTATTTGGAATACCTTTGGACTACTTAATTAGAAGGAAGGACACCAGAGGGCTGTAGGCATGCTAGAGGCAAGGATTGAGGACCAGTGTCTGGAACCATCCAGGGCTGAGTTCAAATCCTGCTTCTGCCCCTCAGCTGCTGTGGGACCTCAGGAGAGATTTGTACATTCATGGACCTTGGATATCTCAGTTGTTCTGACTTCTTATCACTGTTATGAGAATCGAAGGATATGATGATCGTGGTACTTGCTGAGCATTTTTGTAAGCCAGGTAGTGGTTCAACCACTCAAGACGGGTTTTCAGGACTTCCCTGATGGTGCAGTGGTTAAGAATCTGCCTGCTAATGCAGGAGACACAGGTTCAAGCCCTGGTCTGG
Organism: Phocoena phocoena; assembly: GCF_963924675.1. NCBI lineage: Eukaryota > Metazoa > Chordata > Mammalia > Artiodactyla > Phocoenidae > Phocoena > Phocoena phocoena. The sequence continues at coordinate 34,130,479 of NC_089233.1, read as the reverse complement.
GAAGATCCCACATGCTGCAGAGCAACTAAGCTTGTGCACCACAACTACTGAGTCTGTGCTCAAGAGCCCACGAGCCACAACTACTGAGCCCTCATGATACAACTACTGAAGCCCACGCTCCTAGTGCCCGTGCTCCGCAACAAGAGAAGCCACTGCAATGAGAAGCACGCTGATTGCAATGAAGAGTAACCCCTGCTTGCCTCAACTAGAGAAAGCCTGAGCGCAGCAACGAAGACCCAATGCAGCCAATAAATAAATAAAAAAAATAAATTTATATATATATTAACAAAAGACGGGTTTTCAGCTGGGGGCCAATTTGTCTCCCAGGCAGCTTTGGGCAATGTCTGGGGACATTCTTGGTTGTCACCGTGGGAGGAGGGGGCACTCCTGGCACCTAGAGGATAGAGACCAGGGATGCTGTCCAACATCCCACAGTGCACAGGATGGCCCCCACCATAGAGAACCATCTGGTCCCAAATGTCAGTAGTGCTGAGGCTGCAAAACCCGTTTTAAAGCAGTGACTCTCCACCAACTCAATAAATGGCAGGTCGGTTATAAATAAGGGGGACAGAGGAATATGTTTTTTCTATAAGGGGTGAATTAAAAAGAGTACCTTATGTATATAAATTTTGTTATTTATAGGCAATACATCCACATGGTCCAAGATCTAAAAGGTACACAGGATGTACAATCCAAAGTCTCCCTTCTACCTCGTCCTCTTCCTGGAGGAATCAGTGTTACCAATTTCTTCTTTTTAGAGGTCCTCTGTGCATCTATAAGCAATTGTATGCACATATATACACACACACATGTGCATGCTACACATATTCTTTGCATCTTGCTTTTGTCACTTAATCCATCTTGGAGATAACTTCCTACTGGACACAAAAAGCTTCCTCAGTTTTTCTTTTAAAGGTGACAGAGTATGCCATTCTATGCATGTCCAGTATTTTACTTAACCACTCCCCTCTGGATGGATAGTCACGTTGTTTCTATTTTCTTTTGCTCTTACAAACACTAATGTAATGAATATCTTTGTATGTACATCATTTTCCACCAAGCAAGTATGTAATGGTAGGATAGAGTCCTACAAGTGGAATTGCCAAATAAGAAAGTTTTGTGCATTTGTAATTGTATGGGATGTTGTCAAATTACGCTCCACTGAAGCTGTACCTGTTTCCATTCCCTGCTGGCAGTGAATGTAGGAGAGGTGTTGGGGGGATTTTGTAATTTAAAAAATTTGCTCTCACTGTTTGTATCTTCTCATCAGAAGCCTTCTGGGAATAAATAAAAGGTGAGTGTGCCTTACCTTACAATATTTTGTGCCCATTGTATTTTCAGCATTCAGGGACCCAGAGTCTGTCCATGGGAGATCTTTTAAGTGTTATGAAGTTAATGCCCCTGGGAAGTGGCGTTCGCTTTCTCCAGAAAAGGGCTCTTTAGTTCCTGCTTCCTGGTGCTATTAGTTCCCGAATGACTTGCCTCTCAAAGAGTTTACATGTAGGAAAATCTCTCTCAGCAATCTCTCTCTGAGTGGTTGCTCAGCTTTATTTTTTGAGTTTCTGATTCAAACGCAACTTTGAGAGTCAGGTGGAAGTGATGAAAACCTCTTCCAGCAAAAAGGCACTGGCGGTTTGCCCATCATGTCAGAGGTTCCTAGAGCTGCCCTCGGACCCCAGTGAGTGGCTCTCTGGGTGGGGGTGAGGTTCATGCTACCAGCACCCTTCCTTGCCCTGCGAGAGGGGTCTGCAGATTCCCAGCTCAGAACTGGGCAGAACCAGTTTTGTGTGGCCAGGGGCACCCTTGTTCCTAGACTGGCTTCTCCTTTCCCACTTTCTGACCGAGTGACTGGTCAGTTACTCAGCCTTGCTGAGTCATCGTTTTCTCACCTGTGGACGGGGACAGTGCTTGCTTTGCAGTATCGTACTGGTGATAATGGAGGCAAAGCACCTGGCACAGGCCCTGCATCAGGCTCACATTTGAGAAATGGAAGCTAATGTTAGTCTTATTATAGTGGAATCCTTTGTATCCTGACTGCCTCCTTTTCTTATTTTTTTTCCTTTTCTTCCCCCATCCTCAAAGATTTTTATTTAATTGTTATGTGGTAGGGCCAAGTATTTTTATTTTTTAAAAAATTAATTAATTAATTTTTTGGCTGTGTTGGGTCTTTTATGCTGTGCACAGGCTTTCTCTAGTTGCAACGAGCCGTGGCTACCCTTCCTTGCAGTGCGTGGTCTTCTCATTGCGGTGGCTTCTCTTGTTGCAGAGCATGGGGTCCAGGTGCGCAGGCTCAGTGGTTGTGGCTCGAGGGCTCTAGAGCACGGGCTCAGTAGTTGTGGCACACGGGCTTAGTTGCTCTGAGGTATGCTGGATCTTCCCGGACCAGGGCTCGAACCCATGTCCCCTGCATTGGCAGGCGGATTCTTAATCACTGCACCACCAGGGAAGTCCCTATTCTCAAATTTTTATTGGAGTGTAGTTGATTTGCAATGTTGTGTTAGTTTCAGCTGTACAGCAAAGTGAATCAATTATACATATACATATATCCACTCTTTTTTTTTGCAGTACACGGGCCTCGCCCTGTTGTGGCCTCTCCCTTTGCGGAGCACAGGCTCCAGATGCGCAGACTCAGCGGCCATGGCTCACGGACCCAGCCGCTCTGCGGCACGTGGGATCTTCCCGGACTGGGGCACGAACCCGTGTCCCCTGCATTGGCAGGCGGACTCTCAACCACTGTGCCACCAGGGAAGCACTTCTTTTTTTTTTTTTTTTTTTTTTTTTAAGATTCTTTTCCCATATAGGCCATTACAGAGTATTGAGTAGAGTTCCCTGTGCTATACAGCAGGTTCTTATTAGTTATCTGTCTTATGTATAGTAATGTGTAAATGTCTTTCTGCCTCTCTTTTAGATTGGAATCTCTTTATTTGCTTAGTGGCAACTGAGATTCTGGAACAATCACATTCCTTTCTGTCACAAAGACCTTGTACATGCTGTTCCCTCTGCCTGGAATGCTTTTCCTTCCTCTGGACTCCTGAGGTCTCTTTCACTCACAGCTCAACTGCCCCTTCCTCAGAGAACCCTTCCCTGCCTCTCTGAGTTCAAGTCAATTTGCCCTTGCTGTTTTCTCCTGGAGAAGCTCTTCTCTTTCTTCTTGGTGCCTCTCTGACTTGTAATGACATCTGTTGGTGTGTTTACTTGTCTAATGTCTGTCTCCCCTGTTGGATAACATGCTTCAGGTGAGCTGGAGGGACCAGCTTAGGCAAAGGCCCTGAGGCTGGTGGGAGCTGGTTGGAGGCCCAGGCAGGGGACCTTTGTGATCTGGAGGGAGCTTGTGAGGGGAAGAGAGATGAGAGAGGTCAGGAGAGAGCAGGTCGGGGGCCAGGCCATGGGGACCTTCTGGATCACTGAAAGACAAAATTTGAATTCTCTTCAAAGATCATATGTGTCCCTCCAATGCACCAGTATTAAGCAGGGGAGTAACCTCATCTAACTGATTACTTTAAACTTTAATGTTTTACTATTTTTATAAAATTCTTTTAATGATTTACTTTTTAAAAAGATCACCGGCCACGATGTGAAAGGCAGGGTGGAGGGTAGGTGGAGGGTAGGGTGAGCCCGGACTTTGGGGAGATCCCTTAGGAGGCTGCAGCCATGGTCCCCATTCTGCCTGCAGGCCATGGGTTCTAGAAACAGCCCTGTGCATCCCTTAGTATTCTAAGCTAGTGCTTCTTCCGGGGGTGACCCCAAGTGGCATTGGCTGCTTGGGTCTCCCCAGAGATGACTGAGAATCAGCTCTGTTTCGGGGAACTACGGATGCGGGGTTTCCGCCCACATCATGGCCTGGCTGCAGGGCGGAGCTTACCTGAGGTGGTGGTGAAGTGAGACGGGGAGGTCATTGTCATGAAGGGCGGTGTGAGGTACTTGGCCTTCACGCCCTCCTGGCCAGGTGGTCCATGTTGGGGGTGTCCATGTCCTGGTCGTAGTCCTAGCGGAACCCATGAAAGGAGATCAGCAGCAGCTTGTGGAAGCTCTTCCTCCTGGGATGGGGTGGCAGCCGGCCCAGCCCAACAGGACGGGCAGCAGCAATGCGAAGGCCCTGGGCCCCGTCATGTCCCCAGTGCCTCACACGCTCATATCGCTGAGTTCACGGCCTGCTCCCACTTTCTCTCTTTTTTTTTTTATCTGCAGTTGATCAAAGTCCACATTGATAATTCTGCTCCAGCTCTGCTGTGGATTAGAACACCTGGAGCGTAACGAGTTGGCACGTTCGACGTGATGGAAAAGTTCTGGAGGTGGATGGTGGTGGCGGCTGCACAGCACTGTGAATGCACTTAATGCCACTGCACTGTGCACTTTAAAAAGGTAAAAAATGCTAAATATTATGTGTATTTTACCACGATAAAAAAAGACAAACAGTGTGAAATATTTTGGACTCTTACACGAATTCCACTATTGTGAACATTTGGAGAACAAATTAGATTGGAACTTTCCTTTACTCAATATAGCCTGTTTTTATAGGGAGAAGAAATTACTGTTCATTATGACTATGGAAACAGCCACTGTGGATTGAGTGCCCAGAGGGCTGGGAACTGTATATGCATCATCTATTCTATCCCATTTAATTTTTTTGAAACCCTAGAAAGATTATTAGTTGAAAATTCCCTATAAGAATTACAAAAAATCATTGTGGTCCAATAACAATAAAATTTACCATTTTTTATAGGTCAGAAACTTGGTTCTGTATAAAGAAAGGAAGAACATCAAAGAAGGAATAAGTAAAGGTAAATGTAAAATTAAAACTTTTGTTTTCCTTCTTTTTAGTTGATCTAACAGGTAATAGTTTGTTCACACTAGTAATAACAACAATGTATTTAATTATGTATATATCATATGTATGTGTATATATGTAAGTAGAGAAATACTTAACGTAAATCTAACAAAATACATAGATACATATGAGATCTGTATGAGGAAAACTAGAAAACTCTGTTGAATGAAATCAAAGAACTAAGTAAATGGAGAGATGTTTCATGTTCATGGATGGGTAGGCTTAGTATCATCAGAATGTCAGTTCTTCCCAACTTAATCTATAGATTCAATGCAGTCCCAATCAAAATTCCAACATTATTTCATGGCTATTAACAAGCTGATTCTAAAGTTTATATGGGGAGGCAAAAGACCATTCTACTCTTGTTTGTATGAGTTCAACTTGCCATTTCTTTTTTCAGGTTCCACATATAACTGATATCATGCAGTATTTGTCTTTCTCTGATTTATTTCATTTAGCATAATGCCCTCCATGTTCATTTATGTTGTTGCAAGTGACAAGATTTCCTTCTTTATTAAGGGTGAATCATATTTCAGTGGTGTGTGTGTGTGTGTGTGTGTGTGTGTATGTGTGTGTGTGTGAGAGAGAGAGAGAGAGAGAGAGAAAGAGAGAGTATCACATTTTCTTTATCTGTTCATCCATCGACAGGCCCTTAGGTTGTTTCCATACCTTAGCTGTTGTGAATAATGCTGCAATAAACATGGGAGTTCAGATCTCTCTTTGAGATTAAAAAAAAAAACATTTTAATCATTTGCAAGTGGACAAATTTAGTGACATTTAGTACATTCACAGTGCTGTGCAACCATTACCACTATCTAGTTTCAGACTATTTTCATCACCCAAAAGGAAACTTCATACCCATTAACAGTCACTCCTCATTCCTCCCTCCCCCAGCCCCTAGCAACCACTTTTCTCCTTTCTGTCTGTTTGGATTTACCTATTCTGGACATTTCATATAAATGGAATCACATAATATTTGGCCTTTTGTGTCTGGCTTCTTATAATGAGCACCATGTTTTCAAGGTTCATTCATGTTGTAGCATGTGTCAGCACTTCATTCCATTTCATGGCTGAATAATATTTTTATATATCCATTCACTGGCTGATGGACATTTGGGTTGTTTCCACCTTTTGGCTATTGTGAATAATCTGGCTGTGAACATTTGTGTATGAGCTTTTGTTTCAATACCCTCTGCTTTCCACTTACGTTTTTCAACATATTTATGAGATGGTTTTTACTTTGTAGCTGAATAAACAGTGCAGAGAGGCTGTAGAACCTCTCCAAGGCCACACAGCAGAAGTAAGGCTGGGACTATAATTTTAATACTTGGCTACACATTTGCTGCACACAGGGGTTTAAATTCCCCAAGGGAATAGGCTTAAGCATCCACCCATCCACCCCACATTTATTGAGCACATACTATGTGTCAGGTGCCAGAGGCACAGAAGTATAGATGTCAAGGTTGCCTGTGGGTGGCTCAGAGTCCAGGGGACAGGCAGACAAATAAGGTGGGTCCTGCCAGAGGTGTGAATGGGAGGTGACACAGGAGAACAGGGAGAGGGTCCTAACGGAGAAGCCAGGAGGAGGAGGGCTCCCTGGAGGAGGTGGTGCTAGAATTGAGTTTTGCAGGCTGGGAAGAATTAGCCTGTTGGAAGCATCTTCACTCAGCCGCTCATCCAGATATGACAGCAATCTCCTAACAGATCTGCCTGTGGCTGCTTTCTACAGGTACATGGATGACATTTACCTTTGCAGCTTTGGAGAGATCTGTGAATTGTATAAAGATGTCATCAGTGGGTTTTCTAGTGACAGGAGGTGACAGTCTGCCTAGGTTTTCAGGTGAAGTTTTCAGAAGGTTTTTATCTTGGTGTGGGTGGACTGTGGGCTGGATATCAGACCCAGAGGAGATGACCCATTTCCCTCTTCCTGAAATTGCCTGATAATTCTGTTCCAAGTATTTGCTTAGGTTGAATTTTTGGGGTGAGGAGGTGGTGTGTCAGGGGTGCTCCATTTTGTATTTGCATAACTTGGCCTCTCTTATTAATTAGCACGGTGTTTTGCTATAAAAGGGAATTTTGTAGAATTTTGTGATGAGTATGCAGCGAAGCAGTTGAGGGTATTTTGCAGCTTGCAGGCCTGGGCTCACATCTCTGCTCTGGGCTTACATTTTACACTTGGGGCAAATCTCATAACCTCTCTGTGCCTCTGTTTCTTTCTCTGTAAAAAGGAGTAATGATATATTTCCTGAGGTTGTGAGGCTCCAATGAGATGATGCATGTTGACAGGAATGCTTACTGCTCATGGGATATCCACATGCACCCCTTCACTTCCCAGTCCCCTTGTAATCGTGGGCCATGTGTTTTGAGTGGAAGCCACATCTATGACTTCTGGCCTGAAGCTTTCAAGGGCTGGTGCATAACCATCTCACCCTCTCATCCCCTGCCACAGTAAGTGTGGAAGCCTTGCATTGAGATGGTAGAGTCTCCATCATCCTGGGTCTCTGAGTGACCAAATAGAGCATAGTCCCCAGCTAACTCGTGGTGGACATGGAATGTGAGAAGTCAGCCTCTGTTGCCAAGCCACTGAGATTTTGGGGTTAATTTGTTATTGTGGCATAACCTAGTCTATCCTGGCTAATGCAGCAGGTAAGCACTTACATGGGTCCTTAGTACTGGTAAGTGCTCAACAAATGTTAGTTACTTTCAGTACAATAATAAATTGCTACCGATAGTTTCTTTATCTGATCTAATGATGCCAATATGCTATTTTGTGCTTGGACAAATTGGACTTGTCACTCCTTCTGACACGTGGAAAAGACAGATGATTGAGGGCCAATAAAACATCATTATCTTTAGTTTGCATCCCTGGATACCCTTGGTGGCAAAGAACAACATATGCTACTCTGGGGAAGCCAGGCTTGGAAGGGAGCTGTTGTTACCAGGATCAGGACTGTGCGAGGCCAGGCGTTCTTTGGTCAGGAGAGAACTCTGAGTCCCTGGTATGTAGATTCTCCAAGGGAATGTGAATACTGGTACTAAGTAGTTTGGCTCTTTGGGAATTGTATATTAATCACTTAGGCCCTTTTAGGGACAACACATATATATCTCAATATTCTGGAAAAACATAAAAACACATAAAAAACAGCCAGCAGTCATGCAGCAATCCACCATGGCCACTGAAACTTCCCCAAAGTGCAACATTTTGTGTAATCAACAGAGCTTAGTGGAGGTGGCTAGCTAGAGAGAATTCTAATTGTAGTCACTATAATGCTTATGGTCACAGCATTGCAGTGTATCTTGGTTTCTCTTTGGTGAGCTCTGGTTTGGAAGGTATAAATCCATCATCTGTTTTAGCAAATGTTTATTGAGCACTTTGGATGGGGTGGAAGATGAAATATGGAGGAGAGAGTAAGTCTCTTCCTGGCCACTATGTTTTCAAGCTGTCCTAGTACTCAGCAGTGGGTCATGCAGGCTTGAGGGTCCCACAGTTCCAGAAGCATCTCCCATCCATGCCATTCTGGACTAGATTCTTCTTTGCCAGCCCAGTAGATCCGTCTCTGACTCTTACTTTCTTTTGCATGGCAGTTATATCAGTCACTGGGAATTGTTACAGAAGTGCAGTGCATTTTGTGAAACTTACAGTTGATCAAGAATCCCATTAAACTTTGTTAAGAACTCTACATGTTTATGACATAGTTACTAGAGTGGAGATGGAGAAATTTCCAAACACATTATAGGAATCATCCCAACAGAAGGTAATAGTCAGAACTCTTGGTTGCAAGTGACAGAAACCCACATCTTACTAGTGTAGGTAAGAAAAGGGACTATGCTTTAGTCTGGTTTGCCCTCAAAGAAGACCTGAGGGACTTCCCTGGTGGCACAGTGGTTAAGAATCCACCTGCCAATGCAGGGGACACAGGTTCGATGCCTGGTCTGGGATGATTCCACATGCCATGGAGCAACTAAGCCCTTGAGCCACAACTACTGAGCCTGTACTCTAAAGCCCGCGAGCCACGACTACTGAAGCCTGCATGCCTAGAGCCCGTGTTCTGCAACAAGAGAAGCCACCGCAATGAGAAGCCCGCTCACTGCAACGAAGAGTAGTCCCTGCTCACCACAGCTAGAGAAAGCCCGCGTGCAGCAATGATGATCCAACACAGCCAAAAATAAATAAATAAAACAAATAAATTTATATATATTAAAAAAGCAGACCCTGAAACAAGGATGGGAGTGCAAGTGGTTTATTTGAGAGGTTACTCCAGGGAGCACCCATAAGGGAGTGGGGAAGTGATTCAAGGAAGGGAAGAAGGCCAACATGGCGAGTTGTAGTCTGGGGGGCATGCAGTACTAGAATGGTGAGTACCAATGGGCTATGGGCATGGCATCTGCAAGAGGCCTTTTGAGGCATGATTTCCCATGTCACTGAAGTCATTCTGCAGAAAGACAGGGATGCATCTGGGCTGTAGGAACCAGGGACTCACACATTACCAGATCTCTCTCTCCATCTCTGTGTCTGCCTTTGTCTGCATATCACCTCAATTTTCTCTCACTGGGGACTGGCTTTCTCCATAAGGTGAGGAGTGTGGCCACAAATGCTCCTCTTTGTCTCACTCCAAAGTTCCTGTCATCACAGAGCATGTCTATATTTTCCCAGTTCCAGCTAGGAAAAACAAACCTGAGGGAAGAACTCTGATTGGCCTGTTTGGGTTAGATGCCCATCTCTGAACCAATCAACTGTGGACAGGGGGGCGGAGTCGTGTAAGAACATGGCAGCCCCCACCAGAGCCATGTGACTGGGGTAGGAAAAGGTGCAAGTCTCAATAGAAGGGAGGGGGCCGTAGGCTTAAAAAAAAAAAAAGATGTCTGTGATGAAAGGAAAGGATTAGGAGATGCATCCTGTTAAACCTGTTACTGATTGGGGCTTTGAACATTTTTTTGAATATAAAGTTTCACTGTGGTTCTTTCAGCATGATTTAGCAGAAAGGTAAAATCCTAGCATGAGCTGAACATTTCCTATAGGCAGGCTGTTGCTGTGGATTCAGATACTTATTGATTGATCCAAAGATCAATTACAATGCTTCTCAAGGGATGTAAACTCTGATAGGGTCTGCTTATGATGGGGCTGATGTCAAGCAAGAGGAGAACTGGCATGTAGGACACTCTAATTTCTTTCTTCCGTTGAGTACTGTCAAGTTTAGGTTCTGGCTGGCAGTGGATGCATCTGGAGGGATGGTTGCATATAAAGGATTGTGTGTGTGTTTATGTGTATGTTTGTTAGGTATTTTCCAAAGATGAGAGCAGCATCCCACAAATGCCCTTTTGCAGTGTGATTGCAAACGCCCCTTAAGAGGTGGCGTTTATTTCCCTCCTCTTGAACCTGGGCTGGCCTACGACTTGCTTGGACCAATCGAATGCGGCTGAAGTGAGGGTGTCTGATGTTTGGTCCTAGGCCTTGAGAGCCCTTGTAGCTTCTTATTTTTGCTCTCTTGGAAGCCAGCACCAAGTAAGCCCTGGATCTTCTGCTCAAGGGGCCATGTGGAGAAGGGCTCTGGAGGATGAGAGGGCACATGAAGAAAAACCAAGCTCCCAGCCACCAGCAGCACCATCTGCCAAGCATGTGTGTGAGGCCATGTTGACCTTCCAGCCCAGCTGAGCCTCCAGCTGCATGTAGACACACAAGTGAGCCCATCGCACAGAATCATGAGAAATAACAAATTATTGTGGTTCAAAGCTATTAAATTTTTTTTTTTTTTTGCGGTATGCAGGCCTCTTGCTGTTGTGGCCTCTCCCGTTGCGGAACACAGGCTCCGGACGCGCTGGCTCAGCGGCCACGGCTCACGGGCCCAGCTGCTCCGCGGCATGTGGGATCCTCCCAGACCAGGGCACGAACCCGTGTCCTCTGCATCAGCAGGCGGACTCCCAACCACTGCGCCACCAGGGAAGCCCGCTACTAAGTTTTGAGTGTAATAGAAATAGCCCACGAGGGTGTGAGCATGTGGCGTACACAATTCCCATCTGCTGAAGATCCATGAGTTCCTAGGATCCAACCCAGAGCCAACTTATGTCCTCAATGTCCTTGTTTGAAACTTTTATGAAAATTTTCTTTAAAGACAATATTTTTAGAGCAGTTTTAGGCTCACAGCAAAATCAAAAGAAGGTACAGAGATTTCCCATATATCCTGTGCCCTGCACATGCACAGCCTCCCCCATTATCAACATCCCCACCAGAGTGGGACATTTGTTACAATTGATGGACCTAACACTGGCACATCATAGTCACCCAAAGTCCATAGTTTTACAGTTCACTCTTAGTGTTGTACATTGTATGGGTTTGGAGAATTCCTATGAAATTTTCATAGATTTGGACCATCCTCAGGGAAATCCCAAAGCTCAGAAATTATTTTGCCTCCTGGAATCTTCCACATGTGGTTGAGCCTTAGCAATTCTTAAGAAGGATCTGAAATGAAAGAAAAATTTAAGAAATGTATTCCTGTGGCTTCACTTTGGCAAGGTTCATGTTGAGTGTTCAGCTAAGTGCTCGTGTTAATAAGCCAGATAATGTTTTCCAAGACTGCTATGGCCTCAGGGTTGGCAGGATTCGAATGGCCTCCCGGCATCTCTGACATACCTATAAGGGTTGGATTCAGCTGGAATGGACCCAGGTCTCTTTGGGCTAATATGCTATTTCCTTAAGGCAAATGCCACGTCATATCCCCTCCTAGAAATTTCCACAAATACAACCCCAGAAACATTGACAGAATATTGCTTTAACTGAAGATTTCAGGAGAACATAGAAGAGGTAATGTCACACATCACATGGTTAAACCTCCATCTTTTGTAAAGTTCCTCACTATATGGCCACGTCACTCTGTCCTTCCTCCCCATAATCTCTTCCTCTCTCTGCTCTCTAGCCACAGCCCTTTCTCCAACCACACCGTGCCTTTCAAAACCTCTTCAACTTGCATGCTTCCTTTGGCAAAATCTTTAGCAAACCTGCATGTCTCTGGGGGACCTTAGTCCACTTGACACATGTGGACATCCAGCGACATCATCTTCACTGCTCCAGGCAGCCCTTCTGGTGCGGATTCCATGCCTGCTGGAGAGCTCATCCTATCTTCAGCTGAACTCTTGTCTTGTAACTTCAAATCTGTTGCTCCTTGTTTGATATCTTGGGCCATACTAAACAAATCGAATTCCTCTTTCTTACAATAGATATTTGGAATACAGCCATATTTCCTCTCTTCTCCTCTTTCCCTCCCTTCCTCCCTCCCTCATTCCCTTTTCTTTCCAGAGCAGGGGTTGGCAGACCTTTTCTCTGATGAGCCAGATAGACCTTGTGTCCCTGACTGTCTCTGTCACAACTACTCAGCTCTACCACTGTAGCATGATAAGCAGCCATAGACAATATGTAAACAAATGGACATGGCTGAGTTCCAATAAAACTTTATTTGCAAAAACACACTGCAGGTCTCGTTTTTCCTGACCCCTTGCACTGGCATATTCTCTCTAGACTGAATATCTCTATCTCTTTTGACCATTGCTTATTTGTGTGGCTTTGATTTTATTCTCCATTGTGGCAACCATTTTCTGAATGCCTGTTAGTTTATCTCCCTTAAAATGTGGCCCTGAGGACAATATGCATACTCTGCAAATGTGATGACGTAACACTTTCTCCTGCTGCATTTTGAGCAGGAGAAAGAGAGCAGGAGTGACTATCACACTTGGAAACTCCAACTTCATGAAAATTTGGTGGGACATCTCTGTGAAGGATGTAAACCTATTCATCCACAGGCTGGCAGGAAAGAAACCAGAAGCATGATCTGTCGAGCGTGAATTTAATATTTGATGTACAGAGATCTCTGGCTTGTCTGATTGAGATTAGAAGGGGAGGTCTTGTCCACAGAAAATAATTTCTATCCCCAGGTGAGGAACCAGCAGATAATCGTGTGAGCAGATAATCGTGTGAACTTCCTGAGAACAAAGATGAGGGGAAACAGTGGTGTTAGAAGAGTGAAAAGGTCAATAATTAAGGCTACGACTGTGCTGGGAGAGGAGAAAGAAGAAATTAGACTGCCAGGTGTGAATAACAAGAAATCTGATTTAATTAGCAGTGCAGGACAGACACTGAAGGCTTCTTTATTCCTCTCATAATCAAAAGTTTTTGCTTAGACTGGGTGGGGGAGGAAAAGGCACGTATGTTGAGAATCCTGTTTCAGTAAGTATGGAAGGAGGATTTTGGAAAAGGTCTCAGAAGAAGGAGAGACACGTGGGAGCTCATTGGAAGTCCCCAGAGGCTGAGCCCCCTCTTGGCATGATGCAGGGTTGGGAGGGAGCGGGATGGCATTCAATCAGGTCTTTACTTGTCCAACACAGTCACCTCTTAAACGTTGGCTGTTCTCACAGCCTAGTCCAGACACTGTCCTCTGCTTTCTCTGGACTTGCTCCTAGGTTGGCCCTTCCATTTCCATAGCTTTAGCTGCCTCTCCTTGGCTGATGACCCTCAAAGGTCCATCTCTGTCTCCTTTGAATACCAGCTTAACACATCCAGTGTTTTTCTTTCTTTTTTCCGCTTGTCAGCAAAGTCAACATCTCATGCTTAACACGTCCAAAGCCAGCAAAGGCAAACTCTTTCTTTTCATCCTCCTCCCTCTCTGTGCCCCAGCCATGCCTTCCCCATTCCTTAAATAGCGCACTGGCTACCCAGCTGTTCAAGGCAGTAAACCAGGCATTGTCCTCTTTTCCCCTCTCCCATCAGCAAGTCCTGTGATTCTGAACTTTATCTCAACTTGTCTGTTTTCTCTATCTTTGCTGCCAGGACAGGACATCATATCTCAGCCGGGCTACGGCAGTGGTCTCCTAACTGGTTTTCCTGCTTCTGCTCTCAACCCTTAGCAACCCATTTCCCGCCTGGAAGCTAAAGGGATCTTAAGGTCCCTGCTTTGGCTTCCCACTGCATAGAGAAAAAAAGCCAGACCTTGGGTCTCCTTCAGGCTCCTGCCCACCTCTCCACCTCCTTCCTGCTTCCTCTTCTTTGCCTACTCTGCTTCAGTCACCCTGGCCTCCTTTTGGGTCTTTGGACTCAGCAATCTTTTTTCTACCCCAGAACCTGTTATTCTAGCCTGGAATGATTTTCCTCTGCTCCTCCCCAAACTAGCCTCTGCTCATCCTTTAAGTGTTAGCTTAAATGTCCACTCCATAGAGAGGTCTTTCCTGACCCCTTTTATGAAGAGGACTCTTTGTTATTCTCCACTTCAGCCTCTTGCTACTCTCATCATGGACTTTATTATTTTTTCTTTTTCTCCCCCAATAGCAATAAGCTCCTCAAGGGCCAAGGCACACCTACCTTGTTCATTGTTGTGTCACCAGCACCCAGCCCAGTGCCTGACACATTTCTGGATAAATAAGTCCAGAGTGAAGGGGTAAAAAAATGGAGAGTTACTTCTCTGAACTATAGATGATGAGATTAAACCTTGTGTTTTCCTTAGTCAGAAATTATGTGCAATTAGGCATACAATAAGTGATGATGATGACAACATCTGTGTCTTGCCTGATGTTCATCGCCAATCGCTAAATTAGTCAGTTGTGCCTCTTTTGACAGTTCTGCTTTCAATATAATTATTTGTTTCTTTTAACTTATGTCTGTTGGCTTTGTTTGGGCTCGTTAGCCTAACAAAGTGGCAGATTGTGTTGGTATTTGCTCTATTATTTACAATGTCATTAACTTTAAAAATGCCTTTGCTTTGGGTAAGAAGCCCTAGTTAGGACAGTGTATTAGTCAGGATGGTTTGGGTTATGCTGTTGTAACAACAATCCCCAAATCATAGTGGCTCAATACAGCAAGGTTTATTCTTGGTCATGTTATGTGTCTAGTGTATATCTGGGCATTTTGGGGATAGTGTGTCCATTGTTAGTCACTCAGGAGCCCAGGCTTTTGAAAGTTCCATCTGCATGTGTCTCCTTGATAACTAGCACAGGGGAATCCTACAGTCTCTTAAGTGTTCTACCTGGAAATGACATGAGTTACCTCTGCTCATGTTTCATTGGACAAAATAGATCACATGGTCATGCCTAACTTCCATGTGCCTGGAAGGAGAGCCAAAATATTTGTGAACAGCCTCATTGGCTGCTCCCATCAGTTACACAGAAGAACTCACTTAAATACAGTTACTTATTTGTGATTCCTCCCAAGTTCTGAAGCGAATTCTAATCCGTTAGCCTTCAGAAGATATGTTCATTTCCAAGCTCTTATTGGGCACTGTTTTGTTTCAGAATGTCAGACTTAAGACTGTTCTTGGAGGACAGTATGGTGTAATGGTTAAAAGCAGGGCTCTGATGTTAGTTTGCTTGGGTTCAAGTGCAATTTCTACTACTTGTTGGTTGTGTGATCTTTACCTTTTTATGCTTCATCAGTAAAATGGAGACAACAACAACAACAATAATATTATCATCTATCCCTATGGGGATATCCCAGTGATTGAAACATATAGGCTCAAAGTACTATTTATTATTAATATTGGTTTGGGGGGTTAGTTACTAAATTTTGTCAAAATTAGGAGTTCAGCAACTTTGAACATTTGGTTGGGATTTATCAAAGGAACAGGTTTCTGAAGAGTAAGAATTAGGGAGAGGGGCAAAACTTAGTTGGTGTTTTAAAGATTGTGGATTTTATTTGTACAGACTTGGGGCTGAGTTCTATCAAGTGCCAGATAGTGAGGCAGCCTTTGCTAAATTCCATTGCTTTCCTGGGCTTCAGCCTCATCTATAACAAATGGAGTTAAGAGCATCCATTTTTCAGAGTGAAATAAAGATGATTAAGTCAGAGGGAATGGAAGTAACTTCCATCGATGATCAAAAGTGTTAGTTTACTTCCATATTAAATTTCTATTACTGGGTAACAAATTAGCACAAACTTAGCTGCTTAAAATAGCACCTGTTTATTATCTCACTGTTTCCATGGGTCAAGAGTCTGGGCAGAGCTTAGCTGTGTCTCACAGGCTGTAATCAAGGTGTCAGTCAGGGCTGGGGTCTCATATGAGGCTTGGGGTATTCCTCCAAGCTTATTCAGTTTGTTGGCCAAATTCAGTTTCTGCGGTTGTAGGGCTGAGGCTCTCAACTCCTAGAGGCTGCCCCTCTCCACAGGCAGCTCACAGCATCACCCTCTGTTTCTCCTTGGAGGCCAAGGAGTGAATCTCTCTGAAACTTCACTTTCTTTAAAGGACTCCCCTGATTAGGTCAGGCCCACCCCAGGTGATCTGTCTTTTAACTCCTGGTAGACTGATTAGGGACTTTAATTACATCAGAAAATCCCTTCCCCTTTGCCACGTAACCTAATCACAGATTCTGACCACACTCAAGGAGAGATTATACAGGACATGGACAACAGAGGGTGGGAATCTTGGGGGCCATCTTAGGATTCTGCCTACTGAAACTTCCTTCCTTCCAGATGAGCAGATGTTGGTGGGGGAGGAGGGGTTTTCACAGATGAGCACGTCCCAGAGGTTGAGAGAGCCTGGTGTTGGCCTAGGATGGAGGAGGCTGAGAGGTAAGTGTGAAAAACTTTGTCCAATTTGTGCTTTGTTGGGGCCGTGCTTTCCTAACCAACCACAACCAAGGTAAGACCCGGTTGTTTAGATTCCTTTTCTCTCTTCCTCCTGAGGCAGTGTCTGCAGTCCCCTAGCTCTCCCCCTCCCAACCTAAGACCCACGAGCCATGAGCTGGAATCATGAGGTGCCATGATCAGAGATGCAGGTGAGCAACAGGCGGGACCACAGGAACAGAGCAACACCCTTGATGCTTCTTCCCAATGGTTCCGCAGACTGCCAGCAAAGGAAAACAAGTCTCGGATGAAATAAAATCCAGAGAGAAGACGAATTTTAAGTGGTGATTTTTTTTGGAATCTACCAGATGTCAGAGGCTCTTTGAAACAACACAAATGCTGTCTCAGTTCCGTGGAAGGAGGCCCAGAGAAGTGGTGTGAGTTTCTGAGAACCAAATTACCAACCACCTGTGCAGAAAAACAGTCTCTTCGTGCTCACGGGGCCGTGGGGTACACTTGATAACAAGTGATATAGTAGTCAAGGTCGGCTAGACATAAAAAGCCACTAACCCTGAGGTCTCTAGGTTCTTCTCAGCCAAAGCTTGAGTGTAACGAGGTCATTGCCAGGGAGCAAGCTGAGAGGGTCACTTCGAGACCGCTTTGGACTGGCCTGTGACAGATGCCCACAGCTCTCCTAATGGAACTGCAGGGAAGGAAATACCTGGTGACGTCTTGATCAGCCCCAGAGCCCCCTTCCCTCACTCTGCAAATGCAGCTCCTTCTGGGCTTTGAAACACACTCAGTACTTGTCAATAGCTGCCCCACGGAAGGGACGGAAATTACTTGCTTGTACATCACTGCCAGGCAGGATGGGGAAGGACCCTCCTCTCTCAACAAAAAGGGTGGCATGATAGAGTAAGGTGGAAGGTCAGTTTGGATTATGAAGTATTCTTAGAATTGATGCAGCTCCAAAGGAGGAGGGAGGGCCCCAGCCGGCCTGGGTTGGGAATGACATTGATAAATCCGGTGTCACCCATGGGATACAGATTAGAAGAAGCCTTTGTCCTCACCCGATGCTAAATGGGCTGCCTGTGTGATGAACTAATATTCAGAGTGGGGAAACAATTGCAAAAGCCCACGTATCATCGAGCTTGTTGATAAATGTTAATGAGACAGGAGCAAGCACTGAGATGGGGCAGTATTGATTAAGAAAAGAAATAAAAAGTGCCGAGCAGTTCCTGACATTTTGTTTAAAGTGTCTCTTGCCACAGCATACAATCCTTGTAAACCTTTGCTGTGATACATGTTATTGTCTCCCCCTCTTCTTCCCTGCTCTCTGCCTTCCATTCATTCTGTTGCTCATCCATTCATTCATTTAAGAAATATCTGAGTTCCTACATACATATCCACATATACACATAGTGCTACATACTAGAGTGAAAATAGTGGACAAACTCCCTCTGGGAGTTTATGGACAGTGGTAGGAGAGATACTCTAAAAGGCAACTTCAAGGCATGGCATATAGCTTGGGAAAAGACAAGGACCCCTTAATGGGGGACTTGGGGTGAGAAGGCTTCCCAGGGGAAGTGATGGCTGGACTGAGACTGAGATGGGGGCCTGGAGGAGGAATGCTGAAAAGCATCCCTGCAAAGGGTCAGGGGACAGAGCTTCCCAAGGTTATGGTGGGCATCTGGGATGGGCAGGGAGAAGGGTAAGAAATGAGGCAGAGGGAAGTGTGGTTAGTAGTGTACACAATGGGTTAAATTGTGTCCCCTGAAAAGATATGTCCGAGTCCTAACACCCGGCACCCCTGAATTTGGCCTTATTTGGAAATGGGGTCTTTGCAGATGCAATCAAGTTAAGGTGAGATCATACTGGATTGGGAGCAGGGAGTTCTAATCCAATGACTAGAGTCTTCACAAGACAAAGAAGAGGGAGATGTAGATCTAGAGACACAAAGATACAGGGAGAAGGGAATGTGCGATAAAGGCAGAGACTGGAGTGATGCAGCTACAAGCCAAGGATGTCAAGGCTCGCCAGGAGCCACCAGCAGCTGGAAGAGGGAGGAAGGAGTCTTTCCTAGAGTCTTCAGAGGGAGCACAGCCCTGTTGGCACCTTGATTTTGGACTTCTGCATCCAGAACTGTGATAGAATTAATTTCTGTTGTCTTAAGCCAACTTGTTTTCTATAGCAGCCACGGGAAACCAACAGAGGGGTGGAACGTGTGTGGGGAACATACCTGTTCCTCCAGTTTCTACGAGGAGGAAAGCCATGTAAACACCAGAAATGTGATATCGGGAGTTGCCGACTCCATTGCCCACAGGGCTGGATGGGGCTGGGGGCAAACAGAGGCCCCACCAGGAGGTACAGCCACCCCTCTGCTTCGGTTGACTGTGCCGTATGGTATGATTTTTTAGTAGAAGTTAGAAATCAGATTTTTAAAAATACGTGGAAATCCTCATTTAAAAATATTGGCAGAGGGCTTCCCTGGTGGCGCAGTGGTTAAGAGTCCGCCTGCCGATGCAGGGGACACGGGTTCGTGCCCCGGTCCGGGAAGATCCCACATGGCGCGGAGCGGCTGGGCCCGTGAGCCATGGCCGCTGAGACTGCGCGTCCGGAGCCTGTGCTCCGCAACGGGAGAGGCCACAACAGTGAGAGGCCCGCGTACTGCAAAAACAAAAAAAAAAAACAAAAATATTGGCAGCTAGTTAACAAAAATGTAAAAACTGTGCAGGCAAAACCAAACAGGTGTGCAGCTCTGATTTGGACTGTGGTCTAACCATCTGAGACCTCATGAGAGAAGTTTAAAAGTAAGTGAAATTATCTATGTAAGTTGCCAAACACAATTCTGTTTGTTTTGGGACAGTATAAAATTGACCAATTTCCCATTAATATGGAAAAAAACATATACTGGAGAAGAGCTGGGTGCTATCTCCAGGGAGACCTGAAATGAGCCTCACAGAGACAGCAGAGGTCTATTATCCCCCCACCCCCAAACTTTCTGAGGCAGCGTCCTTCCATATGAAGAGAATTTCAGGCCCTATTCTGAGGACAGTGGGACCTCAGACTTTAATGTGTACATACAAATTGCATAAGGATCTTACTAAAACGCAGATTCCAATTCAGTGGGTCTGCGGGGGCGGGGGAGGGGGCTGAGGTTCTGCATTTCTGAAGAGATCCTGAGTAGGTGCTGATGACGATGCTGCTGGCCAGAGGACCTCGCTTAGAGCAATAAAGTTTTCAAGGCACTGTGCACTTCAGAGGAGAAATTCCTCAGCTCTGGCATGCATTGAATGTAGCCTGTCTGCCTACTGTCTGGAGACAGATGGGGGGATAAGCAGAAAAGGTGGGAACTACCTTCACTTTCAGATGCAGGGGGTAGGGAGAGTCGCTCAAGGTGACAGAAAGGTTTGGGAGAGGTTCTTCTTGCTGCCTTTGGCTCAGGAGATGGAGCGGGAAAAGAGTGAGTCTGATAGAGAGGAAGCAAAGGCACCTGGGGAACCAGCTGCCCTCCCTGGACCAAATTTTGAGTTCGTCCTGGTGGAACACTGCTCTCTCTCTTTCTCACCCAGGCCTGTGGCGTCTGGCCTCTCTTCTCCTGCAAACATTTTTCTTTGCATTCCTGGAAAAATTGGACCCACAGACTGAATCCACCTTGGGGCAGTTTAACTTGCGTGACCAGCACTTACTCAGCAGATAATCACCAGCCTCATTAACCTTGGCTCATTCTCAAGAGGGTTTTTTTTTTTATCGGGGGGAGAGTTGGTGGTAGTTGTGGTGGTGGTGGAACTTATGAATTATTCTTTGATAATTTCTGGAGTATGTCGGGAGCGGGTCATTAATTTTGTTGAGTCAACACAGCTGGTGTTCCAAGACCTGTTTGTTGGTGTTGTTGATGTGTGCATGTATGTGTATCATGTGAGGTCATATGTACACATTTGTTTTAAAAGCTGACTAGTGACCTCTCCCTGGAGGCGTCTCTTACCCACCTGGTTTTGCCAGGAGATATGAAAACTAATGCCTTGGGTTCTATTAGCATTGTGTTTCTCAAAACAGGGTCCTTTGTCCACCTGCATCAAATCACCTGGAGAGTGTGCTAAGGTGCAGATTCCTGGGCACCACGAGGGACCTGCTATATTAGAATCTCTGGTGCTGGAGCCCAGGAATCTGCATTTTTCCAACCCTCCCTGGTGACTCTGATGTACAGAATCTGGAGAATCACTGCTGTAGGTGAGACTCACAGGGTTCCTTCTGCATGTCTGCTGGGCCATCCCACCTACCTTTGGGTGGTTGTCTTGATTATACTTGTATATTACAAAGCACTTGTGTTTCTCCCGGATCACTGGGTTGACGTTCTAAATGAACACTGTGGCCCAGTGGAGTGACCTTTGCTGCTCACATTCATGTCCTCATGTTCTGTCGAAAGCCCTGGTTATCAGCTGGGTACTCCCTCAAGACCCCACAGCTTGTAGGTGGTGGAGTCAGCATTCCACCCCCGGCAGCCTGGCTTTGAAGTCTGCTCTCTTGTCCACTATAGCATGTGGCTGTTGCAGACACTCCTTTGTACACAGAGCTTCTTCTTGCACCCATGACCACCTGCTTGCTTAGCTGTGTGGGGGTAGACCAGATGTACCAGGAAGTTACCACACCGGAAACATCCTCAGCCAACCACAGGCAGCTTCCTTCCAGAACCCATCTTCCTTCCACTTCAGGAGACAAGGTTCTGAGACTCGCGCCAGGTCGTTTCCCTGAGTTTCCCAGTGTGACTGAGCCCCAGTTGCCCATAGTAGAGACCTGCTCCTCACACCTCCTGTATTGGCTTCCTCACTGTCTCACATTCCTACTCGCCAGTCGTGCTTCTTAGGATCACCTCCCAGATCAACTACTTGTACCCAAACCCTTATCTCAAGGGGTCTGCTGGGACATCGTCTGCTTAAACTGCCTTAAGCATATCATCTCATTTAATCTTCACATCAACCTTGCCCAGTAGGAACCATCATGCCCCACTTTATAGATGAAGAAATGGGGCTTAGTGAATTGAAGCCACTTGGCCAAGCCAGGACTGGAACCCAGGTCTGTTGGCACCAATGCCCAAACTCTCAGCCTGTACTTTGTACGGTGTTTTTAGGTAAGTGGTGGGTGGTATGTGGCGTGTGTTGGGTTGGGTGAGTTCTGATCTTCTCTTGCCACAACCACCCCCCTCCAAGCTGAGAGGGCATTCATGGTGCACCTCTTTAAATTTACAGTATGGGTAGAGAAGGCAAGAATCCTGACATCAGGCACCACGCCCCGTGTTGAGCCAGTGTGCCTACCTTGGGCCCAGCTTACTTGTGTCCAAGCCTTTTGATAACTATGTGGGCTGAACTTGGCAGAGCAAACCCCAGGCAAGATAGACTCTTTCTGGTGGAGCCCCCCGCTCCCCACTGCCCTTGGCCTAACCACTGCCGCCAACCCCCAACCCCTGTGAGCAGACCTTTGGGTCCCAGCGAAATCCTTCTGTCAAAACTGACTTTTCCTGATTGGAAGGCTTGCAGGGTTTTTGTGTTGATCGATTTCAAGTCTGTGATCTTGTTTGTGGCTGCCTGGGTGGTTCCCAAGGTCTGCCTTCATGTTATAATTTTGCACTTGAGCCCACAGGCTATTCTGCCAAGAGCAGAATTTCTATTTTAAAAGAAGTAAATAATAAACCTCTCTGGAATGGTAATAAACTTCCAGAGTCTCCTGGGGTCCAGTCTCTCACTTGCTCATTTGGTGAATTCAGCAAGTTCTCGGGAACCAGAGGTATGAGGCAGTGAAGTCACACAATCACCGGGCAAATATCTATGGAGTATTAATATTTGCGGGCCTGTGAATGTGTAATCACATTGGCGAGAAGTGCTATTGTGGAAAATAAATGGTGATTAGAGAGAGAATAAGAGTAGGCCAAATTTTATCACCGTTACTGGGTTTGTTGTATAGATTATTACAGAATTTATAGATTTCACAATTAAATCATTATGGATCTTGTAATTATTATGCATAATAATAAGTATAGATGATTCTCCATGCTTAGTAATATAAAGCACACATACACATACAAATAAGTGGGATTGTACTGTATATATTATTATTCAATTTGCTGCTTCTTTTAATGTAGAATATATCATGAACATCTTTCCAAGACAGTGCAGAAAGACTGCCTCATTAAAAAAAACTCCTTGTGACAGAAACTTTCAAACATATACAAAAGTAGAATAGTAAGATGAATCCCCCTTTACCCAACTCAACAATGATCAACTCTTGACCAAACATGTTTCATCTAGATGCCCCCTCCATCCGTTTCCCCACTTCCCATATTATTTTAAAGAAAATCCCAAACGTTGTATCACTGAATTTATAAATATCTCAGTATACCTTATTCCTTTTTAACTATTATTTAATATTCACTGATAAACATACCATAACTTATTTATCCTGTCTCCTATCGATGGGCATTTCATCTGTGTTTAATCTAGGTAAAGACACATTTTCTAGTTGCAAAGTGAATTAAATGAAAGTATTTTTTCCTCCTCTGAAGGGGACCTTACATTGAGGATGCAGACTGTCTAGACTTGTAAAATGATAGTTCACTTCGTTGTTGCATCTTGCCATTCCAGGCCCAATGTAGAGGAAGGAACAGGTCTCTGAGCCAGGAAGGAAGGGAGGAGGTGTGCTGGCCATGGTGCTGGGGTGAGGTGGTCATCCCCACAGCCTGGTCAGGGAAGCACAGCAGTTTCACCAGTGGGTCCCAGCAAGTGTTAGGGCCATGGAATAGACTTGAGTGTTGTAGATTCCTGGGGCTGCTGCAACAAATCACCATAACTGGGTGGCTTAAAACAATAGAAATCTATTCTCTCACAGTTCTGAAGTTCAGAAGTATGGAATTAAGGTGTTGGCATGGTCATGCTCCCTTGGAAGGCTCTGGGGGGAATCCTTTCTTGCCTCTTCCAGATTCTGATGGCTCCTGGCAATCCGTGGCTTGTGGTTGCATCACCTCAATTCCTGCCTCTGTCTTCATATGGCCTTCTTCCCTACATATCTCTATGTCCTTTTCTTATAACGACACTGTCATTGGACTTAGGGCCCACCCTAATAATCTCATCTCAATTCTTACCTTAATTATATCTGCAAAGACCCTATTTCCAAATAAGGTCGTATTCTGAGGTTGCGGGTAAATGTGATTATTTTGGGGGGATACTATTCAACCTACTACAGGAATTGTCCTGGTATTTCCAAGTGCCCAGGCAAAAGGCCAAGACTTTTCTGAGGCTGAATGGGTGCTTCAGGCCAGGCCACAGAGCAGTTAGGGCGCATTCACCTGCAAGCAACCAAGAACCCACCTCTTGGCATGTGATTGGGAAGATCCACAAGAAGCCTAGAGGTTGGTGTTTCTGGGGATGGTTCAGAAACTTCATGATGTCAGGGCTCTGGAATGGGGATTCTGCCACTATCTTGGCTTTTTCCCCATGTTTATAAGATGGCTGCTGTGGCTCAAGCAAGATATCTTTATAGAGCTCCATGCAAAGGTCTGGAGAGAGAGAGAGGGAGGGAGGAAGGGAGGGAAGGATGAGGAGGAGGGGAAAGAGGAGGAGGAGGGGGAGGAGGAGAGAAGAAGAAGAAATGAGATTAGTCTTTCTATGAAGGAGTAGACATCTTCCCAGGAGACATCCCTTTGCATCCCATTGGTCAAGACTGGGTCACGTGGCTGCCCCTAGCTGCAAGGGAGGCTGGGAAAGCAAGCATCTCTTTTGTTCAACCTCTGAAAAGGGAGCTAAGAGAGAAAGAAAGAGCAGAGGAGGGACCTCTACCCATGGATGGACAGCACCCCTCCCAACTCTTCCAAATAAATTTCCAACTAATGCTTTGTGCTCTTCTATTTCACTACATTCAGTCACCCCACTGCAAGAAAGTCCTATCATCTTGTTATCTCTCAAGATCTACGTGCATGAAATCAATCGCTGTGATACACCATATTAACAAATTGAAGGATAAAAAACATATGATAATCTCAATAGATGCAGAAAAATCTTTTGACAAAATTCAATACCCATTTATGATAAAAACTCTCCAGAAAGTGGGCATAGAGGGAACCTATCTCAACATATTAAAAACCATATATGACAAACCCACAGCCAACGTCATTCCCAATGGTGAAAAACTGAAAGCATTTCCTCTAAGATCAGGAGCAAGACAAGGGTGTCCACTCTCACCACTATTATTCAACATAGTTTTGGAAGTTTTAGCCACAGCAATCAGAGAAGAAAAATAAATAAAAGGAATCCAAATAGGAAAAGAAGAAGTAAAATTGTCACTGTTTGCATATGACATGATACTATACATAGAAAATCCTAAAGATGCCACCAGAAAACTACTAGAGCTAATCCATGAATTTGGTAGAGTAGCAGGATACAAAATTAATGCACAGAAATCTCTTGCATTCCTATACACTAATGATGAAAAATCTGAAAGAGAAATTAAGGAAACACTCCCAATTACCACTGCAACAAAAAGAATAAAATACGTAGGAATAAACCTACCTAAGGAGACAAAAGACCTGTATGTGGAAAACTATAAGACACTGATGAAAGAAATCGAAGATGATACAAACAGATGGAAAGATATACTATGTTCTTGGATTGAAAGAATCAACTTTGTGAAAATGACTCTACTACCCAAAGCAATCTACAGATTCAATTCAATTCCTATCAAATCACCAATGGTATTTTTTCACAGAACTAGAACAAAAAATTTCACAGTTTGTGTGGAAACACAAAAGACCCTGAATAGCCAAAGCAATCTTGAGAACGAAAAAAGGAGCTGGAGGAATCAGGTTCCCTGACTTCAGATTATACTGCAAAGATACAGTAATCAAAACAGTATGGTACTGGCACAAAAACAGAAATATAGATCAATGGAACAGGATAGAAAGCCCAGAGATAAACCCATGCACACATGGTCACCTTAACTTTGACAAAGGAGGCAGGAATATACAATGGAGAAAAGACAGCCTCTTCAATAAGCTGTGCTGGGAAAACTGTACAGCTACATGTAAAAGAATGAAATTAGAATACTTCCTAACACCATACACAAAAATAAATTCAAAATGGATTAAAGACCTAAATGTAAGGCGAGACACTAGCAAACTCTTAGAGGAAAACATAGGCAGAACAGTCTATGACATAAATCACAGCAAGTTCTTTTTTGACCCAACTCCTAGAGAAATGGAAATAAAAACAAAAATAAACAAATGAAACAATGAAAACTAATGAAACTTAAAAGTTTCGCACAGCAAAAGAAACCATAAGCAGAATGAAAAGACAATGCTCAGAATGGGAGAAAATATTTGCAAATGAAGCAACTGACAAAGGATTAATCTCCAAAATATACAAGTAGCTCATGCAGCTCAATATCAAAGAAAAAAAAAAAACAACAACACCCCAATCCAAAAAAGGGCAGAAGACCTAAATAGACATTTCTCCAAAGTAGACATACAGATTGCAGCAAACACATGAAAAGTTGCTCAACATCGCTAATCATTAGAGAAATGCAAATCAAAACACAATGAGGTATCACCTCACACCGGTCAGAATGGCCATCATCAAATAATCTACAAACAATAAATGCTGGAGAGGGTGTGGAGAAAAGGGAACCCTCCTGCACTGTTGGTGGGAGTATAAATTGATACAGCCACTATGGGGAACAGTATGGCTGTTCCTTAAAAAACTAAAAATAGAGCTACCATACAACCCAGCAATCCCACTACTGGGCATATACCCTGAGAAAACCATAATTCAAAAAGAGTCATGTACCACAATGTTCATTGCTGCACTATTTACAATAGCCAGGAGATGGAAGCAACCTAAATGTCCATCGACAGGTGAATGGATAAAGAAGATGTGGCATATATACACAATGGAATATTACTCAGCCATAAAAAGGAACGAAATTGAGTTATTTGTAATGAGGTGGATGGACCTAGAGTGTGTCATACCGAGTGAAGTAAGTCAGAAAGATAAAAACAAATGCTGTTTGCTAATGCACATATATGGAATCTAAAAAAAAGGTTCTGATGAACCTAGTGGCAGGGCAGGAATAAAGATGCAGATGTAGAGAACAGACTTGAGGACACAGAGTAGGAAGGGGAAGCTGGGACAAAGTGAGAGAGTTGCCTTGACATATATACACTACCAAAAGTAAGATGGATGGCTAGTGGGAAGCTGCTGCATAGCACAGGGAGATCAGCTCGATGCTTTGTGATGACCTAGAGGGCTGGAATACGGAGAGTGGAGGGAGGCTCAAGAGGGAGGGGATATGGGGATATATGTATACATATAGCTGATTCACTTTGTTGTACAGCAGAAACTAATTCAACATTGTAAAGCAATTATACTCCAATAAAGATTAAAAAAAATGATCTACACGCATCAACACATGTCAGGGATCGTCTCATTACGAGGCAGCTTCTGTTTGGAGGGCTCCTGCCCCAAGAGGGGGCTTTCTGGAGAAACCCTATTATATCAGTAGCTTTAGTTTCTTTCCCCCCACAATTCAGACTGTGCTGAAATGAACGTCCTTGTCCATAAATATTTGTACATTTATGATTGTATTTTCATGGGTTGCATTTCCGGATGTGGGATTGCTATGTTGGAATACATACCTTGTGCATTCTTTTTTTTAAAAAATAAATTTATTTATTTATTTTTGGCTGCATTGGGTCTTCCTTGCTGTGTACGGGCTTTCTCTAGTTGCAGTGAGTGGAGGCTACTCTTTGCTGTGGTGTGCGGGCTTCTCATTATGGTGGCTTCTCTTTGCTGTGGAACACAGGCTCTAGGCACACGGGCTGCAGTAGTTGTGGCATGCGGGCTTAGTAGTTGTGGCTCGTGGGCTGTAGAGTGCAGGTTCAGTAGTCGTGGCACACAGGCTTAGTTGCTCCGTGGCATGTGAGATCTTCCTGGACCAGGGCTCGAACGCCTGTCCCCTGCATTGGCAGGCGGATTCTTTTTTTTTTTTTTACATCTTTATTGGAGTATAATTGCTTTACAATGGTGTGTTAGTTTCTGCTTTATAACAAAGTGAATCAGTTATACATATACATATGTTCCCATAATCTCTTCCCTCTTGCGTCTCCCTCCCTCCCGCCCTCCCTATCCCACCCATCCAGGTGGTCACAAAGCACTGAGCTTATCTCCCTGTGGTATGCGGCTGCTTCCCACTAGTTATCTATTTTACGTTTGGTAGTGTATATATGTCCATGCCACTCTCTCACTTTGTAACAGCTTACCCTTCCCCCTCCCCATATCCTCAAGTCCATTCTGTAGTAGGTTTGTGTCTTTATTCCCGTCTTACCCCTAGGTTCTTCATGACATTTTTTTTTCTTAGATTCCATATATATGTGTTAGCATACGTTATTTGTCTTTCTGTTTCTGACTTATTTCGCTCTGTATGACAGACTCTGGGTCCATTCACCTCACTACAAATAACTCGATTTCGTTTCTTTTTATGGCTGAGTAATATTCCATTGTATATATGTGCCACATCTTCTTTATCTGTTCATCCGATGATGTACACTTAGGTTGTTGCCATCTCCTGGCTATTGTAAATAGAGTGCCAATGAACATTTTAGTACATGACTCTTTTTGAATTATGATTTTCTCAGGGTACATGCCCAGTAGTGGGATTGCTGGGTCATATGGTAGTTTTATTTGTAGATTTTTTTTTTTTTCCCGTACGCGGGCCTCTCACTGTTGTGGCCTCAGCCATTGCGGAGCACAGGCTCTGGATGCGCAGGCCCAGCAGCCATGGCTCACGGCCCTAGCCGCACCGCAGCATGTGGGATCTTCCTGGACTGGGTCATGAACCCATGTCCCCTGCATCGGCAGGCGGACTCTCAACCACTGCGCCATCAGGGAAGCCCTGTTTGTAGTTATTTAAGGAACCTCCATACTGTTCTCCATAGTGGCTGAACCAATTCACATTCCCACCAGCAGTGCAAGAGTGTTCCCTTTTCTCCACACCCTCTCCAGCATTTATTGTTTGTAGATGTTTTGGTGATGGCCATTCTGACTGGTGTGAGATGATATCTCATTGTAGTTTTGATTTGCATTTCTCTAATGATTAGTGATATTGAGCATCCTTTTACGAGTTTGTTGACAACCTGTATATCTTCTTTGGAGAAATGTCTATTTAGGTCTTCTTCCCATTTTTGGATTGGG
The DNA here is from genome assembly GCF_963924675.1 of Phocoena phocoena. Lineage (NCBI taxonomy): Eukaryota > Metazoa > Chordata > Mammalia > Artiodactyla > Phocoenidae > Phocoena > Phocoena phocoena. The sequence goes on along the minus strand of NC_089233.1, from coordinate 34,101,885 downwards.
TTGTTTGTTTTTTTGATATTAAGCTGCATGAGCTACTTGCATATTCTGGAGATTAATCCTTTGTCAGTTGCTTCAGTTGTAAATATTTTCTCCCATTCTGAAGGTTGTCTTTTGGTCTTGTTTATGGTTTCCTTTGCTGTGCAAAAGCTTTGAAGTTTCTTTAGGTACCATTTGTTCATTTTTGCCCCCACTTCCATTTCTCTAGGAGGTGGGTCACAAAGGATCTTGCTGTGATTTATGTCATAGAGTGTTCTGCCTATGTTTTCCTCTAAGAGTTTGATAGTTTCTGGCCTTACATTTAGGTCTTTAATACATTTTGAGCTTATTTTTGTGTATGGTGTTAGGGAGTGTTCTAATCTCTTTCTTTTACATGTACCTGTCTAGTTTTCCCAGCACCACTTATTGAAGAGGCTGTCCTTTCTCCACTGTACATTCCTGCCTCCGTTATCAAAGATAAGGTGACCATATGTGTGTGGGTTTATCTCTGGGCTTTCTCTCCTGTTCCATTGATCTATATTTCTGTTTTTGTGCCAGTACCGTACTATCTTGATTACTGTAGCTTGAAGTGTAGTCTGAAGTCAGGGAGCCTGATTCCTCCAGCTCCATTTTTCGTTCTCAAGATTGCTTTGGCTATTCAGGGTCATCTGTGTTTCCATACAAATTGTGAAATTTTTTGTTCTAGTTCTGTGAAAAATGCCAGTGGTAGTTTGATAGGGATTGCATTGAATCTGTAAATTGCTTTGGGTAATATAGTCATTTTCACAGTGTTGATTCTTTCAATCCAAGAACATGGTATATCTCTCCATCTATTTGTATTGTCTTTAATTTCTTTCATCAGTGTCTTATAATTTTCTGCATACAGGTCTTTTGTCTCCTTAGGTAGGTTTATTCCTAGATATTTTATTCTTTTTGTTGCAGTGGTAAATGGGAGTGTTTTCTTGATTTCACTTTCAGATTTTTCATCATTAGTGTATAGGATTGCCAGAGATTTCTGTGCATTAATTTTGTATCCTGCTACTTTACCAAATTCATTGATTAGCTCTAGTAGTTTTCTGGTAGCATCTTTAGGATTCTCTGTGTATAGTATCATGTCATCTGCAAACAGTGACAGCTTTACTTCTTTTCCGATCTGGATTCTTTTTATTTCTTTTTCTTCTCTGATTGCTGTGGCTACAACTTCCAAAACTATGTTGAATAAGAGTGGTGAGAGTGGGCAGCCTTATCTTGTTCCTGATATTAGTGGAAATACTTTCAGTTTTTCACCATTGAGGATGATGTTGGCTGTGGGTTTGTCATATATGGCCTTTATTATGTTCAGGAAAGTTCCCTCTATGCCTGCTTTCTGCAGGGTTTTTATCATAAATGGGTGTTGAATTTTGTCAAAAGCTTTCTCTTCATTTATTAAGATGATAATATGGTTTTTCTCCTTCAGTTTGTTAATATGGTTTATCACGTTGATTGATTTGCGTATATTGCAGAATCCTTGCATTCCTGGAATAAACCCCACTTGATCATGGTGTATGATCCTTTTAATGTGCTGTTTGATTCTGTTTACTAGTATTTTGTTGAGGATTTTTGCATCTGTGTTCATCAGTGATATTGGCCTGTAGTTTTCTTTCTTTGTGACAACCTTGTCTGGTTTTGGTATCAGGGTGATGGTGGCCTCGTAGAATGAGTTTGGGAGTGTTCCTCCCTCTGCTATACTTTGGAAGAGTTTGAGAAGGATGTGTTAGCTCTTCTCTAAATGTTTGATACAATTCGCCTGTGAAGCCATCTGGTCCTGGGCTTTTCTTTGTTGGAAAATGTTTAATCACAGTTTCAATTTCAGTGCTTGTGATTGGTCTGTTCATGTTTTCTATTTCTTCCTGATTCAGTCTTGGCAGGTTGTGCATTTCTAAGAATTTGTCCATTTCTTCCAGGTTGTCCATCTTATTGGCATAGAGTTGCTTGTAGTAATGTCTCATGATCTTTTGTATTTCTGCAGTGTCAGTTGTTACTTCTCCTTTTTCATTTTTAATTCTATTGATTTGAGTCTTTTCCCTTTTTTTCTTGATGAGTTTGGCTAATGGTTTATCTATTTTGTTTATCTTCTCAAAGAACCAGCTTTTAGTTTTATTGATCTTTGCTATCGTTTCCTTCATTTCTTTTTCATTTATTTCTGATCTGATTTTTATGATTTCTTTCCTTCTGCTAACTTTGGGGTTTTTTTTGTTCTTCTTTCTCTAATTGCTTTAGGTGCAAGGTTAGGTTGTTTATTCGAGATGTTTCCTGTTTCTTTTTTTTTTTTTGCGGTACGCGGGCCTCTCACTGTTGTGGCCTCTCCCGTTGTGGAGCACAGGCTCCGGACGCACAGGCTCAGCGGCCATGGCTCACGGGCCCAGCCGCTCCGTGGCATGTGGGATCTTCCCGGACTGGGGCACGAACCCGTGTCCCCGGCATCGGCAGGCCGACTCTCAACCACTGCGCCACCAGGGAAGCCCCTGTTTCCTGTTTCTTAAGGTGGGCTGGTATTGCTATAAACGTCCCTCTTAGAAGTGCTTTTGCTGTATCCCATAGGTTTTGGGTCGTCGTGTCTCCATTGTCATTTGTTTCTAGGTATTTTTAAATTTCCTCTTTGATTTCTTCAGTGATCACTTGGTTATTAAGTAGTATATTGTTTAGCCTCCATGTGTTTGTATTTTTTTACAGATCTTTTCCTGTAATTGATATCTAGTCTCATAGCATTGTGGTCGGAAAAGATATTTGATACAATTTCAATTTTCTTAAATTTACCAAGGCTTGATTTGTGGCCCAAGATATGATCTATCCTGGAGAATGTTCCATGAGCACTTGAGAAAAATGTGTATTCTGTTGTTTTTGGGTGGAGTGTCCTATAAATATCAATTAAGTCCATCTTGTTTAATGTATCATTTAAAGCTTGTGTTTCCTTATTTATTTTCATTTTGGATGATCTGTCCATGGGTGAAAGTGGGGTGTTAAAGTCCCCTACTATGAATGTGTTACTGTCGATATCCCCCCTTTTATGGCTGTTACTATTTGCCTTATGTATTGAGGTGCTCCTATGTTGGGTGCATAAATATTTACAGTTGTCATATCTTCTTGGATTGATCCCTTGATCATTGTGTAGCGTCCTTCTTTGTCTCTTCTAATAGTCTTTATTTTAAAGTCTATTTTGTCTGATATGAGAATTGCTACTCCAGCTTTCTTTTGGTTTCCATTTTCATGGTATATCTTTTTCCATCCCCTTACTTTCAGTCTGTATGTGTCTGTAGGTCTGAAGTGGGTCTCTTGTAGACAGCATATATATGGGTCTTGTTTTTGTATCCATTCAGCCAATCTGTGTCTTTTGGTGGGAGCAGTTAGTCCATTTACATTTAAGGTAATTATCGATATGTATGTTCCTATTCCCATTTTCTAAATTGTTTTGGGTTCGTTATTGTAGGTCTTTTCTTTCTCTTGTGTTTCTTGCCTAGAGAATTTCCTTTAGCAATTGTTGTAAAGCTGGTTTGGTGGTGCTGAACTCTCTCAGCTTTTGCTTTTCTGTAAAGGTTTTAATTTCTCCATCAAATCTGAATGAGATCCTTGCTGGGTAGAGTAATCTGGGTTGTAGATTTTTCTCCTCCATCACTTTAAATATGTCCTGCCACTCCGTTCTGGCTTGCAGAGTTTCTGCTGAAAGATCAGCTGTTAACCTTATGGGGATTCCCTTGTGTGTTATTTGTTGTTTTTCCCTTGCTGCTCTTAATATGTTTTCTTTGCATTTAATTTTTGACAGTTTGATTAATATGTGTCTTGGTGTGTTTCTCCTTGGATTTATCCTATATGGGACTCTCTATGCTTCCTGGACTTGATTGACTATTTCCTTTCCCATATTAGGGAAGTTTTCAACTATAATCTCTTCAAATATTTTCTCTGTCACTTTATTTTTCTCTTCTTCTTCTGGAACCCCTATAATTCGAATGTTTGTTTGTTTAATGTTGTTCCAGAGGTCTCTGAGACTGTCCTCAGTTCTTTTCATTCTTTTTTCTTTATTCTGCTTTGCAATAGTTAGTTCCACTATTTTATTTTCCAGGTCACTTATCCGTTCTTCTGCCTCAGTTATTCTGCTATTGATCCCATCTAGAGTATTTTTAATTTCATTTATTGTGTTGTTCATCGTTGCTTGTTTCATCTTTAGTTCTTCTAGGTCCTTGTTAAATGTTTCTTGCATTTTCACTATTCTATTTCCAAGATTTTGGATCATCTTTACTATCATTATTCTGAATTCTTTTTCAGGTAGACTGCGTATTTCCTCTGCATTTGTTAGGTCTGGTGGGTTTTTATCTTGCTCCTTCATCTGCTGTGTGTTTTTCTGTCTTCTCATTTAGCTTATCTTACTGTGTTTGGGGTCTCCTTTTTTGCAGGCTGCAGGTTCGTAGTTCCCGTTGTTTTTGGTGTCTGTCCCCAGTGGCTAAAGTTGGTTCAGTGGGTTGTGTAGGCTTCCTGGTGGAGGGGACTAGTGCCTGTGTTCTGGTGGATGGGGCTGGATCTTTGTCTTTCTGGTGGGGAGCTCCACGTCTGGTGGTGTGTTTTGGGGTGTCTGTAGACTTATTATGATTTTAGGCAGCCTCTCTGCTAATGGGTGGGGTTGTGTTCCTGTTTTGCTAGTTGTTTGGCATAGGGTGTCCAGCACTGTAGCTTGCTGGTCGTTGAGTGAAGCTGGGTGCTGATGTTGAGATGGAGATCTCTGGGAGATTTTCGCCGTTTGATATTATGTGCAGCTGGGAGGTCTCTTGTGGACCAGTGTCCTGAAGTTGGCTCTCCCACCTCAGAGGCACAGCACTGATTCCTGGCTGCAGCACCAAGAGCCTTTCATCCACACGGCTCAGAATAAAAGGGAGAAAAAGTAGAAAGAAAGGAAGAAAGAAAGAAAGAAAGGATAAAATAAAATATAGTAAAGTAAGATGGGCTTCCCTGGTGGCGCAGTGGTTGAGAGTCCGCCTGCTGATGCAGGGGATGCGGATTTGTGCCCCGGTCCGGGAAGATCCCACATTCCGCTGAGCGGCTAGGCCCGTGAGCCATGGCCACCTAGCTTGCACGTCCGGAGCCTGTGCTCTGCAACAGGAGAGGCCACAATAGTGAGAGGCCCGTGTACCGCAAAAAAAAAAAAAAAAGATAAAATAAAATAACGTTATTAAAATAAAAATTATTATTAAGAAAAAAATTTTTTTAAAAAGAAAAAACAACGGACGGATAGAACCTTAGGACAAATGGTGAAAGCAAAGCATACACATAGTCACAAAAAGAGGAAAAGGGGAAAAAAATAATAAATCTTGCTCTCAAAGTCCACCTCCTCAATTTGGGATGATTCGTTGTCTATTCATGTATTCCACAGATGCAGGGTGCATGAAGTTGATTGTGGAGCTGTAATCCGCTGCTTCTGAGGCTGCTGGGAGAGACTTCCCTTTCTCTTTTTCTCACAGCTCCCAGGGCTCAGCTTTGGATTTGGCCCCGCCTCTGTGTGTAGGTTAGCGGAGGGCGTCTGTTCTTCGCTCAGACAGGACGGGGTTAAAGCAGCAGTTGACTCGGGGGCTGTGGCTCACTCAGGCCGGGGGGAGGGAGGGGTGCGGATGCGGGGCGAGCCTGCGGCGGCAAAGGCTGGCATGACGTTGCAGCAGCCTGAGGTGCGCTGTGTGTTCTCCCGGGGAAGTTGTCCCTGGATCCCGGGACCTGGCAGTGGCGGGCTGCACAGACTCCCTGGAAGGGAGGTGTGGATAGTGACCTGTGCTCGCACACAAGCTTCTTGGTGGCGGCAGCAGCAGCCCTAGCGTCCCATGCCTGTCTCTGGAGTCAGCGCTGTTAGCCGCGGCTCGCGCCCGTCTCTGGAGCTCCTTTAAGCAGCGCTCTTAAATCCCCTCTTCTCTGCCCGGGGAGAAATTCCAGCTGCAGGTGTGGGTGACACATCGTCTTCTTTAGCAGGTGGCAGCCTGGCAACTCCTCTCCATTCTTTGATCAAAACAGAAGTTTTCCTTTGCTTCTGAACCAAACTCAGTCTCGATCTGTTGACTCCAGTGACACTGGGCAGGGGGACCATTGTTGGGGCCCACTCTCGTTTTTCATTTACTGGTGCTCGGGTTCGCCATTCCAGCCACTTTGCTAACAATCTCCCCACTTGGAGAGTCAGCACCTTTAACCTCCTGTTTCGCACAGTTTGCAATTTGTGCAGAGGATCCAGGCTGATTGTTAACCACTGCGTCGTCACCAGGGAAGTCTCATACCCTGTGCATTCTTTTTGTTTTTGTTTTTTTTTCGGTACGCGGGCCTCTCACTGTTGTGGCCTCTTCCGCCGCGGAGCACAGGCTCTGGACCCGCAGGCCCAGTGGCCATGGCTCACGGGCTCAGCCGCTCCGCGGCACGTGGGATCCTCCCGGACTGGGGCACGAACCTGCGCCCCCTGCATCGGCAGGCGGACTCCCAACCACTGCGCCACCAGGGAAGCCCCCCCTGTGCATTCTTGATGGGAGCTTTCTCTAGGGCCGGATGCAGATCCCACTTGCTCATCTTCAAGCTGACAGTAGCCCACGGTTTTCAGGGAATGCTGATCAGGAATATGCATGTCCCTTGCTTCCCTCTCAAATCCATTATCTCTGCCCGCCGTGCCTTCCCTGTTTTGGCAGCTAGGTTCTCTGATGACTCTGGAGCTGTTGTATACATTATTCATACATCTTTTTATATCACCTACTGTGGCACCAGCTGGGGACAGCAAATACTACAAACATGGCACCAATAAAAAAGAATGTGTAATCAGTCTTTAAAAATTCCTTCTTGTCTGCCGAGGGCAGCACATAGGGTGGAAAGTGAACAGCTGGCTGGTCCTTGCTAATTTTGAGGCAGCTTCACTCCGAAAATGATTTCTGCTTCACCATCATTCTCTCCCTGACCTCTGGAAGAGGCAGATCCCAGAAACCCAGCAGAATTTATGGGGAGGATGTACATGTCTGATCCCATGAGGGGAAAAATAATTTTAAAAAACACATTATACCTTCACCATAAGTACAGGGTATGATTACTGGCTCTGTCTCTCAGATGCTGACAGAGAAGTGGGGCTTTTTGGTTATTGCTTATTTATTTTTTTCCTTCCATTTTGTTTTATTGAGACATAATATTTACACAGTAAAGTGCACTCATCTTAAATGTGCAATTTGATGATTTTTTTTTACACATGTGTACGCCGTTGTTGTGGGTTGAATTGTGTCCCCACAAAAGCTATGTTGAAATCCTAACCCACAGGACCTCAGCATGTGACCTGATTTGGTAGCAGGGTTGTTGCAGATATAATTAGTTAGGGTGAGGTCATAGTGGATTGGGGTGGGCCCTTAGTCCAATATGACTGGTGTCCCTGTAAGAAGAGAGAAATTTGGGCACACACACACACAGACACACACACACACACACACACACACACACACAAGGGAGAAGGCTATGTGAAGATGAAAGCACAGATTGAGATGATGCCTCTATGAACTAAGAAGTCAAGATTGCTGGCAACCACCAGAAGCTTGAAGGGAGGCATGGAAAGATTTCTCCCTTAGGGCTGCTGGAGAGAGAGCACGGCCCTGCTGACATCTTTATCTCAGACTTCTGGCCTCCAGAACTCTGAGACCACAAATATGTGTTGTCTTAAGCTGCCTGCTTTGCGGTACTTTGTTGTGGTAGCTTAGCAAACTGATATCCCTTGTAACCACCAGGGAGATGCAGATACAGTATCTTTTCAGCACCGAGACATTTCTCTTGGGCTCCTGCCCAGATCATCACCTCCTACTCCACTGAGGTAACCATCTATTCTGATTTCTATGGTCATTGATCTGTTTTGCCTGTTCTTAAACTTTGTATAACTGAAATCATCCAGTAGTAACTCTTCTGTGTCTGGCTTCTTTCACTCAACGTCATGTCTGAGAGATTCCTCGTCCTGCTGTATGTGGAGTTTACTGCTGATTCTTTCCATAAACATTTACTAATCACCTACAATGTGCTGGGTGCTGTGTTGGGCCCTGAGGATAGGTGGACCATAGGGCTTCCTTGTCCAATTTGGAAGAGAGAATTAGAATCGTAAACCACTCACCATGAGATGGTATGGATGCTCGCTGATTGGGGGTACAGGCTAGGAGAGCCTGCAGAGCACAGGGAAGCCAGGCAAGTATCCACAAGAGAGGTAGGATGCTCATGCTGGACATTCTGGGATTGTGGACTGGCTGGAGTGGAGGCATGGAGTAGGGGTGCAGTGTTGTGGGCAGGGAGCTGTGAGGAGTCCGGTGTGGCTCAGGAATAAAGTGTTGTAGGAGAATGAGAGAGATTTATCTACTGGCAAACTACAGTCCAAACAGGCTGACAACTTGCTTTTGTAATTATAGTTTTATTGGAACACAGTCACATCCATTCCTTTACATATGGTGTTTGGTTGCTTTTGTGCTACAAGTGCAGCCTTGAGTAATTGTGATAGGTTGTGTGGCCCACAAAATGTAAAATATTTACTATTTGGTCCTTTACAAAAAAAAAATACATGAGCTCTGGCCTAGTGTATGTCAGGAGCCATACAGTTTCGCTTCAATTATATCCCTGTTTAATAACCACAGCAGCTCTGCAAGGGAGCCATTGTTGCTCCCTCATCTTAAAGACGAGGATCCTTTGGCTCAGAGAGGTAAAGTGATTTTTTAAAAAATGTTTTCATTGAAGTATAGTTGATTTACAATGTTGTGTTAGTTTCTGCTGTACAGCAAAGTGATTCAGTTATACATATATATATATCCACTCTTTTTAAGATTCTTTTCCCATATAGGTCATTAGAGAGTATTGAGTAGAGCTCCCTATGCTATACAGTAGGTCCTTATTGGTTATCTATTTTATATATAGTAGTGTGTATATGTCAATCCCAATCTCCCAATTTATCCCTCCCCTCCCTTTTCCCCCCTGGTAACCATGAGTTTGTTTTCTACATAACATCTGTGACTCTATTTCTGTTTTGTAAGTAAATTCTTTTGTATAATTTTTTTTAGATTCCACATATAAGTGATATCGTATGGTATTTGTCTTTCTCTGTCTGGCTTCACTTAGTATGATAATCTCTAGGTCCGTCCATGTTGCTGCAAATGGCATTATTTCATTATTTTTATGGCTGAGTAATATTTCATTGTATATAAGTACCACATCTTCTTTAGGTAAAGTGATTTTTTTAAGGTCACAAATGAGCAATAGGAGTAACCTGAGTTCAAAGGAGCTTTTCCAGAGTAACTGGAATCTCTCCAACATTCAGCGATCATTGGAGGAGGCAGGTGGAGGCCAGATTGTGGAGAGTCAGGCATGCATTTTTTTATCTTTGGAGAATGGGGAGACACTGAAGGTTCTTAAGAAAGGGAATGGTGTGATCAGACAGTCTAAGACTGTCACATCCAAGCCCTTTGCTGGGTGTGGGGTCCAGGACTCATCAGGCAGGGTTTGTACTCATCCATGAAAGTCTTCTCAGGAGGGTCATTCATTTGGGAAAGGAGAGAACGTGCTGACCAATATCCTGCATTTCTGAGTTAGGCCTTGGAGCTGGGGGTCTCTCTTGACACAGCCTTGATGATGGCGGGTAGAGAGGAGAGGTGTTTATCAGCCCAGTGCCTGGATTTAGATCTCAGCCTATGTTGTATGCTATTCACTACACAGTGTGTCACTACACACCATCTCATCTCATTCTCATCACAGACCAATAGGCGGGTGCTGTTACCAGCCCCCCTGTGCAGATGGAGAGGAAGAGAGTCTGGTCCCTCAGAACCTAGATTAGTGGCTTCAGGGCCTGCAGGGAGAGGGGCATGGGGAGTGACTGCTAATAGGTATGGGGTTTCTTTTGAGGTGAAGAAAATGTTCTGGAATTAGATAGGGGCGATGGTTGCATAACTTTGTGAATATACTAAAAACTACTGAAGTGTACACTTTAAGAGGGTGAATTTTCACTACTATATTTAAAATAGATAACTAACAAGGACCTACTGTATAGCACAGGCAACTCAGCTCAATATTCTGTAATTGCCTAAATGGGAAAAGAATTTGAAAAAGAATGGATACTTGCATGGGCATAACTGAATCACTTTGCTGTAACTAACACATCATTGTTAATCAACTACACTCCAGTGTCAACTATACTCCAATGTAAAATAAAAATTAAGAAAAAGAAAACTACTTATAAAAAACGAGGGCGATTATTACAGTAAAAGTCATATCTTAATTTTAATAATAATAAGAACAACAACACTGATAAAGACTCTCACCCATGATGACACAAGGAGTATTGTCAGGGCTAAGGTTGAACTCAGGCTGTTTTCAGGGTCCCATACCGTCCTTTCCAGATCCTTGTCCACCCATGTCATACTTAAGAAACCCCAAACTACTAGTTTTGTATGCTTCAGAGGGGAAACATACATGGATCCAGGAGATGGTGGGGCAGAGTGGTTGAATCGCTGGATGGAAGCCCAGCTCTGCCATGCATCAGCGGTGCCTCAGTTTCCCCATTTGGCAAAGTGGTTGGTAGTAACAATACCGATTTCATAGGTTGCTGAGAGGAGTAAATGAGTTAATACAAGTGATATATTCTGAAGTGTGTCTGGCTGGTAGCAAGTGCTGAGTAAATGTTCTCCTGTCTCTTTCTGGGCTGTCAGGAATCTCAGTCTGGACCTGGCTCATAGTCTTTGAGCTTGGGCGTGCCTGCAGCTGCCTCCTCTCGGTTGTCCAAGAGATCAGGCTGATGCTGTGGTCCAGGTACAAAGGTGAGGGTAGAGAAACCACCCCCCCCGCCCCCCCCACCCCCGGGACTGATAACACTAGACCAACCTTTGTTCTTGGGTCAGTTCTCCACCACCCTGATTTTGAGCACGATAGAAGTAAGGCTTAGCAAATCTGATGATACGGATGTGTGTGTGTGTGTGTCACATAATAATTGTAGTGAGTTTTAATATTCAAATTAGAATTTGAGTGAACTTGGATAATCAAAAACTTTTGAATTCCTCTCGACTCCCCATTCTCTTCTAAGTCTTTGCAAGGCTGAATAGCTTTGAAATGGCCATACCTTTGCATAATAGCTCCCATAAAGCTAATCATTTTAGGTCTGGAAGCATTTTTGCCTGGAGCTATTACAGTCTGCCACTGGTTCCCTAGCTGATATATAAAATCAGGGGAATTGAGGATTTTTTTAGGTGGAGCAAGGGGTGTGAAGGGCCTAGCTGTGGCCCATGTGGAGCATGGAAGGACAGACCAGGCTCCAGGAAAGGTGGCATTGGCTGTGTTCCTTTTGCCATTTTGGGTTATGTTCAGGGAGGGAGAAGAACCCAGCGGAGACTGGAGAAGGTCTATAGTATCGGCTTATTTATTATTTGGGAGAAACTTCCCAAGTCAGTCCTGAAAGGGCCCACTGCCCAACTCCCTCTGAGTTGATGAGTGCCATGTAGGCAATGAAATCTGGTAAGATTTTCCTCCCATTTTTGTCTCTGCTTCCCAGATACCCAGGAGCCCCAGCCACTGGGTAGTGATCACTCTGTTTCCGTGCTTTTGAGTTTACACGTTTAAAATAATCTGAACCTTGAAAATCTGTACATCATGGTAATGGAGGGAGGTTTATTTTAACTGAAATTTTATTGTTTTTTCTAGACAAACCATTCAAATGGTACAAAACTCAAAAGGTACAAAAGCCTCCTACAGACTGAATGTCTGTGTCCCCCACCCCCCAACCGCGACCCCATCAAATTCATAAGTTGAAATCCTACCCCCCCAATGTGATGGTATTAGGAGGTGGGGCCTTTGAGAGGTGATTAGGTCATGAGTGTGGAGCCCTCATGAATGGGATTAGTGCTGTTATGAAAGAGACCCCAGAGAGCTCCCTCACCCCTTCTGCCATGTGAGGACACAGCAAGAAGACACCAGGAGACAGCAAATCTGCTGACACCTTGATCATGGACTTTCTAGCCTCCAGAACTGTGAGGAAGAAATTTCTGTTGTTTGTAAGCCACCCAGTCTATGATATTCTTATAGCAGCCCGAATGGACTAAGACAGGGATACACATTGAAAAGTCACCCTTCCATCCCTTTCCTCTGCCTCCAGTTCTCCCCACAGGCAATCAGTGTTATCAGTTTCTTGTCTCCTTCCAGAAAGTATACTTATATCTATAACTATATCTATACCTATACCTACCCATCTCCTATAAATGATAGCTTATTATAAACACTGTTTTACATCTTATTTTTTCCATTTAAATGATATATTGGTTCCCTATTTGCTGCTATAACAAATTACCACAAACTTAGTACTTAAAACAGCACTAATTAATTTTTGTACAATCTGGAGGTCAGAAATCCCAAATGGGGGCTTCCCTGGTGGCGCAGTTGGTGAGAGTCCGCCTGCCAATGTAGGGGACATGGGTTCGTGCCCCGGTCCGGGAGGATCCCACATGCCGTGGAGCGGCTGGGCCCGTGAGCCATGGCCGTTGAGCCTGCGCGTCCGGAGCCTGTGCTCCGCAGCGGGAGAGGCCACAACAGTGAGAGGCCCACGTACCACAAAAAAAAAAAAAAAAGAAAAAAAGAAATCCCAAATGGGTCTCTCTGGGCTAAAACCAAGTTTGCTACCTTGCCTTGTCTAGCGTCTAAAAGCTGCCTGTAGTCCTTGGCTCATGGCCCCTTCCTCCCTCCATCTTCAAAGCCAGCAGCGTAACATCTTCAAATCCCTCTCTGACTCTGACCCTCCTTCCTCCCTATTATAATTATTGTGATTGCACTGGACTCACCTGGATAATCCAGAATAATCTCCTGATTGCAAAATCCTTAACTTAATCCTACCTGTAAAGTCCCTTTTGCCATGTGAGGAGACATATTCTCAGGTTTCAGGGATAAAACATAGACTCTTTTGGGGTCATTATTCTGCCCATTATATTTTATCTTAGAGTTTGTTCCATGTTAGGGGATAGAGTGTTCTTTTCCTTTTATCGGCTGCACAGATCTATTCCATTGTTTGATGTGCCATAATTTATTTAACCAATCCCCTCTTGATGAACACTTAGCTTGTTTCCAGCCTCTTGCTCTTAGAACCGGTACTGCAAGGAATAACACTTTATTTGGCACTTTTGCTAGTATATCTGAAGAATTTCAAGAGGTGGAATTGCTGCGTGAAAGGGAATGTAATTTTATTAGATATTGCCAAATTGCTCTAAGGTGGTTAAAAATTTATTACAGAAAATTTCAAATATATTAAAAGTAGAGAGAGTAGTTTAATGCATGCTGTGTACCCATGATGCCATTCAACAATTCCCAGCTCATGGCCAATCTTCTACACCCCTCATACACTCTCCACCCCCGCCCCCAACGCCTCTGTACTAAAGAAGCAAAATCCAGACATTGCATATTCCGAAGGAGAGACTTTAACGTTTTAAACACAGTAGCATCTGTTAATGAGATTCTTGTGGTGGGACTGCAGAGAGGAGAATCCTTCACAGATGTTACATTTGGAACACCTGTGTTCCTAGGACAGTGACCACCCCACCCCCAACCTGGGAAAGGCTGGGCATCTGCCATCTGCTATCATTGTTGCTTGTTGCGGAGACAGTGGCCCATCCCACCCAACCTCCCCAGAGGATGATCTCAGAAATCAGCTTTGCACTGCAGATTTGCAGAGATGATGTTCTGGAAGGTTGAGTTGTTAGGAACGAGCTCACTCAGCCCGCTGCTTTGGAACTCTGATACTGAGCGGCCCCAGAGCAATAAAAAAGTACTTCTGACTTGCCATGTCTGCACGTCATCAGCAAGTGAGAGCCCTCTCTGTCACACACCAGAACTTTGATATCTTGCCTAGTCAAATTTTTGCACCATTTTTCTGAGAGTAATAAAAGAGGATCTCAGTGGGGATGGGCTTTTGGGGAGACTGGCTCTCTGTGTGTGGGGTGTGCTTTTCTGCACCATTCCTATCTTGACGGAGGATGGACTCTAGCTTGGCGAGTTCGAGGGGGTTACATTTATGACAGCACAACCGGGAAGGTAAGTTATCCTCCCGTCAGTGTCATGAGTGTTGGTTCCTTTCTGAGTCACCAAATCTAACGAAACATCCCAGGGAAGCAGGCAAGGTGACGTTATGCCCAATTTCAAGAGGCAGAAAAAGAAGGCACAGAAATGTGAAAGGACATAGAAATAAAATCACTTCCGAGATTTGCATCCCCCTCCCATTCCAGCAGTGATTCCCAGCAGCGATTCTCAAGGGCTTCTCCCTGCCTCTGCCTCCATAGCTGCCTCCCTGCTCCAGGCCCACTGCATCTCTCCTCTTGGTCATTAAAGTGCCTCTGACTGGCTCTTCGGCTCCTGTCCTTCCTCCTGCAGCAGCCAGAATATGTCACCCCCATGCTCACATCTCCTCCTGCAGCTCCATCTCACTGGGCAAAGCCAAGCCCCCCACCTCCTGCTGCTCTACGCATGCCCTCCTCACCTGCTCTGGGTGATCCTGCAACCAACCAAGTTGTAGGTCACTCATTCTTGCTGTGCTCTCCACCTGGAATGCTCTTCTCATAAGAGAGCTGCAGGACTTGACCCTGGCCTTCAGGGTCATTTTCCCTGGCCACTCAGCTGAGGCTGCAACCCATGCCCCACACTTATTCCCTTTCTTGCTTTACTTTACCCTTTAGCACTTAGAACTCAGTCACTCGCTTTCTAACTGCACCTATATATGTATATGTAATGTGCATGTATTATACGTGTAATGTCTTAATATATAGTTATATATACATATATTATTACATTACTACATATTAATTAGCTATAACTCTATATTAATACATTCCATACATGATATATTAATAACACATTTTAAAAAATTATTTATTTTATGTATTTCTGGCTCTGTTGGGTCTTCGTTGCTGCGCACGGGCTTTCTCTAGTTGCGGCGAGCGGGGGCTACTCTTTGTTGCAGTGTGCAGGCTTCTCATTGTGGTGGCTTCTCTCGTTGTGGAGCACAGGCTCTAGGCGCGTGGGCTTCAGTAGTTGCGGCACGCGGGCTCGGTAGTTCTGGCTCACGGGCTCCAGAGCACGGGCTCAGTAGTTGTGGTGCATGGGCTTAGTTGCTCCGGGGCATGTGGGATCTTCCTGGACCAGGGCTCGAATCCCCTGCATTGTCAGGCGGATTCTCAACCACTGCGCCACCAGGGAAGCCCCAATAACACATGTTAATATATTAATTTTTTTTACTGTCTGTCTCCCTCACCTAGACTGTCGGCCCCATGAGATCCATGATTTTTGTCCATCTTGCTCACTGCTGTACCCTCAGTGTCTGAAGCAGTGCCTGGCACACAGTAGGTGCTCAATAACCATTTTTTGAGTGATGACTGGAGCCAGGGCTGATCAGGGAGCTCTGATTACAGCAACCCTGCCTTGGAGTGGGCAGGCTGTCCATTATCTAGAGAGCAGTGGTTTAATTTTTTTTTTTTTTTTAGGTGTGCAGTAGTACAGTAGTATTGTAGAGTTCAGAAGGATTTTTGTTTCCTTGATTGACAAGATTTTCCTGCTTGTTGCATCTGGGACCTCAGCCTTAAACTTTTTGTTTCTTCTCGCACCCCCTGAGCCCTGGGCAGTATAGGGAGGGTTTGGCTGCCCCGCTGCTGGGCCCTGAACTAGGCACCACCATCGTAAGGAAACTTCATCAGAAATTCAACTGGTACCTAAAAGACAAAAACAAACAAACAAATAAACAAAGTGTAAGTGAATGACTGTTTTTAGGCTAGAATTTAATTATAAAACCTGCAGAGAAACATTCCAATTTCGGCTGAAATTTGTGACGAACTTTGGTGTTTCAGATGTGGGAGGGGAAAGCACTTAACCATTTGGGGTCTGCTGGTGCCCAAGATGGATCTGAAAATGTTCCAGGATCATTCCCAGAGCCTTGAAGAGTTGATACAAGATGGGGCTAAAGGCACCCTTCCCCCAAATCAGGGCGGAGAATGAGTGGGTGTAGGGGGTGCAAGGGGGCCTCCATTCGAGGGCACGTGGGTGTGCTGCTGCGGCATCCCTCAGTGGGGGAAGTGGGGCTGCTGTCCTGCTCCTTCCAGCAGATATCCCATCTGCTGTTACATCTGTGATTATAACATCAACCTTGGCGTTCACAAAGACACATCAAGCCAGGCACTCAGGAATCAAACTCCATTCTAGTATTTAGCTCTTGGCCAGATGTAGGACTCTTAGGCGCTGGGTGAACCTGCAGTGGGACAGGTGGGGCCGCATAAGATGTCTCCTCGGGAGGCCCTCCTTTGAGGCTTTCTCAGACTAATTCTCAGTCACTTTTCCATCTAGGTCTGCTTTTAGCTTTTCGGCAACTTCAAGTCAGTTGGGATGTTGCCTCAAAGGAGGTTTAGGTGTTTCTCTAAGTTCTTTTTTCTTGTAATTTATTATTTTCTTTTAAATTGTGCAACATTTCCAACATGCAGAAATAAACAGACAACAAGGAAATAATACCCCCATTAACATAACTTTTCAATATAGGCTTTGGACCATTTTTGGTTTCTTAAGAAACAACATCACAGATACAGCCAAGCCCCACAGAATCCCATATCCCTCCTTCCCAGAGGGAAGCACCGTCTGAAGCTCCTTCCTACACATGATTCCCCGAGTGCACACTTGCCCCACACGCTAACCTGCACTGTGGCTCCCGGAAAGGGCCTCATGTGTCTGGGGCACTACCCCAGGAAAAAGTTTGTAGGTGGCCACCTAGTATATGATGAGACAAATGGCCTGAAGAGGTAAAGAGAGATAAATATACAATTGGTTTCATCATTTTCTTTCACACATGTGTGTACATTATTTTACATTTTTGTCACTTTTCTTTCTCTCAATTGCAACCTGCTGCCGAAAGTTAAAATGAGTGTTGAGATGGCTCAGTGATTGGCTTTTAGTTGCTGCCTAGATGCTCAACATGGCAGAAGAGGGATGCCCAGGGGATTATTTGTGTTTGTCACTGCACAGGTTTGCAAGTGTGCGCATGCTCACCGTCCCTTGCCCCCACCAGTAACACATAGTTGCTCCTACCATGGTTGTGTTGCTGCACAATTCAGTTCAGTGTTTAGCTCTCTGGAAGAAAGAAGTATGTTCTTATCAACTACAGGTCGCCATAAAAGTAGGTAGGGGGTGGAATAAGCAACCACTGCCTCCTAGAATAACATGATGAAAGTGAAAGCCAAGTAGCTGAATGAATCCATGTGAAAAAAGGCATAAAATATACAGTTTTGCTGTCGTTCAGTTGTAAATATTCAGTAATTTCTATTGTGATTTCTCCTTTAACTCATGGATTGTTCAGAAGGATATTTTTAATTTTCCAAATGTATGCTTGTGTTTAGCTGTCTTTTTACTGTCAATTTCTAATTTTGCTGCATTATAGTGAGAAAATGTCATCTGTATAACGAAAATTATGTGGATTTTGTTGAGATTTTCCTTATGGCCTATATATGTGGTCAATATTTTGCATTTGTGCCATGTATGCTTAAAAGGAATGTGGATGATCTGCTTTGTAGGATGATCTGTTTAATTTTTAAATATATTATCAAAATTAGCAGTGTAATTGAAGTCTAACTTCTTTCTCTGTCTGCTAGATCTCTCAGAACTTTATATGTTAATCAGGGTAACACTAGACAGTGTTGTTGTGACAAAGAAACCCTGGAATCTCAGAGGTTTCACACAATAACCATTTACTTATCACCCACATAACAGTCCAGTGCAAGTCAGGAGCTCTCTTGGTGGCCCTCCTCCAACAGTGTTTCAGAGGTCTTGGAGGTTTCCATCTTGTAATTCTGCCATCTCCTGTAGCCATGCAGATGGGAAAGAGAGGAAGCATGGAGAACCCACACTTGCTTTTAATTACCTTGGACCAGAAGGGACATGTGATTTCTTACATTCCTTTTGGTGGAAATGCAGTCACATGGTAACCACAAGAGAGGCTGGAAAATGTAGTCTTCCTACATGTTCAGGATGTGCTCATGGAGTGGTAGTACTTTGAGGGGGCCTTGAAGACCCTTCTACTCCTCCATTTCACAGACAAGAACAACTGAGTTCTAGAGCGGGAAGTCATTGGTCCCACCAGTTAGTGGCAAGATTGAGATCAACACTGCAATATCTTTGCCTCTCTGCCATCATGTTCTTCCTCTATCTCCACTCTACTGATTTCTTCACTTTCTCTCTACAAACCTCTCAGTGCTGAGTACGTAAAAGATAGTGATTAATCTGAGCTTCTCAAGAAAGTGCTTTCCTGGTTGGCATTGGGAACAAGAAATCTCAGTGGATTAAAAACATCAAGTGGTAGCACTTCTGTGAATGGCTCCCAAATTAGTCCCTTTACTGTTTTTCCCCCACGAAGTGCAGTTGCAGGAAACACACGTAACCTGAGATGAAGCACATATTAGAGCAAGGTTCTCTCCATAGCATTATCTATTACTCTAATGAGCACGAAAAAGGGGAGAGAGGATGCTCTCTCTCTAGCTATTATTACCTCCACTACAGAGTTGACATACACAAGCTCATAATTGCATTATGTTTTATTCAACAAAATAACTTTAATGTTGTAGCTTAAATTGAATTCACTAAAACATCTTCATCTCTAGCATAATGTGCCTCAAGTGTCTTCTTGGTGCCTGTGTTTTCTCCAGAATTATAGTGCTGAAGCTATGGAAATGGAGAGATTATATGCAATCTGCAAAACAATGTGGCTATAACGTGGTAATTGGCCTTCCACATAATTAAAGGAACATTTCCTCATCAGAGCTGTACCATTAGAGCTGTACCATCAGAGATCCAAAGGCTATCGTTGTAAAAATCATCCACTTAGGAAACCTTTATTCCCAGTAGCCTATAAAAATCTGGTTATGCAAACAGATTTGCTTACTCCATAACATTAATGGCTGCTCACAGTTAAAAAATAGGCAAGGTGATTGACCTATAATCTGCCTCCTTTGTGACCGACTGTCATTTTTATTTTGATGGTCGGGAGCTTTTTGACTCTGTGAAAATTATTCACAGGTGGCATCAAGACCCAGGGAAGGAATCTCAAACACCAACAATCTGTGTATTCCCAGTCTGTTAATCAATAGAAAATCACTTCAACTGGATTAGGATCTTGTACCTGGCAGAAGGCTCTTATAGACAATGGAATTGGATTCTTACACTTGATGTGACACCCTCTTGAGTCAGATCAGATTTTTGTTTGATAGACACTTGCTGGAAAATTGCTTTAGGGTCTGTGTAATAACGGAAGTCCTGTTTTTTATATTTAATCTTTAAAAAGCAATATTAAATGTTTTGAGTTATTTTGAATATGATCTTTAAATATGGTCCTGAATAACGCATACTGAAGAAACCACCAATCAGTGTTTTTTGGGAAGATGTCTGAGGGTTGGAAGATCTCTTCCCTTCATCTGTCCCCCGGGTTCTATTCTTATTCCTCTGAACCTTCTTTTGGGAGATCACCTACTGCCAGGATCCTTCTGTTGCAGGAAGGGGGACCCCTTCCAAGTCCTGAGAGTGGGCTCTTGTCTAACACTCGGAAATGAATTGTCTGAGGAGACACACCTACTGACAAAGCAAAATACTTTATTGGGAAGGGGTACCCGGGCGGAGAGCAGCAGGGTAAGGAAACCCAGAAGAACTGCTCTGCGACGTAGCTTGCAGTCTCAGGTTTTATGGTAATGGGGTTAGTTTCTGGGTTGTCTCTGGCCAGTTATCTTGCTTGGCCCATATTTGGTCTGACTCAGGGTCCTTCCTGGTGGCACACGCATCTCTCAGCCAAGATGGATTCCAGTGAGTAGGATTCTGGGGAGTTGGTAGGACATATGGACTGGCATCTCCTCCCTCCTTTTGTCCCTTCTCGAATTCTCCTGGTTAGTTTTCATGGCAGCACCACGTTCCCTGTCTCTAGCAAGACAACTCATGTAAGTGGTTATCATCGTGCCTGGCCAAGGTGGGTGGTTTCAGTCAATGGTTCCCTAACACTTCAATCTTTATTTACATTCCAGAACTCTCTGCATGACTCCACTCTGGCGTATCAAACTGTACACGGGTCACTTCCACTTGTATGTCCCTCTTGCACTGACCTCAGCTTACCCTTCCTTTCCTGACTTCTTCTTCTGCTTGGGTTCATCAGGTCCAACTCACCCCACCATCCATCATGCTTCCAAAAAACTTAGATGCCATCCTGCATTCTCCCCCCGCCCCCACCTCAATCAAGTTAGTCCATCTTCTCCCCTCCATCCACATGGCCACAACCTTGGTTCAGACAACTATCTTGTCTCACTTGGCTTATAGCAGCCTCCCACCTGGTATCCTCCCCCGCATCCATCCTCCAGAGACAGATTTCTGTTTTTATAGCACAAAGAGGATTGTTACTCCTCTGGCTCCCTTTGTCCACACGATAAACATGGCTGATGAAAAACTTTATGGTTTGTCTCCAACTTACTTCTGCATTCCTCACCCCTTACTCTAATGATTAAATGAACTTCTTTCAGCTCCATGAACACACTTTCTTTTTCTTTTTTCATAAAGGATTCTCGAGAGGACTTTCTAAATCCACTCATTTTATTTTATTTTAATTATTTTTTAAATTAAATTTTTATTTTTGGCTGTGTTGGGTCTTTGTTGCTGGGTGCGGGCTTTCTCTAGTTGCAGCGAGCAGGGGCTACTCTTCGTTGTGGTGTGTGGGCTTCTCATTGCTGTGACTTCTCTTGTTGTGGAGAGCACGGGCTCCAGGTGCATGGGCTTCAGTAGTTGTGGCACGTGGGCTCAGTAGTTGTGGCTCGCGGGCTCTAGAGCGCAGGCTCTGTAGTTGTGGCGCACAGGCTTAGTTGCTCCGCGGCATGTGGGATCTTCACGAACCAGGGCTCGAATCCGTGTCCCCTGCATTGGCAGGCAGATTCTTAACCACTGCGCCACCAGGGAAGTCCCTCGAACACTCTTTCATCTCTCATTTTTTGCATATGCTGGTCCTCTGCTTGGAACAATCTTCCACCATCTTCTTTATTTACCTAGATAACTCTTATCACCTTCTAGTCTTCAACTTAAGGGTTGTCTGATGGGGAAGTATTTCTGACCATCTGACACTTGATTATGTGCCCTTTCCACTGCCCATGCAGACCCTTATCCTAGCACTTTCCAACAACCAAAGCAGATTATAAACAACGGTTTGGCCCAGAGCTTGGGAAAAAAAAATTTTCTCCTACACCGAGATTCTTTCTTTTAACATTTTTATTGGAATATAATTGCTTTACAATGCTGTGTTAGTTTCTGCTGTATAACAAAGTGAATCAGCTATACGTATACATATATCCCCATATCCCCTCCCTCTTGCGCCTCCCTCCCACCTTCCCTATCCCACCCCTCTAGGTCGTCACAAAGCACGGAGCTCCCTGTGCTATGCGGTTGCTTCCCACTAGCTGTCTGTTTTACATTTGGTAGTGTATATATATGTCCACGCCACTCTCTCACTTCGTCCCAGCTTACCCTTCCCCCTCCCCACTCCTCAAGTCCATTCTCTACATCTGCGTCTTTATTCCTGTCCTGCCCCTAGGTTCTTCAGAACCTTTTTTTTTTTTTTTAAGATTCCATATATATGTATTAGCATACGGTATTTGTTTTTCTCTTTCTGACTTACTTCACTCTGTATGACAGTCTCTAGGTCCATCCACCTCACTACAAATAACTCAATTTACTTTCTTTTTATGGCTGAGTAATATTCCATTGTATATATGTGCCACATCTTCTTTATCCATTCATCTGTCGATGGACATTTAGGTTGCTTCCATCTCTTGGCTATTGTAAATAGTGCTGCAGTGAACATTGTGGTACATGACTCTTTTTGAATTATGGTTTTCTCAGGGTATATGCCCAGTAGTGGGATTGCTGGGTCATATGGTAGTTCTATTTGTAGTTTTTAAAGGAACCTCCATACTGTTATCCATAGTGGCTGTATCAATTTACATTCTTACCAACAGTACAAGAGGGTTCCCTTTTCTCCACGCCCTCTCCAGCATTTATTGTTTGTAGATTTTTTGATGATGGCGATTCTGACCAGTATGAGGTGATATCTCACTGTAGTTTTGATTTGCATTTCTCTAATGATTAGTGATGTTGAGCATCCTTTCATGTGTTTGTTGGCAGTCTGTATATCTTCTTTGGAGAAATATCTATTTAGGTCTTCTTTCCATTTTTGGATTAGGTTGTTTTTTGATATTAAGGTGCATGAGCTACTTGTATATTCTGGAGATTAATCCTTTGTCAGTTGCTTCATTTGCAAATATTTTCTCCCATTCTGAGGGTTGTCTTTTTGTCTTATTTATGGTATCCTTTGCTGTGCAAAAGCTTTTAAGTTTCACTAGGTCCCATTTGTTTATTTTTGTTTTTATTTCCATTTCTCTAGGAGGTGGGTCAAAAAAGATCTTGCTGTGATTTATGTCATAGAGTGTTCCGCCTATGTTTTCCTCTAAGAGTTTGCTAGTGTCAGCCCTTACATTTAGGTCTTTAATCCATTTTGAGTTTATTTTTGTGTATGGTGTTAGGAAGTATTCTAATTTCATTCTTTTACATGTAGCTGTCCAGTTTTCCCAGCACCATTATTGAAGAGGCTGTCTTTTCTCCATTGTATATTCTTGCCTACTTTATCAAAGATAAGGTGACCATATATGCGTGGGTTTATCTCTGGGTTTTCTATCCTGTTCCATTGATCTATATTTCTGTTTTTGTGCCAGCACCATGTTGTCTTGATTACTGTAGCTTTGTAATACAGTCTGAAGTCAGGGAGCCTGTTTCCTCCAGCTCCATTTTTCTTTCTCAAGATTGCTTTGGCTATTTGTGGTCTTCTCTGTTTCCATACAAATTGTGACATTTTTTGTTCTAGTTCTGTGAAAAATGCCAGTGGTAGTTTGATAGGGATTGCATTGAATGTGTAGATTGCTTTGGGTAATATAGTCATTTTCACAATGTTGATTCTTCCAGTCCAAGAACATGGTATATCTCTCCATCTGTTTGTATCATCTTTAATTTCTTTCATCATTGTCTTATAGTTTTCTGCATACAGGTCTTTTGTCTCCTTAGGTAGGTTTATTCCTAGGTATTTTATTCTTTTTGTTGCAATGGTAAATGGAAGTGTTTCCTTAATTTCTCTTTCAGATTTTTCATCATTAGTGTATAAGAATGCAAGAGATTTCTGTCCATTAATTTTGTATCCTGCTACTCTACCAGATTCATGGGTTAGCTCTAGTAGTTTTCTGGTAGCATCTTTAAGATTCTCTATGTATAGTATCATGTCATATGCAAACAGTGACAATTTTACTTCTTCTTTTCTGATTTGGATTCCTTTTATTTCTTTTTCTTCTCTGATTGCTGTGGCTACAACTTCCAAAACTATGTTGAATAATAGTGGTGAGAGTGGCCACCCTTGTCTTGTTCTTGATCTTAGTGGAAATGGTTTCTTTTTTTATCCTTGAGAACAATGCTGGCTGTGGGTTTGTCATATTTGGCCTTTGTTGAGGTAAGTTCCCTCTGTGCCTACTTTCTGGAGGGTTTTTATCATAAATGGGTGTTGAATTCTGTCGAAAGCTTTTTCTGCATCTATTGAGATGATCATATGGTTTTTCTCCTTCAATTTGTTAATATGCACACTGAGATTCTAAGATGCTGAACTGGAATTCCCCTGAAACCTCCTGCTTTCTCACCTAAGTTCAGTGTCATCTGGGGGCTTGCAGGGCAGGGCTGGTGACCATTTAGGGAGGAGCAGTGCTTTGAAAAGTCAACTGGAGAACAGTGTCATTGACAGATGGCACCTCAGAGTGCAAGTTAACTCTGAGAGAGAAACTCACCCCATGGAGAAAATTTGCCCAGCCTAACAGCCATACCAGAATAAAGGGCTTTTTCTGTGGGCTCTCATAGGTGCAAACAGCTGGAAGGTTTTGATTTCAGCTGGAACCATGTTCCTCTGTGGCACATACCACTCGGCAGCAAACGTTCACTCATTGATTCAAAGTGCTTACAGAAGCGGTTTAAGGGGAGTGGTGACAGTGTGTGTTATGGCTCTGCCAGCGGCCAGTGGAGCTGGCCACTCTGCACAGCTGTGCAAGGGTATTTTGAAAAGTGGCTTGGCCCAACAGGAGCAACTGATCCTGCAGCCTGATTGGGGCTATTTTTGCAGAGCCCCAAACCAGGGCACTCGTTCAGATGCATAAAAAAGCTTACCTCTCTACCTCCTCTGCTGAACTCCATTTGCTCTTTACGGCACATCTCTATCCATAAGTGCTTTTTACCAATAGTTACCTGTAGCCCTCCTCCAGTCTCCCCTTGTCAGTGCCTCTCAGCAGGGGGCAGGAGGAAATCCTTGATGAATCTGCTTGGACGGTTTGGAGGACTCTGGCAAGACCCTTAGGTGTTTGCATTTTTAAATTGGTTACTAGTTATCTCAAATGAGTTTCTAATCAGTAAAGCTTCAGGCATTGTAGGGAAGTGAAGTGAAAATATGTAAATATTGTGGGGGAAGTTTCCCTTCTCTACGTCTGCCCCACGAGTGAATTTTACTTTCCCTAGTTTCTTTTCTTTGAGTCCATTGGTTTTCTAATCTCTTAGTTGGGGTCCTTGGGGGTGGGTGATTGGGGTGGTTATTTTAAAGTCAGGTTTGTAAGTTAGGACAGTCTGGTGAAGTCATGCATTATCCTGTTTGCTGTGGCCGATTGTAATGTCAATACTATCTCCCATCCTATGGATTCTTTTTTTTTTTTTGGTATAAATTTATTTATTTATTTTTGGCTGCACTGGGTCTTCATTGCTGTGCTCGTGCTTTCTCTAGTTGCAGCAAGTGGGGGCTACTCTTCGTTGTGGTGAGCAGGCTTCTCACTGCAGTGGCTTCTCTTGTTGCGGAGCACAGGCTCTAGGTGTGTGGGCTTCAGTAGTTGTGCGTGGGCTCAGTAGTTGTGGCTCACGGGCTCTAGAGCACAGGCTCAGTAGTTGTGGCGCACTGGTTTAGTTGCTCCGTGGCATGTGGGATCTTCCTGGTCCAGGGATCGAACCCGTGTCCCCTGCATTGGCAGGTGGATCTTAACCACTGAGCCACCAGGGAAGTCCCATCCTATGGATTCTTTTAGAAACCCGTCACATCCCTATGGAGAGCCAGACTATGATTTCGCTCCCTTTGAATCTGACTGTTTCCACAAATAGGATGCAGCGGCAGTAACTCTTCTGTGACTTTGGAGGCTAAGTTCTCTTTGCAAACTTATTCTTTGAATCTGCCACCATGCTGTGAGGAAGCCCAAGCAGCCTGTGGCAAGGCCCAAGTGGAGGAACTGAGGCCTCTGGCTCACAGCCCTGGCTGGGATCTCAGCTGACTCTGACATCAACTCTCTAGCCACGGAATAGGCTGTCTTGAGAATGGTCCCTCCAGCTCCCACTGAAGTCACCCCAGCTGATACTGCGAAGAGCAGAAATAAGCCTTTCCTATGGAGCCCTGAACAAATTATGTACTTTTTTAGCCACTAACTTTTGGAGCAGTTTGTTATACGGCAAAAGATAATCAGAACATCTACTTTGCATAAAGCTCTGTGGGGATAATTAAGAGGACACTGGAGTTAGAATGCCTGGGTTCAAATCCCCTCACCACCCTACATCATCTAGGTGACTTATAGCAAATTCCTTAACCTCCTTGTTTCTCAGATTCCTCACCTGTAACATAGGGATGAAAATAACATCTACCTCATGGATGTCATGAAGGTTTAATAATAACAACAATAATAATAATTTGGATGGGTGATTCTATCCCATGAATGTGAATTCCTTCACACATATTTTTGGAATGCCTATTAGATGCCACACTTTGCTACGCACTGGGGGGAGAGTGATGAGAAAAATAGCCTTGGTCTCTCCCTCCTGGAGCTTACAGTCTAGTGGGGCACATGGACCCTAAACAGATAAACAACAAGGCAACATATTATGGCCAATTATGATAGCTTTTCTGAGGAAGTGACATTTAGACTGAGGCTTGGATGAGGTGTGGGTGTTAGAAGATGGGAATCCCAGGGAAGAGCATGTACAAAGGCCCTGAGGCTCTAAAGGAAGGACCTCCCCCAATTTGGGCCTCATTCAGTACATCACAGTCATGCACATTTGCTCAAGCATCTGTAGGTGCTTCTTCCTGACAAGTATCTAAGTAGTTTCTGGCTCCTTTTTATAGAATTGCACCAATGCCCATGATTTGAAATATCCTCAAGGCTGCTGGCTCCAAAACCCAAACCCAATGAACACAATGAAGTGTGCATCAGTCAGGATTCTTGGCTGCAAACACCAGCAACTAACCTGGTCTAAGAAGCAAGAAGAGAGTTTACTGTAAGGTTCTTGGGGGCTTGCAGAATCCACAGGTAGCTTCAGAACCAGGCTTGGGGAATGGTCAGGAATGCTGTGTGTGTGTGCGTGCGTGCGTGCGTGTGTGTGTGTGTGTGTTTGTGGCAGTTGGAGCCAGCCAGGTGGAGCTGCCTATTGGGATAGAACTGACCCCTGTCTTTGCAATCCTTTATCAAGAGCCAAAGTCCTGGTAGGAAGCATCATGGGTGTTTGGGAAGGGGCTTGGCAGTGGGAAATGGGCTTTGGGATTTACCTCCTGCCAAGGCTGTACACAGTGAGGACTTCTCCCCAAAGACAGATCAGGATGCTAATGGGGGTGTTGGCAGAGACCGACAAAAGTCCACTCTCACATCTTTCTTGGAATGCTTTTCATGGAGAAGGAGACGGTGGCTGTGTTCCCTGGCCACCCTGGCTTCCTTGAGAGAAGTAGTGACTCCAGAATTCATTTTGGATTCATTTCTGCCTTTTCCTCACCTTCTCCTGATGGGAGGCACCATCAGGGTCTGAGAACTTGTCTGACCAGGAGGTGAGCGCCAGCCTCATTGCAAGGCAGCAGTGCTACATAAAGATGTTCTCACATGACATCACTGCTTTGGACTCCTTCCTAATTCACTTGTGGCTTTTATAGCCTTGGCTTCCTGACATGAGTGTACAGCATTTGTCATTATGGGACTCGGTGCAGCTTTAGGGCTGGTCTTCCTCATTTCTCCTCTTCTCTGTACTTTCATTTCATTGGAAATTATCCAAAGCATTCTCTCCTTTGTGCCCAGTGCACAGACCTTGGCTCTGAATTTGAGAGGGAAAATTATGACCCTTTGTCAATACATGGGTGGATTTGACCATGAGGCATTCTGGGCCTCCCTGGGTTGGGTTAATGGGGAAGGGCAGGGAGACTGAGCAGCAGTGGGGCTGGAGGAACCGAGTCAGCTTTAATGAGGGGATGGTGAACCCCAGCATTCTCATTACTATGTAAAGAAGGGGTGGAGAATGTAGGCAGGCTTTGGTGGGGGTTTATGCTATCCAAGGTGGTCCAGCCATGGGTGTAGAGCCAGCAACTGCAATTCTGAACCAGTGCTGACCCTTGATCCAAGTTTGGTGGCCTGAGAATTGGAGAAAAGGTGCTACCCAGTGCCTGAAGGTATGGGTGTCAGTGATAGAGGCCAGTATCCTGGAGGAGAACCAGGAGGGTCTAGGCAGAAGTGCACTCTGGCATTGTGGCTTTGGAGTCAGAAAGAGCTCATTTGGAATCCTGGCTGTGCCATTGACTTGGTGAAACTGACTTAATTTCTCTGAATTATAAGACTATAAACTGACTTAATTTCTCTGAATTATAAGACTATAAATTCTCCTCATCTGTAATATGGAGAAGAAAATGGAATCCATGCCTCATAGGGTTATTTCAAGAAATAATTGATATGATGCCTGGTAAACTCTTACCATAATTCCTGGCACCTAGAAAGTGCTCAAAACATGTTAACTATTGTTGATAAAGACTAGGGAGGCTGTGGCTTGCTGGGTATGCCCCCGACTTATCCCAGGACCACTACAAATAACTCCACAGCTGCAAGGTGGCTTCCAGGAACCACTGCTGGTGACCTGAGCTACGTTGTCCAAACTGGGTTGACATCTTTAATGCCCATTTCTGAGGCTGCAGGCTTCCTCTAAAATGGCTACAGCCACTATCTCACCTCCATAGACAGTCCCCTCCTACTCTCCCATTTCTCTTTGATACTCCCCTCCCCTGGGATCCCCAGATCCCATCCTTCTGCCTAGACTCTTTGGATACCCAGTTTGCTTCCTTGTCTCCCAGGATTCCACTTCTCTTTAGGTAGCTCAGTGGCTAATGGTGCCCACCAAGTGCCAAGTTCATGTTCTTGAAAATCCAACCCCAGATAGTCCAAGAGGAGGGTCAGGTGCCCCTGATTGCTGGGTTCCTGGGTAGGGGTTGGTTTATAAAAAGGAGGAATAGCGTCTTCCCCAGTTCCTGCAACTGAGGAGGATGGAGGGGCAGGAACCAACAGCCTTTGCTCTTGGCTGGTGAGATTCTTGGTCTTTTGGGTTTGTCAGCTAAGTTGGATATTGAGGATCAGTTAAAATATGTAAACATTGACTTCAGTAAAGGTCAGAGGATGGGTGTCTTGTCTTTATCTCTTCATGGGGTATTTTTCCAGGCTTCAGCATCTATCCCACTGAAGCAGAAAAGGGAATGTATTGGTTGACATAACCAGACCATGGAACAGCTTTCTCTTGCCCATTTCCTCTCCACCTCTCACTTCTATATCTTAGTTTCTTTCCTCCTACAGTAGATGGAATTTTTGTGTATGGTGGAGATCTTGGCAAATGTGTCTTGACCATTCATCCTTATGGCTTTGCCACCAGGAAAAAAATTGATTTCCCTTTCCTAGCTCCAGTATGAAAACTCCCAGAAAAGTGTTGTGATGGGCCCTCCTGGGCCACTTGTCCACCTGTAGACCAGGGGTTTGAGATACTATGATTGGCTCAGCCTGAGTCCAGGGCCAGGATTGGATGCATCTGTTACCAGAAGGAGGCTGCTGGTGATGGGGACACAGACAAGACCATCAGGAGAAATCACTTGTTAAATCAATGTGTGACTTGAGTCTACCGCAATGGGTGATTCTGGCAAAGCTATTTCCACTGCACTGTTTTCTTAGCCACTTCAATCCCCCTTTGGAATAAGGCAGGGCACCAGTACATTCATCAAAAAAATATATGATTCTGGGACTTCCCTGATGGTCTAGTGGTTAAGACTCCGCACTTTCACTACAGGGGATGCAGTTTCGATCCCTGGTCAGGGAACTAAGATCCCGCATGCCGGGAGGTGTGGCCAAAATATATATATATAATTTAAAAAATATGTATGATTTTGTTATGGAAGAAAGGAGTGTGAAGTTAAAAACAAAGAAACCCACAAAGAGTTACCAGTAACCAGGAAATGACAAATAAATCAGTTCTTCCTTATTGTTCTTGATTATTTGTAGCTTTGAAGGTGTGGGTGAATATGAGATCAGGGTGAGGGTGAGTTCTTAGGCTCTCAGCCTGGAGACAATTTGACAATGGAAAGCCAGTGCTTCAGATTACCATGGGAGCATCTTTACAAACCTTGACTATGCAGAGGATACAGGCTGCATGGCCATATGAGAAAATGATTCCAAGACTTAGGAAGCTCTGCAGACCACCCGAGGCAGCTTCTATGGGATGCCTCAAATTATAAGTACAGCCAAAAGATTACATTTGAGGCCCCTGTGTAGAAATATTTTGGAAATATGTTTATT
The DNA here is from genome assembly GCF_963924675.1 of Phocoena phocoena. NCBI lineage: Eukaryota > Metazoa > Chordata > Mammalia > Artiodactyla > Phocoenidae > Phocoena > Phocoena phocoena. Next base: position 34,072,207 of record NC_089233.1, on the reverse strand, counting down.
TTCTTGTATGTACAATTCTACATTGCCCTAGAGGGTGGCCTGCATGGCTTTTAGCTTCATAATATACAAGGTGGGTAGTGTTTGCTGAGGGATGAGGTAACTTAACTACAGAAGCAGTGCCACATTTTTAATTAACTATTGATTTGTAGGATTTGTGTTTTGAGGTTAATCAGGTACAATAAGAACAGATAACTTTACTTGGCTTCCTTTAAACTCAAGTATATAAATCTGATGTAGGGTGACTGTATATTAGAAACAGAACTCTTTTTTTTTCTAGAAGTAATCAATGCAGCCTCGAAGCTGAGAATAACAAACACAATTCAACCTTCTCCTATTTGTGAGAATCTGTGTTTTATTTTCTTCTCGGGTTATGGAGCAAAGGGGACATATTTCTTTCTTGGGTTTGGAAAAACCTCACCACGTATGGTGAGCAACAGCCCTTCCTATGGAAGGGACAAATGCAGTATTTTCCCAACGAAGAGTCACCTTGCATTCCCGGAGATCGCTGGAGCTGAAGGGCAAAGATTCGTCAGGAAAGAAATAATGCTGAGCTTCCTACTAACTCAGGAGTATCTTCGGGTTAACTTTGAAGTTCTAGTGACAAGGCTGAGAAAAATACACCAAGTAAGATTTCAAACTTGCTGAAAGATTACTGTCTCTTGATGCCAGCCATATAGAACCATGATTGCATTTGTCCTGAGTGTGGGCTCCAAGAGTGAATTTTAACCACATTGTTCTTTAACTGGCAGCCTCCCAAGAGATCCTGGAGCTCACATCTTTCTTTATTGAATCAAAACCAACCAACAAACAAGCAGCTCACCCAGTTGTCCTTTTGGAATTTGGGAACAGCTGTGGTTTGGGGGTCCTAGAGCATTACTTGATACTGTCTTAGAGCCCTTTGTGATTTCCTCACTTCTTCAGATCATGCTTGTTGACCACTGGGTACAAAGGACAGGTCAGCACCTCTACCTTAGGTGGACCACTCTCTCCCACTTTCAGAATAATCTTGTTCAGTTCCTGTGGTTCAGGGTAGTCATGTGACTCAAGCTCATCCAACTGGAAGGCTTGATCCCAACGGCTATTGATTGGTTCAGGAATGTCATATTGTAAGAATGGGGCCCATCATGGTTTTCCACAAATGTTTTCTTAGAGGTTTCGGAAAGATGGTCCTTCATAAATTGGCATTGAGAGCTGTGTCTAGGACGTAGTCATGAGGCTCTGAATTCCCATCTTGTGTCCACCTGGATCAAGCTTGTCTGATAATAAAGCAGAGCTGAGATGAGGGATAAAAAGACAGAGAGAGATACAGAGAGCCCTGATGACCCTATTTGAACCTGGATCCAGCTGAGCTTGAAGCTAGGACCATTCGTTCAAGCTTCCTGGGTATATAAGTCAACAGCATTTTAATACAAACTAGTTTGAATTGTTTTTCTGCTGTTTGCAAGTCAAAGAGTCTTAATGAACGTATTGGTTGAGTCTGTAATGTTGCAAACATATTACTCCATCCAGAGAGGGGTGGTGTCAACGAATAAGGCAAAAATATGGGACTTTCCTGGTGGTGCAGTGGTTAAGACCCTGTGCTCCCAGTGTGGGGCCTGGGTTTGATCCCTGGTCAGGGAACTAAATCCCACATGCATGCCGCAACTAAGGAGCCCGTGTGCCCCAACTAAGGAGCCCGTGTGCCCCAACTAAGGAGCCCGCCTGCCACAACTAAGACCCGGCACAACCAAATGAAAAAAAAATATACAATGCTGAACTGTTTTTATTAAAACAAGAATATCCAATGGCTCCAGTTAGAATGGTTCTAACCAGCCCTCCTCCCACTGAGAGGTGGGATCTCTGTTCCCTCCCCTTGAATCTGGGCACGTGACTATGGTGCGAATGGCAATTTGTGACTTCTGAAGCTATGTCATAAAAGACAATACAGCTTCCTCATTCCTCCTGTCTACTGGGACACTTGATCACGGAACTTAGCCACCATGTCATGAGGAAGCCCAAGCAGCCCACTGAGAGGACCACATGGAGAGGAACTGAGGCCCAAAGCTCACAGCTTTCACTGAGCTCCCAGCCAACAGCAAGCACCTATTTGCCGTCTTGAAAGTAAACGGTTCCATTAACCAGGGTGAGGCTGCATGGAACAGAGGTGAGCTGCTCGGCTGAGCCCTGCCAAGACTGCAGATTTGTGAGCAGAATAAATAGTTGTTGTTGTTTTAAGCCACTGAGTTTTGGGGTCGTTCGTTGTGCAGTGATAGACAACTGATACAGGCCCTAAAGGAAAAGTGGGGGTGACCTCACTAAGAGAAAGGGGAATGTGTGCTTGGTGGGCGATAACATCAGATGTCCATCACAATGCTGCCACTTGGCTGCTGGCTTGGCTATTTACTCCAGACCTCATGTGCATTCTGTTATATCAGTTTGCTCACAAACACTAAATCCTGGATTGAAAGAACTTAATGAGGGACTTCCCTGGTGGTCCAGTGGTAAAGAATCCGCCTTGCAATGCAGGGGATGTGGGTTTGATTCCTGGTCAGGGAACTAAGATCCCACATGCTGTGGGGCAACGAAGCCTGCGTGCCACAACTACTGAGTTTGCACACCTCAACGAGGGAGCCCGGGTGCCACAAACTACAGAGCCCACATGCCCTGGAGCCTGCATGCTACGACTAGAGAGAGAAAAAAAACCCTGCACGCCACAACTAGAGAGAAGCCCGTGCGCCACAAGGAAGAGCCCATGCTGCAAGGAAAGATCCCGCACGCCTCAACAAAGACCCCGTGTGCACAACTAAGACCTGATGTAGCCAACAAATAAATAAATAAATAAATAAAATAACTTAATGAAAGTCCTTGTGGTTTAAAAGGAAAGAGACAAGAGCATTCAAAAGGAAGTACTATTTTACCCAGTGGGTGATAAACTAAAATAGAACCTTGTTGGTCTAAGAGGTAATGTTGACTGAAACTAATAAACAGGGGTGTGGTGGGCACTGGAGTTGGACTGCCCAATGGCCTTTATACCTCATCTGGCCAGTTAATCCAGGGGCCAGTAAACTCTTTCCGTAAAGGGCCAGATAGTAACGATTTTAGGCTTTGTAGGTTATGTGGTCTGTTGCAACTATTCAACTGTGCCACTGTAGAGAGAAAGTAGTCATGGGCAATATATGAATGAATGGGCATAGCTGTGTTCCAATAAAACTTCATTTACAAAACCAAATGGTGGGCCAGGTTTGACCTGCAGATTGTAGTTTGCTGACCCCCTGAGTTAGCCTAATTAGTGTATGTCATTACCCTGGTGACTATTTTTTATTTTCTTCATTATAGTCAGGCTATAGTTTATTACAGCAAAGGGATAGAAAGCAGGATCAATAAAGGAAAAAGGTACATCAAGCAGAAGCTGGAGGATACCAGGTATAAGCTTCCAAGAGTCCTCTCCCAGGGGAGTCACACAGAACATACTAAACCCCCCAGCAATGAACTGCAGAAACACATGCAAAATGTTTTCTGCCAGGGAAGTTTGCTTGTGCCTAAAAGTCCAGGGTTTTTATTGGGGTAACTGCAGTGCTGATTGCAGTTACTGAAACTTCAGACCCCCCAGAAGGAAAGCAGGTGCTCACCATAAATCACATTTTTTTTTTTTTTTTGCGGTACGCGGGCCTCTCACTGTTGTGGCCTCTCCCGTTGCGGAGCACAGGCTCCGGACGTGCAGGCTCAGCGGCCATGGCTCATGGGCCCAGCCGCTCCGCGGCATGTGGGATCTTCCCGGACTGGGGCACGAACCCGTGTCCCCTGCATCGGCAGGCGGACTCTCAACCACTGCACCACCAGGGAAGCCCTATAAATCATATTTTTTGCACAAACTATCCACACAAGCTGGTATAGTGTGGTTCAAGACCTCAAGCATGCACAGTGCCCTAATCAGTTAGTAGCATAGGGAACATTCTAAGACCTCAGTTCCTAGGAGCCAGCCAAAAGCTAGTCATACAAGTAGGCCCTTCTGAGAATGTACAAGATTTGAGTAACTCAAGGCTGCTGGGTTAATTCTTTACTTCACAGATAGGTATCAAGTTATCGTGAATTTAATGTACTATATATACATATATGATAAAGCAGTACATTATAAAATACATACATCAAATTATTAAATTATAATTAAATGTAAATAAATATATAATAAATGTTATATGACATATATATGATAAGCAGTACATTAAATGCAAGGTATTATTATTATTAAAAATGAGTAATGAGGGCTAGAGCTGTCCTAGGGTGTGACTGAGCAGAGTAATAATGGACATTTGCAAGGGAACTCCTCAGAGCAGTGAATGGGAGGCTGTGAAAAAATCCCACTGAAGAGTTTTTCTCTCTGATAGAGATAATTTTGTCACTAGAACCGTTTTGTCCCTCTCCAGTTTGACACCGTATATTCTTATCATTAGCTACATATTTCTTGTTGTCTCGTCAATGTGTCCTCAAGTTGACCTAGTTTTGCTGAAGGGAACTTGCATTTCCTGAGTGACAGAGAAAGTTTCCCTGCATCATCCTGGACATGAAAGTAGAGCATGAAGCCCCAAATACCATCCCACCCATCCTGTGACCAGGAGGGGAACCAGCCTCAGGATGGAGTGCAGATTGAGGTTGGCAGAGGAGAGAAATGGAAAGAGCCAAGGTCTTGATGGAATTATCCAGATGCATAAGGCACCTGGACCCTGCCCTCCCTCTGGCCTGCCACTTGTATGAGAAAATACATTTCTCTACTGGGTGAGCCAGCTTGAGTCCAGATTTTTTGTTACTTGACTCCAAGAGCATCCTAACCAATACGAACTTCAAGTAGATTTGGATGAGTCTGTGCATCACCAGTCATTGAGTGAACCTGAGTGGTTTGAGGACTTGGCCTTAAACTTCTGAGAACAATGTCAAGAGGGGAAGCCACACATCCTTCAAACCACACAAAACCAGGACCAATTACCAGGGTGGAAATTCCTGTTAGGTGGAAAATGTGCTCAGAGCAGGAGCGTGTGAATTTGGGACCCCTGAATGTTGTCATGGAGCCACCGTCTGGTCTTCTGACTAAATTTGAAAGTAATTTATAATTGTTATGGATCTATTGATTTAGGATGAGATATTTTCTCAAAGAAAATCAAAACAAAGGGTTTCAACCAAATGCTTTAGGTTGAAGGCAGGGGGTAGGGCAGAGGCACCTGGGGTGAGCGGTGGGTGGTACTCACAGCTGAGCCACTGTCGCCAACCCTGATCCCATTCATCTCCCTCAGGTTTTTTCTACATGGATTTCCATGGATTTTCTATGTGATTTAGGAGAATAGCGTATTTTTTAAAACTTTTTTATTCTTTTGGTGGTAAAATAGATGTAACATAAAATTTACCATTTTAACCAATTTTAAGTGTACAGTTGAATGGCATTAAGTACATTCACATTGTTGTATAGCCCCCACCACCAACCATCTCCAGAACTTTTTCATTTTCCCAAACTGAAACTCCTTACCCATTAAACACTCATTCCCACTCTCCCCTCCCCCCACCACCATTCTACTTTTTGTCTCTACAAATTTGACTGCTCTAAGAACCTCATATAAGTGTATTCATGCAACATTTGTCCTCTTGTGTCTGACCTATGTCACTGCACAATGTCCTCAAGTTTCATCCATGTTGTAGCATGTGTCAATTCTATTTTCTTTTTAAGACTGAATAATATTCCATGTGTGCATATACTACATTTTGTTTATTTTTACCTTTTTATTTTATTGATTTATTTTTTGGAGGATGGCACATTTTTAGAAAGTGTTATCCTAAATGCTGAAGTCCGAAAGAGAGAGACAAAACAAGACATTGGAACTAGCGGAGAAAAAAGAGCCAGTTCATACTCCCAGGCTCTGCTCAGTGTCAGCACTTCTGGCTGTTTAGCTTCTCTTTATCTGTTACCAGGATGGCTCCTTGGAGCTGTGCTCTGATCTCCACTGTGTCTCCCTGTGCTGAGATCCCGTCACAAGGCAGAGTGGGTAAGAGTGTAGGTTGTCACTTTCTAGCTGTGGGATCTTAGGGTTCTGAGCCTCAGTTTCTTCATCTTTAAAATGTGCATAATGACTGGTGTGTGTGTGTGTGTGTGTGTGTGTGTGTGTGCACGCGCCTGTGTATTTAGAGGCACAAATGAAGTCATGATCTCTACAACATTCTGCAACTTTTTTTTCCATAAACCTTATATCTTAGAGATCTTTCCATGTCAATGCATAAAACTTTGCTCCATTTTTAGTAGCAACATACATCCTGCTTTAGGCTACACTATAAATTCATTTAGCCAATCTTCCATGCATGGACATGTAGATTGTTTCCGGCTGTTTGCTTTCTCAAATGATGCTACAGTGAATTTCCTTTTACGCCACCTTGGTTCACTCATGTGAGCGTATCTCTAAAATCAATCCCTAGAAGTGAGATTTCTGGGGCAGAGAGTATGAGCATTTAACATTTAGAAAGATATTGCCAAATTAGACAGTTTAATTTGCAAGTGTGTCTTATTAGTAGAAAATCTGTTAGATTAAGTCCAGCCTGTAAATGTTATATTTGAGTAGTTCATTTATTAAATTGATTTGTGTTCTGCCTCTTCCCCAAAAGGGCTCAAGGAAGCTTATAGCAAGAGGCAAATCAAATAAAGGCTGAAAATAATAAACATACAGAGAAAAGCCAGTACGGTAACGGTGACAGCTAACACTTATTTTCAGCACCTGCTGTGTGCCAGACACTGTTCCAAGCGCTTTGCATGTATGAATTCATCTACACCTTGCAGTCTCACTAGGAAGGGACTATTAACACCCTCATTTCATAGATGGGGAAGCTGAGGCACAGAGGGGCTAGATTACTTGTTTAGTGTCACAGGGTTAGTAAATGGTAGAGCTGGGATTTGAACCCTAGCAGTTTCACAGTATGCCCTCTTAGCCATTATGAGTCTCTACTTCCCCAAATCAGGAGTTAGAGAGAGGAGGGAGGAAGCTGGACAAATAAGGGCTATCGTTGTTGCTGCGATTCACTGATTTATTCAATCGTCAGTTTATTTACTCACTCATTCAACAAATATATGGTCCGTACCTCTGCTTGATTTTGAAGATCAATCCTCTTTGTGAGTGTGCTCCCCTGTTCGACGTGTTCATTTGAGATTGAGCACCCTCTGAGCCCTGGGTCCTCAGTCCCTGTATCGTGGCCTCTGCCCACCTCTTGTACCATCAGGCAGAGCCCTGGGCCTGATCTTTGCAGCTCATCAGGATCCCCTGGGAGGGGCAGGTGGGGCAAGATTGTGGCAGCCCTGTAAACCTATTCCCTGGGCCTGGAACTGAGCTATGACTTCCTTTTTGCTGAAGGTGTGGTGGTCTCAGGTCCCAGAGGGAGAGGGGCAGCCCCAGGTTTCTGCTTCCTGCCCTCTGGTGGGAAATGTGCTGGCCACACAGCTTTTGCCTTGCTTGGACACCTGATTGGACAGGCTTGGATAAATCGAGGTTTTCAGCCTTAGTTTTCCATTTGTAAAATAGTAAAAATCAGTGCCATTTCTCTTTGTCTCTCTAAAGCCTGTGTGAGGTGAACATAAAACAAACAAACAAAATTTCCATTCACTTGACAAGTATTTCTTTAGTATCCAGGTGTGCTGGACCCTGAACTCGGCCGTGGGGCTCTTATGAGAAACAGGATGACCAGGCTCTGTGCTCTTGGAGCACACAGGCAGGTGGGGGGACAGACATGCACCAAACAGTCACAACACAAGTAGCAGCAAACATTGATGGAGTAGTTACCTCTTGCCAGGCGCATTTCTAAACACCTTACAGATGTCAGCTCAGTTAATCTTTACAGCCGCTCCAAGAAGGGGGCACTTTTATAACCCCTACTTTACAGGTGAGGAAACTGAGGCTGAGAGTGATTAAGTCACTTTCTCCAAGTCAGCATCTAATAAGAGGAGAAGTGAGGAATCTTTCTCAGGTCCCTGGCTCCCAAACCTGCATCCTCAGACAATATGGTGTTTTGCTTCTATGCTATAAAGTGATATGGGGAAAAAGAGTAGGGCGGTCCATGAGAGAATATCATTTGTACCAGTGTGTTTTGGGAACACCCCTAGGATGAGGTGGCATTGGGGAAAAGAGATGAAGGAAGAGAAAGGGCCAGCCTTGCAGGGCTGGGTGTGTGTGGGAATTGGAGAGAGGCAGAGGGACTGCACATGCAAAGGTCCTGAGGTAGGCAAGACCTTGGGGGTATTTGCAGAACAGAAAGAAAGCCCTCGTCACTGGGATCGTTGAACTAGAGGTGCCTTTGAGACTTGATGCAGTGCCTGGCCTGTTGGCAGGACTCAGTGGAGGTTAGCTCTTGCTGTGTCCTTTATGAGAGAAATCAGAAGGATCAGGAAAACAGGAGATTTCAGGAAGGCTTGCTTCCTCAAGCCTCTGACTGAGCACAGCAGGTATCATATATCAAGGTATTAGCATCAGGAGCAGATAAACCCCATTTAGTTACCTCTGACCTCCTTTTCCAGGTGTGAGTCCTGCAGGGGACCCCCTTGCTAGGGAATCCTGGGAGGGTTTTGGGTCTCCACTTTTTGAGGAATCCTCCTTTGTCAAATTCAATGTGTGTGCTTCCTTTTTTCCCATCAGCCCTGGAATGGGAAGAAGAAAGCTCCAACAGTCTTTCAAAGCTGAGCAAATAAAGCTTTTTTACAATTGTTTCCATTGTAGAGAGAGCATTAGACTGATTTATTCAAATCAATTCTGGGTAAAAGCCATAAAAGAGAGCTTAAGAATGAGTTCTGTTTCCCCAGGAAACCTAGCTGATGGATTAGCACCTGAAGAGGGGTGGGTGTGTGACTGGCTTCAGAGGGGACTGGGAGGCAGCTGGCACTCCAGGCAGACTCAGCAAACATTTTTCTGGGGGACTGAAGTCAGATGTAGCCCCCACTGGTGGCCGGATGCCCTGCTCCTTAATCCTTAATCTCCTCGGTGGGGAGAGAGTGTCCATTGCTACTGTTTTTTTTTTTTTCCTGATCTTGAAAAGAAGGAGGCCTTGTCATGAAGCATCTTTTGGGAACATAAGCACTACTGTAGCTGGAAGGATCAGATAACCTGGTTGGAGCCCCTCCTTTTTGGTAGCTGGAGGGTGGGTGGAGTGGAGGGAGGCTAAGACCTAGAGGACTGAGCAAACTATCAGAATAGCCAGAATTCAAATTCAAGCCTCCCAGTTCCCTTGCCCAGTGCTGTTTGCATCACAGCATTAATGTCCTGGCTTAAAAAAAAATTACACCCTGACAGTAAGGTCTATCATTTATCCAACTAAAAACAATTATGCTTTGATTTGTCACTTTTCTTTTCTTTGGTGTCCCACACACATGGAGAAGAACTCATCAGCACTGTTTTTATAAAAATTCTTTGTTGAGATTGGAAGACAGGGGAAAAGATAATCTCCAAGCTTGTGAAACCCTAATTCACTGAACTTTTCTGCGTAGGACTAGTTTCTGCCCTTTAAACCAGATTGCTCTTGCCTTTTTTATGCTCATGCTTATGTCTGTGTCACTTACTAGCTGTGACTCTGATCAAGTTACTCAACCTCTCCGAGCCTTAGTGTTCTCATCTGTATAACGGGAATAGTGCCTACCTCATAGAGGTATCATGATTGGATGGCATGATTCATATAAAGCAGTTATCAGTGCCTAGCTGTGTCAATTGCTCAAAAATGTTAGCTATTTTAAGATTATTTGCACAGGGTAATGAACCTCTCCCCAGGTAGTTAACATCTGTTTTTTTTTTTTTTTTTTTCTGTTCTCAGATTGATCTGGACTGCATCCCATCCTATTACTAAGGTTGTTCATGGACACCTCCCTCTCTCCCTAATCCTCTCTGCCTACCCCATAGCATATATGTACATACAGAGCCAATTACACACACACTTGGGTATACATAACACACACTATCCTTTCTTAGTTGCAGGTAGGAGAGGGTAGCAAGTGTGGGCCGTGAGGAAGAACCTGAGTGCTCACTTCTTAGCCCATTTATTCCTCAATATTTTCCCTGCTCTGGACTGGGATGAAAATGTCATTTGGAGTGAGTGCATCCTAGGACTGGTAAATGCAGTGTGGTTCTCAGTATTTACCCTTTTGACCCCTAGTCCCTTCTACAGGGGCTCAATGCCCAAATGATTCAGACGTCAGAGCCAAGTCATGGTATCTCTAGGTGGTGCTCGTGCCTGGGAAACTGTGTTTTCTTGGCCAGCTGGATTGTGTCTCTGTATCTGTCATAGCAACTTCTCTTCTTGGGCAAAACTTTGACATCACCGCAACAGCATTACGTAGAGGGGAAGAGCAGTAGAGTGTAGGAGGAAGGATGAGAGGGGGAGGGAGGGGGTAGAGAGAAGGAGAGCAAGAGGGCGTGAGAGGGATGGATGGGGACAGAGAGTGAGTCAGAAATTTAGTCATCCACTGCCCTGAAGGAAAGGGAGAGATTTGCTTTGGCCATGGTGCTGAAGTACAGGTCCAACTTCGAGGGATTAGAAAGCAGGGAGCCAGGCAGCAAGAAAACGGATATGTGACTAGGGTTATCAGGGTTTATGTACTGATAAAGCCAAGGAAGAAGAGAGATAATAGTTAGGGGAGAGAGAGAGAGAGAGAGAGAGAAAGAAAAAGAAATATATTAATCTTACCTAGGTGTAGATGAGGGGTAACATGCCACAGGTCCATGGTAGGGAGATAACACATATCTTTTTTGCAAGTGTTCACTCCCTCAGGATCATTAAATTTTGTCTGTGTATGTATGAATATGTGTGCTTGTGCGTGCATGTGTGTAAGAACAGTGGTGGTTATTAATGTATGAATTCTACTCAGCATTGGAGGCATTGCTTGGAAACTGATTTTACTCATGCTCATAAAATAGTACAGTGGAGGGCTTCCCTGGTGGCGCAGCGGTTGAGAGTCCGCCTGCCGGTGCGGGGGACACGGGTTCGTGCCCCGGTCCGGGAGAATCCCACGTGCAGTGGAGCGGCTGGGCCCGTGGGCCATGGCCGCTGGGCCTGCGCGTCTGGAGCCTGTGCTCCGCAGCAGGAGAGGCCACAGCGGTGAGAGGCCCGCGTACCGCAAAAAAAAAAAAAAAAAAAAAAAAAAAAATAGTACAGTGGCATAGCTGGGATGCAAACACAGGTAGCCTTACCCGCTGGGACTCTTGCTGAGTGTTGTCAGCAATGTGGGAGGAAAGATGAAAGCCACTTCTGATATGTCTTAGGAGACTCTTTTCTCAGCCCAAGGGGTGGGGAATTTCCTCCTCTATCTGGTTAATCAAGGGTATCTTCCAACCTACATGGTTGGTATTTGGTCTTCTCAGGTATAATCTTTTGGAGGTGACCAGAGGCTTGCCGTCTACCTTCTGTGCCTCACATGGACCTTCCAGGGACCTCACTGCCTTCCATCAAGCCAGGGCTTTCCGTGCAGGAAGGTAAGATGTTGGGCAGGTGACTGCATTGTGTCTAAGAGCTCAGGCTCACAAGACAAACATACTTGGCTTCAAACCTTATTTCCATCACTCACTGTGGTCTTGGGTGAGCTTTCTTCACCTCTTGTTTTTTTACTGGCATGGATGTGCAGGCTTCTGGGTGTCAAGTGGTGTTTGAACTAAGGATGAGACTTGCTAATGTTAAACCTGGAATGATTACAGAACACATTGCGGTCTTTGCTGGTTCTAAACAGTCAAGTCAGCCTGATCTTACAGTGATCACCAGAAAGTTCTGGGAGGTGGTGTCACTGAAAGATTAAGAGCATGGGCTTAAGGCAGATAATGGAGATGCAAGTTTCAGCTCTCTCCTTCAGCTTCCTCGTCTATGAAATGGTGATAGTAATAATAATAACAATAATAATAATCACCTCAATGGGCTGTAGTGAGGATTTAATTAGTTAACATACATAAAGTGTTTAGAACAGTGCCTGAGACATAGTAAGGTCTCAGGAACATCAGCAATTATTATCTTGCTGATGTTATTACCATAGCTCTTATTAACTGGATGGCATGTGGAAGTAATTTGTACTCTCTGTCCTCAGTCTCCTTATCTAAAAAATGGGGCTGTTGTTAATAAGTACTTCATAGAGTTAATGTGAAAAAGAAATGAGATGGTTCACATTAGTGCCTCGTGTAGTGGAGGCATCCAGACAATGACATTTCCCCTTTTCTCCCTTCCTTGGTCATATTTAAGATCAAGGTATATTAAATACTGAAGTGAATGCGCGGTTTGGTTGTTCTTGCCTTGGGGGTCACGGAACCCTTTGTGATTTTGAATTCAGAATCTTTCTCTGGGAAAAAGGGAAACACACACATATAATCTCAGTGGGTTCAATAGTTCATGAGTTATTATGGGTTTTTATCCCATGGCCCATAGAAACTCATTTTAATCTCCCCCTCACACAATGCATTACATAGAATTTTCTGGAAAAAAAAGTGACATACAGAAATGAGCCCTTAAACATCAAGATGGTGATGGTGAGATGCTGAGAGTCCTAGGGCCACAGAGGGCTTGGCTTTGGTTCTGTCCAGAAGCTCTGAGCTCAGGGCCTCTGCCTGCCCCAGGACTCACTGTGCTCACTCCCACTGCTGTCCCATGACCCTGTCTGGGCCGCTCATGGCTCAAGATGAGGGTGCTGGGGATGGGGCTGCTTCCCTCCTCTCCCAGGGCTGTCTCTTGCAAGCACAGGCCGTGTGGGTGCTGCCTTTGACACTCTCTTCTCTAAACTCTGCAATTTATGGTACAGTCGTTCCAGAGAAAAGGCAGGAATTTGTCTTTGTTCTAAGTGTTGTATGTGTATTAAAAGGCTCTTGCAGCAATCAGCACCTCATGGCAGAAAACAATGGGACACAGTGCGTACCCAGTTAGCAAGAACAAGAGGAGGGCAGATTTGGATAATCAAGACAAATATCCTTATGCCCAGGACGCCTGTAGGAAGGGCTGGCAGGAATGGTTTATATAAATGCTGATGTCTGGTGTTTGCATTCTCATCCTGGCAGATGCCTGCTCACCAGTTTGGTTCAGAGCTGAGGAGGGAAAAATTTGGGTGCTGGGGGCTTAGACGAGACCCTCAGAAACGCTGTGTGTGAACTGCTCAAGTAGGTGGAGTTGGATTGTGATGATCCTTGGGAGGAGGGGAAGAAAAACACGGGATTCCAGTCACATCCCAGAATTAAAGGTGAGATGTGACAAAGGCAAAAAGTGACATTTTTGAACCTGGAGTCTGGTGACTTGTTGGACTGTCATTTGCACCTTGATAATATAAAACATTTAACAAAAAAATTAAAGTTAAGAATAAACCACCAGCAAGATTATGCCCTCATAGTTGGGCTGATGGAAAGCTCATCGATGTCCCTGGTAGGAACTATGAGTCCTTGTGTAATTATAGGTGCAGGACACACAGGTACATGTGCATTCCAAATGAAGTAGAAGCTGAGAGACTCTGAGCAAAGATGCACAGTGACCTGGGGTACAGTGTGGAGGAGAAAATTACCTAACCTCAGTGACTGCTGATGGAAGTTAGATGGGATTTATGGGATTCTCAGGAATGGTGCAGATCAGCACAAATCCTGACTTTTGGGTACATTGGGGGTCCTGGCTGACATTGGGGGTCATGGCTAGCATTTGGGGGTCCGCTGGGGGTCCATACAGGCAATGGACATGCTGTGGGTGATGTGTAGGTGGCACCAGGAGATACATGGCTTGTGGGTCAGTTGCCTGAAGAAGTTATGGGTTTGGGAGGGGTCAATACCCCTGTTGGGATTTCTCACTGGAGAGGAAACAGCAATTCCTTGGGATCAGGGGTCTGTCCTTATGGGAGGATCAGTGCCCAGACAACCTGGATGGATGGGAGCTTGGGGAGAGTGTTTGTCTCATCTTTATGGAGCCCTGTCCCTCAGCTAACAACCAAAAGGCAGGTGTTAGTGGGAAGAGGGTGGTCCCAACCACTGGATTCCTCCCTACATCTCCCCGGTAGCTAGATATTTGCAAGAAGGATTTCAGTAGGGAAGCAATGGGGTTTATGTTCCTCATGCTCCAATTTATGACCAGCTTAAGATGTCAGATGCACAGCTTCTCGTGGCTGACCTGGCTCCAGTGTGGGATGCTGCTGTCCCCCTGGCCCTTGCTCTGACTTCCTGACTTTGGCTGTGAGTCTCATCCTTATTCAGTCTCCCTCCTTCTCTCCACCACTGCATCTGGAAGCCTCAGGGCCTGCCAACTTCAGGGCCAGACTTACCTTCCTTGTAAGAAAAGCACATGAGTTAACGATTTTATTAAATACACTTAAAAAAATTTTCTCCCCTCTACTTATTTATTTTCTTTTCTTGGCCATGCTGTGCAGCTTGTGTGATCTTAGTTCCCCGACCAGGGATTGAACCCTGGCCCCACCAGTGAAAGCGCCGAGCCCTAACCACTGGACCGCCAGGGAATTCCCAATAAATACACTTTCTTTTTGAGCCCTTATTATATGTTAGGCTAAGAGCTTTATATGCAGAATTATGTTCACTTCTTACAATAATCCACAAGGTACTATTACACTCATTTTACAGGTGAGAAAACTGAAGCTCCTAAAGGTCCGTTTTCCTGCCTGAGGTTGTGTGGTTAAGAGTAAAACCAGAGCCCCACTGAGCTCTGCCCCCACAGCCCCAGCTGAACTAACCTGCTCTCTAAGCCCTACCATGGACGGGTGAGAATTCAGGTACCTTTGGGACCTGCCAAAGGATGGGGTTCGGCTTTGCAGCAGATGTTGTTGGTGCCCTTACCCCCATCGCTTGCCCTCACCACTTCTGCACATGCTGACTTGCTTTGCCTGAGGCACTCTATGGCCACCAATACCCACTTTGCCAGAATCATATGGGAATTAGGACCCTCCAAGGAGTAGCTGTCAGTCAAGACTGAGTGAATACCCAGCTCCCGCACCCCTAGTTGGGTTAACTCTGAGGTGCACCATCTACACTTTCTCCCAGTTGGATAAGCTCTAGGTCCACAGTGGTAACTTGGCTGCCAACAAACCCCTTATAAGCTGCCTTCCCTGCTCCGTCCCATGTCCTCAATTTATCATGAGTTTCCTGGAATCACCTCCAAAATAAACTACCTTTATTTAAATCCTTGTGTTGGAATCTGCTTTTCCAGGCTCTCTTTGGGATCAGGTGCATCTTTTTTGTGGGTGTGTGGGTTAGGATGGCAATCCAAAGACCCCACCAATGCAGAGGGCGTATATCTTCTTTCAAACAGTCCATAAGCTCTTTCACAGTTTCCATCACTGTAGCTTGTTGTTTTATTACTTGTTTATTCTATATCTGAGAGGCCTCCCAAACAATTTACAGACCTTTTCCCAGGTGAGAGTAAAAGGGCTTACCTTTGTTCTGGGCTTTCCCCAACCTTGACCATCAGATCTAGTCAAACTGCCAGGAAGGTGAGGAATGGTCCCGGGGGATCTAGCCCCGCTGGCTTAGTTAACTCTTGTCCTTTCTTTTGATGTCAGGCCCTGTGACTTTTTGATTGTCTCTAATTTTCCTGCCTAGTTTCAAGAAAATAGGGTTGACACCATGACCTTGGGCTGGGCTTGGGGCATGGGGACCGAAACCCTGAATTATACTTTCTTCCTAGAGATGTCAGATTGTTTTGTGGTTAAGAGCACAGCCTGGATATCCTGGGTTTGAATCCCAGCTCTGCCACTGTGTTAATAACCACTGGATGGGTTTGGGGACCCACTGGGCCCACTGTGAGATGGTGGAGCTAAAACTCCACTGATGATCTGACCCACCTAAGCCCTACTCTGACTGGTGGACCCCAATGATGTTTTGGGTCTCCTGGAATTAGTGTCAGTTCAGAGCCTGTGTTCAGTGATCCTGGAAATGTCTGATTTTCCCCCTTTTGCCCAATGCAGTCACTCTGATAAAAGGCATAGGTCCCTTTGGGGAAAGCTGGGAGAAAGATTAAGAGCATACATTTTCGGCTGTGAATCAAGGTCCTTCCTCAAGGGGACCCAGCCTTCCTGGGTCTGTAAACTGGTCAAGTCTGGGAATTGATTGAGGGGTCCTGACCATCTGTTTTTTACATCTTTATCAGCGTATAATTGCTTTACAATGGTGAGTTAGTTTCTGCTGTATAACAAAGTGAATCAGCTATACATATATCCCCATATCCTCTCCCTCTTGAGCCTCCCTCCCATCCTCCCTATCCCACCCCTCTAGATGGTCACAAAGCACGGAGCTAACCTCCCTGAGCTATGTGGCTGCTTCCCACTAGCTATCTGTTTTACATTTGGTAATGTATATATATGTCCATGCCACTCTCTCACTTCATCCCAGCTTACCCTTCCCCCAACCCCGTGTCCTCAAGTCCATTCTGTACGTCTGCGCCTTATTCCTGTACTGCCGCTAAGTTCTTCAGATCCATTTTTTTTCTAGATTCCATATATATGTGTTAGCATACGGTATTTGTTTTTCTCTTTCTGACTTACTTCACTCTGTATGACAGACTCTAGGTCCATCCACCCCACTACAAATAACATCCACCCCACTACAAATAACTCAATTTCATTTCTTTTTATGGCTGAGTAATATACCATTGTATATATGTGCCACATCATCATTTTCCATTCATCTGTTGATGGACACTGGCTATTGTAAATAGTGCTGCAATGACCATTGTGGTACATGTCTCTTTTTGAATTATGGTTTTCTCAGGGTATATGCCCAGTAGTGGGATTGTTGGGTCATATGGTAGTTCTATTTTTAGTTTTTTAAGGAACCTCCATACTGCCCTCTATAGTGGCTTTATCAGTTTACATTCCCACCAACAGTTCAAGAGGGTTCCCTTTTCTCCACACCCTCTCCAGCATTTATTGTTTCTAGATTTTTTGATGATGGCCATTCTGACCGGTGTGAGGTGATACCTCATTGTGCTTTTGATTTGCATTTCTCTAATGATTAGTGATGTTGAGCAACTTTTAATGTGTTTGCTGGCAATCTGTATGTCTACTTTGGAGAAATGTCTATTTAGGTCTTCTGCCCATTTTTGGATTGGGTTGTTTGTTCTTTTGATATTGAGCTGCATGAGCTACTTGTAAATTTTGGAGATTAATCCTTTGTCAGTTGCTTCATTTGCAAATATTTTCTCCCATTCTGGGGGTTGTCTTTTTGTCTTGTTTATGGTTTCCTTTGCTGTGCAAAAGCTTTTAAGCTTCATTAGGTCCCATTTGTTCATTTTTGTTTTTATTTCCATTTCTCTAGGAGGTGGGTCAAAAAAGATCTTGCTGTGATTTATGTCATAGAGTGTTCCGCCTATGTTTTCCTCTAAGAGTTTGATAGTGTCTGGCCTTACATTTATGGCTTTAATCCATTTTGACTTTATTTTTGTGTATGGTGTTAGGGAGTGTTCTAATCTCATTCTTTTACATGTACCTCTCCAGTTTTCCCAGCACCACTTATTGAAGAGGCTGTCTTTTCTCCATTGTATATTCTTGCCTCCTTTATCAAATATAAGGTGACTCTATGTGCGTGGGCTTATCTCTGGGCTTTGTATCCTGTTCCATTGATCTATCTTTCTGTTTTTGTGCCAGTACCATACTGTCTTGATTACTGTAGCTTTGTAGTGTAGTCTGAAGTCAGGGAGCCTGATTCCTCCAGCTCCATTTTCGTTCTCAAGATTGCTTTGGCTATTTGGGGTCTTTTGTGTTTCCATACAAATTGTGAAATCTTTTGTTCTAGTTCTGTGAAAAGTGCCTTTGGTAGTTTGATAGGGATTGCATTGAATCTGTAGATTGCTTTGGGTAGTATAGTCATTTACACAATGTTGATTCTTCCAATCCAAGAACATGGTATATCTATCTGTTTGTATCATCTTTAATTTCTTTCATCAGTGTCTTACAGTTTTCTGCTTACAGGTCTTTCGTCTCCTTAAGTAGGTTTATTCCTAGGTATTTTATTCTTTTTGGTGCAATGGAAAATGGGAGTGTTTTCTTAATTTCTCTTTCAGATTTCTTATCACTAGTGTATAGGAATGCAATATATTTCTGTGCATTAATTTTGTATCCTGCCACTTTACCAAATTCATTGATTAGCTCTAGTAGTTTTCTGGTAGTGTCTTTAGGATTCTCTATTTATAGTAACATGTTATCTGCAGTGACAGCTTTACTTCTTCTTTTCCGACTTGGATTGCTTTTATTTTTTTTTCTTCTCTGACTTCTGTGTCTAAAACTTCCAAAACTATGTTGAATAATAGTGGTGAGAGTGGACAACCTTGTTCCTGATCTTAGAGGAAATGGTTTCAGTTTTTCACCATTGAGAACGATATTGGCTGTGGGTTTGTCATATACGGCCTTTATTATGTTGAGGTAAGTTCCCTCTATGCCTGCTTTCTGGAGGGTTTTTATCCTAAATGGATGTTGAATTTTGTCGAAATTTTTTTTCTGCATCTATTGAGATGATCATATGGTTTTTATCCTTCAATTTGTTAATATGGTTTATCACATTGATTGATTTGCATACATTGGGGAATCCTTGCATTCTTGGGATAAACCCCACTTGATCATGGTGTATGATCCTTTTAATGTGCTGTTGCATTCTGTTTGCTAGTATTTTGTTGAGAATTTTTGCACCTATGTTCATCAGTGATATTGGCCTGTAGTTTTCTCTTTTTATGACATCTTTTTCTGGTTTTGGTATCAGGGTTGGTGGCCTCGTAGAATGAGTTTGGGAGTGTTTCTCCCTCTGCTATATTTTGGAAGAGTTTGAGAAGGATAAGTGTCAGCTCATCTCTGAATGTTTGATAGAATTCGCCTGTGAAGCCATCTGGTCCTGGGCTTTTGTTTGCTGGAAGATTTTTAATCAGAGTTTCAATTTCAGTGCTTGTGATTGGTCTGTTTATATTTTCTATTTCTTCTTGGTTCAGTCTCAGAAGTTTGTGCTTTTCTAAGAATTTGTCCATTTCTTCCAGATTGTCCATTTTATTGGCATATAGTTGCTTGTAGTATTCTCTCATGATCCTTTGTATTTCTGCAAGGTCAGCTGTTACTTCTCCTTTTTCATTTCTAATTCTATTGATTTGAGTCTTCTCCCTATTTTTCTTGATGAGTCTGGCTAATGGTTTATCAGTTTTGTTTATCTTTTCAAAGAACCAGCTTTTAGTTTTATTGATCTTTGCTATCATTTCTTTTTCATTTATTTCTGATCTGATCTTTATGATTTCTTTCCTTCTGCTAACTTTGGAGTTGTTTTGTTCTTCTTTCTCTAATTGCTTTAGGTGTAGCATTAAGTTGTTTATTTGAGATGTTTCCTGTTTCTTGAGGTAGGATTGTATTGCTATAAACTTCCCTCTTAGAACTGCTTTTGCTGCATCCCATCGGTTTTGGGTCATCGTGTTTTCATTGTCATTTCTTTCTAGGTATTTTTTGCTTTCCTCTTTGATTTCTTTAGAGATCTCTTGGTTTTTTAGTAGTGTATTGTTTAGCCTCCATGTGTTTGTACTTTTTATAGTTTTTTTCCCTGTAATTGATATCTAGTCTCATAGCATTGTGGTCGGAAAAGATACTTGATATGATTTCAGTTTTCTTAAATTTACCAAGGCTTGATTTGTGACCCAAGATATGATCTATCCTGGAGAATGTTCCATGAGCATTTGAGAAGAAAGTGTATTCTGTTGTTTTGGGATGGTTGTCCTATAAATATCAATTAAGTCCATCTTGTTTAATGTATCATTTAAAGCTTGTGTTTCATTATTTGTATTCATGTTCGACGATATGTCCATAGGTGAAAGTGGGGTGTTAAAGTCCCCTGCTATGATTGTGTTACTGTCAATTTCCCCTTTTATGGCTGTTAGCATTTGCCTTATGTATTGAGTTGCTTCTATGTTGGGTGCATAAATATTTACAATTGTTATATCTTCTTCTTGGATTGATCCCTTGATCATTATGTAGTGTTCTTCTTTGTCTCTTGTCATAGTCTTTATTTTAAAGTCTATTTTGTCTGATATGAGAGTTGTTACTCCAGCTTTCTTTTGATTTCCACTTGCCTGGAATATCTTTTTCCATCCCCTCACTTTCAATCTGTATGTGTCCCTAGGTCTGAAGTGGGTCTCCTGTAGACAGCATATATATTTGGGTCTTGTTCTTGTATCCATTCAGGCAGTCTATGTCTTTTGGTTGGAGCATTTAATCCATTTACATTTAAGGTAGTTATTGATATGTATGTTCCTATTCCCATTTTCTTAATTGTTTTCGGTTTGCATTGTAGGTTTTTCCCTTCTCTTGTGTTTTCTGCCTAGAGAAGCTCCTTTAACATTTGTTTTAAAGCTGGTTTGGTGGCGCTGAATTCTCTTAGCTTTTGCTTGTCTGTAAAGCTTTTAATTTCTCCATCGAATCTGAATGAGATCCTTACTGGGTAGAGCAATCTTGGTTGTAGGTTTTTCCCTTTCATCACTTTAAATATGTCCTGCCACTCCCTTCTGGCTTGCAGAATTTCTGCTGAAAGATCCGCTGTTAACCTTATGGGGATTCCCTTGTATATTATTTGTTTTTTTTCCCTTGCTGCTTTTAATATTTTTTCTTTGTATTTAACTTTTGATAGTTTGATTAATATGTGTCTTGGTGTGCTTCTCCTTGGATTATCCTGTCGATTTATTTATGGGACTCTGCACTTCCTGGACTTGATTGACTATTTCCTTTCCCATGTTAGGGAAGTTTTCAACTATAATCTCTTCAAATATTTTCTCAGATGCTTTCTTTTTCTCTTCTTCTTCTGGGACCCCTATAATTTGAATGGTGATGTGTTTAATGTTGTCCCAGAGGTCTCTGAGACTGTCCTCAATTCTCTTCATTCTTTTTTCTTTATTCTGCTCTGCAGTAGTTATTTCCACTATTTTATCTTCCAGGTCACTTATCCCTTCTTCTGCCTCAGTTTTTCTGCTATTGATTCCTTCTGGAGAATTTTAAATTTCATTTATTGTGTTGTTCATCATTGTTTGTTTGCTCTTTAGTTCTTCTAGGTGCTTGTTAAACGTTTCTTGTATTTTCTCCATTCTGTTTCCAAGATTTTGGATCATCTTTACTATCATTACTCTGAATTATTTTTCAGGTAGACTGCCTATTTCCTCTTCATTTGTTTGGTCTGGTGGGTTTTTACCTTGCTCCTTCATCTGCTGTGTGTTTCTCTGTCTTCTCATTTTGCTTAACTTACGGTGTTTGGGGTCTCCTCTTAGGTTTCAGGTTCCTGGTTTTTTTTGGTGTCTGTCCCCAATGGGTAAGGTTGGTTCAGTGGGTTGTGTAGGCTTCCTGGTGGAGGGGACTGGTGCCTGTGTTCTGGTGGATGAGGCTGGATCTTGTCTTTCTGGTGGGCAGGACCAAGTCTGGTGGTGTGCTTTGGTGTCTCTGTGAATTTAGTATGATTTTAGGCAGCCTCTCTGCTAATGGGTGGGGTTGTGTTCCTGTCTTGCTAGTTGTTTGGCATGGGGTGTCCACCACTGGAGCTTGCTGGTCATTGGGTGGAGCTGGGTCTCAGTCTTGGATGGAGATCTCTGGGAGAGCTCTCGCTAATTGATATTACATAGGGCCGGGAGGTCTCTGGTGGTCCAATGTCCTGAACTTGGCTCTCCCACCTCAGAGGCTCAGGCCTGACACCCAGCCGGAGCACCAAGACCCTGTCAGCCATACGGCTCATCTGGTAGTGCCTGGCAACGTGCTCCCAGTGTTGAAAGTGGTGCCATCTGTGAAGTTGCTCACAGGCCTGCGTGAGATGCCTGCCATTGTTTCTGCCAAAAGCCCCTGACCATCTGTTTTTATAATTCAAGTTAGAGTTTTTTTCACTTGACCTAGAACTCTTTTGCTTCTACAGATCAAGTAAGAATTGAATATGCTTGCCATCTATTTCATTTCTAGGAACACTGGGCTCAACTGGCCACTGCTACAGTTCTGTGTGAGTCAGACTTTGCTGATTTCTGCTTTGACTCTGCCCGTGACCTTGGTGGTTGAGAGCCACCTCTTGACCTCTGCCACCCTGGGATCCAGTGCTCCCCCCCACAACTGCATTTAGGTTTCCCAATTCAGTGGCAGCAGTTCTCGCCATAGGGTGCCTTGGGCACATTGCTTGCCTTCCTTACGCCGCTGTCTCCTCCTCTGTATAGTGGGGATAATAACAGGGTTTTATTTGTGCTGGAACAGAGGGAAGAGATGGAGAAGAGAGGAAGGGGCTGAAGCAAGAAGGGGAACATGTAGGATGCAGAGAACCTTGGGCAAGATCAGATCCATTTACTCATCCAACAAATGTTTCTTGAGCACCTACTGTGTGCCTCCCACCATGATAGCTTTTAAGGATAAAATCACAAACAAGGCAGAGGCAGTGAGTGCCTGCTGGGGCTTAGTGGCAGAAATAATTTATCGAGCAATTGCAGCATGGTCTCAGCTCTTGGTTGGGGAAGCTCAGGACATATAGGAGCCTGGCGCTCAATGAGGCTGCCCTGGACACTGGGTATAACCTGTAAATGTCCAGAATATACCTCCTGGCTCAACTCATTACACAGCCGAGGAGGGAGCCCCATCTTGGTGCTAAGGGCATGTGCGGGGCACACTCAGAGTTATCAACCCATCACTCCAAAGTAGTTCTCAATGTCTCCTCCCTTTGTCCATTTGCACTGCTGCTGTGCTGAGTCCCTGCAGTGGTCCTCTATCTGGTCCTGCCCTGCATGCCTGGTCCCCAACAACCTCTCCACCCACCACACCACTCTCCACTCACCTACCCTGCTGCAGCCACACAGGCTTCTTGCTGCCTCCCTCTCAGCCTCTGGGCTTTTGCGTGTGCTGCTCCCTCTGCCTGAACACCCTTCACCTGGCTGAGAACTACTCATCTTGTGCACCTCCATTCAGTGTTCACTTCCTCTGCCATTCTCCCAGCCCCAGACCTTCTGAGGCTCTTCTGTTTTAGGTTCTGCATCCCCAGCACATTCCTCTGCAGCCTTTTGCCCCGTTGGCAATGTCAATCAATCATCACCTTCCCCCCCAGGCGCTGGGCTCCACCGGGCAGAGGCAATGCCTGCCATGGTCACCATTGTAACCCCCTCCCGCATTGCCATGCCTGGTTCATAGCGATGCTCAATAAACATCCTTGATAGCTAAGCACAGCTTCGAAAGATGGTGCCTTTGTATTAAGCACATCATTCTCCAGGCCGAATTCTCCTTGTGTTTTGAGCAGCTTCTGTTTTCCAGCCACATCCAAACCATTCAAGATGCAAAACAGTACTGAGGGACCAGGGTGTCCATCCTCGCAGGACGTTGGAGAAGTGGACGTCTGCTTGTCCCTACTCCCCTCCCTTCCTTGGTCAGGGAGACCGTCTGTGTGCGAGCTGCGGGCCAGGATTTGCCTGAGCGAGCCTCTTCCACGCGTGCCCGCGGTGCCCGCGAGCAGCCAGCAGGTGGCGGCAGAGAGACAGGAGTGGTCAACAGAAGAGCCCAGCTCAGAGCCGAGCCGCGCGAACCCACCGAGCCCGCGCTCAGAAGCCAGATCTCCCACCGACAGGCCGCTGGCTTCGGAAGGCTGCTGGGTCCTTCCTCTCTCCCAAGTGCCGGCAGAGCCCCCCTGGAGCTATGGCCAGCCCTTCCGGCAGCCCCGAGGACACGGGCAAGCTCAGAGGCAGGGATGGCCGGCAGAGGCGGGAGGAGGAGGATGCCCCTCCGGAGGAGAAGAGGTTGAGGCTGGGGCTGGAAGGAGGAAGCGTAGCGAAGGAGGAAGGAGAAGGCGCGCCACGACTGGGCAGGGAAGAGACCGGCATCCAGACAGGTGTTGAAGACAGAGGTGTAAGTGAGCGGGGGGCGCAGGAGGGATGGGGCTGGGGGGTGGGCAGGGATGCTCCCCGTCGGCGGTCAGGTCTAAGTTGATAATTGGGCAGCAACTCTTGTGGGTGGGCGGGCGCGGTATGACAGCTTGTGGGGACCTCCTGAGAAACTAGATGCTCCGTCGTTGGTGGCAACTCCCTTCTTGTTTATGTAGGATCGACTTGGTGATTCTCCAACGACGTCGTCGCTGGCTGGGAGACCCGTGGGCTCTGCGGTTGTCCAAAAAGGGAGGGGGAGCGCTGTGTCCTGGGGGCGTCCAGAAGGGAAAGGAGGCGGGGGTTTACTCTGAGCAGCCCTCACTCTGCACACCCCATCCTGGGCAGAGCTGTTTTAGACGTCTCTCTGGGACTTTGCTGGTTGCCTTCCATCTGGTAAGGGGCTTGGGTGGGAAGTACCGGGCACAGGCTCTGCAAACCCTCCCCTGTCAGCGTGTGTGCCAGCAGCAGCTCACCAAGCCCCTCACCTGCCCCATGTCTTCCTGTCACTGCTCCCCAGGCTGGCTGGGCAGGGAGAGTTGAGAGAGAAGGCAGGTGGCTTCCAACCCTGAAGTCACTCTTCTCTCCCCAACCCTCCAGAGAAGGACAGTGAAGCAAAGTTCTGTGCATCCCCTTGGGTGCTGCCTAGCTCTGGTCCCTGCTAGCCGAGGGTACGTGTGCGGGTGATTTGTAGCATATGTGCGTGGGTATGTGAGTCACCAGGTGTGTGTGGGATGGAGCTCCATGGCCAGCTTGACCTCCCCGGCCACTGCTTTCTGCTTCCTCTTCTGAATCTTCCAGTTGTGACCTGGCTGACCTTACATTTGGGGGTCACAAGTTTCTGGAAAACAGATGAGGACTGTCTGGACAGCTGTCCCCATGGTGAGGGCAGCCACCTTGAGAGTTTTAAATTGACAATGGGTTTGACCTTTTTGTTTCTTCCAAACGTTTTTATTCTTGACCATTTGCTTGGCTGAGCTCGTCTTAAAAATTTGATTTGTGACTAGTGAGCCCCACAAGGGAGAGGTCCCCTTGTTTCTCCTGAATCCACACAGGCGGCAGCAGCCTGTCTCCCGTTCACTAGGCTGCATCGAAGCCCGGCTGACTCCCAGGTGCTGCTTCAGAGCCCTCACCTACCCGTGGCTGTGATTGTTCAGATCATGGGCCACCTGGACACCAGAACCAGGAGAATTTCTAAGATGCCAGGAGAAGGATAATATTTATGGAAGGTTTATTGGGACACATCGTGGAAAGAGTGGGATGGGGTGTGTCGCAGTGTGGTGAGAGGAGAGATCCCAGGTCTGAGACACAATTATGCGGGCCGTGCAATGCTGTGAAACTTCCACTGTCAGAAGCCCTCCCCTCCTCCTGTCACCTCCCTCTTTTACGTGGAACTTTGCCAAAGACCAGGACACCAGAATGGAATGAAGTGACTAAGTGCAGTGGGATGCTTAGGAATGTGGGTTTGGAGCTGGTCTACTCGGGTGTGAATCCTGGTTGTGGCCTTCCTTAACTGGTGACTGGGGGCAAGTGACTTAACCTCTCTGAGCCTTAGTGTTCTCAGTGGTGCAAAGGACATGTCAATAGGCCCTGTTTCATGGGGTTATTGTTCCTGAGGTTAAGTGAAGGTTATCCATAGAAAGCACTTAGCATTGCAGCTGGTGTGTAGTATGTGCTCAATGAATGTGATTTAGTGCTGAAATTCTCTCTGTGCACCTTGCTTGCAGCCATGTTTGGTTCTGGGGGTTCATTACAAGAGATAAGGACCTTAGGCAAGACTCTGCATGGTAAATGCCTTTTGGAGGTTAAAGGATTTATGTGCAGAGGATGACATTTTTAAAAGGCAGAAACACCACTGAACTTTTTGGTTCATGAAGGGAAGTGTGGATACCATGGTTTGAAGGATTATGTCATAACTGGACAGAAATCGTCCTTGTTTTCTGAAACTGAATACGATTCTCTCCTTTTGGGACACCTGGATCTTCTGGGAACAGTGGCTCCTCACGGAGCTGGTGTCTTGGTTTTCAAGTTTAAAGGCTGGCCAAAGCACAGGCTGCCCAGAATGCCCACCAGACAGATTTCTTTTTTTTTAGTTTCTATAGGAATATTCTCTTTAAAGAACCTAGAAGCAGTTTCAGGCTGGTGCCAGGAGCAGCAGCTATTTCTTTAAGGAGGAGAGCCATTTCTTCATTCACAGACCACATTCAGATGCATCAAGAAAAACAGAATGCTTTTTCATGGGATTTTGTCCGTATAGACCATTAGCTTGGCTGAAATGTCAAAATCATCTTTGTTCTTTAATAGCAGATTATTTTTGGATGTAGATCATTTTGGGCTTTTCTGTGCAGAAGCTTCATGGGGAACACCGCCCTGTGCATGTTGTATCTAGATGTTTTTGAGGATAAAATACCCTTTCCCATTACTGTATCCGGTGCTCTGGATGGTTGAGGTTTACATGTGACTGGTTGTCCCTCAGAGTGGCTCCTGGGCTCGGCTCTTGTCTTTAAGAAGGGTGTTGCTTCCTCTTCTGGCTGCTAGGGGATGCTTTTAGGAGCTAAACTGGAGCCCCAGGATACCTCTCAGCACCCAAGTCCTGCTGGATGTGCGGTGGAAGGAGGGTGTGTGACTAGTGAGGGATGACCCTCCACCAGGGATCAGAAGTTTTACAGAGTCTTTTTGCCCGCTCCAGGACCAGTGATGCTGAGAGGGTATTGAAGAACTGGTCCTCCCAGAGCCTTTATTGATTCCTTTAGAGAGACCCCAGGGTGAATCTGACCCACAGCTCTTCCTGGAAGGAGAAAAAAGTCTTTCCTGTAGGTAATTGGTTATCAACCTCAGGTGTTTGTTCAGCTTTTCCCAAGACCAGGCAGCTTGGCATAGATTTCTGGGTTGTTGCTGAGCAGAGTTGAGCTTTCAAGGGTAATAACTCATCGGAATCCCCAAAATCCCCTGATAGACTGTCCACTCAAGAGTCCCTGGGGTTGAGACTAGAGCAGAAGGTTGTTGTCAGCATGGGGCTCCCTGTAGGAGTGAATCCAGACTGTAGGTCTTTCCCCTTCTTTCTGGTGATGGTCTGTACCTGGGTATCTCAACTTTGGCACTGTTGATATCTGGGACCAGATCATTCTCTGTTATGGGCAGCTGTCCTGTGTATTGTAGGGATGCTTAGCACCATCCCTGGCCCCTACCCACTAGATACCCTACTCCCACTTGCGACAACCCAAAGGGTCCTCAGACGTTGCCTGTGGTAGCAGGAGAAGGCAATCAAAATCACCTTGGCTTAGAGCCACGAGTCTACACTTGCAAAAAATATTTCAGAGTGTGGGTGTTGAGTTTGGTTCCCTGCTGTACCACTTATGAGCTGTGGACTTGGGAAGTTTATACAACCTCCAGGGGCCTCAATTTCCTCATCTATAAAATGGAGATAATCTCAGTGACAGGTTATGTATGCATTCAACAAAACAACAAGATAATAAATAGAAAATGCTTGGAATAGCATTTAGACCCAGAAAAAGCACAAAACAAATGGTCATCTCTGTTTTTAATTATTTGGGTGACTCAGACTCCGTCCTCCATCCCCTTATCCATTGGTGACATGTAACGGGGGATACCATCCACCTAAACCTCAGATTGGATTCGGGTAGCACCTCAGCTTTCCGCATGGAACTCATTGGCATCCCCCAATTTCCTCCTTGGTTCTGGAGGTGCAGGATTCCAGGGAGCATGGGTGCGGGTAGGCAGGCCAGATGGCAGGAGGGGTTCACTCCCACAGTGGAGAGGTTCAAAGCTGGCTGCCGAGACAGGGCGTTTGGACCAACATCTGGGTTTCAGGATTCCTGTTTGAGCACAGCTGGACTCCACAGGGTGGAAGCTCTCTCTGCTGAGATATAGATATTTCCCTGGTAACGATCTTTCAAGCTGACATGAAGACATGGCCACCCACCGGAGTGCGGTGTGTCTGCCACAGC
The DNA here is from genome assembly GCF_963924675.1 of Phocoena phocoena. Classification (NCBI taxonomy): domain Eukaryota; kingdom Metazoa; phylum Chordata; class Mammalia; order Artiodactyla; family Phocoenidae; genus Phocoena; species Phocoena phocoena. The sequence continues at coordinate 34,044,425 of NC_089233.1, read as the reverse complement.
TCTTCTGTAATTTATGAGGCAAGCATCTGTGGAACGCTGTGCTGGAGAGGGAAATGGCAGGAGGTTTCCTCGTCCTCCAAGGGCCAAGAGTGGGGTGCAGGATGGTGGAGGGTCCTTGGAGGAGGAAGAAGGCATGGACGGTATTCCTTTCAGCAGGAACAGAGAAGCACAGGCTGCATACTGGACAGTTCAGACCCCTCAGCCCCTGGGGAGGTGGATGCCTTTGTGTCTGGAGTAGTTTTAGCTGTGTTGACCTTGGCTTTAATCATTTTAGAAATATTTAACCCCAGCGCTGGCAAACTGGAGCTTGATTTGGGCTTCTCAGCTGGAAAGAGTTGGACTGCAAGCTGGTGTCGTCCTAATTTAAAACATTTCAGCAAGATGGTCATTGTCCCTTTGGGTCCTCTAGAACATGACTTGGAGCTCAGGGAACACGAGGGAGACCATTCTGGGGCCTGGGACAGGAGTCTTTGCCAAGGATGCTTGTGGCCTGGATGATGGTGGTGGTGGTGGTGGAGTTGGTGTACCTGAATTGAGGACCTTGAGTTGTGAACCTTATGAGATACATTTCAAAGGATTTAGGATCTATTGGGTATTGGGAATGAGCAAGATGCAGAGTCAAGTTGACCTCCAGAAAGGCAGGGAAGACCATAAGTTTGATTATGGACTCTGGCTGACGTTGCTCTGAGATCCAGGTGGCAACATCTAATGGGTAAATGGGTCGGGGATGGAGATTCAGACTTGAGGGTCATCAGTGTTGATGGTAGTTGAGGCCAAGAGGACACCCGAGATTGACTGGGGAAAGAGAGGAGTGGCAAGAGAAGGGGCTTTACTATAAGCCTGGAAAGTCTTAATGATGAGAGGAGAAGAATCCATGAGAAAGGTCGGAGGACCAGCAGGAAGAGAATGTGTGGCTCCACAGACAGGAGAGGGAGAAAGACAGGAGTCATTTGTGTTGAAGAGAGCCCATTGGATTTAATATGTTCATTGGCTCTTGCTGGAATTTTAATAGAGGCCAACTGGGGGGTGGAGTACAAAGATTCACCCTAAGTTTGGACACTCTAGCACCCAACCATGGTGTGTGCAATGAAACAAAGGACACTCCATGGTCTTGACCCTCTTGCAAAACTATAGTTTGTGTGTGTGACTCCAAAGCCTCTGTCCTCTTAAAACACTCAGCTGTCACTTTTCCATGCTACCTTGGAAAAGGACCCAGCCTTGGTGGAGAGCCCTGACCTGGCTGTGTTCCTTGGCACAAGACAGTGTCATGGGGAGACCCTCACCTCTCTACACTGGGGGCCACTTGCCTTTTTCATTCCAAGTATTTGAGCAGCTTCTGTGGTGCCAGGTGCCAGGTGCCAGGCTAGGTGCTGTTCTACAGGATGGATCAGTTCCTGTTCTCCTGGAGACCCTACTCTAGTGGAGGAGACAGATTCTGGTCCATGGGCCTAAGCCACCTCTCACCTGTGTTTGTAAATAAAGTTTTATTGACACACAGCCACACCCATTTACGTGCATATTGTCTGTGGCCACTTTCCTGCTACAGTGGGAGAGTTGAATAGTTGGAGCAGAGACTGTATTGCCCACAAAGCTGAAAACATTTACACTGAGAATCTAAGGTGCAGGGTTTTGCAGCCCCATGGTGTCCCATGGGGACATGAGTACAGCGGCCCTTGAACTGCACACAGTTCTGAGCTGGGTTTGCTACAACTACCCACCTTGTGGGACCCCAGAGGAGATGGAGTCAGCTCCCCTACTCTCAACTTTTTGGGTCTTTGGTGTCAGGGGAAGAACTGAGATTCTGAGTGGGCTTTCCTTATCCCTGTGGCTGGGCACCAGGCTAGTGCTGTCTGACTTTAGGATGGGGGCAAGAAAGGAGGGAGGGAATGGTGACTTGGTGGCCCCCTCCTAAGCATCTCTCTAAGATTGGTCCCCAGTGAGTGTTCAGGGTCCCACTTTGCACAGCTGCCAAAATCTGGTGAGGTCAACCTTCTTGGCGCTGCGACTCTGGGGTACAGAGCCTCCAAATCACTAAGAAGAGAGAGAAAAGAACGGTGTTTTTTTTGCAAGCACAAGAACTTGGATTATTGAAATTAACATTTACCCCAAAGTTTTATAATGTCTGGGCATGCATATTTAAGCATCTGCCTCAAAATCTCTTGCTAATAAGCAGATGGTGCATTTAATTCCCCCCTTTATTTTGTTCTCTGAGCAATACACAGCTTCCTGCACTGGGTTCCTTGCAAGCAAACTGCACATGGAGGTGACAGTACTTCTGACCAACAGCACAGATCCCCCGAGAGGCCACTGAGAGCCCTGTACTTGTGGGGCTGCTGTGAGGAGGAGCTGGCCTTTTCCCTTATCAGCTCCAGCGGGAAGTTGTCAGGTTACTCACAAGTCCACAGGGCTCCTGCCTTTCCTTCTCCAGAGAGTCTCAGCTGCATCTGAACCCTAGACCTCACTGGCCAGAGGGCCAATGTCCCAGGCAGGGTGCAGTCTGAAGTGGGAGGGGGCCTGGGAGAAGCTGCAGGGGAGGAACTCCAAAGAGTGGGTAGAGGCAAACAGGCAGAGAGAAGAGCTGGCATGCAGAAGCAAGGACCTTGAAGGCACAAAGGCGAAAGGTGGATTTCCAAAAACAGAGAGAAGAGTAGACACTATTAGCGTGCTCCAAGTGTGGCTGGGTTTTGTGAATTTTGCTTGTTTCCTTCCCCCTGGCTTATCTCACTGTGTTCCAGGATGTCATAGAAACAGGCTCTCGGGCTCTGTGCAGCTCCCGGTTCCGAGGGTCTTTGGGGAACGAAGGGGCTGCCCAGTGGGTTCCCTTGGCTCTGTGGCCCCTCCTGCCTGGTCCCTCCACCCTTGACTGTGTGCGGACCTTCCTTGCCTTGCCTGTCAGACCTCCTTCTGGGAGAAACCTGGGCAGGGCTTGTGTCTTTGCTGTGGGGCTCTGTCTTGCATCTCTGCATAAGGAAGTCTTTGTGACTTGGAAACGTGTTGGCTTAAATTGGAAGGCGTGTGATGCCTGGGAGGGAAAATCTACTGCCCTTTTCATTTTTTGTTTTGATTCCGTGTTCTGTGTTGTCCTGATGGAATGGTGAGCCCTGGCCTCTAGGAATCAGGCTGGATGAAAGCATCTACATGGTCTGAGTATAATTCCTTGGCTTTTGTTCTGCTTATTAGCAATACACATTGTTATTTGCTCATTGTAAAGAATTTTAGCAGTACAAGTATATATAAAACAAAAAGCAAACAACTCTTTTATCTGCCTCTCTTCAACCTTGCTTCTCAGAGGTGACACCAGGAGGGGAGGGGTTGACATATACCCTTCCACACCTTTCTCTTTGTAGTCAAGCATATATAGTTGCACATAAATAGTTTAATCTTTTTAAAATAAAAATGGGATAATGCTCCATTTACTGTCTGGAAAAGCTTCCTTTTCACTCAGTGATGTGTCTTTGGCATCATCTCATGGTGAAACCTGGGCTCCACCTTGCTCTTAAGGCAGTTATTCTGCTGTGTGGATGTACTGTAATTTATTTGGTCGACCCTAGATTGATGGGTCTTTGAATGGTTCCTGCTTCCTCCCTATTGCAGATGGCGTTGTGATGAATATCCTGGCACACATGGCTTGGGGTTCTGTGCCTGTGCTTCTCTAGGAAGTTTCTAGGGCCAGGATATCCAGGGGCAGAGGGGGATCTGTGCTGAATTTGCATCCTGGTTAAATATCTCCCTGCCTCCCCAGCCCCGCAAGACTCACATGTACCATCCTCTATAGGGGTCATCCTCTGAAGCCTGAAGGGCACTGGTCAGATGGCATTGCCCTCCTCACTTCCACTGGGGTCAGTCTACACCCTGCTGCCCCTGGGGGCCCAGCTATCTCACCAGCTCCTCCTGGCAGGACCCGGCTTCTAATGGTGGCAGGTGGCCTCACCGGAGGGAAAGTTCACTTTCCCAAACATATTTGGTTATGTTACTGTAAGTTCCAAGGTTGGCATGTGCCTCCTCCAGACCTTGTTGCTTCCCACCTGTGTGCCCTTGAGCAAGCCATTTCAGCTCTCTGACCTCAGTTTCCTCAAATGTAAAATGGAGATAATACAACAATGACGGCTGCCTCCTTGGCTGTTGGGAGGATTCAAGGAAATGACACCACTGCTGCGATGTTTGGCTTGTTGTGCACGTTCAGCCAGTGCTGGGCAGGTCATTGCTGAGTTTTCGGCATGCTGGTCTGTGGCTTTACCAGGGGTATGTTTTTTTGCGTCGAGTCCAATGCCAGGCCCTTAGTAGCTGCTCAGTAAATGCTTAGTGAGTGATTGGCAGGGACGGAGATTGGGGCGGAGGCAGCGAGAGCAGACGAAAGGCAACGGGCTCATCAGGGAGCCGCCAGCTAGTGGGCTCCAAGGTGAACCTCCGTCCTCAGAGCGCCTTGCCCCTTGCTATACTTGCCAAGCACACAGGGCTCTGCTGTGTCTTCCAGGCCAGAGCCCAGGCAGGTGCTGGTCAGTGTCCTGGTGCATCAGGGCACCTCCAGCCCCAGCTTGGTCCTGGATGCCAAGTGGCCTCCAGGTGGCCGGGACTCTGCTGTTTCTGAGCCCAGACACAGAAGACAGGGAAGTGGGGGGAGGCAGCACCCACAATTTGGCCCTTTCTTTCCCCTTTGCTTTGAACCCTGCGAGGCACGTGGGCTTATATGTGTGCATGTACGTGTGTGTGCCTGTATTTTGGTGTTTTTGTGCGTGTGTGACCTTCTCTTTGAGTTTCCAAGTCTTGGGTTGTTTGTGCAGGACTAGGGTTGCCAGATTACATGCAGGAGGTCCAGTTAAACTTGACTTTCAATTTAACATTTTTTTTAATATAAGTGTATCCCAAAGCAATATTTGGGACATACTTACACTAAAAAATAATTCGTTGTTTATCTGAAATTCAAGTTCGAACGGCATCCTGTCTTTTTACTTGCTACGTCTGGCAATCCTGTGGGGGGTTGTGGGTATGTGTTGGTGTATCGCCACATGAGGGACTGTCTGTAGGCACCAGGATAGGGATGGAATGGGAAGACCGTCCAGGGCCGCTTAGTGGCCCAAAGTCTGTGGGGTTGGATGCTCTGGTTCCTGGGCCTGGGCAGTGCTCCCCAGCACCCACCTCCCCCTGCCACCTCCATTGGTTTCTCTCCCATCCCTCTCTAAACACAGGGCAAAAGCTGCCCCATCCACCCTTGTTTGGAACACAGTCGCCCATCCAGACGAGATGCAGTGTGCCAGATGGCTGCAAAGCTCTCCCCAGCTCCCTCTGCAAGGGGCCTGCAGATGAAACGGAAGCCCTCGTCTGCACGGCTCCCCCTTCCAAAAAGCCGGGCCGACAGACACTCCTCCTTCCTGGCGATTAAACTGCCCCGTGTTTTGCCAAACAAATAAAGCCCTTCATTTCTACCATAAACTTGTTCACACGCGTGGGCTGATTGATCCACCAGTGTGCCTGATTCATCAGGTCTCTCGCTGGTTGGGATGAGAGGTTCTTCTCTCAGGCCCCAGTGAAGAACTGCCTAATTTCCATCTGAAAGACTCCGTAGAAACCAACCACAGCATTGGAAGAAAGCTGCCTCTTCCCCCTTGGCAGGTTCCTCATTTTTCTTGATATTTGACTGTGATTCAGGGGGCATTTCCATCCGGCTGGCTGGGGGCTGTCAAGGAGGACGTTGGACTTGGCCTCTGAGTCCACTACAGCCCTTCATGGGAAAAGCCAGGAAGGAACCTTGTCCTGTGTTACTCTTAAGTCTTTTACTGAACTCGTTATAGACAAGGTCTCTTTCCTTGCAGCTCATCTGTGAGGCAGGTGCTGTGATCATCTGCACGCTCACTTGCTCTCTTTAGTGTCTTTCAAACTCCTGTACACATGCTATGCTCTTTTCTGCCACAGGGACTTTGCACATCCTGCTCTCTCTGCCTGGAGAGCACTTTCCCTCCCCCCTTCACCTGGTAAACATCTCATCTGCCAGCTGAGTCACCACTGCCTCAGGGCAGCCTGGCCACACTGTCACAGCAACTCCTGTTACCTGTTCTTATAGCACCAGCTGTCTCTCTGTTTAGATTTGGCCCAACTAGAGATAACTGTTTCTTTGGGCATGACTCTTTGATGAATATCTGCCTCCTTCTACACTATGATCACCATGAGGGTAGGGGCCATGCTTGTTCTTGATTCCCATGTGTTTCTGGTGTTTAGCATACGTTCAGGTAGAATTTGATTAATGAATGAGGCATACCCATTTTACAGATGATGAAACTGAGGCTCAGGAAAGTTACACAATTTGCCTGGTGTTATGCAGCCACTCAGAGGTGGGGCTGGATTTGAACCCACCTGGTTGGTCTCTGGATGCATGCTATTAACCACTTAACTGTGGTAGCTCTCCAACTGCAGAAGTGAGAGAGATTATGCAGGACATGTGTTGCCAGAATCCTAGGGGTCCTCTAGAAGGTGATGTAGGAACATATCTGCCTATGGACCTTTTTACTGTTGCATAGAATGCCCCATTAGGCATTGCATAGAATGCCCCATCTTTCTGTCTTACCCTTAGCAAAGGCCTTTGTAATATTTGAAGAGCAGTTGTCTGTGTGGGAGGATGGACCCTATATCATATTTAGATCTCGTGGTCTGCCTGGCCCCCTGATCTTCTTTAGCTTTAGTTATGCAAAATCCACACTGTCTCTTTTGGTAGATGTTCAGTTTCTTTTCCCTCTTCAAGTTTGCTTAAAACTTGATTCCACAACTGAGGCCTGCTCCCTATCCCCATCCCTTACCCAGGTTGACTTGGATTTTGTCAACAACTACTCCAGCCTTTGGTGAAGGCCAGATTGAAGGAAAGCTTTAAAAAAGAGGATGTGTGAAGAAAGTGAAGCTACCTGATGGGTGGGCAGTCACTAGGGTCAATCCAAAGGCTGGAAGAAGGGCTGACTTGGAGGATTGGAGGAGTCTCAGGGCTGAGGGTCAGGTCCAGGTTGACTAAAGGGGCTGAGTCTGCTGGGGTGAACTTCGAGTATTTAATAAACCCTTCCTTCTCCTCATGGGTGGGGAATAATTGATGAGACTGCTAAATTTGATGGGGATTAAAGATCCTGTGGTGGAATTTACCTAGAATGCCAGCAGTGTGACACCACCAAGGCATTGATGATTGATTGCCCAGCTGTCATCAGTTCATCAGCCTTCAGTTCTAGCTGTAATTTGCATTAATTATCAATGCAAGTTTTTACTTTCCTAGTCAATAAAGGGGGTGTTCAAAGAGCAGTGACCAAGGCTGGGCACTACGCAAAATGATGTGTATTTCCTGGGCAAGCTTCTTGCCTGCTCAGCCACAGGTGGAAATACATCCTAAATAATGCATTTGGTTCTTTAGAGGGCTCTGAATAAATGGCAAACAGCTCAAGTCCATTCCTCTACCCATCCATCTACCCACTCACCCATCCATCCATCCACCCATCCACCCACCCATCCACCCATCCACCCAACACTCCCCACCCTCCCTCCATCCATTCATCCACCCAACGCTCCCAACTCTTCCTCCATCCATCTATCCGTCCATCCATCCACCCAACCCTCCCTCCCTCCCTCCCTCCCTTCATTCCTCCATCCTTCCATCTGCTTGTACCTGTGTTCATTTATTCAGTAAAGACTCATTAACCACCTAGTAGATTCTGGGAAGGCACCTACTCTAGTGGTTGAGAACACAGGCTAGTAACCAGGGCCTGGTGGGGTTGGGTCCTGGTCCCCACTGGCAGAGTTGAGTGACCCAGCATTTTTGTCCCTTCTGCCAAAAGTCCACAAGATCTGGGAGTGGCTCTTTTGGGAGGGGGCTGGTAATGACGGTTGGCCTTTACCCTTCATCACACTCCCTGTGTGGCATCTGGAAAGCCTGTGCCTCAGTCTCCTGTCTGGGGAGTGGGGTTAGGAGTACCAAGCCTGCTTCCCTCCCAGGACTGTTAGGAGGATAAATGAGATGGTAAGTGAGGGCCCTTTGAAAATGAAAACATTCTATTTGAATGTAAAGTGTTCTGTGACTGATATTTTCTATCCTGTGAAATCATTGTTGACCCTGAAAATGTCTATTCAAAAACTTCCTGGTGGCACAGTGGTCCAATGCAGGGGACACGGGTTTGGGCCCTGGTCTGGGAAGATCCCACATGTCACAGAGCAACTAAGCCCATGTACCACAACTACTGAGCCCATGTGCCACAACTACTGAAGTCCACGCGCCTAGAGCCTGTGCTCCGCAACAAGAGAACCACTGCAATGAGAAGCCAGCGCACCGCAACGAAGAGTAGCCCCCGCTTGCCACAACTAGAGAAAGCCCGTGCGCAGCAACGAAGACCCAACACAGCCAAAGATAAATAAATGAATAAACAAATTAAAAAACCTGAATGGAGTTAACCCTTCCTCCCTATCTACACTGGGGGAGGGAATCTGTCAAAGATTGTTGTTGCTATTTTACACACGGGGAAAACTAAGGAAGGTGCAGAAATGGGACCAAGACCCCGGACTCCTGACTCTGTCTGTGTAGGGTCTTAAATGGGTGAACTGCTTCGTATTCTTTCTACAGGGTTGCTCTGTAAGAAATATCCCTCATCTAATATTCAAAGGGGGACCTGAGACAGTTTCTAAAAACAAAAGTGGCTGTTGGGTGGGTTCAATTATCTCTACAGCTGGGACGGCTCTGGGGATGAAGCAAAAGGAAACATCTTTGGAGTCAGAGGGATTTGGGTTTGACCCCAGATTTTGACAGTTACAAGCTGGGAGAACTTGGGCAGGTTATTCAACATCTCGGAGCCCCAGTGACCTTGGAAAATAGGATGCATTGTATTAAAACTTGTAGGAAGACTCCCACCTGGCCCCTGTAGGCGGAGGGGTGACCAGCAGGGCAGGGTTTGAGTCTCACAGGTGCTCTGACCGACAACACCCAGTCATTCCTACAAATGCTTCCCTGGCAGAGTTTTCTACGTATCAGGGATCATGCAGATGGGATGTTAACACAGTAGTCAGCACAGAAATCAACACTTGTGGGTTTATTTTAGCGCCTTTTTTGTTGTTCTCCATATTTCCCCAACCCTTAGGAGCATCAGAATCACATGGGAGAGGGTGTTTATTAAATATACGAATTCCTGGGCTCATGCCCAGAGATTCTGATGCTTAGGGGCTCACCCTGGGTGTATGGTTACAAAAGCTCCCAGGTGAGTCTCCTGTAGCAGGGCTGGCTCTGCCTCGGGGACCCAGTTTGGGAACCAGTCCTTGGTGCTACTTTGTCTAAATGTCAGGGTGGGCTTTTCTACTCCATCTCGTATTATCCTCATTTGTATTCAAGCCTGTATCTTCCCCCTGGACTGTAAGCTCCTTGATGTCAGGATTATCTGTCATATTTGCATCAGTGAACCAAGGTTTCCACAGGTGCTCCGTGGAACAGCATTGCTTGCTGAATGGGGTCAGGCTCTAGGGAGGCGTGTGTGTATGTGTATGTGTGTGTGAGTGTGTGTGTGTGATGTGAATCTTTGTTAAAAGAACCTTTTTGTTTTTCATTTGCATTTTCTGTGAGTCAGTGTGATTTACTCTAATGGCAGCCAGTGCAGCTTAAGCAAGGCTTTGTCCTGAAATGGAGCAAGGTTATAGATGGGCAGAGCAGCCAAAAGCAATTCCTTGGAAAAGCTTCAGTGTCGTCCTCACTAATTGAACTCAAATTTTCACTTCCGTTTAATACCACCATGAGGGCCATGTTGATTCTCCTGTGGAGTGGGTACTATCAAATTGCCTGTACAAGTGTATGTGAGTAACTGGGATTGGGTTTGGGGATGGATGCATTTCATCTGTGAACAAAAACAATGGGATAGGTGTCATCATTGGTTACCACCATGTGTGAGATGGGACTTGGCATCCAAAGGAGGAGGCTCCTTTACATCGTCAACCTTGATCAAACTGTTTCTGAATTCCTCACACACACAGTCAATACCATGATTGGTACTGATTGGATAATACTTCAGTTTCTTCCTATGCTGGGTAGGAAAATAAACTGTAGAAGCAACTTCTCAAGGGTCCTTTCTTTTGTATCAGGGCTTCTCAGAATGCTGGCCTTAGAACACCTGTGAGGGAATATCTGAGGTGGTTTCTAGACCTACAGTTTCCAAGGTCCCACCTTTTTGAATCAGAATCTCTGATGCTGGGATCACAAAATGAACTGATAACTCAGGAAGTTTGTAATCAAGTAGGGAGATCAGAAGTGTATATGAATAAGTGTAATACAGAGTAGATTAAAAAAACAATACCTTGATTTTTAAATTTTTTATTATTAAAAAATTTTTTTGGCCATGTTACGTGGCTTGTGGGATCTTAGTTCCCTGACCAGGGATCGAACCCATGCCCACTGCAGGGGAAGCACGGTGTCTTAACCACTGGGCCACCAGGGAAGTCCCTACCTTCATTATTTTTAACAAAATAGGTGTTTAAAAAATTCAAGGAATACAGAATAGTATAAGAGAAAGAAAAATCACCTCAAATTTTACCACCCCAAGAAATAAACCTCCTTACTATAAAGTGAGAATCATCCCAGACTCAGTCTGTATACAGATGGAAGGGTGGCTAGAGAGATGGACAGACACTTCTGATCAGACAAAATGGGATTTTTAAAAAGAAAAAGTACTACATTTACTGTTGCATAAATGTAATTGAAGAAAAAGAAACTGAAGTGAAACTGAGGTACCTGGAGATGAGTGTAGGGTCCAGGCTGATGAGGAAGGCAAAGCAAGAAGGGTGGTGAGGTTGTGAAGAGCAGATTTAGAAGGGAGGAGGGGGTGAGGGAGGTGGGAGACAAGCAAACATAGCTAGAGTAGGAATTTTAGATCTTGAGACCAGATGGCTTTACAGTGATGATGAAGATCAAAGCGGGGGCATTAGAATGAAGCTATAAAGCCCCTGTTTGAGGCTGGGATGCATAGATGCTCCCTGTGAATGTCTGCTCATTGATGGTGAGAAATGTGAGCATCCTGGCCCTGCCAGATCTTTCCTAGGGACTCTGTGCTCTATTCTTGGGGCGTTTTTATCACCTGGCTCAGAGCAGTGGTCCCCAAAATGGTGTTCCTTGTACCATGACCATTCTATGTAAAATGTTCATGGGTCAAGGATGAAATGAAAAACAACTGGGAAAATGTTGTGGGAATGTGCACATTGGTGAAAAATTGCTCTTTATCCTTTCTGGGGGATTGTTCTTTATTTTGAAGTGATGTCTGTTCTGTTCAATTTTATTTGACACTTCTGGATTTTTTTTCTTTTCTGAAATGCTATGGGGTAGAAATGTCTAATACTTACTCATATCCAGTTCTTGTCTCCTTCTTGGTAGTGGGAGGATGACACCCCCTTCCTCCATTTCTCTCGATGGGGCGGGGGGAGGGATGTGACTAGTATTGGCCAATGGGCTGGGGCAGAAGTGCAATGTGTCGGTTCTAGGCTGGAGCATTTAACACCTAGTGCGTGGTCTTCTGGCTCTGTCTTCATTCTGCTGCCCTGACGGGTGATGGAACCTCTGTTAAGTTCAACGTGGAAACAGAATCCCTTCCACCCTGCTCCTTGACATGGAATGCACATGAAGCATGAGTGAGAAAAGGAACTCCTAAATATCCTAAGACACTGACACTTGGGGGTGGTTTGTTATTGCACCAAAACCTAATCCAGGTTGATTGATTATGGTAGTATTTTTTTTTGGGAGGGGGTGAAATTTGTAGCTTAAAAATGTCCTTTCTTAACCTCACCAACCCTCCAAAAAAGGGGGAACGTTATGTTGGTTCCCAAAATTAAAAAAATATTTTTTGGCTTATGAAGTAGAACAATCTGGGAGTCAAGCATAGAGAAGCAGAGTGTGGAGTATCTACAAGCCCAGGTTATTTCCCTTAGCCAAGTTGTGGAGAATTTCTGTCTTTCCTATTCCACATTCCAGGGACTCTTTTTCATTTAATATTAACATATTTGTGTTATTATATTTTTGGCTGCATTGGGTCTTCGTTGCTGTGCGTGGGCTTTCTCTAGTTGTGGTGAGCGGGGGCTACTCTTTGTTGCGGTGCGTGGGCTTCTCATTGTGGTGGCTTCTCTTGTTGCAGAACACGGGCTCTGGGTGCGTGGGCTTCAGTAGTTGTGGCACGTGAGCTCAGTAGTTGTGGCTCGCAGGCTCTAGAGCACAGGCTCAGTAATTGTGGCACACGGGTTTAGTTGCTCTGCAGCATGTGGGATCTTCCTGGACCAGCGCTTGAACCCGTGTGCCTCTGCATTGGCAGGAGGATTCTTAACCACTGCGCTACCAGGGAAGTCCCTCCAGGGACTCTTGAAGAGACTTTGGTAAAATGTTACAGCTTAAATGGTGCTGGGAGCTGCGGACCACCCTGACTCAGTTCTAGGGGTAGAATACCTTCCTGCTTCGGAAGGAGCTTCGTGCCCTTGTGATAGTTCAACCCTTTAGAGGGATTCTGTACTAATTACATTAAAACATGGCCATGGCTTCTGCTTCACCTCAGTCACACAAACACACCCTGTCAGATTTAGTGCAACTGATTCCCAACTGTCACTAAGGACCACATTAGATTATATTTTTTCCAGTTCAACTGAAAGAAAATTGACAATAAAATGCTGATCGATATGTGCAGCTCAGGAAGTACAGCCTGCTTTGAGATGCAGAAGTGTTTGTTTTAAACATCTGTACTCTTGAGTAAAGAAAAAAAAATCCATCCCTCTTTTCTAGAGGGGGAAGACTGAGAGCTGGGCTTAGCAACAGCTTGACCGTTGGAGTCTGAATTAAGCCAATAAAATAGATGTTCCCCTGGATAGAAGGGTGCATTTCTGCTTTTCTGGGGACCATGCTTTTATGGTGAAGTTTGCTCTCTGTCTTTGGTGGTGTGTGTGTCTCCGGGTGTGTGTGTCTGTGGGTGGATGTCTGCATGCAAATGACAGTGTGTACCTGTGTGGGTGTGTGCAAAATTCCCATGTGAACCTCAGCTTTGCGGGAATCTTAGGGCCTTGAGTCCAGTGGATGCCATTTTAAGAAAAATCACTCAAAAACGAGACAGAAAGAATTGAAATCAGATCCCAGCTTTAAAAGCCCAGGTTTGTAGGCAGCTCTGGATTTTCTTTGTTTGGGATTCTACCTGCCTCCACATGACATTTTTGCTTCTTTTTTAAATGATCGGAATCAAAGGGTTAAAACTGATCATGAGCACAGAAGAGTAGATAGTGTATGATTCTCTTTACATGAGGGTTTCTCAACTGAGAGAGAGACTATTGACATTTCAGGTTGGATATTTCCCTGTTGGGGGCTGCCCTGTGCAGGAGTTCTGTAACAAGGGGCACGCATGAGGTTCGAGTTGAGATGGAGAATCACGGTGAGACTGAGGAATTTGGCCATAGTGTCTTGAAGATACCCACAGTTTCTGGAGTCCTGACTGCACTTCTGTGGAATCAGGACTGGGTGGAATTCCCAGTTGCCACCTGTCTCCTGTTCATTCAGCAAACATGCAGGGAACCACTATGTGCCTAGAACTTGCCAGGAGAGGAGAAGAAAAAGATGATTGAGACATGGATCCATCAGAGGTCACTCTACCCTAACACAAATCAGATAAGAACACAGGGTCTTGTGGGGTAAGTGCCTTGATAGACCTCATCCTGCAGGCTATGTGAGAATGAAGGACTTAAAAAAAAATTACACACGACAATGTATTGCACTTCATATATACAAATGTGATTTGTGTTAACTCTGTAGTATAATTATGCCCATATTCTTAGCATTATTTTTTAAATTATTTTTTTTTTTTGCAGTACGTGGGCCTCTCACTATTGTGGCCTCTCCCATTGCGGAGCACAGGCTCTGGACGCGCAGGCTCAGCAGCCATGGCTCACGGGCCCAGCCGCTCCGCGGCTTGTGGGATCTTCCCAGACTAGGGCATGAGCCCGTGTCCCCTGCATCGGCAGGCGGACTCTCAATGACTGTGCCACCAGGGAAGCCCTAGCGTTATTTTTTGAAAGAGATTTGTTTCTTAGCAAATCATCTCTAGACTATGCTGAACTGGAAATTTACTTAGAAGCAATAAAAAAACACAGGAATGCCAGGACTTATGCAGGAGATTCTAAAGTCAGTGGGCAAAGCAAAAAATTCAGTACAGTTCACGTTACTCTTGAAAATCCCCTCCATCTTTCATAAAGTACAGAGGTTAGACTGACCACGGCTCACCAGCTTCCACCCAGCACGTCTTCCTCCATGTTGGAACAGACAGTGGTTTCTTTGGTGGGCAGCTGATGAAGTCATTGAGGGGTCACCTTTTATGAATATTTGTGTCTTCAACCCCAAAATCATTCATCAAAGTGAGATGTTCTCACTAAGGAAAGCAAGCACAAGCTCCTGCATGAAGGCTTTGCTCATAACTCTTACTTCTCTCTCTTTTACCTCTCTTTGTTCTTGCCAAGTACTGATGGTTCATTTCCCACAGATTAAAAGAGCCCAAGTGGATCTATACCTCTGAGTGGAATTGCTGGGTCATGTGGTAACTCTATATTTAATTGTTTGAAGGACTGCCAGACTGTTTTCCAAAGTGGCTGCACCATTTGACATTCCCACCAGCAGTGTGTGAGTGTTCCAATTTCTCCACATCCTCACCAACCCTTGTTACTGGCAGTCTTTTTGATTCTAGCCATCCTACGGATGTGAAGTGTGATCTCATTGTGGTTTTCATTTGTATTTCTCCAATGGCTAAGGATGCTGAGTGTCTTTTCATGTACCTATTGGCCATTTGTATATCTTACTTGGAGATAGGTCTATTCAGAAATGAAAACATAGGTCCACACAAAAACTTATACATGAATATTTACAGTAGCATCATTCATAATAGCCGAAAGGTGGAAATAGCCCAAATGCCCTTCAACAGATGAATAGATAAACAGAATGTGGCATAGCCACACAATGGAATATTATTTGTCCATAAAAGGAGTGAACTTCTGATACTTGCTATAATATTGATGAATCATGAAAACATTATGCTGAGTGAAAGAAGCTAGACACAAAAGGTCACATATTATATGATTATATGATTCCATTAATATGAAAGGGCAGAATAGGGAAATCTACAGAGACAGAAAGTAGATGAGTGGTTGTCTAGGCCTGGGGTGTGGGGCTGGGGGTGGTGGGTGAGAGCTAAAAGATATGAGACTGCTTTTTGAGGTGGTGAGATGTTCTCAAATTGACTGTGGTGACTGTTGTATGTATCTGTGAATATATGTAAAATGATTGAAATGAAAAAAGTGTAAAAGAAATGTAAAAAACCAAAAGAAGGCAAGTTGTAATTCTATTGATCACTTGATGGGCTTAAAAATACAGATTCCTGGGCCCTACCTCCAGTGATTCTGACTCAGTCGATCTTGGGTAGGGCTTGGGTATTCCTGAGGGATTCTGCCATTCAGCCTGATTTGGGGCCCACTGTGTCCATGGGGAACCCTCTGTCCTCTGAGATCTAGAGGTCACAGTGATGGTGGCTCATATTTATGGAGAGCTTGCCATGTTCTAGGTACTGTGCTGATCACCTTCATCTCCTCTTAATCACACAATAACTTCCTTATAAGGTAGATAATATGTCCTTTGCTTTAGAGGTAAGAAATTGAGGTTTTAGAAACACTTGAGTAACTTGTTCATAGCCCCAGTAGGAAGTGGTAGAGCTGGAAGATGTACTGGGAGCATCTACTCAGGAACCAGTGCTTTCAAGGCCACAAATTCTGTGGTCCATGGACGCCTGAAGCCCTACCTGAGATTTCTGCTGAGACTGGGGTGGGGCTCAATATCTTACAACCTTCCCAAAGGTCCTGGGCATCTGAGTCCAAGTCTGCTCTCTTTATCTCCCAGTCTGCTTTGATTTCCAAAGCATAAACCATTTGCACCAAACATGAATGGATTTTGTTGACTTGTTGAGATTTGGGGCCAAGGACAGGGTCACATTGCTCCCTGTTTGGTCTTGGCCGACTCACTGACTTCTCTCACTTTGCTTCACTCCTGCATTTTTCCACATACCTCCTCCATCCTGGATTGCTCTGAGAACTCTGAGTTCTTGTCTCTTTACTTTACAGAGCACCTTCACTATTCCCTGCAAAAATCCCCAAAGTATGTCAGCGTTCGACCTGCAGAAAATTCCACAGACAGGATCTGCCCTCTGGAAAGTGGTGATACTTACAGATTGATGAGATGTTATTTTGTTTTTCTCTCTAAAATATACTGCTTAGCTATCAGACCTTTGGTGCCTGGCTGCAGTCCTCAGCTGGAGGCAAGTGGGGTGAATACTGCTTCTTTGCAACCTGAGGAGGAATGCTGCCACTTAAAGAAGGAGAAACTGGCTCTTTTTGAGAGGCAGAGGGAGGCTTCCGGAGCTGATGCCAGTTTGTTTGGAGGCAAAATGGTTGTTGTATTAAAATTGCCCAAACTTGGGTTGGTGCCCTGTGTGTTCAGAGCTCAAAGCCATGATTACTTGAATTTTTTTTTTTTTTTTTGGTTGGTTTTCCATCCTGTTGCTTGGCTGTTTTCCGCTAATAGCTTCAGTCTTAAGGTTCAGTTCAACAGACACTAACTGCACCTACTATGTGCCGTCCTTATAGTACCTACTATGTGCCAGGCCCTGGGGATATAGTGGCAAGCAAGGTAAACACAGCACTTGAACAGGAGACTGTGGTTCCCACTGTCAACCCCCTGCCCCCCACCAAAGAGAGAGGCCACCATTGGGCTTCTGAAGATCTCAGATCACCTTGCCTCTTCTCCCTAAAGAGGGAAGGTGAGGAGATTTGGTGTCCAAGGACCCTTGAGGAAGATTTAGCTGAGTTGCCACCAAAGTTTGGAGTGATGGGGAGGAGCTAGCATTTGTGTTTAGAGGTGAGAAAGTGAGGGCAGCTTGATTTTAGAGGCAGTTAAGATTAACAGGAGGCTTTTTGGGATTTCCGTGTGGAGTGGAGACCTGCTACAGTGAGGGTCCCTGTGGCTGAGCTTGTGGTCAGTGGAATGACCATATGAGGGTCCCCAGATATTATCAGGAGCAGCTGCAACAAGGGTGACAGCTCATGGAGACTCATGGAGAAGGAAAAGAAGCCCTGATAATGACAAGATAGAATTCCCCACCTGCCAGGCGTATGGGTACTCAGAGCAGATTTAACTGGAGTTACAGAAATAGGAATGTGCCATTTCTTACACCCGGGAGGAGTGGAACAAAATATATTCCCTCTGGCTTGGAGGGAAGGAGAACGCCAGCAGGCATGACTCCACCTTTCCGTTCTTAAACCCTGTGTCTAGAAATGCAGTTCCTACTGGTCCACAGACCAAAGCTCCATAAACACTAATACCACTGCTGCATTTCTCCTGCCTGGCACTCTCCTCAGTTTCCCCTCTTTGGTAGATAGAGGGAGGAGGTTCCAGCATCACTTTTGAGGATGAGCTAGGAGAGAAGTTTCCACATCTCTCTCCGCCCCTTTTGTGAGAGGACACATTGATCTGGTTGGCAAGACAGAGGAAATGCTGACTCTGTCTGACCACGTTCACATATTAGTGGATGGGTTACTTTGCCTAAAGTGTGGCAACGGGGTTCACCTCCTTGGTCCCTCACACAGAACCCAGGCTTTTTGGGGCAAGTAAGACAGACAAGACCTGCCTGGCAGAGCCATCCAGCAAGTGACTGTCCACCCGTCTTGAACAACAGGGGTTTATTGTCTCAAACACTAAGACCAGAGGTAGTTGACTGCAGGGTTTGCAGAATGAATAGCTTGAGATAACGGATTTCTTGTTTGCCTTTTCTGTGATGCTCTTGCCTTTCCCCCCGCATCACAGAGGGATGGAGGAGGCTGCCACAATCCAAATATGAAGTCCTTATGTGACAACAGACAAAGGCAAGAAGGAAGGGACACAGTATCTCTCTGCACATTTCTATATTAAAACCTCTCCTGGAAAATCCCAGCAGACTTCCTACATCTCAGCCACATCAGCCCTCAATAGAGCAGGTAGAATGGAGTCTTGGGACCAGTCCTAAACCAATCACTGGCTAAGGGGGGTTTGAGTAACATTACTTTAGGATCTAAGCCTCAGACTAGGGAACGACAAACTTTTTTCTGTTAAAAAAATGGTAATATATTTTAGGCTTTTTGGTTCAGACACCCTCTGTTGCAACTTCTCAACTCTACCATTGTAGCATGAAAGCAGCCACAGACAACACATAAATGAATGGGCATGGCTTTGCTGCAATAAAACTTTATTTACAAAAAAGTCAGTGGGCCAGATTTGGTCCTTGGACTGCACTTTGCCAAACCCTGGTTAAACTAATCATGATTCATTCTCTGAGGCCAACACTTCTAAGAAACAAGGCTGCCCCGTATCTGAGTGAAATAGGAGTTCTGCGAACAAGGAAGGAGAAAGGAATAACCAGTTTCTGGGTAGATAACTGATAGTGTCAGGGCCAAAGTAGCTCTTCAGTCCACTTTGTAATAAATAAAGGCAATTGAAAGATCCCCATATAGCTGTCTGTCTTTGTATCAGTCAGCTATTGCCACAAAAGTGCCATGTAACAAACCACCCCAAATCAGTGGCTCTACACAACAACTACAGTATATATTTTTGTGGATATGCAGGTCAGCTGAGGGTTGGTTGATCTAGGCTGGGTACATCTGGGAAGCTCTGCTCTGCTCCTTGTGTCTCTTATCTTCTTCTGGGACCAGCAGACTTGCCTGGTTGTGTTCTCATGGTGATGGCAAAGGAAAAGAGAGCAAGAAGGATTGAATACCCACTCTGCAAGCTTCTGGTCACATAGTGCAGACCAACATTCCTTTGGCCAAGGCAAGACATACAACTAAACCTGATGTCAAGGGCTGGAGAAATATATGCTGACTCTTTAGTGAGAAGAACTGTGAAATCATATGGCAAAGGGCCTGGATTTAGGGCATTGTGAAGAACTGGGTCCATTAATGCACTGTAATCGACTACAACCCCCAACTACCAATAAAATCCAATAAATACTTGTTTAATGCACCTGTGCCTGAATGCTTCTGGCTGCAGTCCAGGCAATGGGGACCTGGCTGGGGAGGGACCATACAGGGCATTGCTGTCCCGTAGGTCTGGGTGTAATTGCATGTGGCCAACTCTGCACTGACCATGGCTGACTTGCTTTGTCCTGAGTCCCCAAGGGGCAATGCTTGGCCTCATTCCATTCCTGAGTAATTTTGACAAAACTGGTTTCAGGACCCTAGAAAGAAAATCAATTGTAGATTTGAATTTTGCAGGAAGTAAGAATGGTCGAATATATATACGCTTTTACATGCTGGTAATTATTTCCTCACCACAGAGAAGGCTGGCTATTAGGAAGCTGCTGTTAGATTCATTTGCCCCATGGACTTATGAGGGGTATGTGTGTGTGTGTGTGTGTGTGTGTGTGTGTGTGTGTGTGCGCGCGCGCGCACGTGCACACACCTACTTGTTGGAGCTACTTCCTTTTATAATAACATTAGCCAGCATTTTAAAATAAAGGGAGGACATTAAATAGGCTTCCCCAGACAGCCACTCTGCCCTTTCAAAGTGGTTCACACATCGTAAAATAAAACAAATAAACATAGTCACGTTAAAAAACAAAAAAACAACCTCTTTGTTAAATTGGTTCTGGCTTCAACAAAAACTCTGTTTGCCTGAAGAGTGGAAGGTCCTTGTGACCCATGGTACTGCACACAGGAGTCCCACATTTCATTTCCCTTTCTTAACATCTTCAAGTTACTGGAAAAGACCAGATGGATCTATGTGAATTTTTGAGGTTTTTTTTTTGGAGGAGTGGAGGTTGGGATGGATTCATTTGTTCAGTAATCAGCACATATTCATGGGATGCCTGTTCTATCCTAGACACTGTACCAGGAACTGAGGATATGATAAGTTGCAAAAGCAGGCAGGGTTCCTGCCTTCAAGGAGTGAGAAGTTTAGGATTGCGCCTTCCAGTAAGGTAGCCACTAGCCATGTGGGGTTACTGAGCACTTGAAATGGGGAGTGTACAAATTGCAATGTGTTGGAAGTGAAAATACACACTGGATTTTGAAGACAATATAAAAAAATAACGTGAAGTGTTTCATTACTATTTTAAGAACTGTTTAATACATGCTGAAATGTTATTTTGGGTATACTTGGTCAAATAAGTGATACTAAAATTACTTTCACCTGTTTCATTTTATTATTATTATTTTAAAAGTGACTGCTACAAATTGTGAAAGGAAGCATGTGGTTACATCATATTTCTATTGGACATTGATGGTCCAGAGGGGGTATGGGCATTAAGTTGAAAGTTAACCAGGTCATTGACACATTTGTCACAAGTGCTCTGAAAGAGAAGTGAAAGGTATGAAGAGATATACACATGGTGAGAGGGAACCTCAGTCTTAGAGGGTCAGGAAGGGCTTCCTTAGACTGTCTGGAAGTTCCTCAAAAGTTTAAGCATAGAGTTTTCATATGACCCAGAGATTCCACTCCTAGGTATAGACCCAAGAGGAATGAAAACATGTCCACACAAATATGTAAACACACGTCACAGCAGCACTATTCATAAAAGTCAAAGAGCAGAAACTAACCAAATGTTTATCAACTGATGAATAGATAAATAGAATGTGGTCCATCTGTACAATGGAATATTATTTGGCCATAAAAATGAATGAAGCGCTGATACAGGCTATAACATGAATGAACCTTGAAAATATGAGGCTCAGTGTAAAAAACCAGACACAGAAGGCCACATATGGTTTGGTTCCATTTATATGTAATGTCTATAATGGGCAAATCCATAGGGACAGAAAGAAGATTAGTCATTGCCAGGGGTTGGGGTTGAGGGAAATGGGAAGTGACTGCCAATGGATACAGGGTTTCTTTTTGGAGTGATGAATATGTTCTAAAATTGTAGTAGTTGTTATCCAACTCTGTGGATACACTTAAAACCGTTGAATTGTATACTTTAGGTGGATGAATTGTATGGTATGTGAATTATATTTCAATAAAGCTGTTATATTAAAAAAATAAAGTCTTCCTTGATGAGATGACATTTAAGGGGAGACCTAGAGGGCGAATGTGTTAACCAGGTAAGAAAGGTTGGGAAGAGCATTTCAAGTTGAGGAACAGCATATGTGAAGGCCCTGAGGTAGAAAGGAATGTAGCAAATTTGAGGGACATCAAAGAGGTTCATGTAGCTGGAGCCTGGATGGCAAGGGAGAGTATGAGGAAAAGGATCTGGAGGAGGGAGAGGCAGGCTCACGTAGGTCTCCTATGAAGGCTTTGGAATGACACGCTAGCTGTGTCACCTTGGGCATCCTGCTTAACCGCCCGTTAGTGAAATAAAATGTGTTGTAAGGATGAAATAGGATAATCGTGCTCAGTAAAGATGAGCTTGTGTGATTGTTAACCCACAGAACAGTGGGGAGCCATCAGAAAGGAGTGATCTGTTTGGATGTGCATTCTGAAGGTATTCCTTTGGTCTCTATGTGGAGTACGAGATTGCAACAGGAGAAGGAGAAATGGAGAGACCAGTTCAGAGGTGTTTATAATCAAACAGGTGGAGATTGTGGCTTGATTCATGATGATATCAGAGGATGGCTGAGCAGTGAGTGGATTCCAGAAAGATTCAGGAGGTAAAACCAACAAGACTTGGCCATTGAAGGTGGGTTGAGTGGGCTGGAGGTCTGGACAGAAAGGGTGTGAACAAAAAGCTTTGCTAATTGGGTCCTCCAGTCTGAGAAGCCTTGGGGCCTCTGCAACCAGGAGTGTTGGCATTTGTGATGAAGACATCTAGACTTGGAAATGCTATTTGCAGTATGTTCTTGTACAGTCAGCAACTCCCACCCCCTACCCCTTGTCCTGAACTTATTAATTTTTTGTTTTAATTCATCGCAGAGGGATGTTCCTTTGCTTTTGTGAGAAATACAAATGCCACTGAGAAAGCATATTAGAATAATCTGGATTGCTGTGGGGAGTGAAATCTATTCAGATTTGCACCACTGTTATCATATTGGTCTAAATCCACTTCTGGCCGGCTACAGGAGGACAGTCCATGCTCAACTTGCTTTGATTTGAAAGACCCCAGTAATGAGCACATTTGGTGTTGCCAACTGAACCCTTTCATGCAGAGAAAGCAATGTTAAGGGTCTCCTCTGCTGTTTTCTACCCCACATCATTTGGCAGAAATGTTGCTGGGAGCTTGTTGCTGGTTTTCTTGGGTTTGATATTGCTGTGGAAAGCCTGCACTAACACTCAGCCGTGTTATTAAGCCACAGCTCCAGCGTGGGCTGTGATTTGTTTTTCCTGTGAGTGACACGACCATATTTTCCATAAAAATCCAATGCAAATAGACTCTGGAGCACCAACACCATCACTTCCCCTGATTGGGAGGGAAGGCAGCTGGGGTGATTCTAGTTGGGTACGTGCACCAGAGTTGTTTGAAGAAGCTCATTCCTCCTAAGTGAACTCTGGGGTGTCCCACTTTGGTTTTGGGGCAGAGTTTCTAGAAGTGGCAAGTCAAATTTCAGAAGGAATTTGGAAAGTTAGGTTGGACCCATGGCTGGGATCAAGGCTGGTCTCTGTATATACCCCAAGGGAAAATAGCATGAATTTTCTTTCCAAATGCCCTCTCACTGGGTTCCTTGGCCTCCTGTGTCCTAGAGCTGGAGAACCCATGTAATGTATCAACTGGTGAGGATCCAAAGGAGCTAAAATGTGTCCCCACATGCTGGGATTGGGGCTGCTGTTGTCACGCCTTACTCCCATCCCTGCAGCAGCCAGGCATCCACACATGGTCATCCTTAATGAAATGTCCCTCTCTCCCCCGACTGCCTTATTTGATTCAGTCTGAACTGTGTCCATTTCTTAGACCAATGGGTCTTGACCTTGGCTGTGCCTTGGAATCTCCTGGGAGATTAAAAAAATACTGATGTCTCATTCACTCAGTGTACTGTTTTTGAGGATTATCCATGCTGTAGTGTATATTGGTACTTCAGTCTTTTTTATGGCCGAATAATGTTCCATCATAGGGATAGTCCACATTTTGTTTATCCATTCATCCGTTGATGGACATCTGGGCTGTTTCCACCTTTCAGCTATAGTTTATATTGTGTGACTGCATTTATATGAAATATATGACAGAGGCAAACCCATTGAGACGGAAAGCAGTTTAGGGGCTGGAGGGAAGGTGGAGGGACTGCTAACAGTGTGAGGTTTCCTTTTCTTAATTTTTATAATATTTTAAATTAATTAAATTTTGTTTTTCTTTACATCTTTATTGGAGTATAATTGCTTTACAATGGTGGGTTAGTTTCCGCTCTATAACAAAGTGAATCAGCTATACATATACATATGTTCCCATATCTCTTCCCTCTTACATCTCCCTCCCTCCCACCCTCCCTATCCCACCCTTCTAGGTGGTCACAAAGCACCGAGCTGATCTCCCTGTGCTATGCAGCTGCTTCCCACTAGCTATCTATTTTACGTTTGGTAGTGTATATATGTCCATGCCACTCTCTCACTTTGTCAAAGCTTACCCTTCCCCCTCCCCATATCCTCAAGTCCATTCTCTAATAGGTCTGTGTCTTTATTCCTGTCTTACCCCTAGGTTCTTCAGGACATTTTTTCCTTAGATTCCATATATATGTGTTAGCATATGGTATTTGTCTTTCTCTTTCTGACTGACTTCACTCTGTATGACAGTCTCTAGGCCCATCCACCTCACTACAAATAACTCAATTTCGTTTCTTTTTTATGGCTGAGTAATATTCCATTGTATATATGTGCCACATCTTCTTTATCCATTCATCTGATGATGGACACTTAGGTTGTTTCCATCTTCTGGTTATTGTAAATAGAGCTGCAATGAACATTTTGGTACATGACTCTTTTTGAATTATGGTTTTCTCAGGGTATATGCCCAGTAGTGGGATAGCTGGGTCATATGGTAGTTCTATTAGTAGTTTTTAAGGAACCTCCATACTGTTCTCCATAGTGGCTGTACCAATTCACATTCCCACCAGCAGTGCAAGAGTGTTCCCTTTTCTCCACACCCTCTCCAGCATTTATTGTTTCTAGATGTTTTGATGATGGCCGTCCTGACTGGTGTGAGATGATATCTCATTGTAGTTTTGATTTACATTTCTCTAATGATTAATGATGTTGAGCATTCTTTCATATGTTTGTTGGCAATCTGTATATCTTCTTTGGAGAAATGTCTATTTAGCTCTTCTGCCCATTTTTGGATTGGGTTGTTTGTTTTTTTGTTATTGAGCTGCATGAGCTGCTTGTAAATTTTGGAGATTAATCCTTTGTCAGTTGCTTCATTTGCAAATATTTTCTCCCATTCTGAGGGTTGTCTTTTCATCTTGTTTATGGTTTCCTTTGCTGTGCAAAAGCTTTTAAGTTTCATTAGGTCCCATTTGTTTATTTTTATTTCCATTTCTCTAGGAGGTGGGTCAAAAAAGATCTTGCTGTGATTTATGTCATAGAGTGATCTGCCTATGTTTTCCTCTAAGAGTTTGATAGTTTCTGGCCTTCCATTTAGGTCTTTATTCCATTTTGAGCTTATTCTTGTGTATGGTGTTAGGGATTGTTCTAATCTCATACTTTTACATGTACCTCTCCAGTTTTGCCAGCACCACTTACTGAAGAGGCTGTACTTTCTCCACTGTACATTCCTGCCTCCTTTATCAAAGATAAGGTGACGATATGTGCATGGGTTTATCTCTGGGCTTTCTATCCTGTTCCATTGATCTATCTTTCTGTTTTTGTGCCAATACCATATTGTCTTGATTACTGTAGCTTAGTCTGAAGTCAGGGAGCCTGATTCCTCCAGCTCCGTTTTTCCATCTCAAGATTGCTTTGGCTATTCAGGGTCTTTTATGTTTCCATACAAATTGTGAAATTTTTTGTTCTAGTTCTGTAAAAAATGCCAGTGGTAGTTTAGATAGGGATTGCATTGAATCTGTAGATTGCTTTGGGTAGTAGAGTCATTTTCACAATGTTGATTCTTCCAATCCAAGAACATGGTATATCTCTCTATTTGTATCAGCTTTAATTTCTTTCATCAGTGTCTTATAATTTTCTGCATACAGGTCTTTTGTCTCCTTAGGTAGGTTTATTCCTAGATATTTTATTCTTTTTGTTGCAATGGTAAATGGGAGTGTTTTCTTGATTTCACTTTCAGATTTTTCATCATTAGCGTATAGGGTTGCCAGAGATTTCTGTGCATTAATTTTGAATCCTGCTACTTTACCACATTCATTGATTAGCTCTAGTAGTTTTCTGGTAGCATCTTTAGGATTCTCTATGTACAGTATTGTGTCATCTGCAAACAATGACAGCTTTACTTCTTCTTTTCCGATTTGGATTCCTTTTATTTCCTTTTCTTCTGTGATTGCTGTGGCTAAAACTTCCAAAACTATGTTGAATAAGAGTGGTGAGAGTGGGCAACCTTGTCTTGTTCCTGATCTTAGTGGACATGGTTTCAGTTTTTCACCATTGAGGACGATGTTGGCTGTGGCTTTGTCATATATGGCCTTTATCATGTTCAGGAAAGTTCCCTCTGTGCCTACTTTCTGCAGGGTTTTTATCATAAATGGGTGTTGAATTTTGTCAAAAGCTTTCTCTTTATCTATTGAGATGATCATATGGTTTTTATCCTTCAATTTTTTAATATGGTTTATCACATTGATTGATTTGGGTATATTGAAGAATCCTTGCATTCCTGGAATAAACCCCACTTGATCATGGTGTATGATCCTTTTAATGTGCTGTTGGATTCTGTTTTCTAGTATTTTGTTGAGGATTTTTGCATCTATGTTCATTAGTGATATTGGCCTGTAGTTTTCTTTCTGTGTGACATCCTTGTCTGGTTTTGGTATCAGGGTGATGTTGGCCTCGTAGAATGAATTTGGGAGTGTTCCTCCCTCTGCTATATTTTGGAAGAGTTTGAGAAGGATAGGTGTTAGTCTTCTCTAAATGTTTGATAGAATTCGCCTGTGAAGCCATCTGTTCCTGGGCTTTTGTTTGTTGGAAGATATTTAATCACAGTTTCAATTTCAGTGCTTGTGATTGGTCTGTTCATGTTTTCTATTTCTTCCTGATTCAGTCTTGGCAGGTTGTGCATTTCTAAGAATTTGTCCATTTCTTCCAGGTTGTCCATTTTATTAGCATAGAGTTGCTTGTAGTAATGTCTCATGATCTTTTGTATTTCTGCAGTGTCAGTTGTTACTTCTCCTTTTTCATTTCTAATTCTACTGATTTGAGTCTTCTCCCTTTTTTTCTTGATGAGTTTGGCTAATGGTTTATCTATTTTGTTTATCTTCTCAAAGAACCAGCTTTTAGTTTTATTGATCTTTGCTATCGTTTCCTTCATTTCTTTTTCATTTATTTCTGATCTAATCTTTATGATTTCTTTCCTTCTGCTAACTTTGGGGTTTTTTTTGTTCTTCTTTCTCTAATTGCTTTAGGTGCAAGGTTAGGTTGTTTATTCAAGATGTTTCCTGTTTCTTAAGGTGGGCTGGTATTGCTATAAACGTCCCTCTTAGAAGTGCTTTTGCTGTATCCCATAGGTTTTGGGTCGTCGTGTCTCCATTGTCATTTGTTTCTAGGTATTTTTTTTTTTTTTTTTTTTTTTTGTGGTACACGGGCCTCTCACCGCTGTGGCCTCTCCCGTTGCGGAGCACAGGCTCCGGATGCTCAGGCTCAGCGGCCATGGCTCACGGGCCCAGCCGCTCCGCGGCACGTGGCATCTTCCCAGACCGGGGCACGAACCCGCGTCCCCTGCATTGGCAGGCGGACTCTCAACCACTGCGCCACCAGGGAAGCCCTGTTTCTAGGTATTTTTAAATTTCCTCTTTGATTTCTTCGGTGATCACTTGGTTATTAAGTAGTGTATTGTTTAGCCTCCATGTGTTTGTATTTTTTTTTTTACAGATCTTTTCCTGTAATTGATATCTAGTCTCATAGCATTGTGGTCGGAAAAGATATTTGATAAAATTTCAATTTTCTTAAATTTACCAAGGCTTGATTTGTGGCCCAAGATATGATCTATCCTGGAGAATGTTCCATGAGCACTTGAGAAAAATGTGTATTCTGTTGTTTTTGGATGGAGTGTCCTATAAATATCAATTAAGTCCATCTTGTTTAATGTATCATTTAAAGCTTGTGTTTCCTTATTTATTTTCATTTTGGATGATCTGTCCATGGGTGAAAGTGGGGTGTTAAAGTCCCCTACTATGAATATGTTACTGTCGATATCCCCCCTTTTATGGCTGTTAGTATTTGCCTTATGTATTGAGGTGCTCCTATGTTGGGTGCATAAATATTTACAATTGTTTTATCTTCTTCTTGGATCGATCCCTTGATCATTATGTAGTGTTCTTTGTCTCTTGTAATAGTCTTTATTTTAAAGTCTATTTTGTCTGATATGAGAATTGCTACTCCAGCTTTCTTTTGGTTTCCATTTTCATGGTATATCTTTTTCCATCCCCTTACTTTCAGTCTATGTGTGTCTGTAGGTCTGAAGTGGGTCTCTTGTAGACAGCATATATATGGGTCTTGTTTTTGTATCCATTCAGCCAATCTGTGTCTTTTGGTGGGAGCAGTTAGTCCATTTACATTTAAGGTAATTATCGATATGTATGTTCCTATTCCCATTTTCTAAATTGTTTTGGGTTCTTTATTGTAGGTCTTTTCCTTCTCTTGTGTTTCTTGCCTAGAGAATTTCCTTTAGCAATTGTTGTAAAGCTGGTTTGGTGGTGGTGAACTCTCTCAGCTTTTGCTTTTCTGTAAAGGTTTTAATTTCTCCATCAAATCTGAATGAGATCTTTGCTGGGTAGAGTACTCTTGGTTGTAGGTTTTTCTCCTTCATCAATTTAATTATGTCCTGCCAGTCCCTTCTGGCTTGCAGAGTTTCTGCTGAAAGATCAGCTGTTAACCTTATGGGGATTCCCTTGTGTGTTATTTGTTGTTTTTCCCTTGCTTTTTTTTTTTTTTTTGCGGTACACGGGCCTCTCACCGCTGTGGCCTCTCCCGTTGTGGAGCACAGGCTCCAGACGCGCAGGCTCAGCGGCCATGGCTCACGGTCCCAGCTGCTTCGCGGCATGTGGGATCCTCCCGGACTGGGGCACGAACTCATGTCCCCTGTATTGGCAGGCAGACTCTCAACCACTGTGCCACCAGGGAAGCCCCTCCCTTGCTGCTTTTAATATGTGTTCTTTGTATTTAATTTTTGACAGTTTGATTAATATGTGTCTTGGCGTGTTTCTCCTTGGTATTATCCTGTATGAGACTCTCTGTGCTTCCTGGACTTGATTAACTATTTTCTTTCCCATATTAGGGAAGTTTTCTGTAAGTTTTCTATAATCTCTTCAAATATTTTCTCAGTCCCTTTCTTTTTCTCTTCTTCTTCTGGAACCCCTATAATTCGACTGTTGGTGTGTTTAATGTTGTCTCAGAGGTCTCTGAGACTGTCCTCAGTTCTTTTCATTCTTTTTTCTTTATTCTGCTCTGCAGTAGTTATTTCCACTATTTTATCTTCCAGGCCACTTATCCCTTCTTCTGCCTCAGTTATTCTGCTATTAATCCCTTCTAGAGTATTTTTAATTTCATTTATTGTGTTGTTCATCGTTGCTTGTTTCATCTTTAGTTCTTCTAGGTCCTTGTTAAATGTTTCTTGCATTTTTACTATTCTATTTCCAAGATTTTAGATCATCTTTATTATCGTTATTCTGAATTCTTTTTCAGGTAGACTGCCTATTTCCTCTTCATTTGTTAGGTCTGGTCGGTGTTTATCTTGCTCTTTCATCTGCTGTGTGTTTTTCTGTCTTCCCATTTTGCTTATCTTACTGTGTTTGGGGTCTCCTTTTGCAGGCTGCAGGTTCGTAGTTCCCATTGTTTTTGGTGTCTGTCCCCAGTGGCTAAAGTTGGTTCAGTGTTTGTGAAGGCTTCCTGGTGGAGGGTACTAGTGCCTGTGTTCTGGTGGATGGGGCTGGATCTTGTCTTTCTGGTGGGCAGGTCCACGTCTGGTGGTGTGTTTTGGGGTGTCTGTGGACTTATGATTTTAGGCAGCCTCTTTGCTAATGGGTGGGGTTGTGTTCCTGTCTTGCTAGTTGTTTGGCATAGGGTGTCCAGCACTGTAGCTTGCTGGTCATTGAGTGAAGCTCGGTGTTGGTGTTGAGATGGAGATCTCTGGGAGATTTTCGCCATTTGATGTTACGTGGAGCTGGGAGGTCTCTTGTGGACCAGTGTCCTGAAGTTGGCTCTCCCACCTTAGAGGCACAGCACTGAATCCTGGCTGCAGCACCAAGAGCCTTTCTTCCACATGGCTTTTGCGCCACCCTAGTCTTAAAGCTCCTGTGCCTGCTCCTCAGGCCAGGTTCCTGTGGGAGATA
Source organism: Phocoena phocoena (assembly GCF_963924675.1). Classification (NCBI taxonomy): domain Eukaryota; kingdom Metazoa; phylum Chordata; class Mammalia; order Artiodactyla; family Phocoenidae; genus Phocoena; species Phocoena phocoena. The sequence continues at coordinate 34,014,998 of NC_089233.1, read as the reverse complement.
ATTAATTAATGTTTGACTGCACCACAGCTTGTGGGATCTCAGTTCCCCAACCAGGGATCAAACCTGGGCCACAACAGTGAAAGCTTGGAATCCTAGCCGCTAGGCCACCAGGAAGCCTCCATAAGCTCTAATTTTTTTTTTTTTTTTTGTAAATTTGGCCACGCTGTGCAGCATGCGGAATCTTAGTTCTCTGACCAGGGATCAAACCTGAGGTTTCCTTTTGAGAATGTTTTGGAACTAGATAGAGGTGGTGGTTGCATAACACTGTGAATATCCCAAATGTTACTGTATTGTCTGTACACTTTAAAATGGTGACATTTATGTTATATACATTTTACCTCAATTAAAAAAAATACCACTGCTTGTGTTCCATCCCCAGAGGTTCTAAAGTAGTTAGTCCGGGGAGTGGAGCCTGGATTTGGATTTTAAAAACCCGCAGGTGATTCAAATGTGCAGCCTGGGCTGAGATCTCCTGCTTAAGACTTTCCTCCTAGGACTTCCCTGGTGGCGCAGTGTTTAAGAATCCGTCTGCCAATACAGGGGACACAGGTTTGAGCCCTGGTCCAGGAAGATCCCACATGCGGTGGAGCAACTAAGCCCATGTGCCACAACTACTGAGCCTGCGCTCTAAAGCCCACGAGCCACAATTACTGAAGCCTGTGTGCCTAGAGCCCATGCTCCGCGACAAGAGAAGCCACCACAATGAGAATGCCGCGCACTGCAATTAAGAGTAGCCCCGCTCACCGCAACTAGAGAAAGCCTGTGCACAGCACCAAAGACCCAATGCAGCCAAAAGTAAATTAAAAAAAAAAAAGTAAAAAAGGACTCTCTTCCTGGAATCGACCCTTTCATGTTATATTTGTGTTCATTTCTAGCCTCTAGCACAGCTCTGCCTTTCCATTTTCCTTCACATTTTTGGGGTAATTTGTATGCCCCAGGATCCTTGCTAACTGTGTAGCTTCTCTGAATCCAACTCTGACCTATCAAGTCAGAATCTTATAAGTGAGGCCCAGGATGGTACATATTTCCCAAGCAACCCCAGGCAACTGTTATGTGCCCAATGGTCTGCGAACTACTTATGCAAACTCTTAGGTTTCCCCACTGTTCGCCTCTCCATGTATTAGCGACTAGGCCGTTGCCCTGTGGATGTGGTGTGAACAAGGCCAAGGTGGTCCCTCTCTCACTGTGCTCTCAGTGAAGCAGCAGAGCACACAATGATACATTTGGCACAGGCAGCAGAGCCCTTGTGTTTGACACGCATTTGGGAGACTCCTGGGCAGAAAGAGGAGGGTGATCACAGCCCTGCATCACTTTCTCCCAGGTTGGGTCTCCCTGGGGAGGCTGAGAGCACAAGTCTGAAAACAGGTTCAAATCCAAGTTGTATATCTTTCTTAGTTCTGTCAATTATGTAAGCCTGTTTTTATATTTGTTGTCTATTGTGTAACAATATTACTGCAAACTTAGTGGCTTAAAATAACACACATTTATTAGGGCACCGTTTCTGTGGGTCAGAAGTCCAGGCGGGTGGTTTGGATGGGTCCTCTCCTCTGGGTCTCACAAGGCTGCAATGCAAGGTGTTGGCTAGGCTGTGTCCTCATCTGGAGGCTCCAGTGATGACTGATCTGCTTCCAAGCTCACATGATTGTTGGTGGCATTCAGTTCCTTGCAGCCTGCCAGACTCAGGGCCTTCGTTTCTCATTGGTTGGGTTTTAGTGAAGATTAAATGAGAGGATTATTTATTATTATCATCACTGTTACCAATGTTAATATTATCAGGTCATACTGGTCTTTGGTCTCCTGGATATGAAAGGCTCCCTCTTTGGCCCCAGATTTCCTCCTGAGATCTTCCTATGCTGTTCTCACAGAATCTCCTTCATCTCACCTTGGAGATCCAACCCTGGACCCTGTATCCTTTCCCCAGTTTGACTTGTCTGGAACATGGACTAAATTAACTGGGTGTTAAAGTTGGGTGTGACACTTTATAAAAAGCAGCATCTTTACCTGAGTTCAAGATATCTTTGAGGGACTCTGTCCCTGGTAGTATCTGTAACTCTGGTTTCTTCCCTACTTTGAGTTCTTCACTAGAACAGCAGGAGGGAGCTGGTTTCTTCCCTACTTTGAGTTCTTCACTAGAACAGCAGGAGGGAGCTCCCGTCCTGTTTTAAAAGTCTGCCTCTCCACTGCATTCCAGTTTCCCGCTTGAGAGATGATTATATACCCAGTGCCCATTGAGTCCATTTAATGAAAAAATATGTTAATGCTCTGGGCCAGATATTGTGCTTAGTTCCAGGGATGTAAAAATCAATAAGATATATCCCTGTTCCTCGAGGAGCTTAGAGTTCAGTGGAGGAATTTAGACTTGTGGTAGTGTTTCTCGTTTCAGGACTGATGTTAGTGTTTGCATACAAAGAGATTTTTAGGTGGACTGAGAGCTGAGTGTAGGTGCTACACAGACTTGGTATTAAATAATGTTTCAGTTACAATGTGATAAAGTTATTTACTTTTTAATTCTCTCTCATCTTTATGACTGTGTCAAGAGCAAACTCTGTAGGTGCTAAAATGTCTTAAACACTTTATATTCTCCCTTTTAAACATAAAGAGCAGGGTATAGCTCAGAATCTTCTGTAGCCAACAGTATCCAGCTAGAATTGAATAATATTATATTGCCATTGACTTTATTTTTTGCAGGCATAGCAGTAAATGAGTCCTTTAAAAAGAAATGTATTTAAGTAAAAAAAGCAATCAGCTGCACTTTGAAAAGAGGGTTGCCATATTTTAGCACCAGTTGATTATTGCTGGATCTACTGATGGTTTAAACGAATCTGGAAGTCTGGACTTTGTGTGAAAAGGTCTAATTATTGTATGTTGGCTCAAATAAGAAATGCTGTGTGGTTCAAACAAAATACACTGTAGGCAGCTGGTTTGTAACCTTGGTAGTGAGAGGTGTAACACAGGCAGTGAATTAATTTTTTTTGAGAAATTTATTTATTTATTTATCTTTGGCTGCTTTGGGTCTTCGTTGCTGCACGTGGCCTTTCTCTAGTTGCAGTGAGTGGGGGCTACTCTTCATTGTGGTGCGCAGGCTTCTCATTGCGGTGGCTTCTTTTGTTGCAGAGCACAGGTTCTAGGCGCATGGGCTTCAGTAGTTGTGGCTCTCGGGGCGCACAGGCTTAGTTGCTCCGAGGCATGTGGGATCTTCTCGGACCAGGGCTCGAACCCATGTCCCCTGCATTGGCAGGCGTATGCTTAACCACTGTGCCACCAGGGAAGTCCTAGTGTATTTAATTTTGAAGTAATAGTAAGGTCAAATCTTGGGGGAGTGTTAACAGTAAATAAGTCTCAAAATCATGGAGCTAGATTTCTAGAGTGCTCCAAAGTAAACACTTTGTTACTGATATGTGAGAGGTTGGTCCTATACAGCTTGGCTGGAAACATTCAGGAAGACTAGATGGTATGCCAGGGCTTGGCTTGTTGGGAGAAAGTCAGAAATCAAGAGGCATAAAAGAAATGAAAGTGACACTGAGAGTGTTGAAAAATTCAATATTCTGCAGAGTGCAGACTGCACTGTTTGAAAAATCTGGAGTTGTGTGTTCTACTTGATTTTCAAAAACCACAGATCTTTTTTCAATAAAACACACAGATCTTAAGTGTTCAATTTGATGAGTTTTGACAGTTGTGTACCTCCATGTAATCATCATGCCAAACAAGATGTAGAATGTTTCCATAACCCTAGAAAGTCCCCTGGTGACCTTGCTCATACAGTCCTATCACCTCCTAGGGGAAATCACTGTTCTGATCTCCATCAGCATAGATTAAGTTTGTGAATTCTTGGGCTTCATATAAATGGAATTATATAATATATTCTCCTTTTGCCTGGCTTTTTCTCCACAACAAAATGTTTTAGAGATTGATCCATGTTTTGTGTATCAGTAGTCCTTCCCTTTTTATCTTTTATTAGTGAGTAGTAGTCCATTCTATGAATAGTCCATAATTTGTTTATTCATCCATCACTAGATGGGCATTTGTTTCTAGTTTTTTTTTGTTGTTGTAGTTGTTATTCTGAATAAAACTCCTATGAATAATTATTTGCAAATCTTTGTGTGGACATATATTTACATTCAGTAAATACTTAGGAGTGGAATTGCTGGGTCATAGGGTAGGTGTGTATTTAACTTTGTAAGAAATTGCCAACGCATTTTCCAAAGTGGTTGTACCATTTTACATTCTCATAAGCAATGAAGGAGAGTTCCAGTTATTCAAAATCCTCACCAACATTTGCTATTGTCATTATTTTTGATTACAGCCATATCAGCCAATATGAAATGGTATTTCATCATGATTTCAATTTGCATTTCCCTGATGACTAAATAATGTTGAGATTTTCATGTGCTTCTTGGCCATTTACTTATCTTCTTTTGGAAAGTTTATGTTCAAGTCTTTGTCCATTTTTCAGTTGGGTTGTTTATCTTTTTATTATTGATTTGTAGGGGTTCTTCAGACATTCAGGATAACAGTCCATTGTCAGATGCACATGTTGCAAACATTTTCTTTCAGTCTGTGGCTTGCCTCATCATTTTCTTAATGGTGTTCTTTTTTTTTTTGCGGTACGCGGGCCTCTCACTGTTGTGGCCTCTTCTGTTGCAAAGCACAGGCTCCGGACGCGCAGGCTCAGCGGCCATGGCTCACGGGCCCAGCCGCTCCGTGGCATGTGGGATCTTCCCGGAGTGGGGCATGAACCCGCGTCCCCTGCATCGGCAGGCGGACTCGCAACCCTGCGCCACCAGGGAAGCCCTTTTTCTTTTTTAAATAATGAGTGGGTGTTAAATTTTGTCAAGCGTTTTTCCTACATCTTTTGAGAAAAATCATGATTTTCCTCCTTTTTTTCTTAATGTGATGAATTGCACTAATTGCCATTTGAATGTTGAGCCAACTTTGCATTCCTGAGATAAACCTCATTTATTCATGTTGTATTAGCCTTTTTATCTATTGCTGAATTTGATTTGCAAATATTTTGTTAAGGTTGTTTACATTAATGTTCATGAAGAATATTAGTGTATGGTTTTTGTTGTTGCTGTTTGTATGTGGCTGGCCTCACAAGATTAATTGGAAATGTTCTCTCATTTTCTGAGTGTGGGTATATTTATATGATTTATTTCTTAGGTACTTGATAGAATTTTCCAGTGAAGACATCTGGGACTGGGGTTGTTCTTTGTGGGAAAATATTAAATTATGGATTCAATTTGTTTACTAGCTATAGGGCTATTCATATTTTATATTTCTTCTTTTTTTCTGTTTTGGTACTGTGTCTAGGTTTTATCTAGGTTGTTGAAGTCATTGACATGATGCTCATTTTATCTCCTTATTATCCTTTGAGTATCTATGTGATCTATACTGATATCAACTCTAATTCCTGATACTGGTATTTTGTGTTTTCTCTTTTTTCCCCCTTGATCACTCTCACTAGATTTGTTTGATAGACAGCCTCTAAAATGGTTCCCAGTTGTCTCTGCCTCTTGGTGTTCACACCCTTGTGTAATCTCCATCACTTGAGTGTGAGCTGAACCTTGTGAATCACTTTTAATGAATAGAATATGGAAAAGGTGATAGGATGTTACTTTGTAGATTAGCTTACAAAGTTAAGGAAGCTAATCCTTGAGGAAGACTCTGGCTTCCATTTTGCAAATCCTTTCTTGCTCTTTTGCTTGTATTTCTTACAAATAGAAGTATAACTGTTGTTGCTTTTTAGTTCAGTCTATCAATCTGTGCCTTTTACAAGGAGTGTTTAGCTCATTTATATATATATATATATATATATATATATATATATTTTTTTTTTTTTGCGGTACGCGGGCCTCTCACTGTTGTGGCCTCTCCCGTAGCGGAGCACAGGCTCTGGACGCTCAGGCTCAGCGGCCATGGCTCACGGGCCAAGCCGCTCTGTGGCATGTGGGATCTTTCCGGACTGGGGCACGAACCCATGTCCCCTGCATCGGCAGGCAGACTCTCAACCACTGCGCCACCAGGGAAGCCCTAGCCCATTTACATTTAATGCAATTACTGATATTGTTGGCTTTAAATCTACTATCTTGGGTTTTATTTTTTATTTGTATCTTCTGTCTCTTGTTCCTCCATTCTCCTTCCCCACCTTCTTTTAGGTTAATCAAGTATTTTTCAGTATTCTCTGTGTGCTTTGAAGTGTCCTTTTGCTTAATAAGAAAACTTCAAATTGGAGAATATCTTTATTATTTTTGATCAGAAAAAAAACTGCCATAAGCTTATACTCAGAGAGGCTGTTGGTCTAGACTAGAGAGGACGCTTCACTAGCTTAATTAATATGATCATCATGGTGTTGATGGATCCATACAGCACAGGGCACATTGGATATCACCCTTGTTTCCTCTGGGATTTGCTGCCAGGATGTAGCACACAAACCACAGTGGCAGAGGATTCTATGCAGACAGTCCACACAGGGCTCAGTCTGTTATAAATGCTTTCTTGTGGGGTGTGCATTTCAGTTCCACGGTCAAGCTGTGTCTCTCTCCAGGGGCTTCCAGACTTCTGCTTGCTGTCACCTCTCTTTCCATCACAGCTTCTTCTCTCAGTTTGATAAGTGGCAGGGAATATTCTGAAACCCTAGAGAAAAACTGTTTGTGGGAGTCACAGATGCCAGTGTTTTAGATGAACTTCAGACATGCTTCTGACTTTGAGGAGCTTGAATCCAAACAGTGCTTTGGTCCCCTCCCCTCCCCCACACCATGGTGCATATTTTAGGAAAAAAGAACCAGGCCTTAAAGGTGTTGAATTATCATTCACTCCATTCCTCTCCATTTTTGCTTTGTTTATGACTTAGATTAATTCTGAATCTTTTGTACCTGGACTCCTATGAAAATTCCAATAAAGTAAAAGTGATTAAAATTGGATTGCCCATAGAAACTGAGATGCCATTTTCCCCCTGGAGCTAAGTTCAGTGTCTAAATAAGGGGGGGAGGCCCAAACTCTGCATATTAGCCTTTTAAACAAGGCACAGTGGGAATACCTCCGTTTGTATCCATAAATACAAAACAGGAAATCTTAAGTGGGACTTTTCTCTACAGCTTTAAAAAAAATCCAATATGAGATTATAGCTTTGATCATAACTTAATCTTCATTTCCATTTGAACTTTAATTTTACTTAAATTTTCTTCTGACAAATCTCCAAAGGAATATTTAAGTGGCACAGCATAATGCTGACAGATTATTCATATACAGCCCTTAGGCTACCAAGAAAGCCTTCATCATCTCAGAAAGAGTTTTACTGGAATCAGTGGCTCACAAAATATTGCTTTATGACAGCCCCTGTGCAGTAGAATTTAAAGGCTTAAGTTTTGGGAAAAACACTTTGGTAGCATTCTCTGCTACACCTTTTAGGAACATTAAATCAGCAGGCTCCCCAGTGATACTCCTGTGGAAAGGTGTTAGGTAATCCTCTTGTATTTTTCTCCAGACAGGTGTGGGGGGCTGCGAACAGCCCTTGTGCCTCTTACTCTTTGGGGCATCATGAGTGGAAGGCAACAGCTGTGCCCTTCAGTTCAGTGTACTTTCCAAGGGGAGATTGGTCTGTCTTGGTGATGTGAACATGGATGCAAATCCTGTCCCAGAGCTGCTGCAAAGAGCTAATTGTACTTCATTCATTCATTCATTGAACAAATATTTATTAAGCACCTACTTTCGCCAGACACTCTTCTAAGTCTTGAGGACATACCGGTGAGTAAGTCAGACATTGTTGCTCCCTTCATGGAGCTCGTGGGCTGGTAGGGAAGACAGAAAATAAACTAAAACACACACACACATACATCTATCATAACTGGTGATGAGAGCTATGAAGAAAATAACATCTCCATGGAAGAGGAATTTCAGCTGAGATCTGGAGGATGGGTGGAAGTTAGCCAGATGAAGGGATTTTTCTCAGATAATACAGAGAAATGTTTTCATTTGCATTTCCCCTGTTCCCGGTGAGAATGAAACTCTTTGTGCAGTTATTGGCAACTTGGATCTACCTTCATGAAATTTGCCTCTTCATGTTTTTTCTCTTTTTTTCAGTGAGTCGTCTTTTGCTTATTGATTTGGAGGAGTTTTGCTTTTCCCAGGGAGGTTTCAATCCACCTGCACTTTGTGTGGTATTCTCCAGGTGGGCTTGCATGTGGGTAGGGACTGAGTGGTGACTGCACTGCATGGAGCATTCTGAACTGGTGGCCTCAAAGAATGCTGGTTTACTAGGATCAGTCTGGGACCAAGTGGGTGCAATGTGCTGAGTCTGTGTGGGGCCCGTTTTATCTGCTACACTGGATTACAGAAGCCAGGGCTTGTGTTGAAGAGAAATCAAAGTTTCTTATTCTGAGCCCAGCACTGCACTGGCTTCTATTGTGAGCGGCAAAATCCTGGCAGGGATTTTGCCCATGGAGGCTCTAAAACACCTGCTTCCTGTCTTTCACCAGGGGGGCTCTTATATCTCTGGAAGGTAACTGATCTGGGTGGGGGCTGGTGGTAAACACTGGGGTGCTGTTTTTCTCCTCAATGCTGTATCTTTTTTTTTTTTTTTTTTTTGTCTGTGTGGTGACAGAATAAAAGCCCAATTTTGTAGGACTGGGAGAAGTATATTGACTTTGTCATTTAATTCCGCTTTTTTTTTTTTTTCCAATTGAAGATGCTCTTTATTTTTCTTTAAAAGCAGGTTTTTATTAGTTATCTATTTTATACATATTAGTGTATATATGTCAATTCCAATCTCCCATTCATCCCACCACCACCCCCACTCCGCTTTCCTCCCTTGGTGTCCATACGTTTGTTCTCTACATCTGTGTCTCTATTTCTGCCTTGCAAACGGTTCTTCTGTACCATTTTTCTAGATTCCACATATATGCATTAATATATGATATTTGTTTTACTCTTTCTGACTTCACTCTGTATGACAGTCTCTAGGTCCATCCGTGTCTCTACAAATGACCCAATTTCGTTCCTTTTTATGGCGGAGTAATATTCCATTGTATATATGTACCACATCTTGTTTATCCATTCATCTGTTGATGGGCATTTAGGTTGCTTCCATGACCTGGCTATTGTAAATAGTGCTGCAATGAACATTGGGGTGCATGTGTATCTTTGAATTATGGTTCTCTCTGGGTATATGCCCAGTAGTGGGATTGCTGGGTCATATGGTAATTCTATTTTTAGTTTTCTAAAGAACCTCCATACTGTTCTCTATAGTGGCTGTATCAATTTACATTCCCACCAACAGTGCGAGAGGGTTCCCTTTTCTCCACACCCTCTCCAGCATTTGTTGTTTGTAGGTTTTCTGATGATGCCCATTCTAATCAGTGTGAGATGATACCTCACTGTAGTTTTGATTTACATTTCTCTAACAAATAGTGATGCTGAGCAGCTTTTCATGTCCCTCTTGGTCATCTGTATGTCTTCTTTGGAGAAATGTCTCTTTAGGTCTTCTGCCCATTTTTTAATTTGTTTGTTTGTTTTTTTAATATTGAGCTGCATGAGATGATTATATATTTTAGAGATTAATTCTTTGTCCGTTGATTCGTTTGCAAATATTTTCTCCCATTCTGAGGGCTGTCTTTTCGTCTTGTTTATGGTTTCCTTTGCTGTGCAAAAGCTTTTAAGTTTCATTAGGTCCCATTTGTTTATTTTTGTTTTTATTTCCATTACTTTAGGAGGTGGGTCCAAAAGGAGCTTGCTGTGATTTATGTCAAAGAGTGTTCTTCCTACGTTTTCCTCTAAGTGTTTTATAGTGTCCGGTCTTACATTTAGGTCTTTAATCCATTTTGAGCTTATTTTTGTATATGGTGTTAGGGAGTGTTCTAATTTCATTCTTTTACAAGTAACTGTCCAGTTTTCCCAGCACTACTTATTGAAGAGACTGTCTTCTCCATTGTATATCCTTGCCTCCTTTATTATAGACTAGTTGAACATAGGTGCATGGGCTTATCTCTGGGCTTTCTATCCTGTTCCACTGATCTATCTTTCTGTTTTTGTGCCAGTACCATATTGTCTTAATTACTGTAGCTTTGTAGTATAGTCTTAAGTCAGAGAGTCTGATTCCTCCAGCTCCGTTTTTTTCCCTCAAGATTGCTTTGGCTATTTGGGGTCTTTGTGTCTCCATACAAATTGTAAGATTTTTTGTTCTAGTTCTGTAAAAAAATGCCATTGGTAATATGATAGGAATTGCACTGAATCTGTAGATTGCTTTGGGTAGTATAGTCATTTTCACAATATTGATTCTTCCAATCCAAGAACATGGTATATCTATCCATCTGTTTGTGTCATCTTTGATTTCTTTCATCAGTGTCTTATAGTTTTCTGAGTACAGGTCTTTTACCTCCTTAGGTAGGTTTATTCTTAGGTATTTTATTCTTTTTGTTGCAGTGGTGAATGGGATTGTTTCCTTAATTTCTCTTTCTGATCTTTCATTGTTAGTGTATAGGAATACAAGAGATATCTGTGCATTAATTTTGTATCCTGCAACTTCACCCAATTCATTGATTAGCTCTAGTAGTTTTCTGGTGGCCTCTTTGGGATTATCTATGTATAGTGTCATGTCATCGGCAAACAGTGACAGTTTTACTTCTTCTTTTCCAATTTGGATTCCGTTTATTTCTTTTTCTTCTCTAATTGCCATGGCTAGGACTTCCAAAACTATGTTGAGTAATAGTGGTGAGGGTGGACATCCTTGTTTTGTTCCTGATCTTAGAGGAAATGCTTTCAGATTTTCACCATTGAGAATGATGTTGGCTGTGGATTTGTCATATATGGCCTTTATTATGTTGAGGTAGGTTCCCTCTATGCCCACTTTCTGGAGAGTTTTTATCATAAATGGGTGTTGAATTTCGTCAGTAGCTTTTTCTGAATCTATTGAGATGATCATATGGTTTTTATTCTTCAAGTTGTTAATACAATGTATCACACTGATTGATTTGCATATATTGAAGAAAACTTGCAGCCCCTGGGAAAAATCCCACTTGATCATGGGGTATGATCCTTTTAATGTCTTGTTGGATTCTGTTTGCTAGTATTTTATTGAGGATTTTTGCGTCTGTATTCATCAGTGATATTGGTCTGTAGTTTTTTTGTAGTGTCTCTCTCTGGTTTTGGTATCAGGTTGATGGTGGCCTTGTAGGATGAGTTTGGAGGTGTTCCTTCCTCTGAAATTTTTTGGAAGAGTTTGAAAAGGATGGGTGTTAGCTCTTCTCTAATTGTTTGATAGAATTCACCTGTGAAGCCATCTGGTCCTGTTTGTTGGAAGATTTTTTAATCACAGTTTCAGTTTCAGTGCTCGTGATTGGTCTGTTCATATTTTCTATTTCTTCCTGGTTCAGTGTTGGAAGGTTATACCTTTCTAAGAATTTGTCCATTTCTTCGAGGTTGTCCATTTTATTGGCATAGAGTTGCTTATAGTAGTCTCTAATGATGCTTTGTATTTCTGTGGTGTCCATTATAACTTCTCCTTTTTCATTTCTAAATTTATTGATCTGAGTCCTCTCCCTCTTTTTCTTGATGAGTCTGGCTAAAGGTTTATCAACTTTATCTTTTCAAAGAACCAGCTTTTAGTTTTATTGATCTTTGCTTTTGTTTTCTTTGTTTCTATTTCATTTATTTCTACTCTGATCTTTATGATTTCTTTCCTTCTACTAACTTTGGGTTTTGTTTGGGTTTTCTTCTTTCTCTAGTCTGTTTAGGTGTAAGGTTAGATTGTTTATTTGAGATGTTTCTTGTTTCTTGAGGTAGGATTGTATTGTTATAAACTTCCCTTTTAGAACTGCTTTTGCTGCATCCCATAGGTTTTGGATCATTGTGTTTTCTTGTCATTTGTCTCTAGGTGCTTTTTGATTTCCTCTTTGATTTCTTCGGTGATCTCTTGGTTATTTAGTAACCTATCGTTTAACCTCCATGTATTTATGTTTTTTACGTTTTTTCCCCCTGTGATTGATTTCTAATCTCGTAGCGTTGTGGTCAGAAAAGATGCTTGATATGATTTCAATTTTCTTAAATATACCAAAGCTTGATTTGTGACCCAAGTTGTGATCTGTCCTGGAGAATGTTCCATTTGCACTTGAGAAGAAAGTGTAATCTGCTGTTTTTGGATGGAATGTCCTATAAATATCAATGAAATCTATCTGGTCTATTGTGTCATTTAAAGCTTGTGTTTCCATATTAATTTTCTGTCTGGGTGATCTGTCTGTTGGTGTAAGTGAGGTGTTAAAGTCCTCCACTATTGTTGTGTTACTGTCGATTTCCTCTTTTATAGCTGTTAGCATTTGCCTTATATATTGAGGTGCTCCTATGTTGGGTGCATATATATTTATAAATGTTATATCTTTTTCTTGGAGTGATCCCTTGATCATTATGTAGTGTCCTTCCTTGTCTCTCTTTTTTTTTCTTGCGGTACATGGGCCTTTCACTGCTGTGGCCTCTCCCACTGTGGAGCACAGGCTCTGGACTCACAGGCCCAGTGGCCATGGCCCACGGGCCCAGCTGCTCCGTGGCACGTGGAATCCTCCTGCACCAGGGCACGAACCCACGTCCCCTGCATCGGCAGGTGGGCTCCCAACCACTGCACCACCAGGGCAGCCCTGTCTCTCTTTTTTTTTAAACATCTTTATTGGAGTATAATTGCTTTACAATGGTTTGTTAGTTTATGCTTTGTAACAAAGTGAATCAGTTATACATAGACATATGTCCCCATATCTCTTCCCTCTTGTGTCTCCCTCCCTCCCATCCTCCCTATCCCACCCCTCTAGGTGGTCACAAAGCACTGAGCTGATCTCCCTGTGCTATGCGGCTGCTTCCCACTAGCTATTTTACATTTGGTAGTGTATATATGTCCATGCCACTGTCTCACTTTGTCTCAGCTTACCCTTCCCCCTCCCCGTATCCTCAAGTCCATTCTCTAGTAGGTCTGCATCTTTATTCTCGACTTGCCCCTAGGTTCTTCTGAGCAATTTTTTTTTTTTTAGATTCCATATATATGTGTTAGCATACGGTATTTGTTTTTCTCTTTCTGACTTACTTCACTCTGTATGACAGTCTCTAGGTCCATCCACCTCACTACAAATAACTCAGTTTCGTTCCTTTTTATGGCTGAGTAATATTCCATTGTATATATGTGCCACATCTTCTTTATCCATTCATCTGTTGATGGGCACTTAGGTTGCTTCCAAGTCCTGGCTATTGTAAATAGAGCTGCAATGAACATTGTGGTACATGACTCTTTTTGAATTATGGTTTTCTCAGGGTATATGCCCAGTAGTGGGATTGCTTGGTCGTATGGTAGATCTATTTTTAGTTTTTTAAGGTACCTCCATACTGTTCTCCATAGTGCTGTATCAGTTTACATTCCCACCAACAGTGCGAGAGGGTTCCCTTTTCTCCACACCCTCTCCAGCATTTATTGTTTGTAGATTTTTTGATGATGGCCATTCTGACTGGTGTGAGATGATATCTCACTGTAGTTTTGATTTGCATTTCTCTAATGATTAGTGATGTTGAGCATTCTTTCATGTGTTTGTTGGCAATCTGTATATCTTCTTTTGAGAAATGTCTATTTAGGTCTTCTTCCCATTTTTGGATTGGGTTGTTTGTTTTTTTGATATTGAGCTGCATGAGCTGCTTGTATGTTTTGGAGATTAATCCTTTGCAAGTTGCTTCATTTGCAAATATTTTTTCCCATTCTGAGGGTTGTCTTTTCATCTTGTTTATGGTTTCCTTTGCTGTGCAAAAGCTTTTAAGTTTCATTAGGTCCCATTTGTTTATTTTTGTTTTTATTTCCATTTCTCTAGGAGGTGGATCAAAAAGGATCTTGCTGTGATTTATGTCATAGAGTGTTCTGCTTATGTTTTCCTCTAAGAGTTTGATGGTGTCTGGCCTTACATTTATGTCTTTAATCCATTTTGGGTTTATTTTTGTGTATGGTGTTAGGGAGTGTTCTAATTTCATTCTTTTACATGTTCCTGTCCGGTTTTCCCAGCACCACTTATTGAAGAGGTTGTCTTTTCTCCACTGTATATTCTTGCCTCCTTTATCAAAGATAACTTGACCATATTTGCGTGGGTTTATCTCTGCCGTTTCTCTCCTGTTCCATTGATCTATATTTCTGTTTTTGTGCCAGTACCATACTGTCTTGATGGCTGTAGCTTTGTAGTACAGTCTGAAGACAGGGAGCCTGATTCCTCCAGCTCCGTTTTGCTTTCTCAAGATTGCTTTGGGTATTCGGGGTCTTTTGTGTTTCCATATAAATTGTGAATTTTTTGGTTCTTGTTCTGTGAAAAAGGCCAGTGGTAGTTTGATACGGATTGCATTGAATCTGTAGATTGCTTTGGGTAGTAGGGTCATTTTCACAATGTTGATTCTTCCAATCCAAGAACATGGTATATCTCTCCATCTATTTGTACCATCTTTAATTTCTTTCATCAGTGTCTTATAGTTTTCTGAGTACAGGTCTTTTGTCTCCTTAGGTAGGTTTATTCCTAGATATTTCATTCTTTTTGCTTTAGTGGTAAATGGGAGTGTTTTCTTAATTTCTCTTTCAGAGTTTTCATCATTAGTGTATAGGGATGCAAGAGATTTCTGTGCATTACTTATGTATTCTGCTACTTTACCAAATTCATTGATTAGCTCTAGTAGTTTTCTGGTCGCATCTGTAGGATTCTCTATGTATAGTATCATGTCATCTGCAAACAGTGACTCCTTTATTTCTTCTTTTCCAATTTGGATTCCTTTTATTTCTTTTTCTTCTCTGATTGCTGTGGCTAAAACTTCCAAAACTATGTTGAATAATAGTGGTGAGAGTGGGTAACCTTGTCTTGTTCCTGACCTTAGTGGAAATGGTTTCAGTTTTTCACCATTGAGGACGATGTTGGCTGTGGGTTTGTCATATATGGCTATTATTATGTTGAGGAAAGTTCCCTCTATGCCTACTTTCTGGAGGGTTTTTTATCATAAATCGGTGTTTAATTTTGTCAAAAGCTTTCTCTGCATCTGTTGAGATGATCTTCCTTGTCTCTTGTAACATTCTTTATTTTAAAGTCTATTTTATCTGTTATGAGTATTGCTACTCCAGCTTTCTTTTGATTTCTATTTGCATGGAATATGTTTTTCCATCCCCTCCTTTCAGTCTGTATGTGTCCCTAGGTCTGAAGTGGGTCTCTTGTAGACAGCATATATATGGGTCTTGTTTTTGTATCCATTCAGTGAGCCTCTCTTTTGGTTGGAGAATTTAATCTGTTTATGTTTAAGGTAATTATAGATATGTATGTTGCTATTACCATTTTCTTTTTTTTCTTTTTTTTTTTTTTTACGGTATGCGGGCCTCTCACTGTTGTGGCCTCTCCCGTTGCGGAGCACAGGCTCGGGATGCGCAGGCTCAGCGGCCATGGCTCACGGGCCCAGCCGTTCAGCGGCTCAGCGGCATGTGGGATCTTCCCGGACCGGGGCACGAGCCCACGTCCCCTGCAACGGCAGGCGGACTCTCAACCACTGCGCCACCAGGGAAGCCCTATTACCATTTTCTTAATTGTTTTGGGCTTGTTATTGTAGGTGTTTTTCTTCTCTTGTGTTTCCTGCCTAGAGAAGTTCCTTTAGCATTTGTTGTAGAGCTGGTTTGGTGGTGCTGAATTCTCTTAGCTTTTGCTTGTCTTTAAAGCTTTTGATTTCTCCGTGGAATCTGATCCCTGCCGAGTAGAGTAATCTTGGTTGTAGGTTCTTCCCTTTCATCACTTTAAATATATCATGCCACTCCCTTCTGGCTTATAGAGTTTCTGCTGAGAAATCAGCTGTTAACCTTATGGGAGTTCCCTTGTATGTTATTTGTTGTTTTTCCATTGTTGGTTTTAATAATTCTTCTTTGTCTTTAATTTTTGTCAATTTGATTACTATGCATCTCAGCATGTTTCTCCTTGGGTTTATCATGTCTGGGACTCTCTGCCCTTCCTGGACTTGGGTGGCTATTTCCTTTCCCATGTTAGGGAAGTTTTTTACTATAATCTCTTCAAATAGTTTCTCAGGTCTTTTCTTTCTCTCTTCTCCTTCTGGGACCCCTATAATGTAAATATTGGTGTATTAAATGTTGTCCCACATGTCTCTTAAGCTGTCTTCATTTCTTTTCATTCTTTTTTCTTTATTCTGTTCCATGGCAGTGACTTCCACTCTTCTGTCTTCCAGGTCACTTATCCGTTCTTCTGCCTCAGTTATTCTGCTATTGATTCCTTCTACTGTATTTTTCATTTCAGTTATTTTATTGTTTATCTCTGTTTGTTTGTTCTTTGATTCTTCTAGATGTTTGTTCTTTAGTTCTTCTAGGTCTTTGTTAAACATTTCTTGCATCTTCTCCATCTTTGCCTCCATTCTTTTTCCAGCGTCCTGGACCATCTTCACTATCATTATTCTGAATTCTTTTTCTGGAAGGTTGCCTATCTCCACTTCATTTAGTCGTTTTTCTGTGGTTTTATCTTGTTCCTTCATTTTGTATGTAGTTCTCTGCCTTTTCATTTTGTCTGTCTTTCTGTGAATGTGGTTTTCATTCCACAGGCTGCAGGACTGTAGTTCTTGCTTCTGCTCTCTGCCCTCTGCCTCAATGATATATCTATGGATGTTTCCCTTGACTTCTTTAAAGACCATGTTTTGCTCCATTGATTGGGAAAACAAAGCAGCATTTAGAGCCTGGTGTTGGGATCTGTGAGATTTTATTGAATATTTCTTCACCATATTTCTTGCCCTTGCAAGAAATTTCTTGTGAAAATAAAGGCTGTAGAAGAAGAAAAGGGAAATCCCATGTCATTGATCCTCCTGGATTTGTCAGTAAATTCCATGCGTTGGGAAGGCAGATACCAGTGATGCTATCCCCTCATGCTGTGCAATGTGCAGGCATCACTAATCAATCCCAGGCCCTGCCCTGGTCAAGTCTTCAGGATCCTCATCAATGCAGCACTCTAGGAAATTGTTGTCAGTGAATTGCAGCTGGCATATGAATGGAAATATCTTTGCCTTCCTTACCAGAATTCTTTCCCTTTCACTTTCCTACTCCAGTTAGGTCCCCCCATATCTCTTTAGCTTAGAATTTTCCAAGAAGCACTAATCTGACAAAAGAGTTTTGAAGTCAAATAAGTTTCGGAAATACTACACACTCAGATCATTAAAGGATCTCTATTACTGGAGTGAAGAAATGTGCATAATTTAGTTAACTTAAAAAAAAATAGCCCCTACCAACATCCTAAAAAACATGGAATTTGCTGTCAGAAATGGTGTTCTAGTTATTCATCAATATAAGACATATTTATTATGGTAGCTACTCTGTTAGGTACTATTCCTGGTGACAGGTGCTCTAGAGAAAAATAAAACAGAGAAGGTGGATAGTATGTTGCAGGGTTGAGGAGTTTCAACGTCAGCAGGATAGTCAGGGATGAAATGATGGTAACCGCACATGAAGGAGATGAGGGAGTGAGACGTGTTGATAGCCAGGAAAAGACATTCCAGGCAGAGACAGCAGCAGGTGCGAAGGCCCTGAGATGTGGGCATGTCTGTTGTGTTCAAGAAGAGCAACAGGGCTAGTGTGGTTGTGGTAGAAAGAATAAAGGGTGAGGACTAGATGAGGATTGAAGGCCTGTAGGAGGACTTATAATTGATTGGACTTCCAATTTGTGGTTCAGAATGGTGTTAGGTGGCAGGTAGACAGAGAAATCAATGAAGAGGCTATTAACAGCATAATCCAGGAGAGAGATGATGGTGACTTAGGCCAGCAGTGAGCAGTGGTGAAACTCTGAATGTATTCTGAAGATAGATTTTCAAGGTGGGATTTCCTGACAGGTTGGTTGTGGAGTGGTGTGATAATAACAGAGGAGTCAAGGATGCCTCCAAGGATTTGGGCCTGAGCAATTAAGGATGGAGTTGTCATTACCTGAGGTAAGGAAGATTTAGGAAGAAATAAGTTTTTTTGGGGGGTGGGGTGGGGTGAGGGAGAAGATAGCATGGGGAGGATATCAAGAGTTCATTTAGGACATGTTAAGTTTGAGATACCAATTAAACATGGAAGTGGTGGTACTGAGAAGCAGAACGCAGACTCTGGAGTCAAATTGCTCTATCACTCTTTAGCTGTGTGACCTTGGACAAATGACTTGGTGTCTCTGTGCCTTACTTTTCTCATCTATAAAATGAGATAACAGTAGTCCTTACCTCATAGGGTTATTATGAGGTATAACTTGAGTTAGTATTTGTAGAATGTGTAGAACAATGCCTGGCATACAGTTAGTGCTAAGTGCTTGCTGTTGTTGTTGTTACTGTATACACATATCTGGCTCATGCTCTATCTCTTGGTGATGGGCAGCCATTTAAGCTTCTAAACAGGGAGTTACACTTAAGTTTTAGAAGTATGAGTAAAGAAGATTTAGAACCTTTGCTGATTTGGATACAAGCTCCTACCAGCATTCCAGACACTCCTTTTTGAAAGGGAGGTATTTTGTAGAATTCTGATGATTGGAGATTTATCATAAAAGATTAAGTTGGATACAGGGGTCATTTCCCGGAGAGCATGCCTTTTCTGCACTGCCCCGCATCACTGGATTCTTTATTCTCTCTTTCTCTATGGGCTGCAGCCTCTGTCTGTCTGTGCTGCTCTCTGCAAGACCTCAAGGCGAAGTATCAGATCACCGACAGGTCAGAACAGCCTTTAATCTCCTCCATATTCTCTGCTATCATCAGGGTTTGCAAGATAATTTGGTGTAAAGTGAGAAGAATCATTTCTAGAAGCAGCAGCCACTGGGAGTGAGGCTTATTTCGCCTCTCCCATGGCTGGCATCTCAGCAAAACTTTGGCAACCTCAGTTGGCTGGTTGGAGCAGAAATATGAAATTAGTATTTTCACTTCCACTTAAGCTTCTCGGTGAAAAAAAACCACGGCTGTTCCTGGGGCCTGGCAATGGAGTTGGTTACTCGCTTATTAAATTTCAGTTGGTGGGTCCTCAGACTAGTCACTGTCATTACTCTGCTTGCATTTCATGCCTGGCAGGGTTGAGGGTGGCATTTGACAAATCCCATTTCTGTGCTCAGACCAGGAGATTTTTTGGGCACTCAGGTGTGCAGACCTTTTCTCTCTTCTCTTGAATCTATGTCACATCCACCTGCCCAGTATCTTCTGGACTCCTGATTCTCTCCCTGCCATCTTCCCCACCACCCACTTAAAAAAAAAAAATCACAAAAGTAACACATGCTTGTGGTAAAACAAATTAAAACAGCAAAGAAGTTTGTAGAAGAAAAGTGAATACTCTCTTTTCTCCTTACCTCACCCCTTACTGTGGGGACACCTCCCTCCCTTTCCCTCCCCCATGCCCCCCCTCCCACCCCCGTTGATAGTGTGGAGTGTTTTATTCCAGACTTTTTGGTGCATTAACTAACACATACCTGATCTCAGACACAGACATCTTAAAATACAAGTAATTTTATTTTATTTTCTTCATTTTTCCAAAACAGCTTAATTAAAAAAAGGTGAAGAATCTGAAAAAATTGGGAGGTGGGGGGGAACCCAAAAGAGCATACCATGTGAGTCCACTGGCTCAGTCACAAAGAAACCATCATCAAAAAAGACATTTAAGTTTAATACAAATTTTATACAAAGAAAATGTGAAAAAATACTTCCATATGCTAAAAGCAATTATGCTTCACAAATAAGGCCAGCTAGGCTATTTTTTTTTGACAACTGCAATTCAAAAATGTTCTTTCTCTCCTGTTTTCTTCTAATACTCTCTTTTTATTTCTTCTCTAATATGGGTAACTAGCTGGAAACTGTATAGTTTGCATCCTCTTATCAACAATGAAGAGAAAGTAAATGAGACTAAAATGTACAACAGAATGTACTGGAATGATATCATACAATTAATTTTTCTCATATACATGCATTGCCTTTTTGCTTTGTTCAATGCTTCTTGTCTTATACAACATACAAGATGGTACTACAGCATATGTAGTGTGATAGCATGGTGGTGTCCTGCTTCCTCTCACACTGCCTTTGAAATACAAGTAATTTTAGAAGTCCAATGTGCTATCCATTGCGCCACAGAGCCACCTAAAATACAAGTAATTTTAAATGGTCATTCTTGTGGTTAAAAAAATAAAGTAGTACAAAAAGGTTTATAATGAAAAAAAATCACTTTTTACCTTGGTTCACTCCCCAGAGGCAATCCTGAATTCTTGTAGCTTCAAACCCCTGGTGGGACTTTACCACCATAGCTCAGAAAATATGTGTATATCTGTGATTCAGTTATTATTAATTCAGATTTCTGGCTGTGATAGATGAGATTTAACTTCAGTTCTATCCCATATCTCCCCTTCCCTCAACCTTGACAGATTGTCATTTTTATTATATTTAGCAAAATTAATAAGTAGAATGTATTATTTTGGCTATGTAAATAGTGTTCTTTTCAGAGCAGTACTAAAATGATATTTTGTTTCTTTTTTTTCCCTAGAGTTTATAGTTGCTTTTTTTTCTTCCTTTAAACCATTTTCCTTTGTTGTGTCTTAATTTTTTTTTTCAAGATTTTTCTTATATTAAGTGTATGGTCAGAGTCTTTTTTATTTTTCCTGACGACACCTACGATTCCTGCTGGTCCAGTCTACACTGTACAGCTGTAATCCTAGGATTTCCCTACTAGATGGTGGGGGTTTCACTGGGCTTGGCATTTTCAGGCTCTTTGGGCTTCCTGAAGGCAGGTTGGTTTCCTCTGTGTCTGATCCCTCTCATTTCTCATGTTGTCTTGGCTGGAGTTTTTTTCCATCCTGCTTCCTGTTCCCACTTACTCACCATGCTCCAGGGATTTATTAAAATCTGCCTTTAACAGATGATTCCCCCCCTTTCTTTTAATTCTTGCAGGTCTATTGCTTTTAAAATTCCTTCACTGTCATCTTAATGGGTTTTTAGGAGGAGATAAATGCATGTACTTAGCCTACCATTTTGAACCAGAAGTCTCACTTAAGTTTAAAAAAAAGTCTCTCTCAATTTCTGTCTTTCTGTCTGTCTCTCTCTGTATTATTATTTTCACTTAGATATAATCTAGTGATTGATGACAGTACTTTCAGACAAAACTAGATAGAACTTAGTGCGTATACTCGATAGTGAATAACATCAGGGTTAATTCACCCTGAAGTTTACCTAGGGGTTCATAATGCTTTGTCATGCTTTATAAGTGTCAAGCCATCTAAATTTTGGTAACATCATTTAATGCTTTTCAATGATTATGTATGAGGGGGGTGTGACTTTATAAAGTGATGAAACATAAGGAAAGCAATTTTATTAGATTATACCATATGGGCATAGATATGCACAGACGTATAAGACCGCAATTCATCTGATTCCTAAAGACTTTGTTTATCTGCCTGACGTTTTTAGATGTATCATGGACATCTTCCTTTGAGCCATTTTCAGATTCAAACTGGAGCTGGAACTTCTCCTTCTGATACTATGATTTCGAGTGAACTGCTGGTTCCTCTCTGCTTATTTTGAGCAGATAAGGAGCCTGAAAACCAGGCTCCTGTTTTTCTCTTAAGAGTCAGCTTTAATATCACCTCCTCTCCAGAATCTTTCCCAATCTGCCCAGGGACGAGCAGCAGAGGATAGAGTTGAAAAGTGTGAATTTGGGGATTAGGGAGACTTGTGTTAGAATCCCAGCTTCAACATTTTCCAGGGATAGTGAATGTGGTTATGTGATTTAGAATCTGTGAGTCTCTGTTCGCTCACCAGTATAATGAGGGAGAAAACTGTACCTGTCAGTGTCATTTTGGCTGGGTTAGAAATCTGCGGGCAGAGACCACACCCACATACCATTGTAAGCTTAGACTCAATTCTCAATTCATGAGAAACTTGAATAGGAGGGTTGGTGCTCACCTAGGGTGACATTGTCTGTAAATAGCAAGATCCCACTAGACTTGGGAAATTAATTTCTTACTGTGCCATCATCTATCACTTCTTTTTTAACATCTGGAGCTTGCATTATTATTTTTCCCATACATGAAGATACTTTATTTATATCAAAGAGGTGCCACAGAGCAGTGGGAGAGGATACTTCTCAGTAAATGACCTGGAGTCCACTAGTTATCCATAGGGAAAAAAATTCATCTTGATGCATCACACTATAAGCCAAAATCAATTCCAGGTGGATTTTAGGTCTAAATATGAAAGTTTAAAATTCTATTCCTAATAGGTAACATAGATATTTTCATGACCTTGGAGTAGGCAAAGATTTCTTAGAACAAAGCACACGAACCTTAAAGAAAAATTGATAAATTGGGTCTTATTGAAATTAAGAATTTCTGTTCATCAAAAGACACTTTCAAGAGGATAAAAGAGGAAGGCACAGAGGGAGGATAAGCATTGCCATATATTTATCTGACAGAAGACTCATATTGAAGATATGTAAGTTACTACCAAAAAATCATTTAGAGAAAGACAGATAATCCACAGAAAAAAAAGTGGGCACAGATTTGACTAGCCATTTTACAATAAAGATAACTGAATCATAATAAGTATCAATGAAAAGGTGCTCCACATGGTTACTCATTATGAAAATGTAAATTAAACCCACGAAGAGATACCACTACATGTATACCACAAGGGTTAAAATGGAAAACACTGACAAGAGCAAATGTTTGTGAGACTGTGGAGCAACTGGAACTGTCATAGTGGCTGTGTTGCTATTAAAACCACTTTTGTAAACATTTTGGTGGTTTGCATTATTTTTCAGAAGGAACTCACACAGATAAACTACACCCTTAAGAGGGGATAATTACAGAGACGTTGGCCACTCCTTGTTATCAATCCAGACACAACTTCAGCAAGCCCGAATTGTTCACTGGAAAGAGCTCTGAAATTGTACCCTTTCTAGACTCCCATGGTCATGTAGCGCAGCACTGTGATACTGGAGCACTGTGTGTCCTCCCCAACAAGCCATGAGCCCTGCAAGGCAGGGACCATATTCTGTTACCTTCTGGATTTCCCAATGCTTAGGACAGTGTCTGATACCTAGAAGATGCTTAGTAAGTGTTGAGGGGCTACATGAATGAAACCCCGTATGAATTACACAAAGTGTCAGCTTGTTATTTCTTTACATAAAATATCCAGGTAGACTTTACATGGAAAGCAGGTTTAGGGTATTCTGATTCAATATAGGCTATATGTTGTGAGTGGAACTCACTTGGGGTGGGAGAAGGTCTTTGAGGCACATCTCAGAACATACAGGCCGTCATCTTCCAGGGCTGTTGAAACGTAGGATGGATTTTCTCCCCACGGGGAAGATCTGGCTTAAATTATAGATGAGATGGGATGAATTAGATTCATTGAGGGGGCTCTGGGGCCCAGGGAGAGATGCGTCATCCTTTACAGGGGCTGACACCGAGCTTCAGGGAGTGGCCCACATGGACGGGCCAAGACCTGTTAAACCTCATAAGATCCCTTGGAGAGAGAAAACCAGATGCAAGTGCAGAACAGGGAGGCACAAGGGCAGGCGCTACAAGTTGCAGGATGGATTTGCCACCTTGCTGCTTGTCACTTGGGTGGGCGTGTTTAGCCTGCTTCAGCCCGGGGAGCTGCAGGAATTCACATGTTTAGTGACGTTTAGTGACGTTTAATGACGTTTCCCCGGGCATGTCAGGGAGCAAGGCCCAGTGAGGTGACGGCATGCTTCCATTTGTGCTGGGTGCCCAGCTGTTGCTTTCGGTAAGCTGTTTAATTTTGTTTTTACAGCCACCCTGAAAGATAGATACTGTTGTCCTGCTTTAGAAATGAGGGAATGAAGGTCCAGCAGCGATGCTAACTGCTTGGAGTTGTGGACAGCCGAGAGCTGTGATTCGAATGCGGACCTGTTGCTCCATCCACTGCAATGTGTGGGGGTGCTCCCTGTCCCTGCAGTCCTCTGGGGAGGCCCCCAGTGTGGCAGTGGATGAGGGAGCAAGGACCAGGCGACAAGGCTGCCCTGGGTGTGGCTGTCCCCACAGTGCTGTGGCTCAGCATTAGTGCCATTCTTTATTTTGGGGAGATTAGGCTGGAAACAAGTCTTGGTCAGGCTCATCTTCTTCACCAGGCCCCTTTCCTGCAGAACCAAGAGGGTTGTCTAAACGTAGGCTTCTTATTCTGTGGTCCATGGGTTCCAACATGGATGCGTGGGTGGGTATTAGAGATGTGGGTGGGTGGTGATGGTCTGAACTCCCCTGGAATGTTTCCTTTCTCTGGGTAAGGTTATAGCTCCCATCAGATTCTCAAGAGGGAGGGATCCACCAGCACCACTAGTTACATAAATCACCTGTTGTTCATGGTGCACTTTCCTGGTTTTCTCTCAAACCCTCCTGGTGATCTGGTGAGGCGTGTGCCGTGTTCTCCTACTTATGTGCAAGGCCACAGTGACCTGGAGAGAGAGGTGAGGTCACTTGGCCGAGGTCACGCAGCTGGTACTGAATAGAGCTGGCGTCCAAGGGATTCTGACTTTAGGACACATGTCCTGCTGACCCAAGAGGAAACCAGCCTTCAGGTGGATACATCACTGTTGTTTGCTAGCGAAATGTGGGTGCTGCAGCTCAGGGTGCTCCCAACGGGAATGTGAGGAGGTGGGGCAGTGGAGCCCCCACCCTATGGCATGGGCAGGCTTTGGCTTTGGAGCAGCTGTGAGTGGTCCCTCTCCCATCTCCTGGGGCATCTGGAGAGAGGAAGCATCAGGGCTGACCTCTCCATGAGGCACAGCAGGCACAGGGCTCTGAAAATGTTCTAATTTCTTTTAAAATCAGATGGAAAATAAAGAATTTTTAGGTAGAAGAAAAAATTTAAATATATGAGAGTGATATATTCATCTTTATACCAACAAGGTAAAAAATACATACATACATATACATATATATATGTATATATATATTATTTTTTTATGGAGGAAAGGAGCCCATGAAGGCAAAAGTGCCCAGGCCCACAACAGCAGTCATGATGTACCCCTGGAAAGGGCAGTGTGGGTCTCTGTGAGATGCCCTCCCTCATGCCAGCTGTTCCAAGGAGCTGACCAGTTTGCATCAGAAGCTGGTTTATCTGCCTGGGAAATTTATTTGGATTCTTGAGCCTCATGAATCATGATGGAACCATTTGGAAAATGTGTAAAATGAGAAGTATGGATAACAGCTGTGTGCAGCGTTTGGGGGCTGATGGGGCAAATGGCCCTGATGTGTGGAGTGGGAGACCCTGGATATGAACTCTCAATGAGGCCCATCTGCTGAGGAGGGAGGGAGGAGGCTGCCTGTCTGTCCGGGTGAAATGTCTCAAGTCAGAATTAGTATTTCCATGTTTAATTCCACCGTTATTGCCCCTAGGCCACATCATCATCACTGGTGATTAAATGGAGACAGAGGGAGGTGCTTGGAATTCATATCTGCCAGGATCTAAGTAAACAGTGTTAAAGTGCTGCTGTGATTTTTCTCAGTTCCCAGCAGTGGAAATGGCTGGAGTTTCTTAGAGCAGCTCCCGGGGAGTGGTCTCTGTGTAAGTGGGCCCAGAGCTGCCTCTGCAGGTGTTTGGGGCTGGGGTGACTTCCCTCCGTTTCAGGGGCCAGGCAGTGTCAGGGGACAAGAGTCCCAATTATGTCCGACATGTGTTTAGCAGGGACCATGGTTAAGTGCAGTGAGTGCTTTTGCAGGAAATTATTTAAGCCCTTTTAAATTGGTGTTGCTGATGAATGTGTTCTTGAAGAGCACCAAGGAGGAAATTGTGTGAGTTGCAGTCCTGCATTGTTTCTTTTGGTAGATGGAGGTGGGGGGACCTTCTGTCTTTCTCCTGAGACCACCTAGGTGGTCACACTGGTTGTCCAGCCCTCTGTGCTTTCACGACATCATCTAGAACAGGGGTCCCCAACCCCGAGGCTGTGGACCACTACTGGTCCATGGCCTGTTAGGAACCGGTTCACACAGCAGGAGCTGAGTGGCCGATGAGCGAGCAAAGCTTCATCTGCCTCTCTGCATCCCCCCCACCTATTGCTCACATTACCGCCTGAGCCATCACCCCCCACCCCCACCCCATGGAAAAATTGTCTTCCATGAAACCTGTCCCTGATGGCAAAAAAGTTGGGGACCGCTGATCTAGAAACTTCAGAAGCACCTGAAGCCAGAGTACAAAGTTAACTCATCATAAATCCTCATGCACTTGAATTTGGAGAGTTACCTGTTAGTGGATAAGGCAGGATTTTGTGACAGATGCCATCTGGCCCCTGTGGTATCAAGTCCCCCCCTCTTTAGGTTCCCCCTCCTCTAGCCACGAGAGATCTCATCTGCCCCACCCTTCCCCTTGCTGTCTCTGCTCCAGCCATACTGGCTATGGCTCCTAGATTGAACCACACTCCTGGACCACAGGGCCTTTGCATGTGCTGCTCTTTGCCAGACATGCTGTCTCTACCCAGGCAACTCCTGTTCATTCTTTGAATCTCAAATCAATGGTAACTCCTCAAGGACACTTTTTCTCCCTCTCTCCTCTTTGTTGGTTACCATATTGCTTTTTCCATTTTTTTAAACTTAAAAAAATTGTGATAAGATATATGTACTATGAAATTTGCCATTTAGGGACTTTCCTGGTGGTGCAGTGGTTAAGAATCCACCCGTCATTGTAGGGGACACAGGTTCGATCCCTGGTCCGGGAAGATCCCACATGCCGCAGAGCAACTAAGCCCGTGAGCCATAACTACTGAGCCCACGCACCACAACTACTGAAGCCTCTGAGCCCTAGAGCCTATGCTCCACAACTAGAGAAGCCCCCGCAATGAGGAGCCCATGCGCCACAGCAAAGAGTAGCCCCTGCTCGCCACAATTAGAGAAAGCCCGCACGCAGCAACAAAGATCCAACGCAGCCAAAAATAAATAAAGAAATAATTTGCCATTTAAACCATTTTTGAGTATAAAGTAGCATTAAGTATTGGAATGGCCAGAAAGTTTGTTGGGGTTTTTCCTGGAAAAACCCGAACGGACTTTTTGGCCAACCCAGGACATTCATACTGTTGTGAAATTGTCACCGCTGTTTATTTCTAAAATGATTTTCATCATCCTAAATAGAAACTCTGTGCCCATTAAGCAATAACTCCCCTTCCCTTCCTCCCCCCAGTGCTCTGTAACCTCTATTCTACTTTCTGTCTGCAAATATTACTTTTTAAGACACAGGAGAGAGCTGGTCTGTGAAGGCAGCCCTGGGCCTTCAACACTGATATAAAAGAGCAGAGTCATGTTCTGGGAAATTCACGTGGATATCCGTAGGTCTGGATTCCAGCTAAGACACTTTAACTAGGTTATTTCCTCCTACTGATATTAAATCTGGCCAGCACTCCTGAACTGGGCCTCAGATTTTCCCACTCAGGGTAAGCAATCCTGCCTGCTCTCTTCACTCTGTGGATTGGTTGGAATTATTTAGTTGGAATTTGTGTTGACTTAAGCCAAAAAGTAGGCTTTATCATACGGAGACTGAGAGTCCTCATTGTGGTGGACAGAATTCCGAGATGGTCCCTCAAGATTCCTGCCCCTGCTGTACATGCACCTTTTCCTAGTTATTCACACACCAATCCAGCCACTGCAGTAAAGGGATTTTGCAGATTAAGGTCCCAAGTCAGTTGACCTTAAGATAGGGAGATTATCCAGCTGGGTCTGACCTACATGAACCCTTCAAAAGCAGAAAGTTTTCTCTGGTTGCAGATGGGCATGTCAGAGATTTGAAGCGTAAGAAGGACTGGACCCCCTGTTGCTGGAGGTGGCCCATGGCAAGGAATGCGAGTGCCTTGTAGGAACTGAGAGTGGCCCCTGGATGGCCCTCAACAAGAAATTTTGTGCCCAGGAGGAAAAGGAAGTGGGATTTGGTGAGCACATGACAGTGTTCTCTCTGCCAGAGGTGTGCACAGGGCTTCTAGGGGCACAGAGGAAAGTCATCCCAGGGTTCGGAGAAAGGATCTGGAAGAGGTGGTGCCTGAACTGTGTCTTGAAGGGCAGGTAAGACTTAATGAGCTAAATCTGAGTTAGGGATGTCATTTAGGCAAAGGCACCTAATGGGAAGCGCATTGGTGTGGATGGGGAGTTGCCAGTATTTATGCAGAGCAGGAGTGATTGTGCTGAGCAAGTTTAGTGCTTTGCAGGAGTTTACAAAAAGCCCAGAATAGAAAGCAGTAGGTCCAAGAACAAGGCCCTCCAAAGACTACTTTCTTTTTCTTAGAAGTCTTTTAGAGGACTCGAGAGTCTCCATAAAACTCATCACATCTGACAGACACCAGATCTGCCATACTTTTTGCTGCAGAGTCTGTGAAATGTGTCTTGAGAGAGAGAAGGAGGTGCCCCAACATGCCTTTGCTCTGAATCTTTCTAGAGAGGATGGAGAAATGATGTTTCTGGGCAGGTATAGTCATGGCTCTTTTTGTGTAACTATCAGGAAGTGGCTTGGAGTCTGCAGGGGAGGGTCCTGGCCTCTGTCCACATTGGGACTGCAGCCTGATGCCCCCAGCTTTGGATGGAGGAGGCTGGGGGCTCCAAGGAGTCACCAGGAAGCCCCGGGCATGATGGGGCTCTGGGATGCGTATGTACAGCCGAGCCCACTCTTTCATTATTCTCCCTGGTGCTGCTCCAGTGACTGCCCTGTCTCTGGCTTATCACTATGGCTTCAGGGGCCTTCCATCTGTGGGCAGAGGTTTTGATTTTCAGATGCTGCTGCTGCTTCTGGTTCTGTGTCTTGGGTCACAGAGAAACTCTATTTAACTTGTGTATATCCAGTCACTGAGGACTGGATGCATTTTGACTAGATGCAGTTTCTCAACAAGTGGGGTCGCATCATCCTTGTTGTGGGGCCTGTCCTGTGCACTGTAGGACATTGAGCAGCATTCCTGGCCCCTACCCACTAGATGCCTGTAACACCCCCAGCCAAAAATGTCTCCAGACATTGCCAGAGTCCCAGGGTGGGGAGAGGTGGGGCGGGGGGGGGGACGCAAAATCGCCACTGGTTGATAATCACTGGGTTAAAATCATGAGAAACAGAGATCATATTTTAATTTAAGCTACTAGGTTCCGGGGTGGTTCGTTATTCTGCAATAGATAACAGAAGTGGTGGTTATCACAGTCCATCCTCCCGCCCCACCTGGGACTCCCGGTGGCGGTTTAAGTAAATGGAAATCTGGATCACTGGCAACAGGAGAGAATCTGCATGATGTGCTGCTTTTGCAGTTCTGTGTGATGACCAGTCAGCGGGGAGGGTTCTGGGCCTGACTTCACCCAGGGTGACTGCTGTGGAAGGCAGCAGGGACCTCACACGTTGTTAAGCTTCCTTACACTGAGGCTAATCACTAATTGCCTACTGAGCGCCCTGTGTCCAGCCACCCTGCTAAGCTTTTTGTAGGCTTTCTCTGGTTTCACCTTTATACCTACCATCTGCTGTGGGCCCTGGATTATTCCCATTTTACAGATGAAGACACTGAGGCTTAGAAAGGTGAAGCACGTTGCCCACGGCCTCAGAACATAAATGGGGCCTGAACTCTGGCACGTCTGATTCTGAAGCTCAGGCTCTTCACTATATTTTCTAGGTCTGGTTGTGCTCTTAACACAGAGCATTTGGGGTTCTTTCCAGCTCTGGGAGCTTCTGAGAAAAAGCATAATAAAAACATAAGCAGAAGCAGTAGAAAAAGCCCTGGAAGGGTAGATGGTTGAAGGAGTCTCTCAGGTAGCCCATCAGGTACAACCGTAACTCAACCGAGTGTGCGCTGCCGCTGGGGACAGCAGAGTTGGACAAGCTTGCATGTGTGTGTGCACACTTGGGGGTTGGGAATAGGTGAGGCTTTTCGTCTGGTGCTGGGTTGGGCTCCCTGGGAGGTGTGGGGTGTGCGGGAGCTCACTTTCAGCTTCTAGGCTGTTTCTCTCCATGGCACCACTCCTGTCTTGGGAGGCATCTTTTATGCCCCCAGTGAGGCTAGTCTGCCAGGCAGCTTGAACTGAGCCATCCCTATCAAGCAGAGAGGTTCCCAGTGCATCAGAAATGCTCTTGCTTAATCGTTTTTATTCTCTTAGAGCTTATGTGCAACAGGACACTTGAGCGTCCAGATCTTCCCCATCCTTCAAGGATCAGCTCAGATCCTGTGGTGTCCATGACACCTCGTCCAACTGTTTCACTTATTAGCTCTGTGACCTTGGGTGAATCATTTTTTTCTTCTGACTCTCAGTTTATGATCTGAGAAATGAAGATAATAATAGCGCCTGCCTCATTTTATTTATTTTGCGGGTTAGTTGTGACAATGCATGTGGAATACTTAGAGTAGGAATCACATTCCCATGGTAGTGTATTTCATGTTAAAATTAATTCACACTAAAATTTACTTTTTTGGGGGGGTGTATGGTTCTGTGTAATTTAACACATGTATAGATTCATGTATCCACCATCACAGTCAGGATACAGGACATCTACATCATGCCCCAAACTTCCTTGTGCTACCCCTTTGCAGTCACATCCTCTGCCACAGTCCTGACCTCTGACAACCACTGATCTTTCTGTCCCGGTAGTTTTGACTTTTTGGGAATACCCTATGAATGAAATCATACAATATGTAACCCTTTTCAGGCTACCTTCTTTCATAAGCATAACACCTTTGAGAGGCTCACGAGCTGTTGAATATATCAATAGTTTCTTCTTATTGCTGAGTCATATTTCATTGTATGGATGTGCCACAGTTTGTTTAACCATTCACCCAATGCAAGTCATTTGAGTTTGTTTCCAATCTTTGGCAATTATGCATAAAGCTGCTGTAAACATTCATGTTCAGGTTCCTATATAAACATAAGTTTTCATTTCTCTAGGCTAATACCTATGAGTGGAATGGCTAGGTCCCATTGTAAGTGCCTATTTAACTTTATAAGCGATGCCAAACTGTTTTCCAGAGTGGCCGCATCATTTTACATTCCCATCAGCAATGTACAAGAGTTCCAGCTGCTTTGCATCTTTGCCAACACTTGGTATTGTCAGTATTTATTACTTTAGCCATTCTAATAGGTGTGGTATAGCATCTCTGAACCCCTTTAACCATTTTTATTTTCTAAGACTCACTCTGATCCTGGCACTGGGCCTCCTGGGTCTGGGGTATTTTAAATTCAGAGAGAGAGAATGTGACTAGCAGAGTCTCAAGGTGTATAAGCCCTGGCATAGACAGGGGAGTCAGGTCGTTCTCCTACCAGGCAGACTCAGAGAGGCTTACTCAAAGGTTTTATCAGCACCAAAAATAACAAAATAATTTTCCAAGTCCCTTCCGAGCACTTTAAGCCCCATCCACACACTTGAGGATAGGGAGAAGTTACAGAAATTCAGGAGGACATTTCTGTTACATCTGTTTGTTCAATAAGGACTTTCCCCATCCTCTGGCATTCCAAATCGGCGGTGACCGGACACCCTGATGTCCAGGCCCTCCATCCCCATTCTGGACCTTATATCACAGAGAATGGAAGGCAGACAGCCTTTACTTTTCCTAGCTAGGTTTCAGAGGGCTGTGACTCCTCTGACATCTGTAACCATGTTTGTTTAGCAGAGGTAATCCATCTCTATTAAACAGAGAAACGTTTTGAAGCAGCCTGTTAATTCAAAGCCAGGCAGCTTTGATGATGATGATGTCTGGCAGCAAGTGGGGGAGGGAAATACAAGAAAGTTTTCTGCCTGTTAGGCACTGTCTGCTAATTCCATTTTAATATCAGACATCCAAATGATTAATATTATATCTCAGCAGAAAGCATAGCATGGACTCAGATATTAATTAATTCATTCATCTAGTAATATCGAGTGAGTACTATATACCAGGCACTGTGCTAGGAACTGGGGATGCAGTAGTGAACAAACGCAAAAATCCCTGCCTTGTAGAGCAGATATTCTGATGCAGGGAGACCTTGATTGCTGAAGTATGTTAGAAAGCGAATAGTGCTATGGGAAAAGCATTAGAAGAGGGCAAGGAGTCAGAAATACTGGGGATGAGGACCTGATCTAGGAGAAGAACGTTTTCTGTACCTTGTGAAAGAACTGGGAACAGC
Organism: Phocoena phocoena; assembly: GCF_963924675.1. NCBI lineage: Eukaryota > Metazoa > Chordata > Mammalia > Artiodactyla > Phocoenidae > Phocoena > Phocoena phocoena. The sequence goes on along the minus strand of NC_089233.1, from coordinate 33,982,932 downwards.
AGATTCTGAGTAGTTGAATAAATTTTCATCCAGAGATTCTGAAAATCTTGGTTAAGGACCCCCTGCATCAAAATGTCCTGGGACTGGGCTTCCCTGGTGGCGCAGTGGTTGAGAGTCCGCCTGCCGATGCAGGGGACACGGTTTCGTGCCCCGGTCCGGGAAGATCCCACATGCTGCGGAGTGGCTAGGCCCGTGAGCCATGGCCACTGAGCCTGCGTGTCTGGAGCCTGTGCTCCGCAAACGGAGAGGCCACAACAGTGAGAGGCCCGCGTATTGCAAAAAAAAAAAAAAAATGTCCTGGGACTTGTGATATAAGCAAGATCCTGCACCAGTGCTAATCGGATCCTGCCCCAGGCCCTGCCCTAGCCTGCAGAATCTGTATCTTTGGGCAGGGTGGGGCCTGGGGGACCCGGGGAATCTGCATGTCCCACAGCCTCCTGGGTGCTTCTGAAGCACACTAAAGTTTGAGGAATTTTGAGGACCACTCTCTTAAGAATCCAAGTTTAAAATAGGACATAAGCTTTCAGTCCCAGGAAATGATCAGAATCGTCTCAAGCTGGTCCAATTAAAAGAGCATTCACTGGTTTAATTCAAGTCTTGACACTGCCTGGCTTTGAAACAGGCAAATGTTAATGTCACATTATGTTAATGCCACTGCTTAATTTTAGCCCTCAGAAATACCCTGGCCTTCTCAGTCGGTTCCTGGGACCTTGATAGGCAAACACCCTATCCTGACCTTCCCACTCTAATCAGGGGCCCAAGCCTCCTAACTTTGGAAACAGCAGAGCTGCATCCCCCTACCCAAATCCCTGCTCTCAGCTGTGAGCTGCCCTACTTTGCAAAATGAGAGTCTCTTAACTCACTAAACCAAAATGAAGATGAAATCCAAGAAAATAATTTTCTTCCTAGCACCCCTCATAAAGCCACCAGCAGCCTCATCCATAGTTAAAACTTCTCATAAGCTGCTGTGGTCTGTGGTTGGGAATGGTTGGAAGTAAAGCTTAGGAATGGTGTCATCCTTCCTTGGGTTTACATCTTTCTGACTGTGGTTGTTTCTAAGAATGAGGAGAATTCTAGGGGAGGGGGAGAGAGATTTCAGGAAAGTTGAAGGCCCTGCGTGGAGACCAGAAAGTTCTAAAGCAAACGTAGCCCCATGTTGGTTAGGAGTCAGGCACCAGGACCAGTGGTGGCTAAATCTCAGGCTAAATCAAAGCCATTTGGGCCTGTTATGGGCTGAATTTGTCTCCCCCCACCTCCTCAATTTATATGTAGAAGCTCCAACTCCTGAGGCAGGGCCTAAATGTGATTGTATTTGGAGACAGGGCCTTTATTTTATTTCATGTTTTTTATTGGGATATAGTTGCTTTACAGTGTTGTGTTAGTTTCTGCTGTACAGCAAAGTGGATCAACTGTGTGCATACATATATCCCCTCTTTTTTGGATTTCCTTCCCATTTAGGTCACCACAGAGCATTAAGCAGAGTTCCCTGTGCTATACAGCAGGTTCTCATTAGTTATCTATTTTATACTAATTAGTGTATATATGTCAATTCTAATCTCCCAATTCATCCTACCCCCCCTTTCCCCTCTTGGTGTACATATGTTTGTTCTCTACGTCTGTGTCTCTATTTCTGCCTTGCAAACAGGTTCATCTGTACCATTTTTCTAGATTCCACATATATGCATTAGTATATGATATTTGTTTTCCTCTTTCTGACTTACTTCACTCTGTACGACAGTCTCTAGGTCCATCCACGGGAGATAGGGCCTTTAAAGAGGTAATTAATTTAAAACCAGGCTGCTAGGGTGGGCCCTAATCCAATCCTACTGGTGTCATAGTAAGAAGAGGAAATTTGGACACAACAGGGGACACCAGGGATGCACGCAGAGGTAAGACCATGTGAGGACACAGCGAGAAGTGGTTGTCTGTAAGCCAAGGAGAGAGGTCTTTTCGTAAACCAAACCTGCTGACACCCTGATCTTGAACTTCCAGGTTCCAGAATGTGAGAAAGTAAATTTCTGTTATTTAAGCCCCCAGTCTGTGATGTTTTGTTACGGCAGCCCTAGCAAACGAATACAATTCCCTCAAGGAGAATTGTCTTGATGGTAAAGAATTGCTAATGCCCACACACAGACCACAGAGCTTTTCCAAGGCAATTTTATTTAGTCAAACACAATTTTTGAGGTCCGTCAAGCCCCAGCTCTGCACATGGCAGATATAATATGGAAATGCCCAGCCCTGCTCAGTCCTGTCTGGTCCCAGGCTTGTGCTGAGCTGCCAACTGGCCACTTAGGCACATCCTCTGGCCACAGCTGATTGGCCAAAGAGTGGCCACCAAATTCAAGCTGGGCCAATCAGATTCCCACATCCAGGGATCAGAGGGGGAGATGTGAAACCCACATGGAGATGAGACCACGTGACCCCAGAGAGAGAGAAAGTGAGGCTATGCCTTGATTCCAGGTCCCACCCAATTCCTCCTACATGTGTGTGAGGGTCCAGTGGGGGTGGGATAATCCAGATGTGGCTTGGCTTGGGGGTTTGTTCTTTTTCATGCCTTTGTCTGTCTCCCCATCTGTTCTGGGGCCAGTAGGCCAGCCGAGGCATGTTCTTCTCATGGTAATGGCAGAGCCCAATCGCATAAACTTTTTTCAAGCCTTTGGTAACATCAAATCTGTTGACATTTCATTGGCCAAAGCCAGTTACATGGCCAAACACAAGTCAGGGGTGAAGAAATAGGCTCTGCCCTCTTTAGTGAGAGAAGCTACAAAATCATGGCCAAAGGGTATGGCTGCAGGATGGGGTGAAGATTGGGGCCATGGCTGCAATCCATCATAGGCTCTCAGCAGCTCAGGTGATGGCCTTTGGGGAGTCACTGAGGAGACATCCACCTGGAGGGAGGAGCCATTGACCCACAGGCAGATAACCATGGCTACTCTGGGTACCACCTTATCCCCCCAATGGGGTCTGCAAATTCCTCCTTTCCATCAAAACACCTCTGTAACCTTCAGGAGGGAACTCTCACTTTCCCCACAAGCTGTCAGGTCTTAAGAGGGGAGGGGTTTTAGAATCTGGACCTACTTCTAGGTCTCTGAATATAAAATAAAGACTCAGCCTCAAATCAGGGCCAGCCTTAATTAAACCGATTTGGGAGCAGGGTATCTCTGGGATTCCCTTTCTCCTTGTGTCTGACTCCTGAGAAAACTCTGCCTTTCTCCTTGGCTTCTTTTGAGCAGAACCCCTTTTAGGTGTTATGTAACAACATTCAGGTTGTCAGCCACCCAGGGGTGTTTCCTTCTTAACAGGGGGCTTTTATTTTATTTATAGTTTATTTTTAAAAGCCTTTTAAGTTTTTTTCTTTTAATTAATTAATTAATTTATTTTTGGCTATGTTGGGTCTTCGTTTCTGTGCGAGGGCTTTCTCTAGTTGCGGCGAGCGGGGGCCACTCTTCATCGTGGTGCACGGGCCTTTCACTGTCGCGGCCTTTCTTGTTGCGGGGCACAGGCTCCAGACGCACAGGCTCAGTAGTTGTGGCTCACAAGCCTAGTTGCTCTGCGGCATGTGGGATCCTCCCAGACCAGGGTTCGAACCCGTGTCCCCTGCATTGGCAGGCAGATTTTCAACCACTGTGCCACCAGGGAAGCCCAAGAGGGGGCTTTTAAAAGCCAGAAAAACTTTTAAGATTCAAAGAGATATAATTTTATTTTATATATTATAGTTAATTATAGTATAATATATAATTATGGTATAGTTATTATATATAATTATATATATAACTACATATTTAATAGTATGTGTATAAATGTACATATATTTTCTTTTTTGTTTTCTTTTATTACAACAATAACACCCATGCATGGTAATAAATATTCAAATGATATTGGGCTTCCCTGGTGGTGCAGTGGTTGAGAGTCCGCCTGCTGATGCAGGGGACATGGGTTCGTACCCCGGTCTGGGAGGATCCCACATGCCGCGGAGCGGCTGGGCCCGTGAGCCATGGCCGCTGAGCCTGCGCGTCTGGAGCCTGTGCTCCGCAACAGGAGAGGCTGCAGCAGTGAGAGGCCTGCGTACAAAAAAAAAAAAAAAAAAAAAAAAATTCAAATGATATAAAGGAGTGAAAAATAAAAAGTAAAATGCCCCTTCCATCCACCTGTCCATTTTCCAACCTTCATCTTACTCCCCAGTAATTACTTTTAACCCCTTCTGCTATTACTTGTTCCATGGGTCTAAACCATGCTTATACTCCTATTTCTTTATCATTAAAATTTTTTTATTGACCCTGAACCTTGTGCCTCCAACTCAGAGTAAATATTTGTGGAATGAATGAAATGAATAAGAATAAATGAATGGAGGACCTTCAAGATGGTGGAGGAGTAAGACGTGGAGATCACCTTCCTCCCCACAAATACATCAAAAATACATCTACACGTGGAACAACTCCTACAGAACACCTACTGAATGCTGGAAGAAGACCTCAGACTCCTCAAAAGGCAAGAAACTCCCCATGTACATGGCTGCGTGGCTGACAGGGTCTTGGTGCTCTGGCTGGGAGTCAGGCCTGAGCCTCTGAGGTGGGAGAGCCGAGTTCAGGACATTGGACCACCAGAGACCTCCTGGCCCTATGTAATATCAATCGGCGAGACCTCTCCCAGAGATCTCCGTCTTAACGCTAAAACCCAGCTCCACTCAACGACGAGCAAGCTCCGTGCTGAACACCCCATGCCAAACAATAGCAAGACAGGAACACAACCCCACCCATTAGCAGAGAGGCTGCCTAAAATCATACTAAATTCACAGACACCCCAAAGCACACGACCAGACGCATTCCTGCCCACCAGAAAGACAAGATCCAGCCTCATCCACCAGAACACAGGCACCAGTCCCCTCCACCAGGAAACCTACGCAACCCGCTGAATCAACCTTACCCACTGGGGGCAGACACCAAAAACAACGGGGACTATGAACCTGCAGTCAGCAAAAAGGAGACCCCAAACACAGTAAGTTAAGCAAAATGAGAAGGCAGAGAAATATGCAGCAGATGAAGGAGCAAAGTAAAAGCCAGGCAGACCAAACAAATGTAGAGGAAATAGGCAGCCTACTTGAAAAAGAATTCAGAGTAATGACAGTAAAGATGATCCAAAATCTTGGAAACAGAATGGAGAAAATGCAAGAAACGTTTAACAAGGACCTAGAAGAACTAAAGAGCAAACAAGCAATGATGAACAACACAATAAGTGAAATTAAAAATTCTCTAGAAGGAATCAATAGCAGAATAACAGGTAGAAGAACGGATAAGTGACCTGGAAGATAAAATAGTGGAAATAACTACTGCAGAGAAGGTTAAAGAAAAAAGAATGAAGAAAATTGAGGACAGTCTCAGAGACCTCTGGGACAACATTAAGTGCACCAACATTCAAATTATAGGGGTCCCAGAAGAAGAAGAGAAAAAGAAAGGGACTGAGAAAATATCTGAAGAGATTATAGTTGAAAACTTCCCTAACATGGGAAAGGAAATAGTCAGTCAAGTCCAGGAAATGCAGAGAATCCTATACAGGATAAATCCAAGGAGAAAAATGCTAAGACACATATTAATCAAACTATCAAAAATTAAATACAAAGAAAAAATATTAAAAGCAGCAAGAGAAAAACAACAAATAACATACAAGGGAATCCCCATAAGGGTAACAGCTGATTTTTCAGCAGAAACTCTGCAAGCCAGGGAGTGGCAGGACATAGTTATAGTGATGAAAGGGAAAAACCTACAACCAAGATTACTCTACCCAGAAAGGATCTCATTCAGATTCGATGGAGAAATTAAAATCTTTACAGACAAGTACAAGTTAAGAGAATTCAGCACGACTAAACCAGCTTTACAACAAATGCTAAAGGAACTTCTATAGGCAGGAAACACAAGAGAAGGAAAAGACCTACAATAACAAACCCCAAACAATTACGAAAATGGTAATAGGGACGTACATATCGATAACAACCTTAAATGTAAGTGGATTAAATGCTCCAACCAAAAGACATAGACTGGCTGAATGGATACAAGAACAGGACCCATATATATATGCTGTCTACAGGAGACCCACTTCAGACTTAGGGACACATACAGACTGAAAGTGAGGGGTTGGAAAAAGATATTCCATGCAAACGGAAAAGAAAGATGGAGTAGCAACTCTCATATCAGACAAAATAAACTTTAAAATAAAGAATATGACAAGCGACAAAGAAGGACACTACATAATGATCAAGGGGTCAATCCAAGAAGAAGATTTAGCAATTGTAAATATTTATGCACCCAACATAGGAGCACCTCAATACATAAGGCAAATACTAACAGCCATAAAAGGGGAAATTGACAGTAACACAATCATAGTAGGAAACTTTAACACCCCACTTTCACCAATGGGCAGATCATGCAAAATGAAAATAAATAAGGAAACAGAAGCTTTAAATGACACATTAAATGAGATGAACTAATTTGATATTTATAGGACATTCTATTCAAAAACTGCAGAATACACTTTCTTTTCAAGTGCTAAAGGAACATTCTCCAAGATAGATCACATCTTGGGTCACAAATAAAGCCTTGGTAAATTTAAGAAAATTGAATTTGTATCAAATATCTTTTCTGATCACAATGCTATGAGACTAGATATCAATATAGGAAAAAACTAAAAAATACAAACACATGGAGACTAAACAATACACTACTAAATAACCAAGAGACTGCTGAAGAAATCAAAGAGGAAATAAAAAATTACCTAGAAACAAGTGACAATGAAAACACGATGACCCAAAACCTATGGGATGCAGCTAAAGCAGTTCCAAGAGGGAAGTTTATAGTAATACAATCCTACCTCAAGAAGCAAGAAACATCTCAAATAAATGACCTAACCTTACACCTAAAGCAGTTAGAGAAAGAAGAATAAAAAACCCCCAAAGTTAGCAGAAGGAAAGAAATCATAAAATAAGATCAGAGATAAATGAAAAACAAATGAAGGAAACAATAGCAAAGATCAATAAAACGAAAACCTGGTTCTTTGAGAAGATAAACAAAATTGATAAACCATTAGCCAGACTCATCAAGAAAAAAAGGGAAAAGACTCAAATCAACAGAATTAGAAATGAAAAAGGAGAAGTAACAACTGACACTGCAGAAATACCAAGGATCATGAGAGATTACTACAAGCAACTCTATGCCAATAAAATGGACAACCTGGAAGATATGGACAAATTCTTAGAAAAGCATAACCTTCTGAGACTGTACCAGGAAGAAATAGAAAATATACACAGACCAATCACAAGCACTGAAATTGAAACTGTGATTAAAAATCTTCCAACAAACAAAAACCCAGGACCAGGTGGATTCACAGGCGAATTCTACCAACATTTAAAGAAGAGCTAACACCTATCCTTCTCAAACTCTTCCAAAATATAACAGAGGGAGGAACACTCCCAAACTCATTGTACGAGGCCACCATCACCCTGATACCAAAACCAGACAAAGATGTCACAAAGAAAGGAAACTACATGCCACTATCACTGATGAACATAGGTGCAAAAATCCTCAACAAAATACTAGCAAACAGAATCCAACAACACATTAAAAGGATCATATACCATGATCAAGTGGGGTTTATCCCAGGAATGCAAGGATTCTTCAATATATGCAAATCAATCTATGTGATACACCATATTAACAAATTGAAGGATAAAAACCATATGATCATCTCAATAGATGCAGAAAAAGCTCTGGACAAAATTCAACACCCATTTAGGATAAAATCCCTGCAGAAAGTAGGCACAGAGGCAACTTACCTCAACATAATAAAGGCCATATATGACAAACCCACAGCCAACATCATCCTCAATGGTGAAAAACTGAAACCATTTCCTCTAAGATCAGGAGCAAGTCAAGGTTGCCGCTGCTCACCAGTGTTATTCAACATAGTATTGGAAGTTTTAGCCACAGCAATCAGAGAAGAAAAAGAAATAAAAGGAATCCAAATTGGAAAAGAAGAAGTAAAACTGTCACTGTTTGCCGATGACATGACAGTATACATAGAGAATCCTAAAGATTCTACCAGAAAACTGCTAGAGCTAATCAAGGAATTTGGTAAAGTAGCAGGATAGAAAATCAATGCACACAAATCTCTTGCATTCCTATACACTAATAATGGAAAATATGAAAGAGGAAGTAAGGAAACACTCCCATTTACCATTGCAACAAAAAGGATAAAATACCTAGGAATAAACCTACCTATGGAGAAAAAAGACCTGTATGCAGAAGACTATAAGACACTGATGAAGGAAATTAAGGATGATACAAACAGATGGAGAGATATACCGTCTTCTGGGATTGGAAGACTCAACATTGTGAAAATGACTATACTACCCAAAGCAATCTACAGATTCAATGCAATCCCTATCAAACTACCAATGGCATTTTTTACAGAACTATACAAAAAATTTCACAGTTTGAATGGAAACACAAAAGGCCCCTAATCACCAAAGCAATCTTGAGAACGAAAAACGGAGCTGGAGGAAACAGGCTCCCTGACTTCAGACTATACTACAAAGCTACAGTAATCAAGACAGTTGGTACTGGCACAAAAACAGAAATATAGATCAATGGAACAGGATAGAATGCCCAGAGATAAACCCATGCATATATGGTCACCTTATCTTTGATAAAGGAGGCAAGAATATACAATAGAGAAAAGACAGCCTCTTCAATAAGTGGTGCTGGGAAAAGTAGACAGCTACGTGTAAAAGAACAAAATTAGAACACTCACTAACACCATACACAAAGATAAACTCAAAATGGGTTAAAGACCTAAATGGAAGGACAGACACTATCAAACTCTTAGAGTAAAACATAACCAGAACACTTCTTTGACATAAATCCAGCAAGATCCTTTTTGACCCCCCTCCTAGAGTAATGGAAATAAAAACAAAAATAAACAAATGGAGCCTAATGAAACTTAAAAGCTTTTGCACAACAAAGGAAACCATAAGTAAGATGAAAAGACAACCCTCTAATGGGAGACAATATTTGCAAACGAAGCAACTGACAAAGGATTAATCTCCAAAATATACAAGCAGCTCATGCAGCTCAATATAAAAAAAACAAACAACCCAATCCAAAAATGGGCAGAAGACCTAAACAGACATTTCTCCAAAGAAGATATACAGGTTGTCAACAAACTCGTAAAAGGATGCTCAATATCACTAATCATTAGAGAAATGCAAATCAAAACTACAATGTGGTATCACCTCACACCAGTCAGAATAGCCATCATCAAAAAATCTACAAATAATAAATGCTGGAGAGGGTGTGGAGAAAAGGGAACCCTCTTGCACTGTTGGTGCGAATGTAAATTGATACAGCTACTGTGGAGAACAGTATGGAGATTCCTTAAAAAACTATAAATAGAACTACCATGCAACCCAGCAATCCCACTACTGGGCATATACCTTTAGAAAACCATAATTCAAAAAGAATCATGTACCACAATGTTTTTGCAGCACTATTTACAATAGCCAGGTGATGTTCATCAACTGATCAATGGATAAAGAAGATGTGGCATGTATATACAATGGAATATTACTCAGCCATCAAAAGAAAGGAAATTGAGTTATTTGTAATGAGGTGGATGGACCTACAGTCTGTCATACAGAGTGAAGTAAGTCAGAAAGAGAGAAAGAAATACCATATGCTAACACATATATATGGAATCTAAGAAAAAAAATGGTCATGAAGAACCTAGGGGCAAGACGGGAATAAAGACACAGACCTACTACAGAATGGACTTGAGGATATGGGGAGGGGGAAGGGTAAGCTGGGACAAAGTGAGAGAGTGGCATGGACATATATACACTACCAAATGTAAAATAGACAGCTAGTGGGAAGCAGCTGCATAGCACAGGGAGGTTAGCTCTGTGCTTTGTGACCACCTAGAGGGGTGGGATAGGGAGGGTGGGAGGGACACTCAAGAGGGAGGGGATATGCAGATATATGTATATGTATAGCTGAATCACTTTGTTAAACAACAGAAAATAACACAACATTGTAAAGCAACTATTCTGCAATAAAGATGTTAAAAAAAAGAATAAATTAATGAAAGGTATAGACTTAGCTCATGCCCTGTCCTCTACCCCTTCTCCCACTGCCATTTTTATCTCTCTCTCTTCTAATGACTATTTTCATAGCTTGAAATAACACATTGTGTTTCTTTATTAACACTGGGCAGCATTTCTTGACTCTGTACTAGGCAAGGCAAGGAAATTAGTATTTCTCATTTCTTCCACCTCTCTTGCACTCCTCAGTCTGCCTTCTGTTATTTTCATTTTTGAGGTTTATTGTAGCATTTATCATCTCTTCTCTGTCTGTACGTTGTTTCTGAACATTGAACACCCAGTAACTGGAATATATGATCTTATGGCTCCATAACTGTTAACTCACTGCAGAATCTAGTTGGGATCAAGTCCATAAAAAGGAGATGCGTTCTGGACATTTTATATAGATAGAATCATATACTATGTGGCCTTTTGTGACTGGGTTGTTGCACTCAGCATTATGTGTTCAGGGTTCATCCATGTTGTAGCATGTATCAGGATTTTATTTCTTTTCATCGTTGAATAATATTCCATCATCTTGACATACCACATGTATTTATTCATTCATCAGTTGATGGAGAGAAAGGAGATTAGTGGTTGCTTAGGGCTAGGAGTATGGGTGGATTGGAGGGTGATGGCTAAGGGGTGTGGGGTTTCTTTTTGGGGTAATGAAAACATCAAAAAATTAACTGTGGTTATGGTTGCATAAATCTATGTCTATACTAAAAGTCATTGAATTGTACACTTTAAGGTGTGAATTGTAAGGTGTGTGAATTATATTTCAGTAAAACTGTTTAAAAAAGGAGTTGTAATCCTAGATCACTGAATTTGTGTTCAAGGGAAACTGTGCCGTATTTCAGTGCTTCTAAGACATACTGCCACCCCCCTTCATTTTGATTTATATGTGTCTCAAATCAGGGTGACATGTCATAGTTTAATTGTCAGTGCTTTTTCTCTCTTGGTGGTTCCTAAAATAATACTGCATTTTAAAACCGATGGTATCTTAGATGCAATGAAATACATAGCAAGTAAGAATATCAGGAGGAGGGGAGAATTAAACTAACTATTTAATTGAACTAATATAAGATGCCTTTACTTTACTACTAAGGTCATCCAGAGTCTCATTTCTATTTTCTTTTCTTTTTTTTGGCCACACTGTGCAGCTTGTGGGATCTTAGTTCCCCAACCAGGGATTGAACCCGGGCCCTCAGCAATGAAAGCATGGAGTCTTAACCACTGGGCCATCAGGGAATTCCCCAGAGTCTCATTTCTATATGTGTTACCTGCCCTTTGTTATCACCCTCTATATAGATATGGCCTGACCCACAGGTGGGTGTAAATAAACCAGCACCATTACTCCCTGTTTCTAAGAGGTCAGGTAGAGATAGGTTTTCTTTCAGTAAACCACATTAGAAAGGTTAAACTGATCATTAAATACAAGGGTTGGCAAGCTATGGTATGTGAGCCAAATCTGATCTGAGGCCTATTTTTGTAAATAAAGTTCTACTAGAACACAGCCATGCCACCCATTCGTCTGCATATCATGTATGGCTTTTTTCAAGTCCAATGTAGAGTTAAGTGATTGACACACATACCATCTGGTCCAAAGCCTAAAGTATTTCCTGTCTGACAGTTTACAGGACAAGTTCGCTGATTCCCTGACTACACAGACAATGAAAGAGATGCTGCTCACTGGGTCTGCCCCTTCTGTGCCTCCTCCGGTTTTGGTTAGAAGTCCTGCAGATGCCAAGTGCCTCCAGGGGCCCTAGATCCTCTCAGGGAGGAAGCCAAGTCCCTAAGTGTATGTCCTTCTCCCCTCTCTGGGGACCAACTCAGATCTAGAGCTTCTCATGGGGGTCAAGCAGTGTCTGGGCCATGTTCAGTTTTGGAGGATTGTAGTAAATTAAAGAAAGTGAAGAAGGAGCAGAAGAGGAAGGATGTGAGGAAGGAAGCGAGGAAGGGAGGAAGGAAGGTAGGGAAGAAGGAAGGAAGGGAGGGAGGAAGGGAGGAAGCCAGGAAGGGAGGGAGGAAGGGAGGAAGGGAAGGAGGAAGGAAGGGAGGAAGGGAGGAAGGCAGGAAGGGAAGGAGGAAGGGAGGAAGGGAAGGAGGAAGGAAGGGAGGAAGGGAGGAAGGCAGGAAAAAAGGGAGGGAGGGAGGAAGGAGGGAGAAGAAATAATTCCAAAATGGGATTAAAAACATGGTGGTATATTTTAAATTAAACTTCTGGCACACTCACACATGCACACACACATGCAAATAATTAATGTAATCCAGTCGTTCACCTTACAGTGTAATTATGTGCTTCATAAGAACAAATCCTTTCAGAGTGTGGTCTGGCAATGGGACACAAGTTAAGGTTGGATGATGAAATCATTTTTCTCTCAGTACTGTCCGTAGATCTTGGTGGTTCCCTATAATTGAACTTGGAGATAATCTCGAAAATCTGAACGTGAGGCCCTTCATGTGTTTTGGCCCAGGACAGACATTCCTTTTTGCTGCCTCTGGGACAGACCCCTCTCAGCCCCTGAGTCCCCTCCCCTGATGTTTCCTGGGGTGAGCTGACTCTCTGGGCCACACACTTGGCATTTCATTATGCAGTGCTGGTGACATCTAATTGGAACGTGATTTTATTCTTGTCTCAGTTGTGTGACCTTTGATGCATTTGTCTCCCTAGGTTGCAAGCAGGGGTGATGCCTTATTGGATTCTTGCTGAGTTGTCAGGGAACCTTTGGAAACTGAGAAGTGCTTTTCAGGAGTAAGATATGATTATTATCTTTTGTGTCTTCTTATGTCCTAGTATGCCAAGGATGGTCATATGCTTAAGAAATATGTATTTATTTCACAATATATATCTTATGTATCTGAGACTGCGAATAGAATAAAATACTGTAGTAGAAGATAATTTTAATATAGTGAAATGTTTCCCATGACAACACTAGCTTCCTGAGGGCCAGGATTGGGTCTATCTTATTTATTATTCTTCCCCCAAACTCTTGAAGAGTGTCTAACACATAATAGTTGCTGAATAAATATTGAATGTTGAACACATATGTGATTTCTTTTTCTTTTAAACAGCTTTATCGAGGCATGATTTATATACCATAAAATTAACCCATTATAAGTGTACAACTCAATGATTTTCAGTAAATTTACTAAACTTACTAAAAATTGTTTTTTAAATTATGAGTGCTGCATATTAATTTGTAAATTGGGGGGGGAATTCAGCAATCTAGAAGGTAAGAGCTAAAAGTTCTCCCTATTCTCCACCAAATTCCACTTGTCAGAAGTAACCATTTCTTTTTTTTTTTTAATTAATTAATTAATTTTGGCTGCATTGGGTCTTTGTTGCTGCGCGCAGGCTTTCTCTAGTTGTGGCAAGCAAGGGCTACTCTTTGCTGCGGTGCATGGGCTTTTAATTGTGGTGGCTTCTCTTGTTGCAGAGCACGGGCTCTAGACATGTGGGCTTCAGTAGTTGCAGCGTGTGGACTCAGTAGTTGTGGCTTGCGGGCTCTAGAGCATGGGCTCTAGAGCGCAGGCTCAGTAGTTGTGGCACACAGGCTTAGTTGCTCCACGGCATGTGGGATCTTCCTGGACCAGGGATCGAACCCTTGTCCCCTGCATCGGCAGGTGGATTCTTAACCACTGCACCACCAGGGAAGCCCAGAAGTAACCATTTTTAACAATTCGATATGGCCCTTCTAGACTTTTTTCTGTGTCAAAATAACACATGATCACAAAAGCAGGCTAGTATTATCCATATTGTTCTGCTGTTTGCTTTTCCCACCTACCGATATATTGTAGTCTTCTTTCTCAACAGACTTAATACATTTTTGAAAACAGCTGTATGGTGTTGTGTTGTATGAATAAACACATTAAACTTTATTTTACCAGTTCTCTGTTAGTGAATATTAGCCTGTTTTTTATTTTGTTTTTGCTGTTATAAATGGGGCTCTAATGAAGAGCACTGAAGGAATAGTTTTGTTCACTTGTTTTTAATGTTCCTGTAGGATAGATGCCAAGTGACTTATTTTGCTAGATCAAAGGGTTTGCACAGTTTCATAAGCTCTGTCAAAGTGCCTTCCAAAAATTGTTTCAATTTCTGCTCTCACCAACAGTGTTTGGGGTGTCTCTTTCCTCACAAACTTGCTGAGACCAGGTTTTATAAATTTCTTACCTCTTTGGTTGTTTTCTTCCCCCTAAATTGCCAGTTTACCTCATTAGCAATTTAAAAAATTCCCTTTTTTCTTACAGGTTCAAGGGAATTCACAGTATATCACAGATATTAGCCTTTTGATTTATTTGTTGGGTAAACTGTTTATTGGATGGCTTGCTGGTGTGGGACAGAGGTGAAACTCTGGGGGCTCCTAGGTCTTCCAGGGGTTTAGATTGAAGAAAGTGAAGGTGGGGCTGGTTTTCCCCATTGTTTGGGACCTTGGGGGCAGTGGCTTTGCTGTCACCTTCATTTTCTCCATTGCACATAAATGACCAGATTAGGAGACAAAATGGAAAAATGCTATTTTTTTTTTGTCTCCCCTACTAGATGGTAAGCTTGGTGAGGGCAGGGCCTGAATCTTCTTACTCACTGCTATGTCCAGAGGACCCAGCAATACTGCCTGGTACTTAGCCAGTGTTCAGTAAATATTTATTGCATGAATGAGTGAATGGATCCTATCATAGGGTGTCCTCAGACTGTTGAAACTTTGGGATGTTGATCATGGTGATGATGATAATACCTGTCATCTATGGACTCTTCCTTTAAGCCAGGCACTCTGCCAAGTTCTTGGCATTTCTTGTTTCATATAATCCTCCCAGCAAGAATGGGTTGTATAGTTTATCATTAGCCCCAATCTACAGGTGAGAAAACAGGCTCAGAGAGGTTAAATGACTTTCCCAAGGTACCACAGCAAGGAGTTAACCCAAGGAGGTGTGGCCCTAATGTGTGAACTCCTTATTGCTGCGTTCTCTTGGGTCAGGGCTCATCTTTCCTTTAAGATGCTGGAAATTTATCTTGGGAGGTTTGAAGAAACAAGGACGAATGCCTGTCCTACCACTCTCCGACAGAGAGAGCAGCACTGAGACCCTAGAAATGGGCAAGGACTAGGGAGGCTGGAGGTGGGGTCTCTTCCTCGGCATTTCCCTCGCTTGCGAGATAGTGACTTAGGGCACAGGTTCTCAATTCAGACAGGCCTTGGAGTCTGTTCCTTATTATCTGTGTGACATTGGGCAAGCTAGCATCGCTCTGAGTCCCTAGTTTTCTCAATTGTGAACCAGAGATGATACCAGACTTCCCTTATGGGCTTGTTCTGAGGGTTGGATGAGATTATGCATGGAGGTGCCATTCCTTCTCCAGGCTCACAGTTGGTCTCGGCACTTGTGGGTTGTCAGCGGTCAGCACTGTGGAGAGCTTGACCCCTAGTCCTGCAGCTTCTCGGGTCGGGGTAGGGGGCAGTAAGTATGCCTTGCCACCTCTGTGCACACTTGAACTTCCCTCCTGGCCCCTTGTCAGGCAACCTCTCTCTTCATCTTTCTCTGTGAGGCAGGTGTGCTTAGCTGCCCTTGGAGATGGGTAGTGATGGCTCATTCATGAAGCTGAGAGAGGAGCATCACCCACCTGTGGGGTACAGCCATCTGCAGAAGCTGACAGGGCTTGGACAAGCTGGCCTCTTTCCTACAGGCACTGGCTTCTGGGCCAGCCTTGCCTTCACTCACGGCTCTCAGGTGGACTTTAAATGTGCTCATGGCTTTTTAAAAGACTGCTTTATCTTCTCAGATGCCAGAGATAATGGATTTATAGATTCCTCCTTCCACTGGGGACATATGAGATGGCTTCTCTTCTCTCACTGGCTGCGTCCTACAACCATAAGTACCTTCCTTGCTGGAGCAGGGAGATTTAAGAGGCACCAAATTAATTGCTTTCCAAGCCCAGCTGTAGAAAGGCAGCCAGACTCTTGCTGTTTGCTCTCCAAGTGGGTGGGGAGCAGAGGAGTGCTCTGCAGAGCCAAGGAGATGGCTGACCTGTGAACAGCTGCCTTGATGGTCTGGGGTTTAGACAGTGCAGATGGCTCAGGTGACGAAAGAACTTCCCCTAACTGGGGAAGCCTGGTGGGGCTGTCACTGGGTCTGTGAGAAACTCTCCTTTTACCACTTAGGAATGATGGCCCGTTGGGATGTGTTTAAGATGTATATTTTTTATTTTGTAAATGTGTAATGGTGAGTTTTCCCAGAGACCACTCCTTTCCTGGGGGATGCCACCTGGGCATTGGTGAGCGCATGTGTCAGATTTAACCAGTTCATTCTGATTTCATTATGTATACAGACAAGGTGATTTGCTAAGTGTATGGATTAGTTTATAGACCCTTTAAAGGCTTTTTTTTTGCGTAAGTAAATGCAGAAATTAAAAATAGCCTCTCATTATACTTCGTAACCTAATATTTCTGTCAGTTTTGTTGTAGCCTAGTTCCTAGGACAATATCTGGCATAGAGTTAGGTACTCAATAAATATCTGCCTAATAAACATTGTTGAGTGTCTGGTTTGGAAATCATGATCATCTTACCTCTAGGTTATGTAAGTCGATGGATAAGTTGATAATATTATTCTGGAGGAGATGAATTTTTCTTCAGGCTCATGAGCTCTGTGCCTGACCACATAGTTGAGAACCAGAAGTGGCCTGCCTACTGAAGATAGAAACTCTGGGAAGGCAGGAAGGGGGTTGCATTTTTAGAATATAAGTAATTTATAGCCTTGTTTTAAGGATAGAGCGTGACACAAGGCAGAGAGGCTTTTTGGATGATCGTGCTGGCCACTGTGGTTGTTACTAATCCTTTTTGAAAAGTCTTCTCAGGTAACAGCTCCTCTTCTATGAGAACAGAAACTCATGTTATGCCTTGGTAGTCATGTTTTTTTCCTATGCAGACTCTTGGCCAAAGCTGATTGGACAAGAGGTGGGCACATGACCAAAGCTGGACCAATCAGATTCTCTCTCCTGGGAATTTATAATTGGGAAATAGAGAGGCTTGTTAATTTTGACCATTGTTTCTCTGTGTGAACTTGAGAGCTGCGAGTTGGGTATTTCTTGTCAAGGAGAGGCAGAGACAACTGATTTGCAGAAAGAAAATGAAGGAGTCCTGGAGAGAGAAGCAGAAACTTAAGGTCATTTGATTCCAGAGAGATGGGGAGAGTAATTTTGTGACAGCTTCCCATGGAGTCTGTCTGCCCCTCTTGCCATTAGGTTGCATGAGACATTACTGTTACTGTAATATTTAGTATGTTATAACTGTACTGTTATAACAAAATGTGAATTTAAACCAGTTCAGGTGGATTTCTGTCACTTTCAACCAAACTGGCCTTAACAAGTCAATGATCATTAAGAGACGAGTCTCAAGTTAGTTTTTGGTGAAGAATTTAGATTTCTCCAAAAGCTAGAGCTAGCCTTGATAGTGAGTCCTCAGAGAAAAATGGACAGAGTAAATGGGTCGGAGTGATTGTGAACCTACCAGTATGGGGCCCTGAAGCTCAGATAAGGATGCTTTGGGAGCCAAGTGGGAGAGCTTTCCTTGCCTGGGGACTGAGAAGGAGCCACAGAACCCAAGGTGGCTGCAGGATGATAGGAGGCTGAAGGTGAGCCACACCTCAAATTTCAGGTGACCCTGGGAATCCCATCAGATGTTAGAGTGGTGCCAGATTTAAATTCCAAGTTGTTTAGAAATGAGTGGAGAAAGATTAAGTGGTCTGTGTTCCCATTGAGCAGTGCCAGTAAAACCAACGTGGGACTAGATTTGAATTAACTTAGAATAAGGAATCTGAGCTTTACAACCCATCCTTTTTTTTCCTGGTATTTTGTTTTAAGTGAATTTCTTCAGCAAAAGTCTATCTTACTCTAGGTTGAATTATGACAAAAGGCAATTTTCCACATCTAGGGCTGTTCTTTGTTTGCCCATAAATGCAGAGTATATTGTGTGGCTGCATTAATGTACTGTCCTTAGTTTATTAAGAATATTATGTATTAAACACTGGGATGGAGGGAGGCAATTGGGCCAGAGTAATGATTTTCAAATCTTTTCTTCATATTGTTAAGTTTGTATAGAGGTGCTAAAAATATTGCTTTAAGCATTAACTTTTATTATTAGTCAAGGTTTCTCAGAAGGTTTTTTTGAAAAGGATTCTGAGACTATGTCCTGGTTTAGTGGGAAAGAATTCTATGATCTATTAGTGATGCCTGCCTTGGGCACATAACTAGGAGTGCTGACATCTGTCATTCCTGAACTAGGAGAAATTTTGGTAATAGTTAATGAACACATTCATGAAGCATCTAGTTGATGGGTGGAATTGAGGTCAGTGATGTAAAGGTTTCAGAAATGTGAACTAGCCCTTGCCCCTAGGAAACTTCCACTAAAGTTGATATAAATCAAGCATATAGACATGGAACAGCAGCTAATAGTTTAAAGTAGTACGTGATTAATTTAACCAATTCACACAGAATGTTTGCCATATACTAAGCACTGTCCATGGTGCTGGAGACACAGTGATGACTACACAAGACAGATCAAATTCCTACTCTAGTGTGGGAGACAAAATGGAAAACGAGCAAGACAAACAAACTATATAATTCCAGGTAGTGACAAGTGTTCAGGGGAAGAGTAAAGCTGGGTGAGTGGGAAGAGAGTGAGGGAGGTATATGGCTATTTTAGAAAAGGTTTTGGGGAAATCTTCTCAGAGAAGATGACAGTTGAGCAGAGATCTGTATGATATAAGGGAGCCAAATAAACAAAATATACATGAATATCTGGGGAAAGAGTGTTCCAGGTAGAGGGAACAGCAAGTTCAAAGACCCCGAGGCAGAAACAAGCATGGTGTGTTAGAGGTGCAACAAGGAGGCCAATGTAGCTGGAGCAGAGTGAGTGAAAGGGGAGTGGGGAGGGGGGAAATGAGGTTGGAGAGGATAGCAAGGACCAGACCATGAAGGGCTTCTTAGATCATGGTAATGAGTTGAGATTTTTGCTTTGAGCTGGATGGGAAGCCTTTGGAGAGTTTGGAGTAGGGAACGACATGGTCTGATTCATGTTGAATGGTTGCACTGGTTGCTATTCGAAGACTCGGCTGTTGATGGGTGAGAGAAAAACAGGGTGCCCACTTAGGAGGTTGCTGCAATATGGTCCAGAAGAGAGATCATGGTGGCTAGAATGAGGTGGTCATGATGCAGTGGGTGAAGAATGGTGGATTCAGGCTATATTTAGAGTTGGGGCTGATGGCGCTTGCTGATAGGCTGGATGTGGGGTGGGGAGAGAAATTGAGATATCTCATAGGTTTTTTACTTGAGCCCAGAGCCAGCATCATGAACATGCAATTTGTACAGTGGCATGGGGTCTGGCACTTAGAGGGGCCCAAAGCTTGGTTTAATGCTCTGCTATTGACATCTTGAAATTCTTTTTTCTTCTCCATCTGATGACATTTTTTTAAACACCTTTATTGGAGTATAATTGCTTTACAATGGTGTGTTAGTTTCTGCTTTATAACAAAGTGAATCAGTTATACATATATCCCCATATATTTTCCCTCTTGCGTCTCCCTCTATCCCACCCCTCTAGGTGGTCACAAAGCACTGAGCTGATCTCCCTGTGCTATGCGGCTGCTTCCCACTAGCTATCTATTTTACATTTGGTAGTGTACATATGTCCATGCCACTCTCTCACTTTGTCCCAGCTTACCCTTCCCCCCTCCCCATATCCTCAAGTCCATTCTGTAGTAGGTCTGTGTCTTTATTCCCGTCTTGCCCCTAGGTTCTTCATGACCATTTTTTTTTCTTAGATTCCATATATATGTGTTAGCATACAGTATTTGTTTTTCTCTTTCTGACTTACTTCACTCTGTATGACAGACTCTAGCTCTATCCACCTCACTACAAATAACTCAATTTCATTTCTTTTTATGGCTGAGTAATATTCCATTGTATATATATGCCACATTTTCTTTATCCATTCATCTGTTGATGGACACTTAGGTTGCTTCCATGTCCTGGCTATTGTAAATAGAGCTGCAATGAACATTGTGGTACATGACTCTTTTTGAATTATGGTTTTCTCAGGGTATATGCCCAGTAGTGGGATTGCTAGGTTGTATGGTAGTTCTATTTTTAATTTTTTAAGGAACCTCCATACTGTTCTCCATAGTGGCTCTATCAATTTACATTCCCACCAACAGTGCAAGAGGGTTCCCTTTTCTCCACATCCTCTCCAGCATTAATTGTTTGTAGATTTTTTTGAAATTCTTAATAATTTTGAACAGAGGCTTTTGCACTTTATTTTGCACAATGTCCTACAAATTAGGCAGCTGGTGTTGCTTGAGCCAGTAGGCGAATGGTGGCCCCATTTATGAAGGTAGAGGGGGCTAGAAGAGGGACATTTAGGGGGGAGATATGGAGTTTGGACCATGGTCAGTTTGAGAGGCCAGTTAGGCACCCCAGTGGAGCTGCTGGGTTGGTTGTCTAGAAGAGTTTTCAGAAGGGGAAGCCTCCCTGCCAGGACTGGAGTCATGGAGGTCATTCTGAAGGAGGTGAGATTTGAACTGGCCTTTCGGGAAGAGTATATGCCAAATCTTGTCCCCTGCCTCTGCACAGAAAAGGGGTCAGTGGTTGGCAGGGTATTGGTTATGTCCTTTAGTGTGGACTTTGTCTTAATTTTATTCCAGAGCATAGGGTGGACAGTACACATTGACTTACTGAACAGGCATAATTTTTCACCTCCTGATTGCTTTGCTCATATCTGCCCTTTCCCCCCACACAGTTATTTTGCTGACGCCTGGGGTGACCACCAACTCCAAAGGTGGGCTCTGCAGCAATCTCTGGAGATGTGAGGAAACTTAGCAACCCTGCCTTTGGAAACTGGGATCCACTATGCTGACAAGTCCCAGGCTTGGAGTGACTCTGTCAAAGGTGGCTGAGACAGCCTTGGGGGACTACAGAGGAGGGTCCCTGTGGGTGCTGGGGTTTGTTGTTAACCCTTCTAGATACAGTCTCTAGAGTATCTAGGTACAGAGGACTTGGACTCCATCGCTTCCTTCTCTGAGACCCTGGGAATCTCATCAAGTCTCAGTGGTCCTTGGTTTCTCTATTTGTAAAAGATGAATAATAATATTTCCTACTTCATAATGTTCTTGCTAAATGCTCCTTCTCCCCTTGAGGACAGTACTCCCTTCTGCTCTGGGGAAGCAGAGCTGGACCTAGACTGCATCATGAAGGAAGACTTGGTAGTCACCTACTTGTACCTCAAAGCTCATTTAATCTCTTTTGGCTTCCTTGGTGCACATTCAGACCCTAATTAGGATTGGTAAAACGGCATCCAGCACAGAGAGCTGCTTACCTGCTTTCCTTATTACGGACATGTGGCTGTTTCTCCAACACCTACTACTCCCCTAATCATATAGCAGGGTCGTGCAATTTGTGTGTGTGTGTGTGTCCCCAACCCCACATCCAGGGATGAGTCCTGATTAGATCAAAGCAATCTTGGTAATTCCTCTTCTTTTACTCCAGTGATTGGTTAAAAGTTGGACTTCCACCTAGGCCCAAGTCCGTGTCATTCCATGACCACATTGATAAGGAGTGGACACAAAAATTAGAATGGTCCAATCAGAATGAGGCTTAGGACTTTTGTCCCGCCCCCACTAGACATGAGTAAGGAAGCATGTGGCCCTAGTCATTTTTGACATTCATCTAATACCTAAAGTGGGAGGCAGAGTAGGGGGAGGGAAAGAGACAGAGTGTTTGGTGACATCCTTTCTTGATCAAACCATACCTGAAGTCCTACCATTGTATTTTTCAGTTAAAGAGTTATTAAATTCCCTTTAACATTTTCATTTCTCCGAGGTTTTAAAAATGACTTTCATCCAAAATCATCCTACTGATACAAACATACTCTGGGTGCCAAGTCCTCAAATAGTGAAATAAGATTTACACAGTTCCTATCTTTGTATCTAATAATATTTGGAGGATTATTCAACTCAGGACTTTTTGAATATGGCAAAGGGGTTATTTAAGAATGATGACACTCATATTATGGAGTGTAACTATAAATCTTACTAAATAGTTCACTTAGGGGTACTTATTTTTGCATGTGTGTGCTATGCAGTGGATATCTGCTATGCTTGTTTCTCTTTGAGGAACTAGTAAAAACCATTGGGCATATATAACTAAGAGACTAGTCTTTCTTCGGGTTTGATCTGATGTGTCCTGCTGATGCCTTCTACAGTATACTCCTCCTCTTTCCTGTGCTTGTCTATGCTGGGGTGAGGTGCACATCTTTATATCAGGACCCTATTGCTATTTTCAGAGAAATAAAGTTTTCTATATCAGTCATTTGTTCAGGGGTTCACCTTAAGAACTGAGTCTTTGTCCTTAGTATTTCTGTGGAAGTTTGTTTTCCTCTAACACCGTCTGCAAACACCTACTACTGTCTCCCTAGTACATTAGATTTGTGTTCTCTGTGTCCATGGGCTGCAGCTCCCCCCTCACTAATCCAAGTGCCCCCGTCCTTTGGTCAGCTCTGTGTTCTGTGTCATTGGTAGGAGCTGTAGAGCTCATTTGTTTTGGCACCAAAAATGACCTCTTCCCTCTGAGTAAGAGCACAGTGTGACCAGTTGAATCACATGCACTACCTGTTTCCCATCTTGTTTCTCCTTCAATATCCCACCCTCTGCCCAAATTCAAAACTTGCTAGTTCAGTGTCCTATGATATTTATTCTCATTTAGGTTTATAGATTTCATACTCAAAAGGCTGTTTTTCCTCGTAGGGGCCTTTTCTCTGCCATGAGGACACCCTGACATCAGGTCATGTTGGGGAAATCTGCTTGGAACTCTCAACTTCAATGTGGATTTTATCCATTGAGATTTCACATTATTTTTTTGTTGGCAAAATATAACTGTATTGCAAAGAGTAAACAAAATGATTCAACTTTGTTTAAAAAACACTTGCACAGCACACTTAGAGGAAATAGAAGTGTCACCACAGTATCTCCAGGTCTTATCATTGATGATACTGATGGAGGCATGTTACTATCAGTAATCTCCAAGTTCATGTTTTTGCCTCAGTCTATATAAATGGGACATCTAGGTCCCACCTTGTGAAATTCCTCTTTCTCCCAGTATTTGGACTTTACAAATGCCCATCCACCTTCCTGCCCATGCATTTACCATCACGAGGGTGTCCCCATCCATGCCCAAGGGGGGCTGCCCCTGACCTTCCTTGAATTGCCCACCCTTGAGTGAGAGGCAGGGCTGTGCTTTCTACTGAGAGGGTACTTGTCCCTCCCTAGTTCTCATTGCACTTTGTCACCCAGGCCCCACTCTACTGGGGTCCAAAGTCTCCCCAAGTCCAAGCCAGGTCAAGGGGCCCCTTGAGAAATAGATGCCATGTTCTTCCCTCTATCCTCGCATTTCCCTCCTCCCCGCAGTGCCCCTCACAACAAGATACCAAAACACACCCAGTTCAGACCCAAACATCAGCTCTCGTGAACGTCCACACTCGCAGACACATGCCCAGGGAGGTCTGCCATCCTCCAGCTACATCAACAGCCAAACTGTGAGCTTCAGATCAGACTTAGCAGCTCCTAAACCATGGAGCACAGCTCTGTCTCCCTGACTCTCAACGGAGCGTTTCTGTTTGTGTGAAGCAGCAGCACTAGGAAGATTTAATTACTGTCTGCACTTGGCCCCTCACTCAGAGGAGGAGTTTCCTTCCAATGCGTGGGAGAGTGGGTGGGAGCCGATGGGCTAGTGTATTGCAGGCCACTCCCACCTCCCTCCAGGTTCATGGTTTAACAAGGGGCCTTCAGGACATAATGCCTAGACGTACAGGAATGATGTTAATGGCACTTTTATGGGCTGGTGGGAGATGTCTTAAGAGAGCTTGACCCTCTAGAAGCTCCCCAACCATATTGTGTGGAAGAAACCCTGCTAATTATGCCCGTGTGAAACTACCAGGGAAACTTGCTTCCCTCGAGACACACAGAATGGTGTGGTTTAGCGGGCAGTCACCAAATGCTTGATTGGTGCCTTTTGGAATCTGTGCTGGGACTTGGAAACTCAAAGGCTCTTTGCTTCCAGGAGCCCACAGTGAGGCAAAGGACACAGACAAACACATAGATAACTCTGGCAAACTGTGTTACCTCTGCAGAGCTCCTGGGCTCTGGAGGCAGACAGGGGTCAAATCCTGCATTGGGTCCTTACTATCTGTGTGGCCTCCTGCAGGTTGCACCCTCTGGTCTTAGGATGCCCAGGTATAAGATGAGGAATAAAAACAGTACCCATCCTATAAGGCTGATGAGAATTAGTGAGCACATGCCTGGCACGTCTTCAGTGCTCAGAAAGTATCTGATTTAAATCATTATCATTATATAAATTGTCATGGGAGTAAAAATGAGGGAGGAATTAATTTTGTAGAGAATTATGGGGAAGTGAAGACATTTGAACCACATCTCAAGGGCTGCATAGGATGTCACATGACGGATGAGAAAGAGAGGGTGCCGTGCAGAGAGAGGTGAAAGCAAGAGCAAAGGCCTTTTGTTTCTTTAACCAAGTGCTCTTGAGGTTGTTCTTGGTCTGGTGCTCCTGCTTGGCCCTTGCATTTATCATTCGCTTTTCCCTGTGTGCATGTCTTGCCATCTCCTCTGGGTTTTAAATGCCCTGCAGTGGAGTGGAACATGCCCTGGCAGGGAGGGTGGATCAAGTCCTGGCTTTGCTGTTTTCTAAGGTGTGACCTCATCTTGTCAAAGGTGTCATGGTACAAAGTATGGTCTCTGGAGCTGAGCTGCCTCGGCCCAGTCCCAGCTCTTTTATCAAGTGACTTCGTCTCTCTGCTCCAGTTTTCCCATCTACAAAATGGGGATGATAACAGCACCACCTCAGGAGCTGGTGTGAGGGTTAAATACCTGATCACATGTTCAGCACTTAGGACAGGACCCAACACAGGGCAATGCCCTATCACTGGTGGTGGATGTCTGCCCTTTGCACTGGCTGCTCCCTGTGCCTGGAAAGCTCTTCCCCACTGGGCTCGCTCTGTCACTCCTTTAGGTCTTTACTCAAGTTCACCTTGTCAATGGGACCTTACCTGGCTGCACTATTAAAAATCACAGTGTACCTCTTGGCACCTTATTTCCTCTTCCTGCTTCATGTTTCTTCCTATATATTTGCCTTATTTGTCTGTTATTGTCTGTCTCTCCCAAATAGAGTATAAACTTCATGGAGGCAGGGGTTTTATTTGTTTTGTTTGATGCTGAATCTGTTCATGTCAAATAGTGTGTGACTAGTAGGTGCTCAACAAATACTCATTGAATGAATGTGAATGAACTCGGCCCCCTTGAGCCATACTTTCATCCTCTGTAAAATATAACTATTAGCCTATGTCAGATAGATTACAAGATGCTGCTTTAAAAGTAACAAAACACTAGATACATAGATTAGATAACAGTATAGTTGAAGGCAAGGATCATGTCATACATATGTCTTCTTATTGACACCATACACCTAGAAAACTACTATTTATCCACCCATCCACCTACCCATCCACCCATCCATGCATCCACCCATTCACCCACATACCCTCCCAGTCATCTATACGCCTATCCATCCATCTACCCACCCATCTATCCACTCACCCATGTATCCCATTCCCCATCCATCCATCCATCCATCCATCGATCCATTCACCCATCCACTCACCCACCCATCCATCTATTCATCTATCATTCGTATACTCATCCATTCATCCACCCCCCATCCACTCATTCATCCATCTCATTCCATCCTATGCCATCATCCATCCATCCATCAACAATAAATGTTTATTGGATGTATGTTGATTACTAGGCATTGGAATAGCATTAATGACTACTATGAATAGGTAAAATTTACTGAGAACTCACTACATGCCACACACTGTGTTAAGCATTTTGCAAAGAACATTTTGTTTCAACAGCCGTATGAAGTAGACACTATTACCACACCCCTATTTACAAATGAGGCAACTGAGGCACTGAGAGGTTAGCAGCTTGCCTGAGATCCCATGTAGGAAGTGGTAGAGCTTGGGTTCACACTCAAGTTGGCTGCCTCCATTACACTTTCCCTTAACCCCTGTATATCCCTCTTCATACAGAGTTCACAGCCTGACAGTAAAGACAGATGTGGAACAAGTAATTATGCAAAGAGCAGGCACTCAATAAATGTGTTTAATGGACGTGTGCTCTCTGAGTGTTGGTTAAGAATGAGGACTCCCTTTCCGGGGAGAGAGCCAGTTTGTGAAAATTCCCAACACCCAGTGCTGTTTTGGAAACCTCACTGCCTTTTCTTCATCCATTCGTGTGTGGATGGACATTTAGGTTGTTTCCATATCTTGCCTATTGTGAGCAATGCTACAATGAACATGGAGGTGCAGATATCTCTTTGAGATCCTTATTTAAATTCTTTTGGATAAATACCCAGAAGTAGCATTGCTGGATCACATAGCATTTTTATTTTTAAGTTTTTGAGAAGCCTCCATACTATTTTCCAAGTAGCTGCACCATTTTACATTCTTACCAGCAGGGTGCAAGGGTTCCAATTTCTCCACATCCTCCCCAACACTTGTTGTGTACAACAGAATATTCTTCAGCCTTCAAAAAGAGGGGATTCTTGCCCTTTGTGACAACATGGATGAACCTGGGGAACATTATGCTGAGTGAAGTAACGGTCACAGAAGGACAAATGTTGCATGATTCCACTTATACATGGAATCTGAAACAGTCAGTCTCATAGAAGCAGAGAGTGGTTGCCAGGGGCCGGGGGAGGAGAATGGGGATTGCTGTTCAATGAGCAGAAAGTTTCAATTATGCAAGATGAATAAGTTCTAGAGATCCGCTGTACAACATGGTGCCTATAGATACTATATTGCACACTTAAAAATTTGTTAAGAGGGTAGATCTTATGTTATGTATTCTTATCACAAAACAAAAAAGAAAGAAAGAAAAGAAAACCTCCCAGCCTCTGACTGGTTTGGAAACCACCACTGTGGATCTCTGAGTCTGGCGGGGTCCCCGGGAGCTGAGCTGGATTCTGGCTGCTGTGGTCCCTGTCCCGCAGCGCCACTCAGAGGCTGGGGAAGCAGCCTGCCGCCCAGAGAGCCCTCCGTGGCTGGGAACACTCTCCACCGTCCTCCGGTTCCTGCTCACCCTGCGTTTGTTCCCACCACCAGGCATTTTTTCACTCCTCTATAATTACCCAGGCTAATTAAATAAATTGATCTGCTGATGTACACTGCACAGTCATTTCTGTGCTGTAATTTGGCTTTAATAGAACCGCCGCTTGAACGAGAGGAAATGAAAGCCCCGGGTAGAAGTGGGATCTTTTAACTTTCAAGAAAAATAATTTTTCAGGGAATTTTGGTTCCCTGCATGTGCATAATATATGCACTTGCTGTCAGAATTAACTGGGAAACAGCAGCTGTCTGGTAAGGAGAATAATTTGGGAGCCCTTCTGTCATGAGAAACTCAGACTGACTCCAAGTCTTGACAGGAAGCTCGTAACTTTGGAGGCAAATGGGGCTCAAAGCATATTGTTGGCTCTGGGTTCTGACCTCCGTGGGGATGTTCTGGTAAATGGCTGTTGGTTCTGGATGATACAGGGGGTGTGTCAAGCTCACCCACTCTGGGGACAGGAAGTGAGGTGCCCCCTGGACCGTGTGATGGTTAAGGATGTGATTTTGGGCCTAATACCATCTGGTTCTCATGCCACCTTTGCCATTTACTAGATGTGCATTTCTTTCTGCACATTGCTCTGTCTACTGGGAACTCAGTCCCTCTTCTGTAAAATGTACCGCCTTTCAGGATTGTGGTTGAGGAATAAATGAGCTCGAGACTGCCCCACATGTGGTGAGAGCCTCAGAAACATTAGCTGCTGTTTATGTTTGTATCAAAAGCCGTTGCTCACCCACCCAGCATTTGTTAAGCAATAACCATGAAGTAGGTACTGTGCTGGTGGGGCAGGACAACCTGACAGGCTTAAACCTTGTTTAGATGAAAGTCTCTAAGGGGAGCCTGCTACCCTGGTTCTGCCCATGTTAAATGGGAGTCAGGATCTTGACAGCATCAATAATGCATTACTGATTTATTTCCCCTTACTATGTCCAGGCACTGCTTCAAGCACCTTATAGGTATTAGTTCAATAAGTGATCATGATTTTATCTATTGAGCTCTGTACCAGAGCTTTAATATGCATGATGTCATTTTATCTTCCAACCACCCTAATAAGGTAGGTACATTTATCAAACTCCCTTTAGAGATAAGGAAAGTGAAGTGTGGAGAAGTTAAGTGATGAGGGTCACATGGCAAGTGGGAAGGAAAGGCAGGACTTGAAGCTGGGACTATGTGACACCAGGGTTTAAACCATTTTGTCAAAGTGTCATCAAATGTGGTGCTCAGGGTGGTCACTCAGCCCCCAACTTACGTGTGATGGCATACATTCAACTCAAGGTGTTATGACCAAAGATTTTGTTGAACATGGTTGAGCCTTTGCCCTCTAGGGAGACTTGTGTGCAAGTTACTTTATGCCTGTGAACTTAGGAGCTGGTGAGACCCACCAGCTAACGTGGCTGAGGGAGGAAGTCAGCTTTGGACCGCTTGATCTCCCAGGCCTGGGGACTCTGCCTGTGTGCCCCTTGTTATTCCTTTTGGTGGCACCATTGGTGTCTGCGAGAACTCAGCCATGATTGCACCGCTGTTAATTGTGCTTTGTTGTCTTTTCCTGCGATGGGAATGGTATTTATTGATTTATTTCCCCCTCCTTAAGAAAAAAAGCTTTATTGAAGTATACTTTATGTACTATAAAATTCATTTAATGTAAGGGCACAATTCAGTGATTTTTAGTAAATTTACAGAGTTGTGCGACCATCACCACGATCCCGTTTTGGACTATTTCCATCAAGATATACCAATAGCCAATAAGCACATGAAAAGATGCTCAACATCATCAGCCCATTAGGCAAAGGCAGATAAAAACTACACTGAGACACCACTAGGATGGCTGTGATAAGGAAGATGGACAATTAATAGGCACTGGTGGGGATTTGGAGAAATTGGAATGCGTAGACATTGCTGGTGGGAATGTAAAATAGTACAGTTGCTGTGGAAAGACAATTTAGAGTTAGAAAAAACACGTTTAGCATACTTTTACCATATAACCCAGCAATTCCAATTCTAAGCATGTTTCTTCTATCAAAAGTTCAGAAATAACAGAAGCAAAACCAGTGAGTCACCAAAGTAGTAATTAATAAAAGTTTATTATGATCATCTCAATAGATGCAGAGAAAACTTTTGACAAAATTTAACACCAATTTATGATAAAAACCCTGCAGAAAGTAGGCATAGAGGGAACTTTCCTCAACATAATAAAGGCCATATATGACAAGCCCACAGCCAACATCATCCTCAATGGTGAAAAACTGAAACCATTTCCACTAAGATCTGAAACAAGACAAGGCTGCCCACTCTCATAACTATTATTCAACATAGTTTTGGAAGTTTTAGCCACAGCAATCAGAGAAGAAAAAGAAATAAAAGGAATCCAAATCGGAAAAGAAGAAGTAAAGCTGTCACTGTTTGCAGATGACATAATACTATATATAGAGAATGCTAAAGATGCTACCAGATAACTACTAGAGCCAATCAATGAATTTGGTAAAGTAGCAGGATACAAAATTAATATACAGAAATCTCTTGCATTCTTATACACTAATGATGAAAAATCTGAAAGTGAAATTAAGAAAACACTCCCATTGACCATTGCAAGAAAAAGAATGAAATACCTAGGAATAAACCTACCTAAGGAGACAAAAGACCTGTATGCAGAAAATTATAAGACACTGATGAAAGAAATTAAAGATGATACAAATAGATGGAGAGATATACCATGTTCTTGGATTGGAAGAATCAACATTGTGAAAATGACTCTACTACCCAAAGCAATCTATAGATTCAATGCAACCTCTATCAAACTACCACTGGCATTGTTCACAGAACTAGAACAAAAAACTTCACAATTTGTATGGAAACACAAAAGACCCCGAATAGCCAAAGCAATCTTGAGAACGAAAAAAGGAGCTGGAGGAATCAGGCTCCCTGACTTCAGACTATACTACAAAGCTACAGTAATCAAGACAGTATGGTACTGGCACAAAAACAGAAAGATAGATCAATGGAACAGGAGAGAAAGCCCAGAGATAAACCCACACACATATGGACACCTTGTCTTTGATAAAGGTGGCAGGAATGTACAGTGGAGAAAGGACAGCCTCTTCAGTAAGTGGTGCTGGGAAAACTGGACAGATACATGTAAAAGTATGAGATTAGATCACTCCCTAACACCATACACAAAAATAAGCTGAAAATGGATTAAAGACCTAAATGTAAGGCCAGAAACTATCAAACTCTTAGAAGAAAACATAGGAAGAACACTCTATGACATAAATCACAGCAAGATCCTTTCTGACCCACCTCCTAGAGTAATGGAAATAAAAACAAAAATAAACAAATGGGACCTAATGAAACTTCAAAGCTTTTGCACAGCAAAGGAAACCATAACCAAGACCAAAAGACAACCCTCAGAATGGGAGAAAACATTTGCAAATGAAGCAACTGACAAAGGATTAATCTCCAAAATTTACAAGCAGCTCATGCAGCTCAATAACAAAAAAACAAACAACCCCATCCAAAAATGGACAGAAGACCTAAATAGACATTTCTCCAAAGAAGATATACAGAATGCCAACAAACACATGAAAGAATGCTCAACATCATTAATCATTAGAGAAATGCAAATCAAAACTACAATGAGATATCATCTCACACCAGTCAGAATGGCCATCATCAAAAAATCAAGAAACAATAAATGCTGGAGAGGGTGTGGAGAAAAGGGGACACTCTTGCACTGCTGGTGGGAATGTGAATTGGTTCAGCCAATGTGGAGAACAGTATGGAGGTCCCTTAAAAAACTACAAATAGAATTACCATATGACCCAGCAATCCCACTACTTGGCATATACCCTGAGAAAACCAAAATTCAAAGAGAGTCATGTACCAAAATGTTCATTGCAGCTCTATTTACAATAGCCAGGACATGGAAACAACCTAAGCGCCCATCATCGGATGAATGGATAAAGAAGATGTGGCACATATACACAATGGAATATTACTCAGCCTTAAAAAGAAATGAAATTGAGCTATTTGTTATGAGATGGATAGACCTAGAATCTGTCATACAGAGTGAAGTAAGTCAGAAAGAAAAAGACAAATACCGTATGCTAACACATATATATGGAATTTAAGGGAAAAAAATGTCATGAAAAACCTAGGGGTAAGATAGGAATAAAGACGCAGACCTACTGGAGAACGGACTTAAGGATATGGGGAGGGGGAAGGGTGAGTTTTGACAGGGCGAGAGAGAGTCATGGACATATACACACTAACAAACGTAGTAAGGTAGATAGCTGGGGGGAAGCAGCCGCAAGGCACAGGGATATTAGCTCGGTGCTTTGTGACAGCCTGGAAGGGTGGGATGGGGAGAGTGGGAGGGAGGGAGACGCAAGAGGGAAGACATATGGGAACATATGTATATGTATAGCTGATTCACTTTGTTGTAAAGCAGAAACTAACACACCATTGTAAAGCAATTATACCCCAATAAAGATGTTTAAAAAAAAAAAAAATGGAATAAAGACTTAAATGTAAGGCCAGAAACTATCAAACTCTTAGAGGAAAACATAGGCAGAACACTCTATGACATAAATCACAGCAAGATCCTTTCTGACCCACCTCCTAGAGAAATGGAAATAAAAACAAAAATGAACAAATGGGACCTAATGAAACTTCAAAGCTTTTTCACAGCAAAGGAAACCATAAACAAGACCAAAAGACAACCCTTAGAATGGGAGAAAATATTTGCAAATGAAGCAACTGGCAAAGGATTAATCTCCAAAATTTACAAGCAGCTCATGCAGCTCAATAACAAAAAAACAAACAACCCAATCCAAAAATGGGCAGAAGACCTAGATAGACATTTTTCCAAAGAAGATATACAGACTGCCAACAAACACATGAAAGAATGCTCAACATCATTAATCATTAGAGAAATGCAAATCAAAACTACAATGAGATATCATCTCACACCAGTCAGAGTGGCCATCATCAAAAAATCTAGAAACAATAAATGCTGGAGAGGGTGTGGAGAAAAGGGAACACTCTTGTACTGCTGGTGGGAATGTGAATTGGTTCAGCCACTATGGAGAACAGTATGGAGGTTCCTTAAAAAACTACAAATAGAGCTACCATATGACCCAGCAATCCCACTACTGGGCATATACCCTGAGAAAACCAAAATTCAAAAAGAGTCATATACCAAAATGTTCATTGCAGCTCTATTTACAATAGCCGGGAGATGGAAACAACCTAAGTGCCCATCATCGGATGAACGGATAAAGAAGATGTGACACATTTATACAATGGAATATTACTCAGCCATAAAAAGAAACAAAATTGAGCTATTTGTAATGAGGTGGATAGAGCTAGAGTCTGTCATACAGAGTGAAGTAAGTCAGAAAGAAAAAGACAAATACCGTATGCTAACACATATATATGGAATTTAAGAAAAAAAATGTCATGAAGAACCTAGGGGTAAGACAGGAATAAAGACACAGACCTACTGGAGAACGGACTTGAGGATATGGGGAGGGGAAAGGGTGAGCTGTGACAGGGCGAGAGAGAGTCATGGACATATACACACTAACAAACGTAAGGTAGATAGCTAGTGGGAAGCAGCCGCATGGCACAGGGAGATCAGCTCAGTGCTTTGTGACCGCCTGGAGGGGTGGGATAGGGAGGGTGGGAGGGAGGGAGACGCAAGAGGGAAGAGATATGGGAACATATGTATATGTATAACTGATTCACTTTGTTAAAAAGCAGAAACTAACACACCATTGTAAAGCAATTATACCCCAATAAAGATGTTAAAAAAAAAAAAGTTTATTGTGCACACACCAAAAAGACTGCAAACTGGGAGCACTCAAACTAAAACGTGGAATGAGGCTCAGGGGTATATTGTTCTAAAGCAGCTTATTAGTGAAAAAGCAGTGGTTGTTTATTTTTCACAGTGATTGGTTATAATATTAGAATTTTCTTAAATGATAGGGAATTGGTTAGTGGTTACCTCACACCCACCTTGGGAAACAGTTTAAGTTTCGCTCACAATTTCCAGAGGCATAAGCCAGAAACGACCCAGGTCAAGTTAGTCTTGCAAAATAAGCTAAAAGAAACTTTGTTTGTGTGACTAAACTGGTTTTGTCTGCTCAGGGAATTTTCAAGGTGTGTCTTCATTTGTTTTTATGTTAATACACCCAATTTTTTATCTCAGAAGAATTAAAAACCTACAGAAAAGTTGCAAACACAGTTTAGTGAGTATCTATATACCCTTCACCAGTGGTTACATATTTTCCCTCATTGGATTTCTCTCTCTCTCTCTCTTTACACCTGCACACACATATGCACTTTTTATTAAACTAAATTGAGAGTAAGTAGCAGATACTATGACACTTCACCTTTGAATACTTGGTCACATATCACCTAAGATCAAGGACATTCTCCTACAAGACCACAATGCAATGACAACACTTGAAGAATCTAATGATGATATAATACTCTTCCTTAATGTACACTCCATAGTCAGTTCCCCAGTTGTCCTAATAATATTCTTTATGGCTGCTTTAAAAAAAAAGTCTAGCATCCAATCCAAGACAATACAGTGCATTTTGTTTTCATATTTGTAAAGACTTCTTTACTCTGGAGGGATTCCCTAGCCTTTGTGTGTGACAGTGTGTATGTATATGTGTGTGAGTGTGTGTATGTATGTGTGTATAAATGCATGAATGGGTGTACGTATGTGGGTATGCATATGTGTATGTATATGTGCATGAGTGGGTATATGTATGTGAATGTGTGTGTGTGTGTGTATGTATGTGAATGTGTGCGTGTGTGTGTGTTTTAAGCCATGCACCTTTTTAAACAGTACAGGTCAGATGTTTGTCAGAATGTCCTGCTTGCAAATGCAGGATGGATTTATCTGCTTGCTGCCTCCTGCTTGGACTCAGGTGAGCCATTTTGGCAGTAGTCGTACATAAGCAATGCCGCATCCTTCTCCGTGCATCACATCAAGAGATGCGTGATGTCAGTGTACCATTATGTGTGAGGTTAAGGGAGAGGCATTTTAAAGTCACTTTGGTGAGAGGAGTCACTTCCTGCTTGAAACCAAGGCTGGAAAACCATTTGCCATTGCGGAACAGAATGCTTTGTGGACTGTTGAGCACCTGTGTGGGACACCTGGGGATTCTGTGCTCTTGCTCCTGCCCAGTCTGCGTGGTTACACGGGGTGCTGGGGGACTGAGGTGAATAGATACAGCCCCTGCTCTCAGAGGGGCTAGCGTCTGGAGGGAGCAGATGCGGGACATGTAAGCCCAGAGCAGCATGGTAGGTGGTGAAACTGAGGGTGTGCATGGGCAAGGATGTATGCAGGAGCTGTGTGTACCCATCAAGGTCTTGGCTGATGACTGCTGAGCACTGAAGGACGAGTCTCTGTCTTTCTTGTCAGACCTTAGGACTTTTCTCTCTCCACAGTTTTTCAGTCTTTCTCTCTCTGCAACCCGGTCTAACCTTGGAAAGTGATGGACTTGAATTACAGCCCTGCCTGCATCCCTCGTGGACTATGTGACCTTAGGCAAGTCGTCTCGCCTTGCTAAACCTCAGTTTTCTCCAGTGGGATGGAGTTATAGTGGCGCCTCCCCCAACCAGGCCACCGTGCTGGTTGAATGAGGCAGTACATGTTGTGCAGGACCTGGTGGAGAAGCGATCAATACATTTGTGCTATTACTATTTTTCTCTTTAATCTTGAGCTTCTTTCCAGGCCTCATCCTCTGTACAAAGTGTGCCGTGCCAGCTCTTTATCCCAATGTCCCCGTTGGGTAGGACACCACTATCTTTTTGAAGCATGCTGTCTTAGGTGCTGCCCTGCCCATAAGTCTCATTGATTTGGAAGATACCAGGGAAGGTTGGAAGGAGTGGAGAGCCCAACCCCACCTAAGGGGAGCTTCTCAGACTCTTGCACTTGAGCCACTTGTCAGCATGAGCTGGGCAGCCCTGGATGGCATTGGCCGACATAGATAGAGGGTCATTCAGGGCTCTGTGGCTTGGTTTGTGATCAGTAGAAATTGGAAGGTGTGTGTGAGTATGTGTGTGTGTGTGTGTGTGTGTGTGTGTGTGTGAGACAGAGAGACAGAGAAAGAAAGAGAGAGACAGAAAGAGAAATTCAATACCTGGATCTTCTCAGCTCAGAAAAGGTGTGCCCTTATTGGATTTGACACCTCAAACTTTGAGGAAATGGAATTTTCATGAGTTTTTCGAACTTGAGTCATTCCCTATGTCAGTTAGGGCCTGGCAGGAAACAGAGGGCATGCTTGAATTAGGATAATTCGCAGCAGCTTTAATAACAGGACCAGGAATGGTAGGGCATAGGGAAAGTGGACCTGGAGAGGTGAGGGAAGGAGCTGTTGGTGGAATCTTGGTATCTCGGGGTATGCAGAGGGCCACTTTGCAAGGAGTGATGACCTCGGTCAAGGGCCACAGCCAGATCAAGGCAACCTGGAAAAATGTGGGGGACAAATACCCCAATCTCACTTATCCCTCCCCCTGTGTATTATTGTGAAGCCTGGGGGAAAGGGAGCCTTCTGATGCTATTTATCAAGGTCCAATTCTGGGGCAGAGGGGAGAAGGACGGAGGGTAGATCTGGGGGCGGGGGTGGCAAACAGGAGACAATTGGCATCTTCCCACACAACGTTTGTAAATTTTTGTGGATGTACCCCCTCTACTTATTAATTAACTGCTATTTTTTAAGTCAGTGCACATTTTAAATTTAACTAATTCTATTTCAAAAAGAAATAACAACAAAAAAATTACAACCAGCTTCACTAGCCATAAGTGAAAGGTAACTGTAAAAAAATACAATGAAAGCTAAGTAATGTATCATTCTATTTGGGTACCTTTGCCAGGTTAAGACTCAGAACCAGAGGTCGGCTGAAGCCGGGCTTAAGCATGCAGACTGGCCAGCTTTGAAGAGGTGTTAAGCGCATTGCATCACAGACAGAGAATTTCTCCTTGATGTAATTAGGAAGATTGAACGAGGGTTGGAAGAGGAGTGCAGTACATTAAATAGTGTCCCCGCAAAGACATATCCAGTCCTAACCCTCAGTACCTGAGAACGTGGCTTTATTTGGAAGTAATGTCTTTGTAGATGTAATTAAGTTAAAGATCTCAGGATGAGATCGTCTTGGATTTACGGTGGGCCCTAAATCCAACAGTTGTTGCCCTTAGAAAGAAGAGGGTGGTTTGAGACCAGAGACACACAGAAGGTAAGGCCATGTGAAGACGGAGGCAGAGATTGAAGTGATGCATCCACAAGCCAAGGGACACCAAGAGTTGCCAGCAGCTATAAAGGAGGCACAGAATGGATTCTCCCTCAGAGCCTGCAGAAGGAAACAATCCTGCCCACATGTTGATTTTGGACTTCTGGCCTCTAGAATTGTGAGAGGATATATTTCTGTTGTTTTAAGCCATTGAGTTTGTTGCAATTTGTTATGACAGCAATAGGAAACTCTACAGGGACTAGCTCTCATTATGACTCAACATTATTTACTGCTGTGCTCATGTTCTCCTTAAGGTCACCTTCATAAAGTCCTCTCTAGGACCATCGGTTGTATGTGCCTGCACTTTGGGGGAAAAATTGATTGGATTGTGAGTTTTGACTTCTGTCTCTTTCTTGTGTCCCCACTCCTGCCAGGTGTCAGGCTCTGAGTAGCCATGCAAAGCATACTTGTTGAATAAATCCACAGAAACCAAAAGGTAACTAATGACATTAGTCAAAGTAATGGCTGAAAATGGCAAACTTAATGCGTGCTGTAAGGTGATTTCAAAGACTGTGGTCTAAGTCTCCTTAGAAATCGCTAGACTTGTTGAGGAAGAAATTGATTGACTTGATTAAATTGATGTTGTCTAGATGTCATCATCATCATCTTCATCACCAGTACTAATAACAATAGCTGATATTTATTGAGTGCTTGCTTTGTTACTAGGCATTGGGCTAAATGCTTTATGTGCATTATTTCATTCAAGCTTCACAGGTACCCAGTAAGATAGGTGCTATTACTTTATTCTGATAGATGAAAAACTGAAGCTACAGTTTAAGCAACTTGCTTAAATGGCCACACAATTCAAAAACAATGCAGCTAGAAGTAGAACACCAGTAGCCTGATCCAGAGCCTGTGCTCTTTACCACCATGTTCTGCCACCACTCAGATGTGAACCCCATGAGCATTTATTGAACGCACCTCTTGAGTTGGCTACCGAAGCCCTTCTTTGGGAACTTGTACCTCCCACCCATCACCACATGATGCAGTGGTTGGGTTCCCAGCAGCCATTCTGTTCTGTGTGTTCATGCTCCTTGGCCATAGCTGTTTGGTCCAAGGATGAGCATCTGACCATGTCTGGACCAATCAGAGGCCTCTGCCAGGAATGTAAAATTGGGACTGAGAAAGAGGGAGCCATAGCTCACCCTGAGATGTAGGCAGGTGCAGAGAATAGACATGGTTTCTGCATTGTGGACAGGGAACAGAAGAAATCAGTCTTACAGGGAGAGAAGAGTGAGGCACGTATTCAGACATGAGAGAGGGAAAGAGAGAGAAGAATTCTGAAGACCCCACAGCAGTGCATCTCAAACTTTAATGTGCATATGAATCCCCTAAGACCTACTGATTCTGATTCAGTAGGTCTGGGGAGTGGCCTTATTCTTCATTTCTAACAGACTCCCAGGTGATGCTGATGCTGCTGGCCCATGGACCACACCCCAGGCTTTGGTTCCAGCCCATGCTCAGGTCTGACAGTGTCTCCGTCCTTGGATTCTGACTTGCCAGACACAGGTCACACCTGTATCCTTAGCTGAAATTGTTCCCTTTCCATAAGCTACCACAGAGAATTTCTGTTCTTTGAAACCAAGATTCCCAACCACAGGGCACCTGGTGGGACCTCTGTGCTGGGGTTATGGACCCACAGCTCTTGTCTCAGGGCATGATAATTGTCTGTATGTCTGGCCCCACTCCTGATTAGATTCCAGAGACCAGGTCATGGGCTTCTTGTAGCCACTTTGTATCTTGTTCATTACTGTGTTCCCTGCACCTGGCACATAGGTGGCATTCAAGAAAGGTTTGTTGAATGAATACAAGAAAGAACATCACATAGGATGCAGGAGACCCAAGGGAAAATCTTGGCTCCAGCAATGACTTTCTGGCTAAATTTCTTACTTTATCGAATTGTTATGCCATTTGTTGTAGGGGTGCTGTTGAGAATATGACGTGTTAGATTTCTCAGCATCATCTATCTTTATATTGTTCAGCAACAAGAAAGATTTCTATGCTTGATCATATTTCTGTTTTTTTTTTTTTTTTGTGGTACGTGGGCCTCTCGCTGTTGTGGCCTCTCCCGTTGCGGAGCACAGGCTCCAGACGTGCAGGCTCAGAGGCCATGGCTAACGGGCACAGCCGCTCCGCGGCATGTGGGATCTTCCCGGACCGGGGCATGAACCCGTGTCCCCTGCATTGGCAGGCGGACTCTCAACCACTGCGCCACCAGGGAAGCCCCATATTTCTGTTTTGGCGTTGCCTAGTAGGAAGCTTGTAGTTCAGTTTGTGGTTTAATTAGTAATATGGTAGGACTCTGTGGGTCACATTTTACCCTCTATTCTTTTTTTTTAATAGAAAAGTTGCAAATTAACTTATATTTTATTGCATTCATAAAAAGGTATAACAATTAACAAATACTCAAAATAATTAATTTACCTGTAATATAATTAAGTTCTGAGTTTTTTTTTTTTTTTTTTTCTGAGTTTTTAAAAACCTTTTTTTTTTAAACATCTTTATTGGAGTATAATTGCTTTACAATGTTGTGTTACTTTCTGCTGTGTAACAAAGGGAATCAGCTATATGTATACATATATCCCCATATCCCCTCCCTCTTGCATCCCCCTTCCACCCTCCCTGTCCCACCCCTCTAGGTGGTCACAAAGCACTGAGCTGATCTCCCTGTGCGATGCAGCTGCTTCCCACTAGCATTTGGCAAGTGTATATACATTTGGTAGTGTATATATGTCAATGCTACTCTCTCAGTTCGTCCCAGCTTACCCTTCCCCCTCCCTGTGTCCTCAGGTCCATTCTCTACGTCTGTGCCTTTATTCATGTCTTGTCCCTAGGTTCAGCAGAACAATTTTTTTTTATATTCCATATATATGTATTAGTATACGTTATTTGTTTTTCTCTTTCTGACTTACTTCACTCTGTATGACAGACTCTAGGTCCATCCACCTCACTACAAATAATTCAATTTTGTTTCTTTTTATGGCTGTTTCTTTTTTCCATTGTATATATGTGTCACATCTTCTTTATCCATTCATTGGTCGATGGACACTTAGGTTGCTTCCATGTGCTGGCTATTGTAAATAGTGCAGCAATGAACATTGTGATACATGACTCTTTTTGAATTATGGTTTTCTCAGGGTATATGCCCAGTAGTGAGATTGCTGGGTCATATGGTAGTTCTATTTTTAGTTTTTTAAGGAACCTCCATACTGTTTTCCATGGTGGTTGTATCAATTTACATTCCCACCAACAGTGCAAGAGGGTTCTCTTTTCTCCACACCCTCTCCAGCATTTATTGTTTGTAGATTTTTTGATGATGGCCATGCTGACTGGTGTGAGGTGATACCTCATTATAGTTTTGATTTGCATTTGTCTAATGATTAGTGATGTTGAGCATCCTTTCATGTGTTTGTTGGCAATCTGTATATCTTCTTAGGAGAAATGTCTATTTAGGTCTTCTGCCCATTTTTGGACTGGGTTGTTTGTTTTTTTGATAATCAGCTACATGAGCTGCTTGTATGTTTTGGAGATTAATCCTTTGTCAGTTGCTTCATTTGCAAATATTTTCTCCCATTCTGAGGGTTGTCTTTTGGTCTTGTTTATGGTTTCCTTTGCTGTGCAAAAGCTTTTAAGTTTCATTAGGTCCCTTTGTTTGTTTTTATTTCCATTTCTCTAGGAGGTGGATCAAAAAAGATCTTGCTGTGATTTTTGTCATAGAGTGTTCTGCCTATGTTTTTGTCTAAGAGTTTGATAGTGTCTGGCCTTCCATTTAGGTCTTTAATCCAGTTTGAGTTTATTTTTGTGTATGGTGTTAGGGAGTGTTCTAATTTCATTCTTTTACATGTTCCTGTCCAGTTTTCCCAGCACCACTTAATGAAGAGGCTGTCTTTTCTCCATTGTTTATTCTTGCCTCCTTTATCAAAGAAAAGGTGACCATATATGTGTGGGTTTATCTCCGGGCATTCTATCCTGTTCCATTGATCTATATTTCTGTTTTTGTGCCAATACCATACTGTCTTGATTACTGTAGATTTGTAGTATAGTCTGAAATCAGGGAGCCTGATTCCTGCAGCTCTGTTTTTGTTTCTCAAGATTGCTTTGGCTGTTCAGGGTCTTTTGTGTTTCCATACAAATTGTGAAATTTTTTGTTCTAGTTCTGTGAACAATGCCATTGGTAGTTTGATAGGGATTGCATTGAATCTGTAGATTGCTTGGGTAGTAGAGTTATTTTCACAGTGTTGACTCTTCCACTCCAAGAACATGGTATATCTCTCCATCTGTTTGTATCATCTTTAATTTCTTTCATCAGGGTCTTATAGTTTTCTGCATACAGGTCTTTTGTCTCCATAGGTAGGTTTATTCCTAGGTATTTTATTCTTTTTGCTGCAATGGTAAATGGGAGTGTTTCCTTAATTTCTCTTTCAGATTTTTCATCAGTAGTGTATAGGAATGCAAGAGATTTGTGTGCATTAATTTTGTATCCTGCTGCTTTACCAAATTCATTGATTAGCTTTAGTAGTCTTCTGGTACCATCTTTAGGATTCTCTATGTATAGTATCATGTCATCTGCAAACAGTGACAGTGTTACTTCTTTTCCAATTTGTATTTTTTTTTTTTACTTCTTTTTCTTCTCTGATTGTTGAGGCTAAAACTTCCAAAACTATGTTGAATTATAGTGGTGAGAGTGGACAGCCTTGTCTTGTTCCTGATCTTAGAGGAAAAGGTTTCAGTTTTTCACCATTTAGAATGATGTTTCTGTGGGTTTGTGATATATGGCCTTTATTATGTTGAGGTAAGTTCCCTCTATGCCCACTTTCTGGAGGGTTTTAATCATAAATGGGTGTTAAATTTTGTCAAAGCTTTTTCTGCATCTATTGAGATGATCATATGGGTTTTATTCTTCAGTTTGTTAATATGGTTTATCACATTGGTTGATTTCCATACAATGAAGAATCCTTGCATTCCTGGGATAAACCCCACTTGATCATGCTGTATGATCCTTTTTTTTTTGTGGTACGCGGGCCTCTCACTGTTGTGGCCTCTCCCTTTGCGGAGCACAGGGTCTGGGCGCGCAGGCCCAGCAGTCATGGCTCACAGGCCTAGCCGCTCCACGGTATGTGGGATCTTCCCGGACTGGGGCACAAACCCGTGTGCCCTGCATCGCCAGGCAGACTCTCAACCACCGCGCCACCAGGGAAGCCCTGTATGATCCTTTTAATGTGCTGTTGGATTCTGTTTTCTAGTAATTTTTTGAGGATATTTGCACCTATGTTTACCAGTGATATTGGCCTGTAGTTTTCTTTCTTTGTAACATCTTTGTCTGGTTTTGGTATCAGAGTGATGGTGGCCTCGTAGAATGAGTTTGGGAGTGATCCTCCCTCTGCTATATTTTGGAAGAGTTTGAGAAGGATAAGGGTTAGCTCTTCTCTAAATGTTTGATAGAATTCGCCTGTGAAGCCATCTGGTCCTGGGCTTTTGTTTGTTGGGAGATTTTTATTCACAGTTTCATTTTCAGTGCTTGTGTTTGGTCTGATTATATTTTCTATTTCTTCCTGCTTCAGTCTTGGAAGGTTGTGCTTTTCTAAGAATTTGTCCTTTTCTTACAGGTTGTCCATTTTATTGGCATATAATTGCTTGTAGTAATCTCTCATGATCCTTTGTATTTCTGCAGTGTCAGTTGTTACTTCTTTTTCATTTATAATTCTGTTGATTTGAGTCTTCTCCTTTTTTTTCTTGATGAGTCTGACTAATGGTTTATCAATTTTGTTTATCTTCTCAGAGAACCAGCTTTTAGTTTTATTGATCTTTGCTATTGTTTCCTTCATTTGTTTTTCATTTATTTCTGATCTGATCTTATGATTTCTTTCCTTCTGCTAACTTTGGGTTTTTTTTGTTCTTCTTTCTCTAACTGCTTTAGGTGTGAGGTTAGGTTGTTTATTTGAGATGTTTGTTGTTTCTTGAGGTAGGATTTTATTGCTATAAACTTCCCTCTTAGAACTACTTTTGGTGCATCCCATAGGTTTTGCATCATCGTTTTTTCGTTGTCATTTGTTTCTAGGTGTTTTTTGACTGCCTCTTTGATTTCTTTATTGATCTCTTGGTTATTTAGTAGTGTATTGTTTAGCCTCCATGTGTTTGTATTTTTTACAGTTTTTTTCCTATACTTGATATCTAGTGTCATAGCATTGTGGTCAGAAAAGATACTTGATATGATTTCAATTTTCTTAAATTTACCAAGGCTTGATTTGTGACCCAAGGTATGATCTATCCTGGGGAATGTTCCTTGAGCACTTCAAAAGAAAGTGTATTCTGTTGGTTTTGGATGGAATGTCCTCTAAATATCAATTAAGTCCATCTCGTTTACTGTGTCATTTAAAGCTTGTGTTTCCTTATTTATTTTCGGTTTGGATGATCAGTCCATTGGTGAAAGTGTGGTGTTAAAGTCCCTTGATCATTATGTAGTGTCCTTCTTTGTCTCTTGTCATAGTCTTTATTTTAAAGGCTATTTTGTCTGATATGAGAATTGCTACTCCAGCTTTCTTTTGATTTCCATTTGCATGGAATATCTTTTTCCATCCCCTCACTTTCAGTCTGTATGTGTCCCTAGGTCTGAAGTGGGTCTCTTATAGACAGCATATATACAGGTCTTGTTTTTGTATCCATTCAGCCAGTCTGTGTCTTTTGGTTGGAACATTTAATCCATTTACATTTAAGGTAGTTATCAATATGTATGTTCCTATTACCATTTTTGTAATTGTTTAGGGCTTGTTATTGTAGGTGTTTTCCTTCTCTTGTGTTTCCTGTCTAGAGAAGTTCCTTTAGCATTTGTTGTAGAGCTGGTTTGGTGGTGCTGAATTCTCTTAGCTTTTGCTTGTCTTTAAACTTTTGATATCTCCATGCAATCTTAATGAGATCCTTGCTGGGTAAAGTAATCTTGGTTGTAGGTTCTTCCCTTTCATCACCTTAAATATATCGTGCCACTCCCTTTTGGCTTGTAGAGTTTCTGCTGAGAAATCAACTGTTAACCTTATGGGAGTTCCCTTGTATGTTATTTGTTGTTTTGCCCTTGTTGGTTTTAATAATTTTTCTTTACCTTTAATTTTTGTCAATTTGATTACTATGCATCTCAGCATGTTTCTCCTTTGGTTTATTCTGTCTTGGACTCTCTGTACTTCCTGGATTTGGGTCGCTATTTCCTTTCCCATGTTAGGGAAGTTTTCAACTATAATCTCTTCAAATATTTTCTCAGACCCTTTTTTTCTCTTCTTCTCCTGGGACCCCTATAATTCGAATGGTGGTGTGTTTAATGTTGTCCCAGAGGTCTCTGAGACTGTCTGCAGTTCTTTTCATTCTTTTTTCTTTATTCTGCTCTGTGGTAGTTATTTCCACTATTTTATCTTCTAGGTCACTTTTCCGTTCTTCTGCCTCAGTTATTCTCCTATTGATTCCTTCTAAAGAACTTTTTTTGTTTGTTTTTTGTTGCATTGGGTCTTCTTGCTGCACACAGGCTTTCTGTAGTTGTGACAAGTGGGAGGTACTCTTTGTTGTGGTTTGCGGGTTCTCATTGTGGTGGCTTCTCTTGTTGCAGAGCACGGGCTCTAGGTGTGCGGACTTCAGTAGTTGTGGCACTTGGGCTCAGTAGTTGTGGCTTACGGGCTCTAGAGCACAGGCTCAGTAGTTGTGGTGCACAGGGTTAATTGTTTCACAGCATGTGGGATCTTCCTGGAGCAGGGCTCAAACCTGTG
Source organism: Phocoena phocoena (assembly GCF_963924675.1). NCBI lineage: Eukaryota > Metazoa > Chordata > Mammalia > Artiodactyla > Phocoenidae > Phocoena > Phocoena phocoena. The sequence continues at coordinate 33,938,546 of NC_089233.1, read as the reverse complement.
TCCCCTGCATTGGCAGGTGGATTCTTAACCACTGAGCAACCAGGGAAGTCCTAGAAAATTTTTAATTTCATTTATTGTGTTGTTCATCATTGTTTGTTTTACCATTAGTTCTTCTAGGTCCTTGTTAAACATTTCTTGTATTTTCTCCATTCTATTTCTAAGATTTTGGATCATCTTTACTATCACTATTCTGAATTCTTTTTCAGGTAGAGTGCCTATTTCCTCTTCATTTGTTTGGTCTGCTGGGTTTTACCTTGCTACTTCATTTGCTGCATATTACTGTGTCTTCCCATTTCCCTTAATTACTGTGTTTGATATCTCCTTTTCATAGGCTTCAGGTTCACAGTTCCTGTTGTTTTTGGTGTCTGCCCCCAGTGGGTAAGGTTGGTTCAATGAGTTGTGTAGGTTTCCTGGTGGAGGGGACTGGTGCCTGTGTTCTGGTGGGTGGAGCTGGATATTGTCTTTCTAGTGGGCAGAGCCACATCCGGTGGTGTGTGGGGGTGTCTATGAACTTAGTATGATTTTATGCACTCTTTCTGCTAATGGGTGGGGTTGCGTTCCTGTCTTGCTAGTTGTTTGGCATGGGGCATCCAGCACTGGAGTTTGCTGGCTGTTGAGTGGAGCTGGGTCTTAGCGTTGAGATGGAGATCCCTAGGAGAGCTCTTGCCAGCTGATATTACGTGGGGCCGGGAGGTCCCTGGTGGACAAATGTCCTGAACTCGTGTCTCCACCTCAGAGGCTCAGACCTGACATCAGGCCGGAGCACCAAGACCCTGTCAGCCACATGGCTCAGATGAAAAGGGAGAAAAAAAGAAAGAAAGAAAATAATAACAAATAAAACAATTTTTTAAAGTTATTAATATAAAAATATTAAAAAAATAAAAGTAATAATTAAAAAAAAGAAGAGAGCAATCAAAGCAATAAACAAATCTACCAATGATAACAAGCACTAAAAACTATGGTAAGGTAAACATAAAAATCAGAAAAAAGTCAGTCACAGACAGCTAACCCCAAGTCTACAGTTATTCCCAAAGTCCACTGCCTAAATTTTGGGAACATTCGTTGTTTATTCAGGTATTCCACAGATGCAGGGTACCTCAAGTTGATTGTGGGGATTTAATCCGCTGTTCCTGAGGCTGCACAGAGAAATTTTCCTTTCTCTTCTTGGCACAGCTCTTGGGGTTCAGCTTTGGTTTTGGCCCCACCTCTGCGTGTAGGTTGTCCTCAGGCTTTTGTTCCCATCCAGACAGGATGGGGTTAAAGCAGCGGCTGATTAGGGGGCTCTGGCTCACTCAGGCCGGGGAGAGGGAGGGGTACGGAGTGCAGGGCAAGCCTGCGGCAGCAGAGGCTGGGTTGACGTTGCAACAGCCTTCGGTGTGCCGTGTGTTCTCCCGGGGAAGTTGCCCCTGGATCACGGGACCCTGGCAGTGGCGGGCTGCACCGGCTCCCGGCATGGGAGGTGTGGATGGTGACCTGTGCTTGCGCACAGGCTTCTTGGTGGTGGCAGCCGCAGCAACTTTAGCGTCTCATGCCCGTCTCTGGTGTCCGAGCTGATAGGCGCAGCTCGCGCCTGTCTCTGGAGCTCGTTTAGTTGATGCTCTGAATCCCCTCTCCTCGTGCACCCTGAAACAATGGTCTCTTGCCTCTTAGGCAGTTCCAGACTTTTTCCCGGACTCCTTCCCGGCTAGCTGTGGTGCACTAGACCCCCTCAGGCTGTGTTCATGCAGCCAACCCCAGTCCTTTCCTCTCCCTGCGATCCGACCGAAGCCCGAGCCTCAGCTCCCAGTCCCTGCCCGCCCCGGCGGGTGAGCAGACAAGCCTCTCAGGCTGGTGAGTGCCGGTCGGCCCTGATCTTCTGTGCAGGAATCTCTCCGTTTTGCGCTCTGCACCCCTGTTGCCGCGCTCTCCTCCATGGCTCCGAAGCTTCCCCCCTCCGCCACCCGCAGTCTCTGCCAGTGAAGGGGCTTCCTAGTGTGTGGAAACTGTTCCTCCTTCACAGCTCCCTCCCTGAGGTGCAGGTCCCGTCCCTATTCTTTTGTCTCTGTTTTTTCTTTTTCCTTTTGCCCTACCCAGGTACGTGGTGATTTTCTTGCTTTTTGGGAAGTCTGAGGTCTTCTGCCAGCGTTCAGTAGGTGTTCTGTAGGAGTTGTTCCACATGTAGTTGTATTTTTGATGTATTTGTGGGGAGGATGGTGATCTCCACATCTTACTCCTCCACCATCTTGAAGGTCCCCCCTTACCCTCTATCCTTGACTTGTTTCATTTTTTATTTTTCCTGGTGCTTTTTCTTATTCATATATGTGTATTTTTCATCTATTCTGTAAATGATGTTTGAAATCCTTGATGGAATGAGATGGGATATAAATCATATAGAGATGATAACAAGTAACAATAATAGCAATGAGTTTGGGACACACAAAGAGTTGCCCGGGGACTTTATTAGTTTCCTCGGACTGCCAGACAACTGGGTGGCTTAACCAACAGAAATATATTATCTCACAGTTATGGAGGCTGGAGGCCCAAGATCAAGGTGTTGGCAGGATTTATTTCTTCTTAGAACTGTGAGGAAGAATCTGTCCCATGCCTCTCTCCTGGCTTCTGGTGGTTTGCTGGCAATCTTTGGTGTTCCTTAGCGCTTGAAAATGCATCACCCCGCTCTCTGCCTTCATCTTCACATGCTCTTCTCCCTGTGTGTGTGTCTGTCTCCAAGTTCCCCTTTTTATAAGGACACCAGTCATATTGGATTAGGGCCCACCCTATTCCAGTATGACCCCATCTAAACTAATTATAGCTACAATCAAATAAATCACATTCTGAAGTACTGGGAGGGTTAGGACCTCAACACATGAATTTGTGTGTGGGGGGGAGAGGGAGCAAAATTCAACCTATAACAGGGATCTCGAGTAAACAGTTTCTCCTCTGGACCTCAGTTTTCTCATCTGTTAAATGAGGTTGCTGGAACGGATGATGTTTAAAGGACTTTCCAGTTCTGACATTTGATGTTTCTTGATGGTCCTTTTTCTCTGTCCCCACTCCAGAGTCTTTGTTCCAGTGGGAAAGCAATATAAAAAATAAATTTATGTTAAAGGTTAGTCAGTGATCTCTCATGGGCATCTGCTTATTCAAAGGGCTCTGCAAGGATGGAGCAATCGCTGTCCTGCAGGACAGATCGCTCCTTTGGGGGCAGAGGCTGTTGTAGACGTTGCTCCATTGCCTCCTCCTCACCCCACATCTGCAGCTGCCTACTGCATCTGTAGAGGGGGCAGAACTGGGGCAGTCCCTGCTTGGCCAGCTCCTTGCGCTGCTGACATGCTGTGGGAAGGCTGGAGGACAAAGGATAATTGTAGGACAGGCCCCCTCCCGAGATCAGTGCTGCAGACTCAAGGGCCCCTGTGCTTGGGGAGCGCATCAGTGCCCGGCAGCTCTATCTGTTTTCTGGGTTCTGCAGCTCGAGATGGAGCGTGTAAGCATTTTCCTGTGGGAGGAAAGGCGCTGGGCTGGCTGGCTTGCCAGGAGCCTTCCCTTGGGCCAGGTACACACACGTCTCCCACCTGCACAGGTACTGGAAGTGAGTGCATCCCCCTTTACGCCAGTGATCAGCTTTTTGCTACCCCGGGCTGGACCTGATGCTCTGAGTTAAAAATCTGGGTGTCTGCCCACACTCCCCCAAGAATGGTATCTGAGTTAGAATCTTTGGTTGCAAACAACAGGAGCTACTGTGAATAATGTAAGAAAGAAGGGGGCTTATTAGAAGGATACAGGGGGGCTCCCAGGGCTAAAGGGAAGGCTGGAGAACTTGACAGCTCCAGAAGGTCTCCACAGCTGACATTGCCCAACAGTCTTATCTGGAATCAGTGGATGATTAAATCAATGAAAACATGCCCCAAAGTCTCTCATCTTTATGTTCCAGCCCAGTTTAGAGAAGAGTATGATTGATAGAGTTTATGACCTGCTCCCCCAGCAGTACCAGCACCTCAAGAGGAAGACCTAGTGGGAGCAGCGTCCAGAGCCCCCTTTGGCTTCTGTGGTGAGGAGGCATGTGCCCCGACCACTCTCCATGCCAGGACTGCACACAGTGCCGGGAGAGAAAATGGCAACTCGAGAAATGCTAGTGGTGAACACAGAGTGCTAATGATGTGTGCGACACTCAGCATCCCGGTCTCATTTAACCTCCGTGACAATCCTGGGGTTCTATTATCTTTTCAGTTTTAGAGATTTAGAGGAAATGAGGGCTTGAGAAGAGGTTAAGTGTCTTAGCCCAGGTCACCTAGTGAGTCAAAGGCAGAGTTGGGATTTGAACCCGTGTCTATGCAGGTCCAGTGTTATTACTTTTATCGGTGACGAACTCCTGGCTTCTGATGCTGCCAATTTCCCCAACATGGTGAAAAGAAGAGCCGTAAACATGAGCACAGTTGCTGTCCAGGGATCCCAGCAGTTCTTGGCCCCAGAAATAGGTTAAGGAGTGGGCCAACTGGGTAGCTGCCCAGAGGGCCAGGTTATATAACAGCCCCAGAGGTATCACTAGAAGGAAACAGCTTTGTTCTTTTGACCATAGCTGTTCTTGCAAAAGGGGCCGTCGGTGACGGGGATGCATGGACTTTGATCACCTGCTTGGGGGTGAGGCAGGGGCAGCTGCATAATTTGCAGCATCCAGTGCAAAATCAAAATGTGAAGCCTCTTGTTTAAAAGTGAAGAATTTCCAGAAAGCAACAGTGGAGCACTACGTGTGGGGCCATGTGTGACCACTCAGGTTGCACACCTGTGAGTCCAGCCCTGGGCTTGGGAGACAGATGATGTTGCTGAACCTGACCAAGAAGGGCTATCCCAGTTACCTGCAGAGCTAGGGAGGCCACTGAGGCATAGAAAAGGTACTTCTGGCGCTGTAGGGTGGGCCTCTTTCCAACGCACCATTCATGAGCAACTACAGAAATCATCTCAACATTCTGATAATAGTTTCAACAGCAGGTGGAGAATGTCCAGATAGCATCCCATGAGCAGAGCTAGTAAAGACACCACCACAGTTAGTATTTCAATTAATAGTGAGAGCCTATGACATGCCAGGCCCATTGCAGAAGTTATCTTGTTTAACTCTGCCCTCCCTCTCCAGCTTCAGTCATGAGAGTCTTCTTTCAGATCCTCCAAGGTGCATGGAATTCAGTGTTTCCAAGCAGGCACTTTGCTTTGTCTGGAACATTCTTCCTTTTTCTGCCTCCCTGGAGGACTCACCCTTCAGGTCTCAGCTGATCTGACCTTTCCAACCCCCAAGGCTAGGTAACACCTTGTGCTTTGGAATTGTGGTTCTTCTGTACACAGTAGGAAATTACTTGTGTGGTTATCTGCTTGTCTGTCTCGCTGAATGTTCATGTCCTTGGGGCAGGGACCCTGTCTGTCTAATGGCTATTTCACCAGGATCAGAAGAGGCAAGGGTATCTCCCTTGGGCTGCCAGGGGCTCCCTGGAAACTTCATTTCCCATTTGCTTGAATGATTCTGTCTACTCACTTTTCTGCCAAGATATTTGCTTAGGTGGGCCATGCATGTGCACAGAGCCCTCCCCTGGAATCATAGCTCTCAAATGGTCTCCTTTGTCATCCTAGTCAGAACCTTCATCCAGAGAGTCCACAAGTGAATTCACAATTGCGCTGTCAGTTTTTCCAAGAGAAGGAAAAAACCAACCTAGAACTGATAGTTCTTCCTTCCCTCCTTCAGGAATTCCCCGACTCGGGTTACCAGACGCAGAAGCCGGCAGCCAGATCCCCTTAATTAGGAAAGCGTTGGAGGGTGTTTCGAAAAATGTCAGTGCTCACGTTGCCCATACCTTTATTAATTTTTAAGTTTCCTTCACATTTATTTAGGGGCAACTCCTTCTAGAAGTTCCGACCAAGTGCTAAGTTTTAACTTGGATTTGTGCTGGTTTGAGACGGGAATGTACTAACAGTCCCCTAGGGTGAACGAGGAGGGCACAGAGCCACTGGGTAGTGCTTTTTTCCTTCCCTCTTGAAGACTTAAAAGTTGTTCTGCAGCAGTCGTTCACTTTCTAGAAAAATAAATCAGTCAGCGATGGACTTGGCAACACCTAAGAAACATTCCAGCTCCAATTACAGGCCGCCAACGGCAAGTGTGGCCTCGGCCAAGGAACCAGCTTCTCTGGCCCCCAGTGCTAACGGTCTGGCAATAAGACCAGCCTTTTATGTTCCTAGAGAAGTCTTCTCTCACCATGATGACAGTTACCTCATTCTCTATCTAAAATTTTCTCCCCAACGAATCCTTGAAGTGCTGTTCTTTGGAACTCATTCCTTTGTGCCGAACACTCAAGTTCTCCAGGCATCTTTGGAAACCTTGGCTACCTATTGATACTTCTCTTTAGGAAGCTCCAACCAGCTAATAAAAAGCTACAAAGATTGAACCTACTCTTTGCCAGAATCCTCCCTAAAAGCCCTATGAGGTAGGTATTGCTTTTCTGATGGGGAGATGGAGGTCCAGAGAGGGGAATTAATTTGCTTGTACCACTAGTGAGTGGCAGAGTTGGGATTTGAACCCAGTCTGTCAAATGCCACTGCCCAAGATCCCTCCGTATGCTTTTTGTTGACTGATAGGGTTGCATAGAAGCTGGGAGATGCCGAGGAGCCTCATTTGGATTGTCTTGGTTTGGGTTCCTCAGATTCTGAGATGAGGATTTGGATACAAGGGTTTATTTGGGGTGATCCCATGATGAGGGAGTGGAGAAGAGAGGAAATGATGAAAGCCAGTGAGCAGCTTCCCTCTGTGGGCAAGTGGTGCTCAGTCCCGCCAGGGGACCACGGGGGATGGCCCAGAACACCCCTAAGAGCTTTCCCATCTGAGGTCCAGCTGTTCTCATTTCTTACTGGTTGAGGGTCGCTCCAGGGAGTGTCACTCTGCAACTCCCAGTCTGCCCAGAACACAGGATGACCATGCTCCCGGGCTGGAGAAGGGAGCCATCAATGTGAGTGGGAACTGTCCCCTGAAGCTGCTGTGACTGCCAAGTTGGCCTGAGCAGGTATGGACTCCAAGCATATCTGCTACATGGACAGCAGAGAAGAAAGAACCCAGAGTGACATCAATACTGTCATTGGAGTATTAGATTCCTGCAAACCTTCCCTGATGGGTGCTCCTGCATTATTTCAAATCTTAATAATAACACTCCTAGCTAACATTTACTAAATGCTTGCTCTGTGTCAAACATTGTGCTAAATACTTTATACATGTTATTTTACTTAATTCTCACAGCCACCCCAAGAGCTAGAGATCATTATTATCTTGATGTTACAAATGAGCAGGGTCCCACATCCAGAAAGTAGCAGAATAGGGTATCCAACCTGGGTTTGTTTCCTGAATAGCAGTATTTAACCTCCAGTCTAGTGAGGTTTAAACCAAGCTTTGAAACAAGGAGAGGTTTTTCCATTTGCTCGTTGAATGATAGACCTTGGGCAGTGAGAAGATCTACACCTCACTCACTTGACCTTGGGTTATAAGGAATTTCCCATTCCTTATTCCAATGAGATGTTATGGGTTCCATGGGGGTCCTTCATAGTCAGAGAGGATCGTTAAGTAAGAAAGGTGACCACAGTTAGATAGACCCACATGAACTCCAACTAGTAACAAATCAGGTCAGACTGTTAGATTTGTCATAGACGTATGACAGACGGTAATTCCCCGGCCTCATATCCAACCTCTGGGAGATATTTGTTTGAATGATGTCACTGCATAATGTTTGAAGCCGCTAATGTGATTATCTTGAATCACTGGAGAAACACGAGGCTTGAGCAGATTTGATAATAACTTTCTTTACGCTTGCGACTGCATTTTCATCTCTCAGTTCTGTTTTCTTACAAGGAAAACCTCCCAATTTCTTCTCCATGGCTATTGCAATATTAATGCTGTTAAGGATTGCTTTGCAATGTCGAGGCAACTGACCGATGTGGTGTGTGTTCCCTCCTCCCTTCCTTGTTTTTCTTGAGTAAAGAGTAATAAAGAAAATAACCTACCTTTACAGCAAGGGAAAATAACATCTATTTAGAGGAACTTTAGATGAAAGTATGCTTCTTTCATATTGGGTAATCTAATTCGGCAACTCTTGCTTAGCTATTATTTCCAATGATTTAACAAGCTGCAGTACCTGGTTTTTTAAAAACTCTCATCATTGTACACATTTCTGAATTCTGTTTAAGAAACAAAAGCCCATATCCCATCCTTTAAAGAAACCTGGCCCTCCCAGGGGTCAGGAAGAGGTTGACCCTTGGTGCCATGGTTCCATGGGGACCTCTCCAAGAGGAGGTCTTAGTGATGATTCCTTCCCTTTAAATCTAATCCAGAGTCTTTGGGATCTCCTTGTCCATCCCTAGACCTCCCCAGTGCTCTGTCTCTTGTCAAGGAGGGACATCCCATAGCACTGCATTCCCGTTCTTAGTAATATGAGCTGGGAGGGGTTCCTTGGCCTCTACCCTCAATTCTTACATTTTTAACTTTAGCCCACATTCATTTTATATTTTCAAGGGCGCTGAAGAAGCAAAGAACACAGGGGTTAAAGTTTTAAGTGAACAACTATAGTTTCCATCTATCCTTCAGCCCTCTTTTTCCTTATGCGGTTGATAAGGATGCTTGGAATAACCAGGGACAGGCAGCTGACAGATGGAATTGTTTCTAGCATTTTCAGAGGACCTACTCTGTGCCAGGTACCATGCAAAAGTGCCTCTGTGTATGGTTTCATTTAAGGCTTGGACACCCTCTGTGGTATGGGCTGTGATCCTCCCGTTCAGGGAGGAAACTGAGGTGTAGCATTGTTCAGCAGTGCCTAAATGTTCAGACATTCACAAAGTGCTAGTGCTGAGAATCCATGCTCCTTGACCACCAGGCAAACTGCTCCCCTAGGAAGTTGGACCAACCTTTAAAAAACCTACAGGTATTTTCATAGCACACCCACTTAAAAGATGGATCTCAGTCAGAACACTGGGTCTGGTTGGCATCACCCTTTCCTTCCCTTATTTCTTACCCTCTTTTCTAATTAGGAAGGCAGGTCCTGCTCCCAGCAGTGGTCATTTTATTTTATTATTATTTAAAAAAATTTTTATTGGAGTATAGTTGCTTTACAATGTTGTGTTAGTTTCTACTGTATAGCAAAGTGAATCAGCTTATACGTATACATATATCCCCTCTTTTTTGGATTTGCTTCGCATTTAGGTCACCATTGAGCAGAGTTCCCTGTGCTATACAGTAGGTTCTCATTAATTATCTATTTTATACATAGTAGTGTATATATGTCAATCCCAATCTCCCATTTCATCCCCCACCGTTTTCCCCCTCTGTATCCATATGTTTGTTCACTAAATGATGGAATATAGATGACTGAGCACGTGAGAAAGAGCAACATGACGGGATTAAGGGTCGGGGGCTGTTTGTAATGGTTTCCTGTCAATGTGGTCCTGGACCTGCGTGCAGTTCCCTCCTGTGGATTTCCTTTTATGCATTCATTCAGTTTACTGAGCACCTGCTATGGGCTGGGCACTGTTCTACATGCTAGAGATACAGCAGGGAAGGAAAGAGACAAAATGACACACTCTTGTGGGCCTTCCACCTCCTTTTGGAGCTGCTAGGTGCTCTCCTGCCCACTCTCAGGTCACACTCTGAGCATCACCTCTGCAGAACCCAGAGATGGACCAGCTGTGTGGTCTTCATTCAACACAGCCCAGCGATGGAAAACCATCCCTGAGATAAACCCAGCCCCTGAGCATGAGGTCTCCAGCACTGTCATGAATTTCATTTCCTTTCTCTCTCTTTAGTTTTTCAAATATTTGAGTACATCCTTGGTGCCAGATACTATGCGCCGTGGATGCCATGAACTGGGAGAGGACATGCTGGGGCAAAGGTGGCTAATTGGCCCCCCAATACATCTTCCCCTTCCTATCAATAGCCACCCCCCCCCCCATTTTTAGCAGGGACATGGCTCCCTAGGATCAAGACTACATTACCTGCTGTTATGGGCTGACTGTATCTCTCCCAAATTCATATGTTGACACCCTTCCCCCAGTCCCTCTGAATGTGACTATATTTGGAGATAAGGTCTTTAAAGAGGTGATTCAGGCTGTAAAAATAGGCTGAGTGGGCCATAATCCAGTCAGACTGGTGTCCTTATAAGAAGAGGAAATTTGGACACAAAGAGGCCCCAGGGATGCACACAGAGGAAAGACCATGTGAGGACACAGGGAGAAGACAGCCACCTGCAAGCTGAAGAGAAACCAAACCTGCAGATACCTTGATCTTAGACTTCTAGCCTCCAGAACTGTGAGAAGATACATTTCTGTTGTTTAAGCCTTGCAGACTGTGGTGTTTTGTTGTGGCAGCCCTAGAAAATGAGTATCTGCCTCCCTTGTGACTAAGGTCTGGCTGGGGGGATGTGTGTAGGATGGTTTCCATGGTGGGGGGGATGTCATGCACTTCTCCCTTTGCTGCCTCCTTTGGATGGAAAGAAGGCTTGGTAATGAGCCATCTTGGCCATGTGACAAGGGTGGTTGGGAATTTGGGGGAAGGAGCCCATCCCCTATGCCACGTCGGTCGTGGACTGTGTATGCCCAGGCTCTTCTGCGAGGGAGAAAGAAACTTCCACTGTTATCTAATGCACCACAATTCTGGCCTCTGCCACCCCCTTCAGTGTACATTGGGGTTCAAGGTTGGTGAAACGGGACGTTTCTCCAGGAAAGCTCTCCTTCCTACCTCGAACACAGCAGTGTGGCTTTTCTCATGTCACATTTTTCGTGGATTAAACAGCAAGCAGTACTGTTCGCAGAAGGGGCCACATCTATCAAGATATGACTTCATGAAAGCAGAAGTGGGTGGGACCCGGGTGCTGACCTGAGCTGTTTTCTTTTAAGACATCTATGAAGTTTTTTTTTGTGGTACGCGGGCCTCTCATGTTGTGGCCTCTCCCGTTGCGGAGCACAGGCTCCGGACGTGCAGGCTCGGCGGCCACGGCTCACGGGCCCAGGCGTTCCGCAGCAAGTGGGATCTTCCCGGACCGGGGCACGAACCCGTGTCCCCTGCATCGGCAGGCAGACTCTCAACCACTGCGCCGCCAGGGAAGCCCTGAAGGTGTTTTAAAGTGACTTTGAAGTGGGTCAGGCTGCACTGGTGGCAACCGAGGTGGGCTGGTATGATACGCTGGATCAGAAGGGTTTGTGGGCTACTGTAATAAATTGCAGAACTTTATCTCAGTTTTCCCTGCATCCACCACATGAATCAACCAGGTGAAGCCCTCTTAATACCAACCACCGTCTCCCTGTAAAAGATGGTGGTGGTGGGGAGTGAGGTCTGCTTATTGGGTGTGTGGATGAAAGAGAGAAGATGCAAATGGCTCAGCCTCCGAGACTGATTGCTCCATCTGTGGTCCACAGGCTGGCCCATGCTTCTGTGTGCAGTGGAGGTGGTGTAACAGTGGAGGTGATGCTGATACCACCCTGGGCCTCGGCTCTCCTGCCTTGGGCAGAGGAGGGGAGCCCGGTTCAGATCTTCTGCTACGATGTGACCCTCCTCCTTGCCTGTCAATCAGAACAGAATGGGCTTCACAAGGAGTCATGGAGTTGAGTCCTTGAAGGCCGTTGCAGGTCCATCTGGTAGCTTTCCTCTGAGGTCCAGGTCAACTCTCATTAGCGCAACTGCTTCGTCTTACATGGGGAGGTAAGATTAGTAAATGAGAACATTCTTCAGTCTGGGTCGTGTTGACCGGCACAATACCATTTTGGAATGGTATTCTGGAATCCAGACATACTCACTGTTTAAATCCTGTGTATTAGTATGACTTTGGCTTCATTATGTTTCCAAAGATTGGGAGATGAACCGCCAGTGGAGGAAATTTCCAGACTCAGGCCAACTTCTGCTTCACCTTTTCCACTTTAACCTTCAAGTTTTTTTGGAGTTTAAAGAAATATCTTCCCTTTCTTGATACCAGCCCTTGCCACTCCTGTGGTGTATAGGGGCTTTCATGGGGCAATTGGAGGAAGAGATGGAGTGGGGAGGAGGCTTAGCAGAGCATTTCTTGGCAGAACAATCACCCCCTGAAACCCCCAACTTTGACATTACTTGTGGGTGCCCATTTTTGCAGCTTCAAGGTCATGCACAGATTACTGGGTCAGGGAGACATGTACTCAGTTTTAGATAGATGGTGACCAGTGCCCTATATGATACAGAGATAAAGAGGCCCGGAGGTTGAGAGGAAGAAAATGTCAGCTCCACTTGGGAAGATCAGAGAAGGCTTCCTGGAGGAGGTGGCCTTTGAGTTAGTCCTTGAAGGACAGAGCTTGGATGTGCAGAGACTGTGAGGAGGAATTGTAGGAGGCGGGAGCCGTGTGAGCAAAGACCCAGGAACGAGAAGGATGGGATATGTATGAGGAGCAGTGAGCAAGATTAACTGGATGAAACACAGCGTGTGTGAAGGGAGAGGTGGGACGTCAAATTGAACAGATCGGTGGGGATGAGGCTAAGAGGCTTTGACTGCTGGGGGTGTAGGCTGGGACTTACTCCAGAAGGGAAAGGGGAGTCTCTGAACGTTCCCCCTAACACAGCAGCGCTAGGAACTGGACTTCAGGAGATGTGATTTATCAGTGTCATGTGGGAGATCAGGGCTGGGCAAACTACAGGCTGCTCCCCAAATTCCACTTACTGCCCATTTATGTGTGATTGGCTTTCACCTTTTTAAAGAGTTGAATGAAAAAAAAATAACAAGAATGATATTTCCTGACATGTGAATATCATATGAAATTCAAATTTCAGTGCTCATCAATGAAGTTTTGAATTCTGCCAGTAAAAAGTATGTGAAAATGTGTTTTCTGTTTCGTTACATAAGCCCAAATGTAATATCCTCAACTTTGCCTCTTGACCCACAGAACCTAAAATATTCACTAACTGGCCTTTACAGAAGAAGTTTGTGGATTCCTGGGATAGATGACAGGGAAGAGAGCCTGGTCAGGAATTCCACAAGGGGCTGCCATTGTGAGAGACCCAGGCAGTGGCTCCCAATCTGTGTCCTGTGGTGGAAACAGATTTTAAGTTGGAAAAAAAAGGATTGTGTAGCATGTGTGTTTGCTAAATATGGGTTACAAAGAATAAAACAGATCTCGTTGCAGGACTTCTCAGAGACTTTTCCATCTTAATGTTCATTGTGACTCTTAGGGAAGGGCATATGACATGGGTATTTTCCAAAGACTGTGGAACCCCTTTTCTGGGGACCAGAGTTCTGGGGAGCCCACTTTGGGAAATGTTGGTGAAGGGAGTGGGAGTGAAGAGGGAGGGCAGTGGGAATGGCAAGAAAGGAATGGATGTGGCCAAGCAGTGTGGAGGCTGAATCTCTAGGACTTGTGGGAGGAGGTGTCAGGAATCGGGGCTGCTGACGGTGACAGTAACAGGAGAAGGGGTGCTTTGAAAAAGGGGCAGGGGGAGGGGAGGGGAGAACTGTGTGAGGCATGTATGTAGGGACTCCTGGCCACTGCCCTCCTCTGTAAAATCGGGTAACGAGAGTTCCCAATGTTCAGCGTTATGAGGACTGAAAATAAGATAACATGTGAAGTGCTTAGCACAGAGTCTGGCAACTACAAATACGAATACAAATAATACTAATGCTAATACGCTAATGTCCAATATTCACTAAAGCACCGGTAACCACATGCCAGGGATTGGCAAACTTTTCCTGTAAATGACAAGATAGCAAATATCTTTAGCTTTGTGGGGCCCTACAGTCCCTGTCCTGGCTACTCAAGTGTGTCATTGTAACGTGGATGAAGCCACTATCTGTAAACTGAGGGGCGAGGGTGTTCTAAAACCTTATTTACAGAATCAGGCAGTGTGTGGGCAGATTTGGTCTGCCAGCTGTAGTCCACTCACCCCTGCTCTGTGATGAACACTTTAATGTACTGGGGTTTAACTTGTCCAAAGCTCACACCTGCCCTTTTGGTGGGACTTTCATTATCAGCCTTTTCAAGAGAGTTGGTAACTTGTCTAAGTCCAGAGCTGCTGAGGAGGGAAGGCAGCGTTTGAGCCCTGGCTGGCTGACAGAGTGTGCTCTGAACCACCACAGTATGCTGCTCAAACCCTTACCCATTACTGTTACTATTGTTGTGTTATTTCTGCCAGGTGGTTGTAAGTTGGGGCAGGAGCTTAGTTGAGGGGACCTCAGGATTGGAATGACCTGCCTGGCTGTACAGTTTGCTGCATTTCCCAGGGGAGGGTGGGTAGAGGATGGGGCAGTGGTGGGGCCACCTTCATTGGTGAGAACGGTAGGAGAAGCATCAGGGATGGATGAGCAGGCAGGGCAAGCAGATGTGTGGTGGAAGCAGAACTGGGAAAAACAAGGGGGGGAGGCATTTTAAGATGGAAAGGGTGGTCCACAGGCCAGTATTGCAGAAACACATTTTCCGCAGGACAAGGATCTCTGAGACCAGCGGACTTGCTGATTGGGGTCGCCAGTTGTAGCAGATGCTGCAGGTGCCCCATTCTTATGCCCTTGGTACTCACCACTCTGGCCCATTCTGATTGGGTCCTACAGCAGCACCCTGACTCTCTGCCAGGGGGCTTTCTTTTACCCCAGCAAAGGGCACATCCAAGGTGCCAGGGATGATGCCCCTGTAGCAGCCCTCAGCCAGTGGTGTTGCATCTGGCAGGGGAGCAGGTAAATCGCCTGCCCACATTGGTAGCCCTGTTGATGACACACCTGTATTGTCTTCCTTCCCTTACCCAACTCCCTTCTCTCCTCCAAGATCACCTCCTAAATAAACTACCTGTACTCATCATCCAGAGAGCAGGTCGGGAAAGATGCTAGGAGTCATTCATTCAGTCATGCAGTTGCAGGTATTGATGCAACACCTACTATGTCTGCCAGTCATGGGGACAGGCCCTGGGGGTACAAATGTGAATAATGACACAGTGTCTGCCTTCACCAAGCACGTGGAACCGCAGACTACAGGGCATGATGGAGACGCACACATCAAACCTATGAAATGCAAACTACTATGTATAAAATTAATAAGCTACAAGGTATATTGTACAACACAGGGAATATAGCCAAATAGTTTATAATAACTTTAAATGGAGTATAATCTATAAAAATATTGAATCACTAGGTTGTACCCCTGAAACTAATATGTTTCAATTAAACAAACAAACATGAAATAGCTACAAGGGGTCGAGTAAGTGCTAGAAGGAAGCTGCAGAGTGCTGGCAGGGGCTGGGGGTATCCTTCTGAGAGAGGTCAGGAAGGCCTCCCTTAGATGGATGCCCACCAGCTGAGACCTGAAGGATGAGAAGGAGCCAGTCAGGCAAAGCGCAAGGGGAAGAGCGTTTGAGCTGAGGGAACAGAAAGTACAAAGGTGTAGAGGCCAGAGGAAGCTTGGTGAGAAGAAGCCACGGGGAGAAAGCCAGTGTGGGCTGTTCAGAGGGAGAGGGAAAGGGAGAGACAAGGAGGGGGTGGAGGGGGAGAGAGGCTGGCAGGGAGGAAGGGAGAGAGAGAAAGAGAATAAGGGTGGGAGAGAGACAGGGAGGGAGAGGATGAGATTAAATGCAGATAGATAGGGGGCTCTTCATGGTGGGGCCTCTCCAGTCCCAGGCAAGGCTTGCTGCCCTGGGGAGGACTTAGCACTCATCAGAGGCAGGTGGAAGACAGGCCTTCTGTCTCCCCATTAGTCAATAAGTGCTCCTAATGCTGACTCTTAGCAGAGGAAGGAAAATAAATATGCAAAAAAGACTTTTGAAACATTCAGGGAACATTTTAAACACAAGTTTAAAACGCAGTAACAGGGTCAACATGCTTTCTCTTGAGAACAGTTTTCCATTTGGAACCTTTTCTTACTTCCCACTAATAGGAACCCATTCAGGCAATTTTCTTTTCTTTCTTTCATTTCTTTTTAAGACTCATTTTAAAGCACCGTGACCTTTACATTTTTTTCTTTCTATAGTCTTTCACATTGAGAGGCAGACAACAGCACACAGTATCATGTTGCCTGCCAATTTGAGAGGGGAAGAAAACTAAAAAAACTAAAAGAAAAAAGCAGAATGAGTAGACAGAGATGTGGAGCACGTACTTGCTAAAGTTGTGTGCATTTTCTGGAATACTTAGCAACAGTTTCTAGTGGGAAGTAGGGTGACCGATTATCTGTTTGCCTGGGGCTAAGGGAGTCATGGGGACTTTCGGAACTTAAACCTGGAAAGTCCCTGGCAGAACGGGACTGGTTGGTCATCTCCCTCAATGCATCAGAAACGTGCTGTCTGCATCGGTCACCTCGGTTACCCAGACGGGCCCTCCATTCTCCAACACCTGCATCCACCCTGGCAGTCTTTATTTTTATCCCACCCAGCCCAGAAGCAGCAGTTAGCACCTCTCCTAACTTCCCAGGAAAAGCCCCAGTTAACCATGTGACTTTGCTAAAGGCACCCCTTAGCAAAGAACTTAACCATTCATACTAAGTATTTCTGTCCTCTGAGCAGCCTCAAGCCAACCCTCCACTAGGGTGACCAACTCTCCCAGTTAGACTGGGCATGCGGGATGTCCAGGACATGGTACTTTCAGTGCTAAAAGCAGGACAGTCCTGGTTAAACTGGAATGGCTGGTCATCCTTCTGGGAAGGGTTTTTGGATCCTGTTTGTGCCACTTATGAACTGGGAGATTTGGGTGATGTATGCTTGCAGAGCCTCAGTTTTGTCATCTGTAATGTGGGAGATGATGCTACTGCTGTCTCATCCTCGTAAAGTGTTAAGCATAGTGCTGGGCATGCAGTAAGTGCTCAATAAATGTTTGCTGCTATTATAATTGTGGATTAGGTAGAGCAGACATTATACACGAGATTTCAGGGGCTTGGGATGACTTTCCCCCATTGAAAAATCTCTCCCATATTCTGCTGCCTAGAATTTTGCCATTAAAGAGTGATTCCTTTAGCTCAGTGTTTCTCAAACTTTTCCACCAAAGTACCTCAGTGACAGGGGAGAGTGACTCCATGTCATTAGGGGCCAGGGCTGGGGGTATGATATGGAGGATTAGTCTGAAGGCACTGACTCCAGGGGCAAGATTTCTTTGAAATTTCTACTTTAATCATAGAAGTTCAGGTAGATTTCACATTAATTTCTGATTTCTATCAATTTTTAAATTATAAAAGCATAGTACTTCCCTGGTGGCACAGTGGTTAAGAATCTGCCTGCTAATTCAGAGGACACGGGTTCGAGCCCTGGTCCGGGAAGATCCCACATGCCGCGGAGCAACTAAGCCTGTGTGCCACGACTACTGAGCCTGCGCTCTAGAGCCCGTGAGCCACAACTACTGAAGCCCACGGGCCTAGAGCCCGTGTTCTGCAATAAGAGAAGCCACCGCAGTGAGAAACCCGCACACTGGAACAAAGAGTAGCCCCTGTTTGATGCAACTAGAGAAAGCCCGTGCGCAGCAACGAAGACCCAACACAGCCAAAAGTAAATAAATAAATAAGTTTATTAAAAAAAAAAAGAGAGAGAAGCCACCACAATGAGAAGCCTGCACACTGCAATGAAGAGTAGCCCCTGCTCACTGCAACTAGAGAAAGCCTGTGTGCAGCAAGGAAGACCCAAAGCAGCCAAAAATAAATAAATAAAATAAAATATAAAAGCAGTGTTTATAATTTTTTCCTAATTGTTATTAATATTTAGCTGTTCCACACCTAAACACCTGATCCAGGAAGGTCTGCTTTGTTTATTCTGTGGGTTAACTTCCCCTTCGTGACCTCCAGCCACCAAATCTGCAAAACAGATCAGACCAGATGAATGGTTTATCAGCTGCGTTCTGGAGGACCACGGGGGTCTCAGGGAGAAGACGAGGCTCTACATTCCCAGCTCTGATCACCCAGCTCTGTCCAAGCAGGGCCTCCCTTTTATCTGCTTTATAATTTAGGGTTCTGAGTAAGGTTCCTGTGTACTGTGTCAACCAAGTCATAAAACTTCTGTGCTCCATCTTTCATGTCCCTGGCAGATGAACACTTGGGGCAGTGTAGGAGGGAGAAATTTCCCTGGAGCTGGGACCCTTGTTTTTGAGAACCTGGAGGCCTGGGCGTGGCCTCGATGTGCGGTTTCAGGGCACAGGGAGGGGAGGGGAAGGCACAGCAACCAGCTGTGACAGGAAGCCAGTGAGTAATGATGCGCTTCCCAATTTGGGGAGGGTTAAGGACAATTATTTATTTTGAGTGTGCCCCAGATTGTCGTCATCCTTCCTGTTATTGGCAGGGACTCTGATGAGACCATCCTCCACCTAGCTCTGCTTCCTAGCTGCTCTGCTTCCCAAGTCTGACACGCTCGAAGCTTGGCTGCCTTTGCATATCCAGTTCACTTCCGGTGGGAAAAAATGGGAACAACCTAAATGCCTACCAGTAGGATTCCTACTCTGGTGCATCCATCCAAAGGATGGACTTACATTGCTGTTAAAAAGAATGAGGGATATGTCTGTGTGACTAGTATTAAAATATCCCCATTGTTTGGTTCAACTGTAAAGCAAGCTGCAGAACCAAGGTCCAGTGTGATCATCTTTATGCGAAAAGTGCACTTGTATTTGTAGGGTGCGTATGTAGGAAAATGCATAGCAGAGGGTCTGGAAGTCTTCATACCAAGCCATTAATAGGGCTTTCCTCCGCGGAAGGAAGTGGGAGCAGCAGGGATCACTAACACGTAATATGTACCAGGCTCTGAGCTAAGCATTTCTCAGGTATTGTCACATTTAATCCTTGAACAGATCTTTGGGCACAGATGAGGAAAGTGAATCACAGAGAGGTTAAGTAAGTTGTCCAAGGACACACAGCTGATAAGGAGTGGAGCTGGGATTCGAACACAGGCAGTCTGGGTCCAGAGTCTCTGCTTTGAGCCCTTTATGGCTTCTCTGATGAAAACGACTTTTGCTTTGTACTATATACAGTTGTATATAATTTGAACATTTTATACTGAGGATGCACACATGCATGGTTTATATAATTTTAAAAGTAGAAAAAACTAGAGAGACAGAGTGTGCCTTATTTTAAAATTAATTTTTATTGGTGTATGGTTGCTTTACAATGTTGTGTTAGCCTCCACTGTGCAACAAAACGAATCAGCCATACGCATAGAGATATTCCCTCCCTTTTGGACTTCCCTCCCATTTAGGTTACCGCAGTGCATTAGGTAGAGTTCCCTGTGCTATACAGTGTGTTCCCATCAGTTGTCTATTTTATACATAGTATCAATAATGTATATTGTCAGTCCCAGTCTCCCAATTCCTCCCTCCCCACTTCTTTCCCCCTTGGTATCCATACATTTGTTCTTTACATCTATGTCTCTATTTCTGCTTTGCAAATAAGATCATCTATACCATTTTTCTAGATTCTACATATATGCGTTATTATACGATATTGGCTTTTCTCTTTCTGATTTACTTCACTCTGTATGACACTCTCCAGGCCCATCCACATCTCTACAAATGACCCAATTTTGTTTCCTTTTATGACCGAGTCGTATTCCATTGTATATGTGTACCACATCTTCTTTATCCATTCCTCTGTCGATGGACATTTAGGTTGCTTCCATGTTCTGGTTATTGTAAATAATGCTGCTATGAACATTGGGGTGCATGTACTTTTTTGAATTATGGTTTGATGTCATCATCTTATGCTCCTGGAGTGGCTAATGTGAGGAGGGCATGGCCCAGTGCTTGAGGTGTGCTGGCAGAGGTCCATCAAACAGGAGCAGGAAGCATGATTTGAGCTTTGCAAGTATCCCTGGGAGAGGCAGCACTTGCCATGAGTCATTCACATCATAGTGTGAAAGAGATAAGCCAAGGAGAGAGGCACAGAATGCTGAGGGAAGAATGATGGCTGAGGAATCAGAAGAGCTGGATTGGAGTTGAAGCTCCTCCCCTTATGACAGCTGGCCTTTATCCATATTGAGAGACATTTCCTAAAAGGCCGGGCAGACCTGATGCCCTTGGGGGTGTTTGGTGTTGACAAGGTTCCTCTGTGAGATCTTTGCCACATCCATGCCTGTTATGACTGAGTCTGACCTTAGTGAACCTCTCTGTAGGCTACAGTGATGACAATGCAAATAATGAACAGTTATTTAGTGTTTACTTAGGAGCCAGGCACTGTCCTTAGCATATTGCTTCTCAACCTCTGACGTGCACATGAATCACTTGGAGATCTGCCCAAAAAAGCAGATTTAGACTCAGTTGGTCTGGGGTAGGGCCTTAGATTCTGCATCTTAAGCAAGCTGCCCGTCTGTGGACCACACTGTGAATATGGAGAATGAAGAGGTCAAGACATAGGCTGCCGAGGTTTGGAGCCTGCTCCCCCTCCAGCACTGAAGTCTTAGCCATGTTATTTACTTTATAGGCTTGTCATAAATATTGAATCAAATAACACACATACAGGCTCTTGGCACAGTGCCTGGTGCATAGTGAGAGCTTGTTGAATGGGAGCGATTATTATTATTAATATCTCATCAAAACCTTCTGAAACCCTCCAAGGTAGGTCCTGTGATGTTCCCCTCATTTCACAAATGAGGGAACTGAGTCTTGAAGAGGTTAAATGACCCCTTTTAATGACCCCCATTAAAAGGCAGCCTGGCTAACTCCAGAGCAGGGCTTCTCAACCTCAGCACTACTGACATTTGGGGTTGATTATTCTTTGTAGTGGGGGCCATCCTGTGTCCCTAGGAGGTTTAGCAGCTTCCCTGGTCTCTACCCAATAGATGCCAGTAGCATTCCCATCTACCCAAGTTGTGACAACCAAAAATGTTCTCAGATATTGCCAAATGCCCCTGGGATGGCAAAATCACCTCCCGCCACTCCGCCACTGAGAACACCGGCTCTGGACTGAGTCTTGTCCCCCACAAGGGTTCAGGCTCTTTTCCAAGGCATCTTGGAGATGTGATATTGTTATTCAGGCCATCTAAGGGTTAATGGAGACTCGAGTGGTATTTGAGAGAATCATCTCTAATTCAGTGACCGAAGAAGTCACATCTTTTTCTTTTTAAATGCTTGAATGGTTCCAATTCAGCTGTTATTCAATCGTTATTCAGTGCTTTGAAAAATTTTGGGTCTGATATTATATATTACCGCTTGTTTGAGTTTGGTGCTGTGAAATCATGCCATTTTTGTCTTTTTTTAAAAAACAGACGTTGCCAACACCATCTTTAAGTATGCTTTTATTTGCCTTCTGGTATCTGCATATAACAGAGCTCCTGGAAAATGGAATTTATTATTTGCAGTCTGTGGCCATTTCTATAGAGTTCTGATTTGCAAACAGGATTCACCTCCTAGTCTGTATTTTTCTTGTGTGCTTCCTTATGTTTGACTAATTTAAGGTTCTGATAGACATGCTTGTAAAAATTTGCCTTATTTATCACTGAAGCTGCTGGAGCGGCTTCAATGAAATCATGCTGACCTCATTTAATTATTTGTAAAACATGTGTTCTGATTCAGTTGGCAAGGGTTTGGGTGTCTTTTTGTGTTTAAGAAAATTAAAGAGCAAACATCAGATAATTTTTGAGTGCTTGCAATGTGCCACTGTGATTTATTTCTCTGAATTCTCCAACCATTTCTTGGAGGTATTTTATGCCCATTTTATGGGTTGCAGAACCCAAATCTTAAGTCTCCATATAAGATCACACAGAGAATAAGTGATAGGGGTGGGATCCGAGCCCAAATGTCACAGGGTTCATGCTCTTTCCTGCTTTCCAGACCTGCATTTAGCAATCAAGAATGGACTGGAATTAATGCCTTCTTTGCCCACACACTAAAGCAACCAGCTCCGACTGTCTGTTTGATGCCACGGTTTCCAGATGCAGAGCAGTCCGTTATCTGGATGTTCCATCTGCCTAATTTCACGCTCCAACTGCTGAGAAATAGCTGGATTTCCAAAGCCATAGAGACACAGCCAACACGTCTTCATTAATTCTTAGGGATACAGAAGGATTTTGAGGCAACCTTGAGGGCATGGTGGATTCTGAAATCCATGAATGTATAAGTGGCGCCAGTGTGCATGGATGTAAGTCTTTCTCAAGTGGGCTCAGGAGCTGGGGTCAGTGGTGGTGGCTTAGGGAAAAAAGTAGAGCTGTGTTCATTCATTCAGGTTCTAGGCCTGCCAGGCGGGTGGGGTGGAAGGAAAAGGTGCTTGACCTGAAAGATGACAGCCATTTAGACCTGAGCCAGCACCACATCGCTTACCAGAACTCAGCCAGTCTCTGCTAAACCAGGACAGCAGAATGCTAACACAGGAGCAACTGGCATTGATGAAGCCCCAACTGTGTACACACTGAAAAACATTAGAATTATCAAAGACATGGCACAGATGGGCACTATGATTATTTGGAGCAAGTTGCTTAAACTTTCTGGGCCTCACTTTCCCCATCTGTGAAATGGGGATAAGATTGCATACTAAATCCCCAAGATCAACTGAGGAAATGAATGCCTTGAAATTTCCAAATTGAATTTCATTTCAACATATGTTTGCAGGATATTTTAGACTATGCCTCAGGCACTGGGAAGATGAGTTACACAGGGTTAAGCTTCGGGGACCTCAATTAAGGTCTAGAGATTGTGCTAGTCTTTGCCAAATAGTGTTTTGAGGAAAACCAGTTTCATAGGCTATAACAGGTGTTGCCTGAAAGAAGGACAGAATAGTCAAATGTGTTGTGATAAATGCTGGGTCCAATATTCATAATTATTATTAGAGTAAATATGTGTTATGTGCTTACCATGTGCTAGGCAGTATGCTTTACATGTATTTTCCCCTCTAATTTAATTCTCAGAACCTGCAGGGTTACACAATAGAAAGTGGCAAAGCCAGAATTAAAAGCTAAACATGTCTCACTCTGGATACTGAGCTGTTACTCCTGACGCTACACTGATTGCTTTTTTGTAGGCCTTCTCAGAGCCTTTATATTCACATGTGCATTGAAAATGTCCAATTTCCAAGTAGAGAGAATATACAATGTTTCCCAAAGATATTGAATCAAAACCTCCCCTGACCCTAGTGCATTTTATGGGATATGAAAACCAGCCTCTGAGCAGAGAGTGCTTAAACACCACCAACAATGACATTAGTAACAAGGAGGTCTTCATCCATAAAGTGACACAGAAAAAGAGTGAATCAGAGAACACTCCCCTCAAGGAGCCACGCTGCTTTTCCCCCCTTAAATTACCTGGGTCAGCTGCCAAATGGGTTGCCAGTGTCCTTTATAAGCCCAAGTGACGTGGACATGACAGAATTTGCTGGAAGGCTCCTCACTGCTCCATTCCATTATCTGTGTGGTTGCAGCTTCTCTCTGGGTTTTGTTTTGTTTTTTTTTTTTTTGCTCAGGGAACAGAGGTGAGTACCATCCCATTTAATGGGCTATTTGTTGGGGCCACCCTTGACCCTGCACTTTAGCAGTGACCTTTTCTGTTTTCTGTGAATCCCTCAGTCAGTACCACTATTGAAATTGTCAGGCAAGCCCGACTGATACAATGCATGATTGATTGGCCTCGTCCTCTGCTGGGGAGACAAGTGGGGACAGGAGTGTGGTGAGATCTGCATTAGAGTAAAAATGCTGAACCATATTTTTGCACATCTAAAACACAGATGCAAAGAGAGGAGGAAATGAATGCCTCTTTTAAGCTGTTGCCAGCAGTTCACATTGCCTAGGGAAGGGACTGTGTCTGCCAAGACAAATCATTTATAGATCCCATTTTGAACTTTGAAAGTCTGCAACTTTTTTGGGGGGGGTGTTGGGGGTCAAAAGTAGTTTGTTTTATCCAGGTTTATTAATAATCACCAACTAGGAGGTCGAAGCTAACAACAGGAAACTTAAATAGGAACTAAAATCAGCAGCTGTGATGTGGAAGGTATAGTGACAAGAATTAGGTTCTGGAAGCCTGAGAGGGGCTAGCTAGGGCATCTTCTTCCTTCACTGAATGACCTACGGTAGGGGATGGGGAAGGGTCCTGAGAGCATTTGCATCACGGGGACTCACAAGAACAGGAATATGGGCTCAGACACTTAATACCTGCCTCCTTGCTGCTCAGCCACCCAGCTGGCTCTTCCTAGTGGCCCCAACATATAAGCCAAACTCTTCAGCCTCACATACCTAAACTTTGCTACTTTTCCCCCAGATTACCTATCCTGCCCTCCCACTATGCCCATTTGGCTGTTGACCCACTGACTGTGTTATTGTTTCCTCCCACTGGAACTTTGTGTGATTTTTGCCTTTGTCCACAATGGTCCTGCTGCCTAGAAGGTGCTCTCCCCTTTACCACCTGCAGCTTCTACACATTCCCTTCTCCCTAGGCAGAGCTGATGCCTCTCCAGCCCACCTGTCATACTTCTAGAGAGCAGGCACCACACTGTGTGGCAACTTACGCTTGAACTGTCTCTCCACGAAGCCATAAACCCATGGGGTCCAAGGACCTGCCTATGGCAGGTTTCTGTTTGTATATCCATCATCTAGCAGTCTGCTTGCACTCAGCAGGCTCTTTATACGTGTTGAGGGATAAATGAATAAATTAATGCTTTCATCCTCAGAATCTGTAAGGAAGTTCATTTTGTTGTGAGATAACCTGCTCCCCGCCATAGCAATTTAAACACACAAACTTTTATTCTACCACATGTAAATAGGTGCAAGGCAGGCCCTCTAGGTTGGTATGGTGACTCCATAAAGTCATCACAGATACAGGCTTCTTTCAGCTAACCCTTCTGTCATGCCTATGTGGTGGTATTGTCCTGGCCCAGTATGGCTGCTGCAGCTCTAGCCATCACATCTGATTTTAGATAGTAGAATTGAGGAGGTGCTATGAAGGAGTATCCTCTCATTTTAAGAAGACTTTCTGGAAATTGCAAAAACATAGGATACATAATATCCTGGGGACACCTAGCTGCAAGGGAGGCTGGCGTTCTTTCAGAGCAGTAAAGGCATAGATGTCTGATATGGTTGGCAGAATAATGACCCCTGAAGATGTCCACACCCTAATCTCTGCAACCTGTGCATATGCTATGTTACACAGCAAAGGGCATTAAGGTTGCAGAAGAAATTAAGGTTGCTAGTTGTATGACTTTGAGATGAGGAGATGATCCTGTATTATCCAGGTGGGCCCAATGTAATCATAAAGGTCCTTAAACAGGGAAGAGAATCAGAGTCAGAGTGATGCCATGTGAGAAGGACTCTACCAGCCACTGCTGGCTTTGAAGATGGAGGAAGGGGACACAAGCCAAAAAATTCAAGCAGCTTCTAGAAGGTGGAAAAGGTTAAGAAAATGAATTCTCACCTAGACCTGTCAGAAAGGAACAGGCCCCACCAACACCCTGATTTTAACCCAGTGAGAACAATTTCAGACTTCTGATCTCCAGAAATGTAAGATAATAACTTATGTTTTAAGCCATGGATTTTGTGTTAATTTGTTACATCAGCAATATGAAGCTAATACATACATCTGTGTAGGCAGCTAGTGGTTTCTGCTGTACCCTTCTTTCCAGAATGCATCTCAAAGGATGTTATTACATCACTTAGGACAGGGGTGGGCATAGGGATCTTTTTAGTGGGAAGCTTACAAAAAATCATGGTCTATATCGGAGGTTAGCAAGCTTTTCCTGTGAAAGGGCAGATAGTAAATATTTTAGGCTGTGTGGTCATTAGGCCAAATCAATGATGCTGTGTAGATACTTACAGAACCAGTTAAAATGCAATCATTTAAACATGTAAAAACCCTTTTTAAGGATCATACACCATGATCAAGTGGGATTTATCCCAGGGATGCAAGGATTCTTCAATATATGCAAATCAATGGATGTGATACACTTATTAACAAATTAAGGAATAAAAACCATATGATCATCTCAATAGATACAGAAAAAGCTTTTGACAAAATTCAACACCCATTTATGATAAAAACTCTCCAGAAAATGGGCATAGAGGGAACCTACCTCAACATAATAAAGGCCATATATGACAAACCCACAGCAAACATCATACTCAATGGTGAAAAACTGAAAGCATTTCCACTAAGATCAGGAAGAAGAAAAGGATGTCCACTCTCACCACTATTATTCAACAGAGTTTTGGAAGTCCTAGCCATGGTAATCAGAGAAGAAAAAGAAATAAAAGGAATACAAATTGGAAAACAAGAAGTAAAACTGTCACTCTTTGCAAATGACATGGTACTATACATAGAGAATCCTAAAGATGCCACCAGAAAACTACTAGAACTAATCAATGAATTTGGTAAGGTTGCAGGATGCAAAATTAATGCACAGAAATCTCTGGCATTCCTATACACTAACAACGAAAAATAAGAAAGAGAAGTTAAGGAAACACTCCCATTTCCCATGACAACAAAAAGAGTAAAATACCTCGGAATAAACATACCTAAGGAGGTGAAAGACTTGTACTCAGAAAACTATAAAACACTGATGAAAGAAATCAAAGATGACATTATCAGATGGAGAAATATGCCATGTTCTTGGACTGGAAGAATCAACATTGTGAAGATGACTATACTACCCAAAGCAATCTACAGATTCAATGCAATCCCTATCAAACTACCACTGGCATTTTTCACAGAACTAGAACAAAAAATTTCACAATTTGTATGGAAACACAGAAGACCCCAAATAGCCAAAGCAATCTTGAGAAAGAAAAATGGAGCTGGCGGAATCAAGCTCCTCGACTTCAAACTATACTAGAAAGTTACAGTAATCAAGACAGTATGGTACTGGCCCCAAAACTGAAATATTGATCAGTAGTACAGGATAGAAAGACCCAAGATAAACCCTCACACATATAGTCACCTAATTTATGACAAAGGAGGCAAGAACATACAATGGAGAAAAGACAGCCTCTTCTATAAGTGGTGCTGGGAAAACTGGACAGCTACATGTAAAAGAATGAAATTAGAACACTACCTAACACCGTACACAAAAATAAACACATGGATTAAAGACCTAAATGTAATACTGGACACTATAAAACTCTTAGAGGAAAACATAGGAAAAATACTCTTTGACATAAACCACAGCAAGATCTTTCCTGACCCACCTCCTAGAGTAATGAAAATAAAAACAAAAATAAACAAACGGGGCCTAATGAAACTTAAAATCTTTTGCACAGCAAAGGAAACCATAAGCAAGACAAAAGGACAACCCTCAGAATGGGAGAAAATACTTGCAAATGAAACAACAGAAAAAGGATTAATCTCCAAAATATACAAACAACTCATGGAGCTCAATATCAAAAAAAACAGCCCAATTAAAAAATGGGTGGGAGACCTAAATAGGCATTTCACCAAAGAAGACATACAGATGGCCGAGAGGCACATGCAAAGCTGTTCGACATCACTAATTATTAGAGAAATGCAAATCAAAACTACAATGAGGTATCACCTCACCCCAGTCAGAATGGCCATTATCAAAAAATCTACAAAGAATAAATGCTGGAAAGGGTGTGGTGAAAAGGGAGCCCTCCTTCACTGTTGGTGGGAATGTAAATTGATACAATCACTATGGAGAACAGTATGGAGGTTCCTTGAAAAACTAAAAATAGAACTACCATATGACCCAGCAATCCCACTACTGGGCATACACCCTGAGAAAACCATAATTCAAAAAGACACATGCACCACAATGTTCATTGCAGCTCTATTTACAATAGCCAGGAGATGGGAGCAACCTAAGTGTCCATCAGCAGATGAATGGATAAAGAAGATGTGACACATATATACAATGGAATATTACTCAGCCATAAAAAAGAAATGAAATTAAGTTATTTGTAGTGAGATGGATGGACCTAGAGTCTGTCATACAGAGTGAAGTAAGTCAGAAAGAGAAAAGCAAATACCATATGCTAACACATATATATGGAATCTAAAAAAAAAAAAAAAAAAAAAAAGGTAGTGATGAACCTAGGGGCAGGGCAGGAATACAGACATAGACCTAGAGAATGGACTTGAGGACACAGGGGCGGGGAGGGGGAAGCTAGGGCAAAGTGAGAGAGTAGCATTGACATATATACACTACCAAATATAAAATAGATAGCTACTGGGAAGCAGCCGCATAGCACAGGGTGATCAGCTTGGTGCTTTGTGACCACCTAGAAGGGTGGGATAAGGAGGGTGGGAGGGAGACACAAGAGAGAGGGGATGTGGGGATATACGTATGCATATAGCTGATTTACTTTGTTATATAGCAGAAACTAACACAACACTGTAAAGCAATTATACTCCAATAAAGATGTTAAAAAAATTTTAGGGCTTCTCTGGTGGTGCAGTGGTTGAGAGTCCGCCTGCCGATGCAGGGGACATGGGTTCGTGCCCCAGTCCAGGAGGATCCCACATGCTGCAAAGCAGCTGGGCCTATGAGCAATGACCGCTGAGCCTGCGCATCCGGAGCCTGTGCTCCACAACGGGAGAGGCCACAACTGTGAGAGGCCCGTGTACCGCAAAAAACAAAAAAAAAATTTAAGCAAAAAACCCCTTTTTAGCTGGTGGGCTGTACAAAACTAGGCAGTGGAGTGAATCTGGCCATGGGCTATGGTTTGCTGACCGCTGATCTAGGTTGTCACCACGAGGGGTGTTTCTTTTATTTTGTAAAAATTCCAAAGAATGAAATATAAAAGAGGAAAAAAAGTAGAAATCCTTTTTCATAACTCTCCTTCCTCAAATTTTACCTGTACAGCAGGGCTTCTCAACCTTAGCACTGTTGACAGTTTGGCTGGATCTTTCTTTGTTGGGGGGCTGTCCTGTGCGTTGTAGGACATTTAGCAACATCCCTGGGCTCTGCTCACTCCAGGCCAGTGGTATTTCCTTTCCTTGTCGTTGTGACAACCCCAGATGTCTTCAGACATTGCCAGATGTCTCCCAGGAGGCAGTATCACCCTGGTTGAAAACTGCTGTACTCCTGCATATGTAACCACTCAGCACCTGGGGAGTGTCCTTTTGGCATTTCTTTTTCTACTTTTTCTATGTCTCTGTCTGTCTGTCTCTGTGTTTATTTATAATTCCTTCCTTGTTTCTTCCCTCTGTTCATCTTTTTCTCCTCCTTCTTCTCCTCTTCAGAAATAGGTCATACTATACATTTATATTCTGTAACTTATTAAAAAAACCCTCTTATTGAAGTGCAACATAGAGACCTAAAAGTGCACACATAGGAAGTATACAAGTTATAAATTTTAACAGACTAATTATACCTATGAACTAGTGCTCAGATTAAAAAATGTTAGCCCTCATCAACTTTTTATTTAACAGTATATTTTATGAGTTATATACATCATATCATTTATATATTATTTTATAAACTATAGATGTACATAAAATATGTAAATTTATACAATATGTATCTTATATATTATTTTAAAATATAACAAAGTGTTGTGGATACCTTTCTGTATCAGCCCACGTAAATCTCCTTCATCTTTGTTTCAGGGTGGCTGGAATGCGGCCCAACCCCCGCATCCCTAGGGATGATTTGCATGTAAGCCAATCACCATACTGCATTCCCTAGACCAAAGGATTTGTTCCAGAATGGGCATGTAGCTTAAACAAAGCCAAGGGATCAGGAAAGAGATGCTCACTCTTTTCCTCACTGGACTTAAAGGAGAGTGCATGTGATGCTGGGGCTTAGGCAGCCATATTGTCTCTTTAAGGGGAGGCTGAGGCCTACCTGGAGGAAGCAGAGCCTAGACCTGGAGAGAGAAGACTGGATCCTGGTGGCATCTTTTGAGGCCTGATTACACTGTACCTGAAGCTAGACTTGCCCTGGGGTGGTTGATCCAGCATCCTGGCTGGTAAGAACTCAGCCAGCTGGTGCAATGTCTTCTAATTTCCCACCCTTTTATACCTCATGTCATGCCAATCAGACTGCAGGTACATTTCCTAGAAATACAACCAAGCACATATACTGTTTTATCTTGTGAAAGCCACTTTGCAGGAAGCTCTAAAGAAATTTGGTGCTTTAGTTTCTTATTGCTGCTGTAATGAATTACCAGAAATGTAGTCACTTAAAACAACACAAATTTAGGGGCTTCCCTGGTGGTGCAGTGGTTAAAAATCCTCCTGCCAATGCAGGGGACACACGTTTGAGCCCTGGTCCAGGAAGATCCCACATGCCGTGGAGCAACTAATCCCGTGCGCCACAACTACTGAGCCTGTGCTCTAGAGCCTGCGAGCCACAACTACTGAAACCCGAGTGCCTAGAGCCTATGCTCCGCAACAAGAGAAGCCACCTTAATGAGAAGCCCACGCACAGCAATGAAGAGTGGCCCCCGCCGCAACTAGAGAAAGCCCACGTGCAGCAACGAAGACCCAATGCAGCCATAAGTTAAAAAAACAACAACAACAAAAAAACCACACACACAAATTTATTCTCTCATAGTTTTGGAGGTCAAAAGCCCAAAATGGGTGTTATGGGGCTACAATCAGGGTGTAGGCAGGGCTGTGTTCCTTTCTGGGGGCTCCCAGGGAGTTGCTGTGGCCTGCGATGGGGGTGGCAGCTCTGATGGTCTTTGAATTGCCTTTGTGGCCATACTTCCATTGTCTTGAACGACAGCTCCTGGCTTCTGTTGAGCTGCTGCTCCATACCATCTCCTTATCAAACGGCCACTTGTCCTACCCTCTGAGCTGTCCCAAACGTACTTTCTCCTTCTTTTCAATATGGATAGGCTGAGAATTTTCCAAGTCTTTAAGTTCTCATTCCTTTTTGCTTAACAATTCCATCTTCAAATCATTTATTTCTTCTCACATTATCCTCTAAACAGTCAGGTGGAACCCAGCTACTCCTTCAACACTTGGCTTAGAGGTTTCCTCAGCTGAATATCCAATCTCATCACATGCAAGTTCTACCTTCCACAAAACACTAGGATACGAACACAATTCAGCCAAACTATTTGCCACTTTATAAGGATGGCCTTTCCTCCAGTTTCCGTAGCATGTTCCTCATCAGAATGTCCTTTACCATCCATATGTCTACCAACATTCTGTCATGATTTCTTAAGTATTCTCTAAGAAGGTTGAGGCTTTCTCTAAAATACTCCTCTTTCCTTTCTTTCTTTCCTTCTTTCCTTCCTTCCTTCCTTCTTTCTTTCTTTCTTTTTTTTTGGCTGAGTTGGGTCTTTGTTGCTGTGCGCAGGCTTTCCCTAGTTGTGGCTTGCGGGGGCTACTCTTCGTTGTGCTGTGTGGGCTTCTCATTGCGGTGGCTTCTTTTGTTGCGGAGCATGGGCTCTAGGCTCGCAGGCTTCAGTAGTTGTGGCACACGGGTTCAGTAGCTGTGGCTCGTGGGCACTAGAGCACAGGCTCAGTAGTTGTGGCTTAGGGCTTAGTTGCTCTGGGGCATGTGAGATCTTCCGGGACCTGGGCTCGAACCCGTGTCCCCTGCATTGGCAGGTGGATTCCCAACCACTGTGTCACCAGGGAAGTCCCCTATTTTCTTTCTGAGCTCTCACCAGAATTGCCCTCAGTGGTCTGTTCATAGCCATGTAGACCTGCCTCTAAAAACTCTCTAGCCTCTACTCATTACCCACATCCAAAGCCACTTCCACATTTTTAGGTATTTGCTGCAGTGGCACCCCACTTCTTAGTATCAATTTCTGTTTTAGTCTGGGCTGCTATAGCAAAATACCGTAAACTGGGTGGCTTATAAAGAACAGGAATTTATTTCTCGCAGTTCTGGAGGCCAGAAATCAAGGTGTCAGCAGGGTTGGTTCCTTCTGAGGGCTGAGGGGGAATCTGCTCCAGACCCCTCCCCCAGCTTCTGGTAGTCTTATTTATTCCTCAGCTTGTAGATGACGATTTCCCTGTATCCTCACATCGTCTTCCTTCTGTACATGTCTGTCTCCTTTTCCAGATTTCTCTTTTTTGTAAGGACACAGACATATTGGATTAGGCTCACCCCAATGACCCTATTTTGACTTGGTCATCTGCAAAGACCTTATTTTCAGATAAGGTCACATTCACAAGTACGGGGAGTTAGGACTTGGACATCTTTTTGGGGACACAGTTCAGTCTGTAACAATAACAACACCTTTGAGGGTTATTATTTTGTCTACTGCACTTGGGATGTAGTATGTCTTGGAATGTTTTTGAAACTTCCTCAATCGTCAATTTTTATAACTTTTGGGAGAGAAACAAATGCAGATGCAGGAACAAACGCATCCACCTGGACAAATAAAGCCCGCCCTCAGTCTGTTTCTGCGTTTGCTGGGTAATCATCCTGGAGCCTGTGTGGACCACAGGAGGACCTCACAGACCCTGCACGCTCCTCTGCCCGACAGCTCAAGTTGTCCACAGTCTTTAATCTTGTAATCTTGCAATCTTGCATTTATCTACTCATTTTGCACCACACGAGCAAGGCTGATCTCATTCTTTCATTGCAAATATAATGGAGCACTAAGGAGATGTCGAGGGGGATGCTGTAACCCTGAGGTGCAGGTTAGGCCTTCGGGGAGGAAATGGTACAAAGTCAGCTGGAGTGTGAGCCTGGGATCCAGGAGAGCAGTCAGGGCAGGGCCCTGAATCTGGGGTCTCTGTGTGGAGGTGGCTCCCAGAGTGATGGGAATGGCCTCTTGTTCTCTACCTGTCTCCCCAGCCCCTGGGCTGTGAGCTCCAAGCTGTGGTTGTTCTGAGTCGCTGGCCCCCAGTACTGGACACAGGTACAACCTAGAAACGCCACAGTTCTTCACCGAATCAATCAATTGAATGAATGCTTGGGGCAGGTGGGCCTGGCTTCCTCAGAGAGCAGGGCCCATCCAGGCAGCCCTGCAGGAAGGGTTTGCAAGGAGGTAGCCTTACCCTTCTCTGCTTTTATTCCTGCCCATTAAGTCATTAAACAAATACATCTAGATTCTGATTTTGACAAAGTTCGAAGGGAGCTGACGACCAGGGACATCCATTAGACTGTCACTTTTGATAAATGGCTCTTTCTGAGAGCTGGTACCTGGGGGTTTTGTTCTGTGAATGTGGCTTCCATTGGAGGGGAGCAGACCATAGTGCTGGTGTTTGGAGGATGCTCAGTTGTGCCATTGCTTCCAATGCCTCCCTGTCGCCTTTCCCAAAAGTAAAGGGCTTTTCCCCCTTTAGAGCTGTGATAAAATATACCCAACATAAAACTGATCATTTTAACCATTTTAATTGTACAGTTCAGTGGGATTAAGTTCATTTACAATGTTGTGTCACTACTGTCCATCTCCAGAACTTTCTCAGCTTCCAAACAGAAACCCTGCACCTGTTAAATACCAACTCCCCCTTCCCCCTCTCAGAGGCCCTGGTTACCACCATTCTACTTTCTATCTATGAATTTGCCTATTCTAGGTACCTCATATAAGTGGAATCATGCAATATTTGTCTTTTGGGGTCTGGCTTATTCCCTTAGCACAGGGAGTTTAACAATGTTTTTTAAGCAATTTCCAGGGAGCCCATATCGCTCCATTCTCTGCCCTCCTTTGACTCCACGGCACGGCAGGAATCACTGTGCCCTCTTGTTCTGTTCAGGGCCAGTTATGCTCAGAGACTGAGATTGTCTTTGCCAGTAATTTATTTGACACAGATTCACTGTGGGAATTTTGATTTATAATAATAACATTTCACAAACCAATAGCATACAGGATAATGTTTTTTAATAAGCCAGTAAAGAAATAACACAGTCCAAAACCAATGATAGATTAATTATAGTACTGTTCCCAGCAAAGAGGAGATGAAAGAAAGTCCCAATGTAGTTGAGGTGTACCTTTCTACACTTTGTTCTCGGTAGAGTCAGTCTCTGGTTATCAGCTGGGTATCAGCTGCCCGCTCCGGTCCTGCGCTGCTGGGACACGTAGCTAGTGGGCAGTGGTCCCAGTGTTGGCAGCCAAGGCGGGCTGCTTCGAAGGTTATTACTCCAGGGATGTTACAGGGCTTGTGCCACTGCCCACGAGGAGTAACCTCTCCAAGGCAGGAACAGGTATCCCTTCACTTCCTGAGCCTACTGCATGGTTTTACACCACTGCCGACCAAGAGTGAGTAGCCTGGCCACGGCAGGAGCAAGTGTCTCACGACGAGACACTTGGAGAGCTGTTAGGTCAGCAAAGAGTAGCCTTGCCCAGAGAGAACACTCTCGAATTGCTGGTTAAACCTCCCGGTGTTTAAAGTTTAAAAGTCCATCATGTGATGGGCACTGTTGCTGTTACTATGGTGTCAAAGATGTAATGGTCCGCTCCACTCCAGGTGTGAGAGTTCAACACCCTTCACAATCTGTCTCCAACCTGCCTTCCCCTGTTGAGTCCTGTCACGCCTCCTTTATTTTATTTTATTTTTTAGATTTCAGCCACACAAAATTTTCTGGAAGTGTTGGAACACGCTAGCATCTCAGACTGCTTCATTTTTGTATTTTTTGTTACATTTACCCAGCATTCTCTCACATCTCTTCTCCATCGATCTAACTCATCCTAAGGCCAGGCACAAAGGGCCCCCAAGGCCGAGCCAACCTTCCCCTCAGTCCAGGCTCTTTGTATATTCATCTGTTAGATTCTTACCAGATTGGATCAGCAGGATCTGTTACTGTCTCTACTGTAGGTGAGGGAGACCATGACTCCTTAAGGGCAGTGATGCTTCTTTGAATAATGCACTTATGGATGAGATGATGGGCCTTGGAGTTCTTCAAACTTGGCTTCTAATTCCAGGTCCTTCACTTGGCTGTGTGACAGCCAAGGCATGACTTTCTGTGGTGCCCTCCCCTTGATTGTGGGAGGTACCCATGACTTGCCTCTAACTCATAGAATGTGGCAAAGAGGATGGGATGCTGCTCCCATGATTATGTTATTGTCTACAGAATTCCATCTTGCCAGCAGACTTGCTGGTCTGGAAGAAGCAAGCTGCTATGAAGCACATGGCCCTGTTGGAGAAGGTTCATTGTCAAGGAGCTGTGGGCAGCCTCTAGGAGCTGATGGTGGCCTACAGCAAGAAACTGAAACCCTCAGTCCTGTAACCACTAGGAAGTACATCCTGCCCTCATCCTGCCCTGAGGGATCTTGGGAGCAGGTCTTTCCCCAGTTGAGTCTTTGATGAGGCCACAGCCCCACTGACATCTGAATTACAGCCTGGTAAAACCCAGAGGTGGAGACCCAGCTAAGTTGTACCCAGATTTCTTACTTATAGAAACTATGAGGGACTTCCCTGGTGGTGCTGTGGTTAAGAATCTGCCTGCCAATGCAGGGGGCACAGTTTGGAGCCCTGGTCCAGGAAGATCCCACATGCTGCGGAGCAACTAAGCCCATATGCCACAACTACTGAGCCCTCATGCCACAACTACTGAAGCTTGCATGCCTAGAGCCCGTGCTCTGCAACAAGGGAAGCCACTGCAATGAGGAGCCTGCATACCACAATGAAGAGTAGTCCCCGCTCACCACAACTAGAGAAAGCCTGCGTGTAGCAGCAAAGACCCAGTGCAGCCAAAAATAAATAAATAAATTTATAAAAGAAAAGAAACTGTGAGATACTAAATGCTGTTGTTTTAAATTTATGAGAATCTGTTATGTAGCATAGATAACTAATACAATGGGTATATCAGTATCTTCCCTAGGTGACAATCCTCATTGGGATGGGTAAATGAAATGAAGCATTTAGCATGATACCACGTGGTAAAACGTGCATGAAGGTTAGATGTCATTGCAATTATCATCATCATCATCCCTACATCCACTAGACCTGAACTTATAATAGACAATCAGGATGGTAGCTAGGTCACCGAATGGATGAATGAACTAGTGAATATACTCCACTCAGTGTTAGATTCAGGGCCCCTGCCCTGCAGTCATGGGCTCATCTGGGTCTTGGCTTAACCTAGAAAAACCAAAGATAAATGTGATTTCTATTCAGTTGGGACATTTTATTATCTCCTTGAAGTCTGGAGACTCCAGCAGATAGAGTAGTTTGATTTCTTGAACTTGGTTGTCTCAAAGAGGTAAACCTCTACCATGATTTATAGAGCTCCTCAGCTGGAAGGGAGTTTGGGTAACCACCTTGTCCAGAGTCCTGTCAAACACCTCTGGATATGTTCCCACCTCCCAGCCTTTCTGTAGCTCGTATCAGCTTCTTGTCTTTAAAGACCAAGTTCTCTAGCTTTTCTGGGCCGTCCATTCCAAAGGCCACAACAGGGTCTAGGTAAGAGCACATGGGGGATCAGCAGGATAACCTAAAATAATCGGCTCATCCAAAGGCAGAAGTAGGAGCAAAGTCAGACTGCAGACGTCTGGTCACTTAGACCCACCCCCAGAGTAACTCTCCAATCCGCAGAGAAAGGAGGATTCCCAAGGGCATCTTCTTGAGGCCTTTTATCCCCTTTTGGTTCCATGGTGTCCTCTCTAACCAGAGTGCTCAATACCACCTCCTTCTGGAGCTGCAGCCCCTCTGGGTCCCAAGCTCTGAACAGTTCCCACCATGTGTTCCATGGTGTCCTCTCTAACCAGGGTGCTCAATACCACCTCCTTCTGGAGCTGCAGCCCCTCTGGGTCCCAAGCTCTGAACAGTTCCCAGATGGAGTGGTGGGATCCACTTTATTAGAACAGGATCAAGAAGGTGTTCTCTGCCTTGAGCTGACCTGGAACAAAGGGTGGATGTAAGGTCTGTGTTACCTGCAGAGTCTAGGACGCCACCCCGGGAGTCCTGGCAGGGGCAGAATGCCATGTCAGCAACCCCCTGTCACAGGCCCCTGTTATAAAGACATTGATTCAAGATAGGGAAGTTGTTTCTGAAAATTGAATGTAGGAGGACAAATGACCCAGTTTCATCAACAGAAGAAGGGCATGAAGAACAGAAGAACTGTTATGGATGGAAAGAGATTTAAGAGATTCATCGCCCAAATGCAATGCATGAACTTTCTTATAGGATCCTGATTCACACACCCAAAAACTATTAAAAGATATATTTTAGACCTGAACTCATTTGATTTTATTAAGGAATCATTGTTAATTAAGTTGAAGGTGAGAATGATATCATGGTTATGTATCAAAAGGCTTTTACTTGTTAGGAATACACATTGAAGTATTTATGGGTAAATGCATAATGTTTGGGGTTTGCTTTGAAGTATTCTAAGAAAACCAACCAACCAACCAAGTGGGAAGGATGGGCAGATGAAACAAAAACGGCAGAAAATCTGTAGCACTTGAAGCCGGATGGTGGCTACATGGGGTTCTGGTAGTGCTTGCCCTTCTGTGTGTGCATTTGAAAATGTCCATAATAAATGTGAATGAATTGTCTGTCACCTCCTAGGGCTTAGAAAGCTGAGTCCTGGTGACTGCTGATTCATGCTGGGATCAATGTCTCCATCTTTAAAATAGTACAACTTCTTCCTTCCCAGTATTATTCAGTGACTTCCATGTACCATAACTCTACGTGCTATGTGCTTGGTGAGGAAGGCAGAAGGTCTCTGCCCCCGTGGAGATCACGCACAGTGGGAGAGACAGATGTTAAATAGACATTTGCCCAGGGAAATATTTAATTGAAACTGTGGTCAGAACTGCAAAGGAAAACCAAACGGTATTTCAAGAGTTTGTAAAGGGAGATCTGACCCAGACCCAGACAAAGGGTATCACAAAGGCTTTCCTGTTTTCCTGACATGTAGGCTGAGACTTGAAGGGTGGTAGCTTGGACACATGTGTGCATGTTTGTACACATACATATATGAGTGTGCAAGTGTGTGGATATGTGTGTATGTGCATGTACTTGCCTGTGTTGGGAAGGACCGGGGGCAGAGTAACAGCTGCAAAAATAGGCACATTCAGCATTGAGGGGCGGCCAGCAGAAGGGGAGTGAGTGGAGGGGGTGGAGGGGAGGAGGCTGAGGGCGCTGGTCTCCTGATTGGAGTGAGTGATGATGCCAGGGGTTCAAGGAAAGATATTTGGGACAACTCTGGAAAGCTGCAGCAACTTGAGAGCCCTGGGCTCATTTCTGAGGAATTGAATTTGAGTCTGATTTAAGTTAAATGTTTCAGGCATGACTCACAGTGTACAGGGACCCTATTATATGCTTCATTTCACAGTTGAGGCTCTGAACCAGAAAGGCGGCTGAGGTTGGTGTTTGACATGGCACCCTGCTCTCTGCTCCTGGGTGCTCTCCTTCTCAGCCCAACTCTGGGCCCTCAGTGATAGCTGCTCTCTGGGAGATTAAGCCCCTTCCTCAAAGCCTCTCTGACCTTGGTGCTTGATGAGAATAAACGGCTTTTGGCTTTTTATTTATTCTCAGAGACTAGCAGGTCTGTGTGTCAGGGGAGAGAGAGGTCTCTGGAGTCTTGGGTCCAACTCCCAGCTCTGCCATTCACTCACTCTGTGACCTTGGATAGCTTACTTGACCGTTTGGAGCCTCAGAGCCTCAGTGTCTTTATCTGTAAAAAAGGAGACAATTATAGTCCCTCTTTCACAGGCGATTGGGAGGAGTCAGTGAGCTAAACAGAGCACGTGGTATGCCCAGTGATCATGAGCTATTATTGCCAATATTACTTAATTATTAATATTCATTATACAACTCCAGGATTTGTACTTTAGCCATAGGGGGTGTCAAAGGCTCAAACCTTCTTTTATGTCTTCTTGAGCCATGACAAAATATTAGAGCATGTTAGAAAGGCAAGGAAACTAACATGTATTTTGAAGTCTATAAAAGATTCCATTTTCCTCATAGAAAATTTGGGAAGTATAAAATAAAGGAGAAAAGAATAATTGCATTTAATCATTCCACCAGGAGATGAACACCACTAACATTTTTGTGAATTGCCTCCCGAATCTTTCTCTTCTTAAAATTGGATTAATCACAGTCCTTAGTCATGACATAATCTCAGCATTGGTTCAGTCATGGCTAGTTTTGTCTGTCTGTCATCTGCCTATTCATTAAAGTGAACTATTAAAATTGTCATTTTTGAAAATCAAAAGCAGTTGATTATTAGCAACTTCTTATGGTTTATCTTAATAGTTATTTTATTTTTTATAGTGTAATAAGAACCTGTGGATGCACCACCCCAGACAAAAGCTACATCCTTGACAAGAACCTCTATCTAACTATAGGGTTGTTCTCTCCCCATCCTGCCCTTCAGGACCCCCTCCCTACCAGATATCCATCACCTGGAACAAGTGTTCACGGCTTGCTTTTCTTTCTTTTTTTTTTTTTTTTGTAACTATATGAATTTCTACAAAGCATGATATTTATTGTTTCCAGTTTTCATACAATTCTCTTGCAAAACAAAATTGAAATCATACTATAGATAGCCTTTTTTTTTTGGTCCCGATGAAAAAATATTACCTGCTGAATGTATCCACTTCTCATTAAAAAGTCTCTGGGAGGGCTTCCCTGCTGGTGCAGTGGTTGAGAGTCAGCCTGCCGATGCAGGGGGCACAGGTTCGTGCCCCGGTCCGGGAGGATCCCACATGCCACGGAGCGGCTGGGCCCGTGGGCCATGGCTGCTGGGACTGCGCGTCCGGAGCCTGTGCTCCGCGGCGGGGGAGGCCACAACAGTGAGAGTCCCGCGAACCACAAAAAAAAAAAAAAAAAAAAAAAGTCTCTGGGAATACAAAATGTAATGCTTGCATAATATTCCATATTGTGGTTGGACCATCATTTATTTATAATTTCCCCTTCCACTTGGGCATTTTTGATTGATTTCTATTTAAAAAATTTTTTATTTAAAAAATTTTAAATTGAAGTATAGTTTTTTTACAATGTTGTGTTAATTTCTGCTATACAACAAAGTGATTCAGTTATACATATATTCTTTTACGTATTCTCTTCCATTATGGTTTATCACAGGATATTGAATACTATATAGTTCCTTGTGCTATACAGTAGGACCTTGTTGTTTATCCATCCTATGTGTAACAGTTTGCATCTGCTAATCCCAAACTCCCAACTGATTTCTTTTCTACTGCAAATAATGCTGTATAAACTTTTGAAGGATTCTCAGTGTATTTTGTTAAATTGCTTTTAAGAAAGGTTGTAAAAATTTTCACTCTCTGCCTTCCACTTTGTCCCTCACTCCCACCAAGTCTTTTTTAAAATGTTGCCAGTTTGATATGGGAAAAATGCTATTAAATATATTTTCATGTGTTTATTGGCTATTTATATTTTTTTCTGTGAATTATCCATCCATGTCCATAGTTCATTTTTTCTACTGGGGCATTAATGTTCTTCTTATTGATTTGGAAGAGTTCTTTATATATTAAAGAAGATACTCCTAATCTATCATAGTTGTTTTGGATATTTTCCAGGTTTGTCATTTGCTTTTCAATTGAGTTTATGATGGTTTTGAAATAGAGATTTTTTAATTTTTAGGTAATCAGTTCATCCAGTCTCTTCCTTGGTAATTCTTTTCCCCATTGATTTCGTGCTTTGAAAGCCTTTCCTCTCTTAACATCAGCTAAAAATTTATCTAGATTTTCTTCAAGTGTTTATGGTCAATTTTTACATTTTAAATCCTATATGCATTTGGAATTCATTTTTTTTTTACAATGGTGTATCAGTTTCTGCTTTATAACAAAGTGAATCAGTTATACATATGTTCCCATATCTCTTCCCTCTTGCGTCTCCTTCCCTCCCACCCTATCCCACCCCTCTAGGTGGTCACAAACCACCGAGCTGATCTCCTTGTGCTATGCGCGGCTGCTTCCTACTAGCTAGCTATTTTATGTTTGGCAGTGTATATATGTCCATGCCACTCTCTCACTTTGTCACAGCTTACCCTTCCCGCTCCCCATATCCTCAAGTCCATTCTCTAGTAGGTCTGTGTCTTTATTCATTTTGATGTATGTTTGAGGATCTAACTTGGTTATATTCCCACAAACAACCAATTTTCTAGAAACCAGTTTGTGAGTAGTTTTCCTTATCCCACTGTTTTATGATGCCTCCTTCAACGATGATAAATGTTTCTATCTGTGCTCTGGTGCGGTTCAGGGATGTCTGTACTTTAACTTTGTTTCCCATCGAGTCTTACACCTCTCACATGCTCCAATGGCTGCAGACTTATGACAAAACCTCTTCTTGCTATTTGTCCTCTTTCACATTGTGATTCTTAAGCATTCTTGGCATTATTCTTTATTTCACAATAATTTTGTCACTCTTCCCCTAAAAACACTTGAAATTTTGATTGGGACTGTCTTAAACTTATAAGTTAAGTTGGGCAGAATTGATATTTTTTTTTACATATTTAGTCTTCCTATCCAGGCAAGCTTCTGTAGGTCCAATTCATTT
The DNA here is from genome assembly GCF_963924675.1 of Phocoena phocoena. Lineage (NCBI taxonomy): Eukaryota > Metazoa > Chordata > Mammalia > Artiodactyla > Phocoenidae > Phocoena > Phocoena phocoena. The sequence continues at coordinate 33,897,357 of NC_089233.1, read as the reverse complement.
TTGGTTAGTATTTTGCTTGTCTCTCACTCTCTCTCTCTCATCAATTTTTATTGCTATTGGGAATGGAATCCTCACACCCAAGATAGGTTGATGTTCTGGCTGGAGACAAATTGGGTAATTCAAAGAGAGTTTATACATGGACTGTTTCCCAAGATGTGGGTAAGGGAGACTATAGGAAAATCGTAAGATATTAGAGAATCCTACTGGGCTCATAACAGGGGGGCAGTTAACACCTCTAGTCTGAAGAGGCAAGAAGAAGGAGCAGAGACCAGAACGTGGAAGGGAGATTCACGTGGAGAGGGCCTCCCTGACAGGAGCTGCAACCTTGGGTTGGGACACGCAGCCTATAGAGGAGACTGGGAGGGAAGGAAGTTGGTGAATAAATACCCCAAGCTTTCCTCCCTCCCTTTGACGTCCTGCTGGTGTTCTTCATTGGCTAAACCCAACTGGAAGCTAGGGATCCAGGGGCCCTACTGATGTAGTCCACATGAGCCAGCTTCTGGGATGGATGGAGACGAGCAGAGAGGAGGCATGGAGACAGATGGAAGATGCCCACCCAGCAGCCTTCCCTCAGCCTGTATTCTTCCCCCACCATCTATACCATCTGCATTTGTCCAGGAACAATTGATGCCTCTATCTTCATTCAACTATCCAAACGGTTTTCTAAATTCTTGCTCTCTTGCTGATTCTCAGAATTTTCCATTTGGTTCCCTTGGGTATTCCCAATGTGTAGTCATATGATCTACAAGTAATTATTTTGTCTTCCTGCTTCCAGTGGTTGTGTATTTTACCTCCTGTTTCTATTGCAGGAGCTGAGCTGCTGTAAAACCATATGTGGTTTTAAAGAGGCTCTTTTAAGAGGCTTAATTTCAGCTCTTGAGAGTCATGAGAAATCTATGGCTTGGTCTCCCTTTCCTCTTCCTTCTGTCCTTTCTTGAACCAGATTCAAGCTCTGGGCAATTCAACGGTAAGCAAGAGAGACCATAAGCAAGCAACAAACAAAAAGAACAATAAAAATATGAGAGCAGCATTTCTCAAACATTTTGAACTCATCCCACAGTAAGAAATTAATTTGACATTGTCTCACACACACACACACACACACACACACACAGAGAAACAAAAGTTTCATTAAACCTTCACTACATATAAGGCAGTGCATGAAAAGTGCTGTGATATTTTCTAATTCACTTTATTTAAAAAGAAAGAAGGGAAAAAGAAAAAAACCCTACTGGTTGCACTCAGTCAAATGATTTCATGCCCCATTCCTGGGTCCCGACATGCAGTTTCAGGAGGGCTGAGTCAGTGCAATGTACTGTGCCGAGGAGCAAAGTGGAAAAGAGTGACTGGGTCACAACTTTAGTCAGGTGGGCAGGGAAGACGCCTCTGAGGAAGGACGTTTAATGACAGGAACACCTAACTGTGTGTAGATTAAGGTTGTGCATGGGATGGGTGGAATAAGTGTTCATGCAGAGGAAAGAGCAGATGGAAACAAGCTTGTCTTGCTTGAGTCTCGGTCAGGAGGACAAGGGGGCTGGAGCGTGATGGTGAGTGGGAAACGGAAGCGAGGTGAGATGAGGCTTGACAGGGTGCAGACTTCTGTCATAGGAGTAGGGAGTCTGTGTGTACATACGTATATGTTGCTTAAATAAAGGAAAAGCACAACAAATGATATATTAGTTTTCTATGGCTGTGTAACAAATTACCATGAACCTAGCAGCTTAAAACAAGACTGTGATCTCACTGTAATGTCACAGTATCTCCTGGGGATCAGGAGTGTGGGTAAGGGTCAGGTGGGTGCTGTTCAGGTCTCACCAGGCAGAAGTTCAAGTGTTGGCCAGGGCTGAAAATCTCAAATGAGGCTCCACGTCCTCTTTGAGTCTCCTTCAGGTTGTTGGCCGAATTCATTTCTTTGTGGCCCAGTGACTACAGTGCCCATTTTCTTGTTTGGTGTTTGCTGGAGACGGCTCTTAGCTCCCAGAAGCTGCCCACAGTTCCTTGCTATGTAGCATCCATAGACAACACACACCACAACTGTTTGCTTTTGTCCAGGCCCGCAGAGGAGAAATTCTCTGATTTCCATGTTTTAAGGCGCTCACCTGATTAGGTCAGGCCCACCCAGTTCCTCCCTTTTGAGGAATTAACTCAAAATCAACTCATCACAGGAGTGCTATCCCATCCCATTCATGGTCCTCACCACACTCCAGGGGAGGGGACTATACAAGGGCATGTATGATTGGGGAGGAGTGAGAATCTTGGGGGTCATCTGGGAATCCTGCTCACCACAATGGGCAGGGTCAAAAACCAGAATCCCTGAAGTGATGAAGCCACCAAAGCGTTTATTCCAAAAGCACGTCAATCTACCACTGAACTCAGAGTGAGCCCTCTGGGGGCACAGAATCTTATCAAATTAGCAGAATGTTGGAAAGAGTCCTTTCAGATAGCAAGTCCCCTGAAGGTTACGGAGGGGAGGGGGCAGTTTTAATGCCCCCCTCCATGTCCTGGGCTCCTACTTGGATGTTTTCCAACCTGAGAGACCCCTTTGACCGAGAGAGTCTCCCTGAGCAGCTGTCTCTGTGGACCTCCCCTCTTGAAGCCCCAGGAAGTCTCTGTCTGCAAATCAAGCTTGGGTGTAACTGGGCCGAGGACAGGTGAGCTGGTCCACAGAGCTGGTTTCCCACCTGTCAGATCTTTCCCCTCACCTGATGGTTCCCAGAGGGGTGACATTAGCCCTGAGTTGATCAGGGAGCTCTGAACTCCTTTGTGTGTTCAAGACCTGCCCTGGATACCTGGGAGGTGGGAGTGGAGGGGCTCCTGCATGACTCGCAGGTGGCGTATGCCCTCAGGAACCTGCCAGGGTCGAGATCTGGTGACAGCTAGAAAGAGGAGGAACGAGACCAGACAGTGTGTGATAAGGGCTTGATAAACTCTAAAGGGAGAGAGACAGAGAGAGACTCACAGAGAGAGACACAGAGAGACAGAGAGAGGATGGAACCATCTGGGCCTCAACAACAGCCAGGGAAAGAAAGCTTTTCTGCTTGGTCATCGGAATGTTTTAGAATGGTGAGGAGTACATTCTGGGTCTGAGGAGCATTCCAATTCATCATCGTAGGAACTACTTTTCTAGCGCTTTCTATGTGCTAGAAACCTTTTTGTGAGTTAGATACTATTATCATCCCAGTTTTATAGAAGTGGAAACTGAGGCACAGAGAGGTTGAGTAGCTTGCTCACTTTCACACAGCTGGTAAGTGGCAGAGCTGGGATTGAACCTGAGCTGTTGTGGCTCCTTACCCTATGTTGTGCTGCCCAGGGTCCTGGGACATCGTAGTATCCTGTAGCATGCTCAGAACAGAGTGAGACAAGGAGTTGATGAGTGAATCAACGTATCTCTCCTCTTTCCACAGCTAATAGAAGCCACGTTTGATTCCTGTTTTCGGTGGCAGTGTGCTCAGGGAAGGGGGGCCTGACTTGAGGGGATGAGTAATGGTTGGTCTAACCCAATAGTGATAATCCCACTTCCCTTTGCCAGTGATTCATGAAGGAGTGGCACGTGATTTGGGCTTCTGGGAAATGTTTTCCTCTTTTGCCATCTTTGAGTATGACCGTGTAAGGAAGAGGGGCCTGGGGTGGTCCAAGTCACCTTCCCTCAGGCTGAGGACAGACTAGGGGCTGGTGATAATGCTGGGGAGGAGGCACTGTCATGCAGACACAGAGGCACGCCTGGCCTTGCCTCTCTTTGCAAGTCTTATTAGAGCAGATACAAGTCCCTATTGCTTAGGTCACTTTTACTTGGGAATTCTCCTACTTGCAACTAAAAGCATTCTAACTTATAACTTGTATTTGAAATCCATTTCTTGTTTCATCTGTTAGTTCATTCATCCAGTAAATATTTATTGTGCACTTACTACATGACGGGTCCTGCACTAGAGGCTGGGGATTCCATAGTGACTTCCATTATGAATAAGGCAGGAATAGACCCTTTAAGGGAGGCGGTTTGGGGAGGCATCAATTATGTAGACAGATCAGTGGGTGATCTGTAGACAGATCACCATGAGAAGTGTTATGAGGCGGAGTATATGTTGATGTCAGATTGTGTGATATACGGGTTAGTCCAGGAGGGAGGTCGGGGGCTTCCCCGAGGAAGTAACGTTGAGGTGATGTCTAAAAGGAGAGTAGCGATTTGTTTAGTAGGGAGGGACGAAGGGGGTATGTTCTAGGCAGAGGGAAAACAAGGTCAGAGAACCTACAGGGCAAGGGAAGTTGGGTACCTGGGGAGGTAAAGAAGGCCTGTGGGTGGAATATGGATCAGTAGGATGTATCACCAGAGAAATAGAACCAATGGGACACATACAGGTATATAGAAAGGGATTTCTTATGAGGGATTGGCTCACGTGATTATGGAGGCTGAGAGGGCCCACCACCTGCCATCTGTGAGCTGGAGGCCCAGGAAGGCCGGTGGTGTAGTTCTAGTCCAAACCAGAAGGTCTGAAAACCAGTTGGGGCCAATGGTATAAGTCCCAGTCCAAGTTTGAAGGCCCAAGAACGAGGCTTGGTGATGTCTGAGGGCGGGAGGAGATGGACATCCCAGCTGAAGCAAGAAAGCAAATACACCTTTCTTCTGTCTTTTGTTCTATTCGGGTCCTCAGTGGATTGGTTGGTGCCCACCCACCCTCATTGGTGAGGGTGATCTTTGCTCAGTCTATGGATTCAGATGCTAATCTCTTCCAGAAACATCCTCACAGACACACCCAGAAGTATTGTTTAACTAAGCATCCCTTAGCCCAGTCAAGTTGACATGTAAAATTAACTATCAGGTAAGGACAGAGGAGGGAATGTGGGCAGGGCTGGCCTGTGTGGAGTCCTGGGTGTCATACCAGGGCCTCTGGCTTTGTCCCAAGACCTTTGGGAATAATCAGACCAACATTTCCGGAAGATCACTACACAAAACAACCGTTTCGGTTGAAAAGCTGTAACACGATCCTGCAGTACAATGACTATTCTGAAATCATGGCAGGGCTGTGGGCTCTTTTCTGCCTCCCTGTGTGGCCCCGATTAGAGCTCTGTGCGCTAATGTGTTTAACTCGGTTGCTTATTTAGATGCAGTGAATTATCTTTGATTGGGCACAGATTTCTGTTTCTCTCCTTTATTCTCCTCTATGGCTTCTGTTTGAGGAGAAAAATGGCGTGTTTTCCACTGCTCATGGTGTTCAAATGCGTGTTCTGAAAGCAAGGCGGGCTGTGGGCAGAATGGGAGGCCACTGGGGTGTGGAAAGAATCTGAACTATTCAGGGCCTTAAACTGCAGTCTGTACTCTGTGGTGGGAGTGGGTTTTGCCCCTGTACTGTCTCACTCAAGCCTGGTTTCTGAGTGATATCTCTTCCTCATGGACACTCCTCTGCATATCAGGGAATGTCCTTCTAGCTTTGGGTGGGTAGGTAAAACCTGTGGATGTCCGGCACTGTTGGAATTTGGATGGGGTTGTACAAAGTGTCTTGAAGGCATGGACATAACTTCTGCTGGGCCGTCCATGGCAGAAAGAAGAAGGAAGCAGGAAGGATGCCTTCAACAGATGGCACACACAACAGCTGCAGTGGCTTCAGCATAGATGAGGTGTGACAAATCCATTTAAATGGACAGGGATGGACAGGAGGCATTGACTGGCCTCCCTGCACATCTTTGGGGCTGGTGGACAGAGTTTGGCTGCCTCTCCACACTGACTTCTCTCCATGTGCCCCCTGCCCCCAGGTCTGGTCCCCTCACAGGCTCCACTGACTTCCCCAGGTGGCATCTGATCCCCTTCTCTACCCTCTTCCAGCCTAAGCGATACTTTCCAAATTTGCTTTTATGGACTTTTTAAGTCTCAAGAGGCTTTTTCTTTCTCAACAAGCTGTCCTCTTGCAAATCAAAAGTTTGGCGCTTCCAAAGATGGATTCTGATGTAGCATCAAGAGCCCTCTTTAAAAGTTAAAAGAATGGAATGAAATTTTTTTCTTGTTGTTCTCACCCAACAAATGTTTACTGAGCACTTATTATGTGCCAGGTATGTTCTAAGTGCTAGGGGTATAGCAGGGAATAAAACAGACATTCCTGCCCTCATGAAGCTCATATTCCAGTCGGGGGAGGTACAAAAATATGCATGTCTCCTTGACCAGGGGAAGATGTGAAATGGAAAGGCACAAGAATGATTAGTTCAAGATATCATCTTGCTTCATCCTCATGAAACATTTCTTGAAAAGCAGTCAGAATGGCACAGTCAGATTCACTTCTTGCGCGTTCCTGCAGAACAAGGTCCGTTTCTGTTGCTCATCGCTCAAGGTCTTCTCTGTGACTTCCACTTGCATATTTAAGTCTTGTTCCTACTCCTTCCCTTCATAAGCTCCGTGTTCCTGCCAAACCAAGACCATCTGTGGACTTCTGCCTGTGGAGTATGCTCTTCTGCCTCCGAGCCTTTGCTCCAGCCCTTCCTTCGGTCTAGAATGCCCTGTCCTCTCCTTTCTGACTTTCTAAATTCAATCTACTCTTCAAAACCCAACTTTAAGTACTGACAGTACTTGAATTCAGTTCAGAGTAGTCAATTATACATGATTTCAAATCCTGGCTCAGCTTGGGCCAATCACTTTGCCACTTTGAGCCTTGAATTTCTCATCTGTACACTGGGTTGGTATGAAGATTAAGTGGGGTAACACATAGCAAGCACTCATTAAGAGTGAGCTGTCATTATTTTCCCCTGTAATGAGTTGAGACTTTGGGGGGATGTTGGGATGGGGTGAAAGTATTTTGCATGTTGATGGATGTGAGTCTTTTGGGGCCCGAGGCTAGACTATGGTAAGCAGAAAAATGGCCTTCAAAGATGTTAACTTCCTAATCCCTGGAAAGTGCAAATATATCACCTTACATGGCAAGAGGGACTTTGCAGATGTGATCAAGTTAAGGATCTTGAGATGGGGTGATGATCCCGGATTATCTGGGTGGGCTTGATGAAGTCTTTATAAGAGGGAGGCAGGAGGGTCAGAGTCAGAGGCTGGTTGGAAGATGAGACTCTGCTGGCTTAGGATGGAGGAAGGGTCATGAGCCAAGGAATGCAAGCATCTTCTAGATCCTGGGAAAGTCAAGGAGACAGATTCTCCCCTAGAGCCTCCAGAAGGTGCACAGCCCTACCCACACTTGGTTTTAGCCCTGTGAGACTCATTTCAGACTTCTGACTTATAGTGCTGTAAGATAAACAAACTTGTGTTAAGATACTAAGTTTAGGGCTTCCCTAGTGGCGCATCCGGAGCCTGTGCTCCGCAACGGGAGAGGCCACAACAGTGAGAGGCCCGCGTACCGCAAAAAAAAAAAAAAAAAGATATTAAGTTTGTGGTAATTTATTACTGTAGCAGTAGAAAACGAATGCACGCCCATCTTCAGAGATTCATGCTCTTCCTTTGGTAAAAACCTGGAAGATTCCACGGAGTATTTCTAGTCAGTATTTCTAGTTGGCATGAAAGCCATGGGCACTTTCCTTAAGTACCATTTGCCACATAGATGCACAGGAATTTCTTGCTTTCCTTATGTCTGAGGAAGTCTGCATTACAGAGGTGATACAACCTGACAGTGCCTGACTGAGCCCAGTGGTCAAAGGCCTGAACTCTGTACCCATACAGACCTGGGTTTGAATCCTGGAAGGCCTCTGAATTGCAGTGAGAACTCAGGGAAGTGACTTCCCATCTCCAATCTTGTATCCTTGTCTATAAATTAGGAATACTACTTCAGGGTGGCTCTAAAGAGCATATGAAACAATGCATGTAGAACTCTCAGTACCATGCCTGGCACATAGCAAATACTCAATACATATTAGTGATAATTATTTATTTTTATTTATTTATTTTTTTGTGGTATGTGGACCTTTCACTGTTGTGGCCTCTCTTGTTGTGGAACACAAGCTCCAGACGCACAGGCTCAGCGGCTGTGGCTCACGGGCCCAGCCACTCCGCGGCATGTGGGATCCTCCCGGACCGGGGCACGAACCCGCGTCCCCTGCATCGGCAGGCGGACTCTCAACCACTGCGCCACCAGGGAAGCCCAAGTGATTATTATTATTATTATCCTTAATTGTTATTTTTAGTCTGAGGTGATCACAGGCTTGTGACTGTTGTAGGGTAATTTTTGGGTTTTCAAGGATTGTGGATGCTGTAGTCCTAAGAAATCCGAACATTATTGCTCATAGATTGCTGTTCCACACACGTGGATGATTTGTTATAAATTTGTACATGTGTAGAGAGGAGTGGAGTACAGAGGGATGGGCAAGATGGCACCCCAGGAAGAATTTTGGGTGGGGTGGAGAGGAGATCTGATGTAATAAGTAACACTGAGTCCTCACTCTTTGCCCAACACTAAGGGCTTTGCATGCATTTGCTGATTCATTGTCCCTAACGGCCCTCTGCAGAGTGGGAATTAGCATCCCCACACGACAGAGGAGAGATCGAAGGCCAAGGAGGCTAAGCAGCTCACCCTAGATCTGGCGCCTAAACCTGTACCCACCCAGCCTTGCTGCCTCTAGAACTTCACATTCTTGGGGAGGGTCCAGGAGTCCCCAGGAGCACAGCTGTGAGCAAACGCTGGCATGCCCTAGGGAGAGGTGCCACCCACCCAGGACAAGAGCTTTCCCCTTGAAACAACGCAGCCCCCTTGCTCGCCGTGGAAGAAGGTGGAATGGAGCTGGCAGTGCCTTCCTGGTGACAGCTCTGGATAAAGCCACTCAGGCGTGTGTTTTGAAGTGAGGCTGCCCTAGGGGGTGCGTAGAAGAAAGGCTGTGCTATTGATGTTTCCTGTCATGACGCTTACAGTTTCTTCATTTCTGGTCCCTGAGCCTCAGGAGTCCTTAGTGCAGCTGCCAAATTGCTTCATGCTCCAGAAAGTGGGGTGCCTCTTAACTAAGAAAAAACCTGGCTTTTCTACCAAGAGCCCCAGCTGTTAGAGCGTCTTATAATATTAACAAGATGTCCACAGCGTTCCCCAGAGAGCACCATGCTTCTTTCTCTTTCTTTCCTTTCCCTTTGTTCTTTCTTTGTTATTTCTTTCCTCTTTCTTGACTACTGAAGGGACTCCATCTTCGCCTTGGTCTGGGGCTGAGGCATCCATTACAGTATCCGGAATGTTCATGTGGCTATTTAAATTTAAATTAATTAAAATAAAGGAAAAACTCAGCTTCTTAGTTTCAGGAGCCACATCCCAAATGCTCATTTACCACTGTGCTAACCATGTGACCAATGGCTGTGGCCGCCATGTTGGACTCCACAGACGTAGAACATTTCCATCATTGCAGAAAGTTCTATTGGACAGTGCTGGTCTGGAGCCTTCATTCATTTGCTCATTCAGCTCTTATTTAATGAGTACCTGCTATGTGCTGGACACTGTTCCAGGTTCTGGGAAGTAAGTGGTCAAATAAGAAAAGCAAATCTCTTCCCTCATGGAGTGACTTCCATGGTGGGTGAGACAATCAACAGAAAAATCATTGCAGAATGTGAAAAGAGCCCCAAAGGAAACCAGTAAGGGTGAAGTAATGCAGAGTGATGGTGGTGGGGAGGCTCACAGGTATAGTTGGGGAAGGCAGGCACAAGGTGAGTGCTGAGCCATGTCCCTAAACGCTCATGACTTCAGCCTACTCACTGAATCCTTTGGTCAGGCTGTGCTTGCTCAGAATGCAGGGGAATGAAGAGGGGCATCCCTGGAATGGTGGCCTTTCTTCTGTGTGAGGTTGTGTAACACCTCGTGAGAGACTGGTGAAGGCAGGGTGTCAGGTCTTTCCCTTGGGGGGAAGAGAGAGTGTTGCCGTGGGGCAGGGGGTCTCTGTTCCAAGGCATAGTCTCCTCTCCCAGTTACCACCCGGTTGCTAAGGAATTAGAGTCTGGCTTTATAGTTGACCTACTTCCACCCTCCGATACTGTGGATTGATATTTTCCTCCTTATAAAGGACTTGCCGAAAGCAAAAATGTCAATGCCAGCGACATGTCACTGACGAGAGGAGATTTATTACCTCCAACCAACAGAATGAAGGGTCACAGTGGACATCTGTCTGTTTCTGCCTGTGGGTAGGGTCCCAGATGAGGGTTGGTCGATGGTTGGGACCACTCCGGGTGTGGTGCCTTCCATCATTGCTTCCAGATGGTGTCCACTTCCAGAGAGCTTAGCTGGATGTGACAAGTGGACCCCCATGGCTTCCCCCAGTATTTCCATTTGAGTCAATGATATCACGTCTTCCAACTTTGAACACTGAAATTTGAAATGACCTCTGGCTGTTTAGTCACCATCAATCAAAGCAGAGAATTACTGCTTGAATCTCAGGGATGAAGTTGGCAACTGACAGGACACAACATGACAGAAAAAGTTTGGGGTATCCTGTTGCAATCATAATTCTGGGTGGCATTTGGCTGGAGGGAATTATGGAGCCAGTGGAGGCTGTGAACGTATGTTTCATCCAAGAAATATGGGTTCTGGGGTAATAATTCATGCTTGTTCTTTATCTTTGGTGGAGACTTTCATTCTCTTTGTCTTGTAACTTTTACTTGTTGTGTGTTTACCATATGTTAGGCTGTATGTCTCCACCCTCCAAGTTGTATGTCTCAATCCTTGTAACAACCCTGTACATTTGGCCCCATTCCTCACACCCATCTTACAAGCGGGCGAGCTGAAGTTCAGACGTTTGAGATAACGTCTAGTCACACAGCAGTTGAACCATAGACCTGGGTTCATGTGTTGGAGTCCAGGCCCAGGACCTACTCTCCTCATTGGGATGGGTATGCCTTTAACAGAAAACACTTAGGAGATGAGGCTTGGCTCTGAGGCTTGGCAGGCAACAGCACCCAGCCAGAATTCAATACCACTGTTTGTTTTCATTGCTTTTGTTTTTATGATATTGGTTTTCTATTTACAGTAGTGATAAAAGTTTCTAAAAGTCAATGTATTTTGTGTTAAAAAAAAAGTGGTTCTGTTTAAATAAAAATATGAAGGAAGTAATTTTAATGTGGTGTGAATGTGGCAAAAGTAGCGTCAGTGACATGAGAATGCCCACACCACCTGTGAAGGCTGAGATGCAGGGCCATTTGTTGGTTCCAAGGGCAAAGGGAATCATAGATGGGCCTTCTGGGCATTCGGAAGGTGAAATGCTAAGTGCTTCTGTGTGTGTGTGTGTGTGTGTGTGTGTGTGTGTGTCCTTATGGACCACGGTGGCAGAGCTGAGAGCTGGAATGCACTGACTCTGGCAAATGGGGGGATTTCTCTGGAACGTCTCCTTAAATGAGAGTTGACATGAAGCCTTTACTCTGTTCTAGCCTCTGGTGTTCATCATCTCATTAAATTCTCACAACACCCCCTGGACACTTGTGGTTCCCATTTTATAGATGGGGACACTGTGAAGGGTGTCATTTGTCTAAGCCATACATTTATATGCAACGGAGCAGGATGTACATGCAGGAATTCTGACTCCAGAGACCCTGCTCTTAGCCTCTGCATTATGGTTAATCACTGGAACTGCTTATATTGATACATATTCTGTTTCTCTTATTTTAACCTCAATTCTCTGATGGATCTAAGAAGAGTTGTTGATTTTCAGTTCTTTTTTTCCCCTTGTTGTCTGGATGTGAGTGATGACTTCCAAGCTCCTTCTGTGCTGGACTGGAAACCTTCAATTTTGAAAGATATTTTCATAGGGTGTAGAATTCTGAGTTGACAGTTCTTTTTTCTTTCAGCACTTTAAATTGTCTCTCCATGTTCTTCTGGATTGTGTGGTTTCTAATTAGAGTTCTCTTATAACACTTATCCTTGTTCTCCTAGACGTGATGTGTCTTTTTTTCTCTGGTTGTCTTCAAGGTTTTATCTTTATCTCCTCTTTTGGGGCCATCGTTGGACTGAACATTCTTCCTGACATTTGAGTGTAGGTAGGACCAAAAAACTTGCTTTGGCCAGTGGAATATGAGCAAAAGGTTCAAGAGACTTTGCACAATTTCCCATATTCTCTTTCCCACTGCCCACGGCAAGTGGCAACAATGTTTAAGATACTCTGTGGATCCAGGCTCTGTTGTGATGACAGAGTGGACCAGTGGCTCCAGCTGACCCATCATGAGTATGTAGCATGAAGTAAAAAATGTTTTCTGGCTATTAAGATTTAAGGGATGTTCATTATTGCAGCATAACCCAGCCTATCCTGTCTGATAGGCTATATCACTTTCTTTCAGATGAAATAAAGGGAACGATTTGCGAGAGAGAGCCCAGCAATAAAAAGTTCTTGCTTGTAAACCTAACCCACTGACAACCACAATGATGGAGTGGTAACAAGGAGGAAGATTCTGTAGAACAAAAGAAAAAAACATGCAACCAACCCTACAGAATTCTCAAAGACCCCAACCTCATCTTGCAAACAGAAAGCACTGTTGGATAATTAAGATGCATATGCCACCTGACATTAAGCAGCCTTTTGTGAACTGTTAATTAAGGTTAAATCAGCCACATATTTTATTCTTACTGAATTAGAAGATTAGTGTTAATTTATGGCAGGGTTCCATTACTCCCTGTTGAAGGAAATCAATGTATCTGAACATAATTTAATGAGAGGAAGCTGGTACCATAGTGAAAACAGGCTGGGGAGACATTATCTTGACATTTTAGGTAATTCAGTTAAGTCCAGCAAAAGAGGAGTGATTGACAAAGTCATTATTTCTCCCACCGAGGGGTAGAAAGCACATTTCTGGCAATTAATTAAGACTTTGGTAGTGGAGGAGCATGGTGAGAATTAAGAATGGGGTTGATGAAGTGCCCACTCCCCACCTTGCGTGTGGCTTCTGGACAAGTCTCATCAATCATGGAGTTTGCATTCCTGGCTTGAGATGAGAAAAATACCGTAACAGAGCACAGGTGGGCAAGCGTAGGCTGGTGCAGGTGGGATGCTTATTTATTTTAATTTTTAACATCTTTACTGGAGTATAATTGCTATACAATGGTGTGTTACTTTCTGCTTTATAACACAGTGAATCAGCTATACATATACGTATATCCCCACATCTCCTCCCTCTTGCGTCTCCCTCCCACCGTCCCTATCCCACCCCTCTATGTGGTCAGAAAGCACCAAGCTGATCTCCCTGTGCTATGCGGCTGCTTCCCACTTGCTATCTATTTTACATTTGGTAGTATTTTTAAGTCCATGCCAGTCTCTCACTTCATCCCAGCTTACCCTTCTTCCTCCCCTTGTCCTCAAGTCCTATCTCTACGTCTGTGTCTTTATTCTCGTCTTGCCCCTAGGTTCTTCAGAGCCTTTTTTTTTTTTTAGATTCCATATATATGTGTTAGCATATGGTATTTGTTTTTCTCTTTCTGACTTACTTCACTCTGTATGACAGTCTCTAGGTCCATCCAACTCACTACAAATAACTCAGTTTCGTTCCTTTTTATGGCTGAGTAATATTCCATTGTATATATGTAGCACATCTTCTTTATCCATTCATCTGTCGATGGGCGTTTAGGTTGCTTCCATGACCTGGCTATTGTAAATAGAGCGGCAATGAACATTTTGGTACATGACTCTTTTTGAATTATGGTTTTCTCAGGGTAAATGCCCAGTAGTGGGATTGCTGGGTCATATGGTAGTTCTATTTTTAGTTTTTCAAGGAACCTCCATACTGTTCTCCATAGTGGCTGTATCAATTTACATTCCCACCAACAGTGCAAGAGTGTTCCCTTTTCTCCACACCCTCTCCAGCATTTATTGTTTCTAGATTTTTTGATGATGACCATTCTGACTGGTGTGAGATGATATCTCATTGTAGTTTTGAGTTGCATATCTCTAATGATTAATGATGTTGAGCATTCTTTCATGTGTTTGTTGGCAGTCTTTATATCTTCTTTGGAGAAATGTCTATTTAGGTCTTCTGCCTAGTTTTTGGATTGTGTTGTTTGTATTTTTGATATTGAGCTGCATGAGCTGCTTGTAAATTTTGGAGATTAATCCTTTGTCAGTTGTTTTATTTGCAAATATTTTCTCCCATTCTGAGGGTTGTCTTTTGGTCTTGTTTATGGTTTCCTTTGCTGTGCAAAAGCTTTGAAATTTCATTAGGTCCCATTTGTTTATTTTTGTTTTTATTTCCATTTCTCTAGGAGGTGGGTCAAAAAGGATCTTGCTGTGATTTATGTCATAGAGTGTTCTGCCTATGTTTCCCTCAACGAGTTTGATAGTTTCTGGCCTTACATTTAGGTCTTTAATCCATTTTGAGTTTATTTTTGTGTGTGGTGTTAGGGAGTGTTCTAATTTCATTCTTTTACATGTAACTGTCCAATTTCCCCAGCACCACTTATTGAAGAGGCTGTCTTTTCTCCACTGTATATTCTTGCCTCCTTTATCAAAGATAAGGTGACCATATGTGTGTGGGTTTATCTCTGGGCTTTCTATCCTGTTCCATTGATCTATCTTTCTGTTTTTGTGCCAGTACCATACTGTCTTGATTACTGTAGCTTTGTAGTATAGTCTGAAGTCAGGGAGCCTGATTCCTCCAGCTGCGTTTTTCGATCTCAAGATTGCTTTGGCTATTCGGCGTCTGTGTGTTTCCATACAAATTGTGAAGTCTTTTGTTCTAGTTCTGTGAAAAATGCCATTGATAGGGATTGCATTGAATCTGTAGATTGCTTTGGGTAGTAGAGTCATTTTCACAATTTTGATTCTTCCAATCCAAGAACATGGTATATCTCTCCATCTATTTGTATCATCTTTAATTTCTTTCATCAGTGTCTTATAATTTTCTGCATACGGGTCTTTTGTCTCCTTAGGTAGGTTTATTGCTAGATATTTTATTCTTTTTGTTGCAATGGTAAATGGGAGTGTTTTCTTAATTTCACTTTCAGATTTTTCATCATTAGTGTATAAGAATGCCAGAGATTTCTGTGCATTAATTTTGTATCCTGCTACTTTACCAAATTCCTTGATTAGCTCTAGTAGTTTTCTGGTAGCATCTTTAGGATTCTTTATGTATAGTATCATGTCATCTGCAAACAGTGACAACTTTACTTCTTCTTTTCTGATTTGGATTCCTTATTTCTTTTTCTTCTCTGATTTCTGTGGCTAAAACTTCCAAAACTATGTTGAATAAGAGTGGTGAGAGTGGGCAACCTTGTTTTGTTCCTGATCTTAGTAGAAATGGTTTCAGTTTTTCACCATTGAGGATGATGTTGGCTGTAGGTTTGTCATATATGGCCTTTATTATGTTGAGGTAAGTTCCCTCTATGCCTACTTTCTGCAGGGTTTTTATCATAAATGGGTGTTGAATTTTGTCAAAAGCTTTGTCTGCATCTATTGAGATGATAGTATGGTTTTTATCCTTCAATTTGTTAATATGGTGTATCACATTGATTGATTTGCGTATATTGAAGAATCCTTGCATTCCTGGAATAAACCCCACTTGATCATGGTGTATGATCCTTTTAATGTGCTGTTGGATTCTGTTTTCTAGTATTTTGTTGAGGATTTTTGCATCTATGTTCATCAGTGTTATTGGCCTGTAGTTTTCTTTCTTTGTGACATTTTTGTCTGGTTTTGGTATCAGGGTGATGGTGGCCTTGTAGAATGAGTTTGGTAGTGTTTTTCCCTCTGCTATATTTGGGAAGAGTTTGAGAAGGTTAGGTTTAGCTCTTCTCTAAATGTTTGGTAGAATTTGCCTGTGAAGCCATTTGGTCCTGGACTTTTGTTTGTTGTAAGATTTTAAATCACAGTCTCAATTTCAGTGCTTGTGATTGGTCTGTATATATATTGTATTTCTTCCTGGTTCAGTCTTGGAATGTTGTGCTTTTCTAACAATTTGTCCATTTCTTCCAGATTGTCCATTTTATTAGCATATAGTTTCTTGTAGTAATCTCTCATGAGCCTTTGTATTTCTGCAGTGTCAGTTGTTACTTCTCCTTATTCATTTCTAATTCTATTGATTTGAGTCTTCTCCCTTTTTTTTCTTGATGAGTCTGGCTAATGGTTTGTCAATTTTGTTTATCTTCTCAAAGAACCAGCTTTTAGTTTTATTGATCTTTGCTATTGTTTCCTTCCTTTCTTTTTCATTTATTTCTGATCTGATCTTTATGGTCTTTCCTTCTGCTAACTTTGGGGTTTTTTTTGTTCTTCTTTCTCTAATTGCTTTAAGTGTAAGGTTAGGTTGTTTATTTGAGATGTTTCTTGTTTCTTGAGGTAGGATTGTATTGCTATAAACTTCCCTCTTAGAAGTGCTTTAGCTGCATCCCATAGGTTTTGGGTCGTTGT
This sequence comes from Phocoena phocoena, assembly GCF_963924675.1. Lineage (NCBI taxonomy): Eukaryota > Metazoa > Chordata > Mammalia > Artiodactyla > Phocoenidae > Phocoena > Phocoena phocoena. The sequence continues at coordinate 33,881,094 of NC_089233.1, read as the reverse complement.
GTTTTCATTGTCATTTGTCCCTAGGTATTTTTTGATTTCCTCTTTGATTTAGGTGCGATGCTCATTTGCAAGGTCTTTTCAGGTTGGATCTGGTGAGGACTGCCATTTGCAAGAGGTCTGCCTCGTTGGAATGCAACAGGCTTCATAAATGTATATTGAATGGACAGGTCCATAGATGTGAATGTCTTCAGAGAATACCAGGTGTCCCCCTACTAAGATCAGTAAAATATGCAGAAATGTCCTTAAATGTGCCACATGATCTCACTGCATTAAAACCTTCTTTTAGGCTCAGTGAAAAATGCAGGACATGCTCAGTAGTTTAATGACAAACATAGTAGATGTTACGTGTTTATGATGCTGATGTTGGGATACTATGGCAAGGCAGGTGGAGGTGGTGAGGGTGGGCTGGGTCCAGCCCTTGGTGGTGTCTGGGAGTGAAGCAGGGTGGGCCCACAGGTATCAGTGGGATGCAAAGGGGGAGCTCAGGCAGCTTCCCAGGAGAAGCTGGTGGACCAGGGGCACAGTCTGAGGCATCAGGTCTGACGTGATCAAGCCAAAAGTAATGACTAAGTGAGACTGTGAAAGACCAAAGCATTGAGTCTAGAGGCCAGGAGATGAATTCAGGAGCGATTTCTTCTGGTGTTAAAATGTACAGAGAGAGAGAGAGAGAGAGAGAGAGAGAGGGAGAGAGAGGCCATCAGGGGATGCTTGGGCCTTGCCTGTGAGACGGAAGCTAAACCAGTTAGTTACAGATTTTATAAGCTAAGGAGGGGTTCCTATTCAACCTCTTATACCTCCGTTCTCTCCTCCCTTCTGCCCTTCCTTCCATCCTTTCTCCTATGCTTCCCTCTCCCTTTACTCCTTTCTCCCATCCCTTCCTCACTCCTTCCTTCCTCCCACACTATTTATGGAGAACTTACGGTAGTGCTATGTCTCTGTTAGCAAAGAAGAGCCTGGTCTATGGAAGACCTGCATAAAGTGCCAGTTGTACAGTGTTGCAGGCAAACAATATGGGAAGGGTTAGCCCCAGACTTGGGAGAACAGGTAGTCAGGAGAATGTCTAGCTGAGGTCTCAGTCAGGTTGGGGATGCTGCAAGGGCCAGAGAAAGCAAGGTGGTGGACACACCTCTAAGGGAGTCCAGTCTAGGGCAGTGAAGGACCAGCTCACCAGAGCCTGGCTGGTTTCTTAGGGTGTGTTATGGTTCCCTGGCATGGTAGGCAGGATTTCTAGGAATGGGCCCCATGAATCCATACTCCCCTGATCCCCAGAACCTGTGCATGTGAAGAGATATCACCCTCATGACTGTGGACTGTTATATGGCACAATTCCTAGTGGGTCATTCCAATCCCATGAGCCCTTAAAAGTAGAGAACATTCTCTGGCAGGAGTTAGAAGGGGAAGTGAGAGACCTGAGGTGTGGGAAGGACTCAGTGCTGGTTTGAAGATAGAGAGGCTACATGAGGCTTAGTGTGGGTGGCCTCTCAGAGCAGAGGGACCCCTGGGAAACGGGAGCCTCAGTCATACAGCCACAAGGAATGGCAGCCTGCGTGAGTTGGGTGGCGGAATCTTCCCCAGTTCCTCCAGATATAAGCCCAGGTCAACCAACACTGTGATTTTGGCCTGGGAGACCCTGAGCAGAGAGCCCAGCCAAGGCCACTGGATTCCCCACCTGTGTGATGATCACTGGGTACTGTTTTAAGCTGCCAAAATTATGGGAATTTTTTACAAAGCCATAGCAAACTAATACACTGGGCCTGATTTGACCAGATTCATATGTAAATTTGCATAATACAAATCTGGGTTGGGGCAATGAGGTGGATTTAAATAAACGAGGTAGGTTTATGTTCTGTCTTTGGTTAACATGGCTTGGTTGCCTTAGATAATGAGGGAGTAGTAAGGGAAACAGAAACCCTTCAATATGCACATTTAGATTCTGTCAGAAGACATTTAAAAATAGCTCTGAAGATTTTTTGTGAATTTTTGGTGAATTCATTACACATACACACACACGTGTGAGCGTGCACACACCTCATACAGACTTTGCATCTGCCTTTTCCTTAAATGAAAAAAAAATGGGATTCTGTGAAGATGGCAGCTGAATTTGGCTTCTTTCTGCCATGGTATCAATGCAAATCCATCAGCCTGTCGAGCCACATGGCTGCAGGGCCCTGGGAGTGGCTGGATGCAATTGTGGCCTTTGGCTTTCTGAGTTCCAGCAGAGAGAATGGGGTGAGCTTAGAATGCAGTGGGCCCTGGGAAGATCTTGGTTCTGAGAAGAGAAGTGAAGCCCTGGAGGGAAAGTGGAGTGAGGCTCCTTGCCCCACTGAGCCTAAGAAGGAAGATACTTCCCACCAAAGAGGGTCTGGGAACACACAGGCGTACAAGAAGAGTCAGGCAACTTCAGTTCTTAATGATTCAAAAAGACATTTGAGTGGCAAAACATATCATAAATAAAGTCAACAGATGAATCATAGACCTGGAAAATATTCTGTGAAGGATATGCAAAGGAATCTTGCAAGTCATCCATATGAGCTTAAGAAACAGACTAGAAAAATGGGCAGGAAGAGGCAGTTGACAGATGAGCAAATTTGAATGACCAACAGACGCATGAAATCACACTCACAGTTAGTGATAAGGGAATCAAAACCCAGTATCAGTTTACATTTTTCTGAAAGTCCAGAATATAAAGCAATTCCCTGCTGCTGGTGGGAATTCAGGGAAAGGATGTCCGTACCCTGCTGCCAGGAAGTGAAGGATTTCCTTGAAAAGCAGGCTACAGCTTTTAGTTAAAATTAAAATACACAAACCTTTCAACTGAGCTATCTTACTCCTGGAAATCCAACCCATGGAACTGAAGGCATAAGCATAAGCAAGAATATACGTCCAAGGGTGTTTAATGTGGCATTGTTTTTAGAGGCAGAGAGGGGGGCAGAAACTGTCAAGATCACCTGTAGAGGAATGGTTGAATTAATGAACGAATTAATTTTTCTGCCGTTGAAAAGAATGAATCAGGAATACCAGCTGTGTTGACGGATATCTGTGAAGTACTGTTGAGTGAGTAAAGATGCTGAAACATCTATTTTAAACATCCTATTTTAATGAAGATAGAAGTAACCATGTATGTATGTGTATGAAGCATATATATACTTATTTGAGAATAGAGAAAAATTTGGAAAAATGCATTCTAGATTGTCACATGAACTACTGGTAGGAGAACTGGAGGGGGAATTCACGAATAAAAAGGCAAAAGAAAAGACTACATGAAAAAAGCAAACTAGATACGTGTGATGTGATTACATTTAACCGTGCAGGTAAATTTGTATAGCTGTTTGTGTAAAGAAACTTAAAACGGGAATCCATTTGCCAATGGAATAAGGTTCTGAAAAAGCCCGCAAATAATGTGGGGGAGATCAAAGTGTGAAGGAATATATATTAAATTCTTATAAAATGCAGCCCAGTGTAATAATCACTCATCCCTGTAACATGATGTAGGCAGCCACAGCCAAGTGCTGAACAGGATAATTGTTCTCATCCATTGAGACCTTTTTATCTTGGTGACATCATCAAATTGTCCTCAGTAGTGAGAAGGAGAGGGAGAAGGAAAGAGAGAGAGAAAAAGAGAAGGAAGAGGAGAGGGAGAAGGAGGAGGAGGGGAAGGGGGGAGGGCAATGAGGAGCATCTTTTAAAAAACATTGTATTTTGATGCAAATCAAAATGAATGGATAAAGAAGAGGTGGCCCATATATATAGTGGAATATTACTCAGCCATAAAAAGAAACGAAATCGAGTTATTTGTAGTGAGGTGGATGGACCTAGAGACTGTCATACAGAGTGAAGTAAGTCAGAAAGAGAAAAACAAATAACATATGCTAACACATATATATGGAATCTAAAAAAAAAAAAGGTTCTGAAGAACCTAGGGGCAAGACGAGAATAAAGACACAGACGTAGAGAATGGACTTGAGGACACAGGGAGGGGAAGGGTAAGCTGGGATGAAGTGAGAGACTGACATGGACATATATACACTACCAAATGTAAAACAGATAGCTAATGGGAAGCAGCTGCATAGCACAGGGAGATCAGCTCGGTGCTTTGTGACCACCTAGAGGGGTGGGATAGGGAGGGTGGGAGGGAGACACAAGAAGGAGGAGATATGGGGATATATGTATATGTATAGCTGATTCACTGTGTTATAAAGCAGAAAGTAACACACCATAGTAAAGCAGTTATACTCCAATAAAGATGTTTAAAAACGAAACAAAACTCTAAAAAGCTAAAAACAAAACAAAACAAAAAAGCGACAATGAGGTATCACCTCACACCAGTTAGAATGGGCATCATCAGAAAATCTACAAACAACAAATGCTGGGGAGGGTGTGGAGAAAAGGAAACCCTCTCACACTGTTGGTGGGAATGTAAATTGATACAGCCACTATGGAGAACAGTATGGAGGTTCCTTAAAAAACTAAAAATAGAATTACCATATGACCCAGCAATCCCACTACTGGGCATATACCCAGAGAAAACCATAATTCAAAAAGACACATGCACACCAGTGTTCATTGCAGCACTATTTACAATAGCCAGGTCATGGAAGCAACCTAAACGCCCATCGACAGATGAATGGATAAAGAAGATGTGCTACATATATACAATGGAATATTACTCAGCCATAAAAAGGAACGAAATGGGGTCATTTGTAGAGACATGGATGGATCTAGAGACTGTCATACAGAGTGAAGTAAGTCAGAAAGAGAAAAATAAATATCGTATATCAACATGTATATGTGGAATCTAGAGAAATGGTACAGATGAACTGGTTTGCAGGGCAGAAATAGAGACACAGATGTAGAGAACAAACATATGGACACCAAGGGGGGAAAGTGGCGGGGGGTGGAGGTGGGATGAATTGGGAGATTGGGATTTACATATACACACTAATATGTATAAAATAGATAACTAATAAGAACCTGCTATATAAAAAATAAAAAGAAACAAACAAAAAAACATTTTGAAATAATTACAGACTCACAGGAAGGCAACAATAGTAAGTAGAGTCCAGTGATCCCTTCCCTCAGCTTCCCCCAGTGGTGACGGCTTGTAGCAGTGTCACAACCAGGAAACTGACATGGGTGCAATCTGCAGACTAAACTACAGACCCTATTCAATTTTCTCCAGTTTTACATGCACTCGTGAGTGTGTGTGTGTGTGTAGTTTCATGCACTTTTCCCCCATATATAGATTTATGTAACCAGCACCACCATCAAGATGAAGAACAACCCATCCCTACAAAGGAGCCCCCTTTTTTGTCCCACCCAATCCCATAGGAAGCACTATGGGAACAGGAACCTAAGCTTCCCCTGCTGTGTCCTGTTGAAGGTTCCAAGGATGCCAGGCACGCTGTTGCTCTGAGTCCCTCCCCTACCCTCCCTGTGGCTTTTGCTTCCTCTCTGTGCCCAGGGGCGGCTCATCCTGGGCCGTACAAATCTATTCTGATGTTACTCTGTCCCCCTTCCCTTGACAGTTGTGGCCTTGAACAGCTCGTAGACTCATCTTGTGAAATTGGCTCTTTTCATACATCATTCTCATCCTTTCTCAGGTTGCATCTGTCCTCATTTTGGCAGGAAGGGCTCCTGTTATCTTCTGGAGCTACAGTGGCCTGGCTGACTCTGTCTGGGCATCACCTTTTTTTCAAGCATCTCACAGTAGTTTACGAAATAAAATGCATTTCTCTGACAACCCTGAGAGGTTTCCTGGGTGTTATTACCCAAAGCTCAGGGCTCTACAATTCCCATTTCTCAGGCAATTCAAGGAAAAAGAAGGAGAAATCAACCAATCCTGACTGCTCTGGGGACCCCTATGCCTCTTTGTCCTTCTGGTCTGGCTCTGGTCCACTGGTCACCTTCAACTTTATGCATTTACTTGTCCTCTAGCCTTACTTTCCCTACTGTGTGCCTCTTACTTAGTAGGTATTCAATATTCACTAATTGCTGAGAAACTAAGGAGCTGGGGAGCAACTCAGCACACTGCTAAGGCCTCAGTGACTATCTGCTGAATTGCACTGAAAGTTAGCAGCACCTAATTTTGGCCAAATTACATTTATTATAACTTGCCACGGAAGTCCCAGGTATGCAGAGCTTGATGAAGGGCTATGTGGTTTATCAGTGTGTTGTGCTGGATCAAGGTTGGTCTGGCTACACAGCCTTGGACAATGTATTTAATCTTCCTGAGCCCCATCTGCAAAATAGGGATGATAGTGTGAGAAGTAAAGGAATATGACAAGCCAAGCACCCAGCACCCAAGCAGGATTTTGATAAGGTTGGTCTCTAACTTCTTTTCTCTCCTGCCACTCATCCTGTTGCAAATGGGTTTGCCTGGAAAGCTAACAAGACAGAGGTTAGTGTTCATTAGGATCAATACCTGTGGAAGGGAGATGGGGTGGGTAGAGGGGAAAGTGGGGCAGTAGTGCAGCCTTGCCCAGATCTGGAAGCCAGGAGGAACTTGAGAGGTGTCCCCCCACTGGGACTAGGAGCCTGGCTCTTATAAGCCTATAACCTCGGTCCCTGGATTCAGGCTGCCCCAGCCTTTGACAAGTTAGGACTCTTCAATTGTGGCAATCTCTGATGGGGGCTGATGTCTCGGGGCTTTCTGCCGGCAGCTCTCCTAGTACCCCGAGGAGTAAGATGCTCCTTACTGAAGGAGGATCTGGACAGAGCATCACAACATCCACCAGATACATGCAGGCTGGTCTCTCTGCCCCAGAGTATCTCTGTAGTCCGAGGGTAAGATCCACAGTGGTAGTGGTGGTGGTGGGGAGCTGTTCACTTTAGCTTTCAGTGAGGCAATTTGTGAAGTGCGTCTTAATTTTTTTCGTGAAGACAAAACTGTTGACATAAATGGATGCTTTAAACATGAATATACCTAGGTTTTGATTATGGAGCATTTATGGAGCATCCTGGGAGCATCTGATTCCGGGATCAGAGTGGACCACATTACCAGAAAATTGGAGCTCATTCAGTTCAGCCTGGCAAGGGCTTCTGGAGGTCATTCTGTACTTTTGCCTTGTCTTTAGGTAGAACTAACATTGCATCTGCTTCCAGAGTGGCCTTCAAGAGACATAGAAAACAGGATTCCACTATGTCCTAGAATTATCCACGGAACTGAGAGTTCATACTCTTTTATTTAGAGCCAGACCTAGGAAATACATTCAGGACTGCAGAAGTATAGCCCTCTTGACCTCTGCCCTGGTTTCCTGGCCCCTGAAGGCAGTTGGCTTCAGTGTGGTTCTTTACTCCCTAGAACAGGCTCCCTAGAACAAATCAGTATAATAGGGCAGAGCAACTCATGCTAATAGCTCATAGGTGCCTGAGTCACTGTGTGCAGGATTCTGTGGAACTATCTAGGTTTAGCAGGAAAAAGCATCACGACTGAGTAGTAACATCTGCCAAGGTATAAGGTAGCATGCTATTCTGGGGTGTGCTGCTTCAGTCACCACATTTGCAGGAACCCCAAGCCAGCACGAGAGAAAGCTTCTGGTGGCAAGAGTTATATGCTTCCCAGCCTAATTCCGTCCCCTCCTCTCTAGGAATCTTTGAATGGTATTCAGGGAGGCTTAGCAGAATGTGGCATCTGCTGAGGCTGTTGGTGCCCTGCCGCTATATATTTTTTAAAAAACAGATTTGGTTAAAATATTCCCTGAGCAATGCTTTTGTTTTTCCTAAATGTTAGTTGGGTATTCCACGCCATACTAAGAACAATGATTTATTATGTATGGGTACGTTTATAGGTAATAAAACAACATTTGGGGATGTTAATTTTATTTATAATATATTAACATAATTAAGAAATAATTATAGCCTATAATAGCAATAGTTATTATTTAATGCATGCCTAATATATGCAGGCAGTTTATATTCCTTAACCCCTTCAACTACATAGATGCCTTATCCTCATTTACTGAGAAATTGAAGCCCAGAGAGGTTAAGTAACTTTACTGAGGTCACACAGTGGATATTTTTTATTCCAGTGCTCATGCTCTTTCCACTAGGTCAGGGATCCCCAACCCCCAGGCCACGGACCCATACCAGTCCATGGCTTATTAGGAACCGGGCTGCACAGCAGGAGGTGAGTGGTGGGAGAGCGATTGAAGCTTCATCTGTATTTACAGCTGCTCCCCATCACTCGCATTATCACCTGAGCTCCACCTCCTGTCTGATCAGCGGTGGCATTAGATTCTCATAGAAGCATGAACCCTACTGTGAACTGCGCATGCGAGGGATCTAGGTTGTGTGCTCCTTATGAGAATCTAATGCTTGATGATCTGAGGTGGAGCTGAGGGGGTGATGCTATCGCTGGAGAGTGGCTGCAAATACAGATTATCATTAGCAGAGAGGTTTGACTGCACAGAGACCATAATAAATCAATTGCTTGCAGACATATCAAAACCCTATCAGTGAGTGGCACGTGATAACAAGCTTAGGGCTCCCACTGATTCTGCATTATGGTGAGTTGTATAATTATTTCATTGTATGTTACAATGTAATAATAATAGAAATAAAAGTACACAATAAATGTAATGCTCTGGAATCATCCTGAAACGATTCACCCCACTGGTCCGTGGAAAAATTCTCTTCCATGAAACTGGTCCCTGGTGCCAAAAAGGTTGGGGACTGCTGCCCTAGGTCACACTGCCTCCTCAGAGACTCCCAGACTTCTATTTTCATACTCTTTTAGCACACTAGTATTCCTTCCAGGATTCTTAGTGTGTTTCTAATGACACCACAAGATAGGGGAACAAGAGACTGATGTCCAGAGAGGTTCCCAGGCAGCTGCTACTGTTTGGTGCTCAGACTCTCATTTCCTGATCCTTGTGAGTATTGAGCTGTGCAGACACAGTAGGTAATTAGGCATCTCCTTGTATGCCTTAGGACTCTTTGGTTGCAAGTATAGAAACCAGATTGTGGTAGCCTAAACAGGGGGCATGTGGGGAACTATGAAGTCAGGGAGCCAGCTGGGTCTGAGGAGCCAGCCTTGGAACTCCTGGGGACCCGGGCACTCCTCTCTTCCTCTGCTTTGCATCTCTGCCCCTCTCCGTATACCGAGCACATTTTCCTCTCTTGTTGAAGGCTGGCTTGCTTTATTTCCCTGTCTACATGACAGGAAACAGCTGTTACCAATAGCTCTCAAGTCCTCATGGCCCCTGTTCAAGACAGCAGCCAGAAAGACTGGACTCTTCTTTCAACTCCAGATTCCTAGGACAGGAATCTGATTGGCTCAGCTTCAGTCAGGGGACCCAATAACTATGGTTGGGAAGTGCCTTTTTGTTGTACAAATATGGCTGAGTTTGTGCATGGGAGAGGGAGTTTACCATATTCCTTTAAAAGAGCAGCAGAATTCAATAAAAAAAATCCAATGAATTGGGCAATATGAAACTTGGATTGTTTTCTAAACCTGCCACTACTTAATGTGATTTTGGAAAGCAACTTAACATATTTGGTGGGTAATAATAGCTCACATTTATGGAGAGGTTTTACATTGCCAGATGCTCATTTCAATGCTTTACATTTCTGGCAATTCTGTGGGTCAGGATAGGGCAACAGGGACACAGAGAGGTTAAGCAACTTGCCAAGACCCCACAGCTAGTAAGTGGTGGAGCTGGGTATTGAACCCAGACAGTCTTAGGTCAGAGTCCATTGTCCCAACCAATGCACTGTGCCGCCTGCCATGTAGGAAATGAGGGTATGTTCCCATGTCTATAAAGTGGGGGTGATAACCCCTTCTAATACCAACTCCCCAGGAACAGAGCTGAAAAATGATGGAGAAAGCCCTCAAAAAGTGACCTGCAGTGAAAACATACCTTTGTCCAGAGGCAGCCTGGACTCAGCGTGGACCAGTCATATCCCTAGGTATATGCTAAGGACCACTTGTCTTGCTCTTACAGGAGTCAGGGAATGGCCATGCCCAGGATCACCTTTCTCTTCCCTGGCTGTGTCCATTTTGCATTTAAGGCACAGGGTCACAGGAAGCCGTTGTGATCTCTGACTCTTCCATCTGGGGCTTCTACCATATACTTGTATGAAGTTCCAATTGTATTTCTTTAATCTGGAGATTAAGAGGTGTACCTCTCTCTGTGCCATATCAGGACTGCAAAAGGAATGAGAAATTTCTAAAAATATAGACTGTGCAAAATCCCATTTCAAATCCCATTTCATGGAGGTTCAGGATGTCTTTGGGGTTGTTGGTGCCTGCATTAGACAGGTTAGAATTCTGACGGACTTTCCCCAGTTATTGGTAACTTTCCCCAGGTCTGGTTTAATCTTTTTCTCTCATGAGATGATGGCATGAAACATCTTTATCTCCATCCTAGCAACTTCATCTCCTACTGAATGAGGTTTTGAAATTATTTGCTCATGTCTTTTTTCCGTTGATGGAGCATCATTTCCATGAGGATCAGGTTCTAATCCATCTGTATTTATCACACATTTTCTTGCCCACAGTGGACACTCTGCAAATCTTCATTGAATGGGTAAAGAAATTAAACATCTCTTTGCTAGCCAAGTGAAATTTGTTTTCTATCTTGAATGCTTTCTCCTGCAGTCACTAGATTTTTGTGTGTGTGATGAAATCTTGTTTATGAGGAAAGGGCTATCAGAGTCTTTGAGATGATGTGATGGTTGGATTTCACATTAAAGTTGCCTCTTGGAATTTTGTGTGAAATGTTATCTCCCTCTGCTCTTAATTTGAAGCACTTTCAGTTACAAGCTTTTCTGGGGCAGAGTTGGTACTCTCAAAGACCATCATTGCACCTACTGTGCAAACACATCCCATATCAGAATCTATAGCTGGGTTTGGAGAAGAAAGGGGGTCCAGTGTCCACAATCAGTGTTGCCTACACTGGGTCCCCAAACCTCCTAAATGATGGGGTCCTTTTCCTGCCACAGACCCCAAATCTCTCATTGCATTGATGACCTCCCAGGAAAAGAGGATGCAGTGATGTTACTTTTCAAAGTGGACCCTGGTGTAAAGCCAACCATGGGACTCCCCTCCTTCTTGGTCCCCATATCCAAGAAAGGGAGACCATGCTCTTTCTCTTCGAATATGGGAAATGGGTCAGGCTAAGCAGAGCAAGGTTTGCGGAGAACAGGGGGCTGTGCAGGAGTAGGGGAGAAGGACAAAAAGGGCTTCCATGGAGCATTCGTGCATATATGGAGTGAAACCATGTACACACTTACACTGGATCACACTGCCGACCTCTCCCAGCTGATCTTGGGACCCCCTGCTGCATCCCCGAAAGGGGGCTTGGCAAGACTCGGGTCAGGTCACTCCAGCTCTTAGTGATATGCTTTTTGCTGCTAGTGGAATCCCAAACTCCAAACCTCCCTGGGTTCAGCTGTGTGTGCCTTCATGGGCTGTGATGCAGACCTGATGGCTGCTTCGAATTCATTTCACCCCTGGAAGAAGAGAGCAAGGGGGCAGGTAGAGGACTAGGACAGAAGTGGTGCTGGCAGAAAGCAGTGAAATTTAAACCGCCAAAGTGAAATCCTTTGAGCCTCCTTGCTTCTTTAAAACTGATTTAACGTTCAAGTGAAATTCAAAGATGTGTTTTTTCCCTAAAGTGAGTCCGTTCTTAACAGATGAAGTCATAATGACTCCAAACCCACCCACTTCCATTTAGGGCACGTGTGGACTTGGTGGTCGCACCCGAAGAATTAGGTTGCTGTGTGTCTGAGGGAGCTTGCAGGGACCCACACCTTCATGGAGTGTGTGAAGCATCCCTGAATTCCTGATCTGATTTAGGACATCTGTAAGGAGGAGAGTTGCTGCATTTTTTTTTTGGAAAAGAATAAATAATTTAAAATCATCAGTACCAATTCCATTGAACCTAAAAGACCCAAATTCGACCCAGTATTTGCAGCCGCTTCCAGGGTAGCTGTCAGTAACAGAAGGTCTGTATGAGGAGCTCCTCGGGTCAGCACAGAGCTCCCGGCTGCCTTCTCCAGGGATGCCACAGAGGATGCAGAAACACTCTTTCCTCTTTTTGTTACTGAATTCTTTGCTGGAGGAAATGGCTGTTACCTGCTCAGCACTGAGTCTTGAGATGGCTTTTCACCAGCCTGTTTGCTACTAAAATGGACTCTCTGGAGAGCAAAGAGCTACCTGGCAGCTTTTTCTGTTCTCGCTCCAGGGAGGACGGCCATTGGGGATTGACCCCAGGGGAGCGGCTACTCACCATCCAAGGGCCCCTCATTTGCAAGAAGGTGCCCACTCAGGCCCTGTTACCATTAGACAGTCCTGGGGAGGGGGGCCAGGCCAGGTGGGTTACAAACGACTGAAGGGCCCAGGAGCTGCAACCATCCCCATTCTACAGATGAGGAAACTGGCTCCAGATAGTGCCTGAGTAAGTGGTAATGCCTGTATTCAAATCCATGTCAGTATTGGCTGGGTCCAGTCCCAGGGCCCCTCAGCACCCTACCTCTGTTCATGGGTGCCTCCCATGTTTTCTTGTCTCTCACCTGGGAGTGTGTCGTACGCAGGCCTGGGGGCCAGCCATCCTCTCCCCCATTCCCGATCTTCCTGATGTGTCTGGGGCTGCTTGTGACCTGGAGGGAAGGTTGGAGCCCTTGAGAAGTATATTAGGGTTCTCCAGAGAAACACAACAAGTAGGATGTGCCTGTCTGTCTGTCTCTCTACGTATGTATAAAGAGACTTATTTTAAGGAATTGGCTCACATGCTTATGGAAGCTGAGAAGTCCATAATCTGCAGGGTGGGTTGTCAGGCTGCCGCCCTGGAAGGGCCAATGGTACAGTTTGAGTTCAAAGGCCGTCTGCTGCAGAATTCCCTCTTGTTCTGGAGAGGTCATTCTTTTGTTCTATTCAGGCCTTCTGCTGATGGGGTGAGACCCACACACATTATGGAGGACAATCTGCTTTACTCAAAGTCCACCGATTTAAATGTTGATCTCATCTAAAAACATCTTCCTAGAAACATCCAGAATAACATTTGACCACATACCTGGGCACCATGGTCCAGCCAAGTTGACACTTAAAATTAACAGCCACAAAGTAGAGTCAGCTCAAAGTGGAAACCCTTGACCCAGCAGCTGCTGCCATCCACGCAGACGCTGTGGGGCTCAGGGGGTTGCGTTGTTAATTGTTAGGCTGCGCGGGTGGCTTTGCCTGTGGGCGCTGTCTCCTGGGGAGTAGAAGCAAGGGAGCCCTGGGCGTTGCAACGGACTTCCTGTGTGTGTGTGTGTGTGTGTGTGTGTGTGTGTGTACACGTGTGTGTACATGGGGCACAACACAAGCAGTGGGACACCTTACCTGCACTTTCCCCATTTCAGAAATAACCCTGGGAACACCTCTCGGAGCCAGAAGGACGTGGACCTGCCTCTTCTGGCTTCATGAAATGACTCACAGTGGGGCTCAAGCATCCAGTGCAGTCCCTGGCACATCGTGGTTACCCATAAGTGGGTGAATACATGGATGGCTTGGTTAAGTACCAATTGTCCCCAACAGAGTCTCAGTCCTTTACTCAACAGCAACTGAGTGGGTGCCTACTAAATGCCAGATGCTGCCTTAAGCCAAGGGCAGGGACTCCAGGGTGACTGATAGACACAGTTCCTGCCCTGTGCTACCTGCATTCTAGTAGGGAAATTGCAGCAAACAAGTCGTCAAGCAGTTAAATAAAAAGCTTTCAGGTTATTCTGAGAGCCATGAGGAAACAAACAGCCTGCTGAGATGGAGGGACCAGAAGAGGGAGGTCTGGGAAGGATTCCTGGAGGGGTGACGTTTAAGCTGAAACTTGAAGGGAGAGGAAGAGCTGGCCTGTGGACATCTGGGAAGATTATTCTAGGGAGATGGGGCATCAAGTGGAGAGGTAGCCAAGAGCTTGGTGGGTTCAAGAAAAGTTGAATAGAATTCAATATATAACAATTTGTAGTGATGTATGGTTTTTGGGGAATGTAGCCAAGTTGGGGACCATGTGCTCAGACAGAGTCATATGGAAGCGTCTCCTCTGGACCGTCAGTATTTTGTTCTTTCGACAAGGTCATCTTTTTGGTTTGTCCCTATGTGATTGGTGCAAGAGGTTTCCTCTGTTCCAGGACAGCCCTCAGTGTGAGGCTTTTTAAATGGGAAGCCTTGGGGAGGGTCTGCTCAGCCATGAAGGCATTATCCCTTCCTGGCTCTCCGTGTGGGGAGGAGGGCCAGGAAAATCAGCCTGCTCTGGGCCCTTGCCTCCTGCCCCTAACTAGCTGAAGCACTGCCTTCTTTCTATTCTCCTTTCATCCTCTCCAGCAGGAGCCTTTTCATAATGATTTACCCACAGTAATCTCTTTGCTTAAGGCAGTGACTCTGGGAGTGAGCGGGAGGCGGGGTATGTATCGAGCTCTCTGCGGCTCCTGGTCCTTCGCGGTTTGTTGGGATTTGTCTGCACTGGGGTCACTCTGCCCCGTGAATCCCCGTGCTGCTCAGATGCTCAGGCCCTGGGCATTTATTGAAGGATAGCTCTGAAGTGTTAAGGATCCTGAATCTCAATCATCTGAGGGTTTCCAGGAGGATTTGGGGGGCATGGGGTTCTGGGATAGTGGCATGAAGCACAGCTGTGGCAGGTGCTATCTCTGATGAGCGTGAGGTAATCATGTTTATAGTGCGTGGTCCTGCCCTGAGCCCACAGGGATGAGGTGTGGGCAGCCACAAAAGCCTGGAAATTTCAACCCTGCCTGGGATGGGCAGTCATCCCTCCCTCAAAACTATCCCAAATGTACCACTGCACCATAATTCTGGTGTTATCGATAAGAAAACAGTGCCAATGTCTGGTCTGTTGTGGTTGATTGATTGATTGGTTGGATGAATACCTATTGGGCCGTTACTCTGGGCCACACCCTGTGTCAGCTGCTGGGGTTACATCAGTGAAAGGAACAGACCAAGATCCCTGCCCAGGAGGCTAACATCCCTGTGAAGATTTTCCTAGAAGGTCTTCATCCTGAGGGTGTCTGGGGCAGCTTTCCATTGCACTGACCACACAGGGAGGCAGAGAGAAGGCTGTTATAATCTCAAGAACTTTGCATACTGAATTTGGGTTTCACTCATTAGGAAGTATTTATTGAGCACCAGCTATAGATTCATCACCATCTAGTTGGGGAGATACAGTGAGGAAGGAAGTAGGAAGAAGTCCATCTCATGGAGCATTGAGTTGCCGAAGAAGGTGGATGTCAAGCAGATAATCACACACTAGTTAATTACAGTTGTGGTCACTGCTCTGCAAGAAGTGCAGGCAGATGGCCGGAGCTGACCTGGGTTTTAGAGTCAGGGGAAGCCTCTCAAAGAGGGTGATAGCTGAAGGATAAATGGGAGTTAGCCAGGAACAGTCCAGGAGGGGGAAATTTCACAAGCAGAGGTTCTGTGGTGGGAAGGAGCGTGGTGTTTGAGAAATAGTCAGAAGGTGAGGTGGCTGGGGTGTGGTGAGCCAGGGAGGCAAGGTGAGGTTGGAGGGGTGGGCTGGTCAGGGGCCAGGGAAGCAGAGCGTGCACGCATGGGAAGGGGTTTCAAGACCCTGAGCTGGGCTCGAAGGGCAAGCCCAGCTGTGGGTGTGAAATCTGGACTGTCAGGTAGGGTGACTCCAGGCACCCAGCGGCCAGAGCTCAGGGCCAGCCTTACCTGGCCAAGGTTTTTGCGTACAAGCAATGCAGACTATTGGCAAAGCAAAAAATGATTAGAGTGAATGCCCCTGTTTTATAACAAATACTTTGCCTCAACCCTTTCCTACCCCGATGAACATACAGATAATATAACCCACCTTTACACATAGCATCAAAAGAAATCTTGCCCTAATATAAAGGAGAAATAAAAAGGAAGCAATTTTTTAATAGATATTTATTGGAGTATAATTTATTCACTGTACTATGCTAGTTTCTGTTGCACAACAAAGCAAATCAGCCACATGCATACACATGTCCCCATGTCCCCTGCCTTTTGAGCCTCCCTCCCTTCCTCCCTAACCCACCCCTCTAGGCCATCACAAAGCACCGAGCTGATCTCCCTGTGCCATGCTGCTGCTTCCCACCAGCCAACTGTTTTACATTCGGTAGTATATATATGTCAATGCTACTGTCACTTTGCCCCAGCTTTTCCCTCCCACCCCGTGTCCTCAAGTCCATTCTCTATGTCTACGTCCTTATTCCTGCCCTGCAACTAGGTTCATCAGTACCATTTTTTTTTTAGATTCCATATATATGCATTAGCATATGGTATTAGTTTTTCTCTTTCTGACTTACTTCACTCTGTATGACAGACTCTAGGTCCATCCACCTCACTACAAATAACTCAATTTCGTTTCTTTTTATGGCTGAGTAATATTCCATTGTATATATGTGCCACATCTTCTTTATCCATTCATCTGTCGATGGACACTTCGGTTGCTTCCATGTCCTGGCTATTGTAAATAGTGCTGCAATGAACACTGTGGTGCATGACTCTTTTTGAATTATGGTTTTCTCAGGGTATATGCCCAGTAGTGGGATTGCTGGGTCATATGGTAGTTCTATTTGTAGTTTTTTAAGGAAACTCCATACTGTTTTCCATGGTGGTTGTATCAATTTACATTCTCACCAACAGTGCAAGAGGGTTCCCTTTTCACCACACCATTTCCAGCATTTATTGTTTCTAG
This sequence comes from Phocoena phocoena, assembly GCF_963924675.1. Taxonomy (NCBI): domain Eukaryota; kingdom Metazoa; phylum Chordata; class Mammalia; order Artiodactyla; family Phocoenidae; genus Phocoena; species Phocoena phocoena. Next base: position 33,864,427 of record NC_089233.1, on the reverse strand, counting down.
ATTTTTTGATAATGACCATTCTGACCAGCATGAGGTGATACCTCATTGTAGTTTTGATTTGCATTTCTCTAATAATTAGCGATGTTGAGCAGCTTTTCACATGCCTTTTCGCCATATGTATGTCTTCCTTGGTGAAATGTCTATTTAGGTCTTACATCCATTTTTTAACTGGATTGTTTTTTTTTTGATATTGAGCTCCATGAGCCATTTGCATATTTTGGAGATTAATCCTTTGTCTGTTGTTTCATTTGCAAATATTTTCTCCCATTCTAAGGGTTGTCTTTTTGTCTTGTTTTTGGTTTCCTTTGCTGTGCAAAAGCTTTTAAGTTTAATTAAGTCCCATTTGTTTATTTTTGTTTTTATTTGCATTAGTCTAGGAGGTGGGTCAAAAAAGATCTTGCTGTGGTTTATGTCAAAGAGTGTTTTTCCTGTGTTTTCCCCTAAGAGATAGTGTCTGGTCTTACATTTAAGTCTTTAATCCATTTGGAGTTTATTTTTGTGTATGGTGTTAGGTAGTGTTCTAATTTCATTATTTTACATGTAGCTGTCTAGTTTTCCCTGCACCACTTATTGAAGAGGCTGTCTTTTCTCTCATTGCCTCTTGAAAAGGAGGCAATTTATAATAGGGAGGTACTTCAATATGTAAATGCTCAATTATACTGGAGGATAACTGCTCTCAGTCTACTTCTAATGGATATTGGGATTTAAGATGACAACATCTAAATGAGTAGTTGTTATGCTCTTTCTTTAAATGATGTTTTGGGATGGGAGCCACATCAGAGTGCTGTAAGCATGGAAGAAAGCTTAGGTACGTAGAGTTACTCTGACTGTGACATCTACCAATGCAGATCAGTTGTCCTGGGAAGTTGGAATCATGAGGTGTGTTTTTCTTGGTGACTTAATTTCCCCAAATGCTGAACAACCCTTGGTCGAGTTCTAAATGGCATAAAGTACAATCTTTTATTTACATGTCTGAACAGTGTTTATTTCAACCATGCAAACATATTTTGTATTTACATGTGAAACAGAATTAGGTTCTAGGTGAAGATCATTTTAAACAGGCTTATTTATTATTACTATTTGCCATTGAGACTGACGACCTATCCAGAGTTGTGCGGGACAAAGCGTGTGGGTCTGTCCCTTACACTGTGGGATGCCTAGCTTCTCTGCTCCCAGAAGGCCAGTGGTGTCCCCAGAATCACTGTGACGACCGAAATCATCCCCACAAATTATCACAGCTCCCTCTAGAGGGCAGCACCTTCTCCACCGAGGACTGCAGTTCTAATAGGACTTAAGCCCTGAATGGGTTAATAAAGGGACTTTTGGGGCGGGGAGTGTCTACAGATACAGTCGGCTGGCCTGGGGGTGGTGGGCAGAGAAAAGAAGGTAAGTTATGGCCATGGATGGTTCTCTCTTGGAGGTGATAAAGATGTTTCTTTTGGAGACTATGTGGCCCTGAGACCTTGGGGTTCAGGCCAAGGGAGACCCTTGTAGGCTCTGGGGTCTCAGGTATAGAGAAGAGCTGTGGCGATTTGTATGAGGAGGCCCGGATGTCACAACCATTTGAAAGCTTTTGTGTCATAAATCTGAAAAACTCAATTCTGAAAGCGTGGGACAGAATCAAATTGGCCTGTGAAAATAAAAACATGGTTACGATAAAAATGAGATGAAATGGGAAAAGGCAGGCGTTCGCTACAAGGAGCCTGTCGTTGCCTCTAACCAAATTAGCCGTGTAATAGCCCTGGCGTCAAGCTCAGCTCTCAGTCTCTGTCCGGCCCCTGCAAGTTAACTGTAGGACCAACCTGTGTTTACCGTCGGTCATTAGCCTTCTCTATTGCTCTTTATTGGTGTTGGATTAAGTTAAGGGCTCTGATTTTCTATGATTTCCCATTTTATAGTTGTAGCTTTTTTTTGTTTTCGCTCTTCCAGCAAAAATCAACTGCAAAACAAAAAGAATCACTTTGCTTTTTGCTGTTATCGGAGAGAACACTGCAGGTCAGAGGCTGATGACTGTGGATGCCCTGAGCCCCAACTTTATGGACGGCCCCCTTTTAGCTATCCCCGGATTAATGAGATCCATATTTTTCATTGCTTCCTTGGTTCTCTTGAATGGTTGTTTTGGCTGGGGAGAAATCCGTGGAAATCTCGAAAAGAAGCCCTGACTGCAAGCTTGTGTCAGATCAGAACCTCACTACAGGCAGGCATGTTTTGGGGGGAGGGGTCCTTGTTCATGCTCTCTGCCTGCTCTTTCCACTTCCTGCTGGGGGTGAGAATGTAAGACACGTGCAGGCAGCATGCAGTCACTCTGGCCAGTTGCCAGGGTTTCAGGACACGGATTTTATGGCTGTAGCTCATGATGGCTTGAGGGGCAGGATTCCAGCCCTTGCTTGGAGATGGAATTATAGTTCCTGATGGCGTCTTCGGGAAGGACAGAGATGTTGACCTCCAGTCTCTGGGAAAGGGAGGGGCTGAGTAATTAAGGGATTAAAAAAAAAAAAGAGGGTAGATTTTAAAAATGTCATCCATTTCCTCCAGATTACAAAAATAATGCATGGTTTTATCATACCCTTTGTGTAACATTTGCTGTGATTAAAATGTATTAATGAATGAGTCATTTGCTGAATAACTTCTTCCCCCCTCCCTCCCTCCACAGTAAGTCCCTTGGTAGAAGGTCTTGTCCACCACCTGATCCCCCGCATCTAGAACAGTAGGTACTCAATACATAGCTGTTGCACGGATTGATGGAAAATTTAGGAGATGGAAGACATTAGGAAGATGATGATTCTACCCTTAGTGAGTCAGTGGTTCTCAGCCCTGGCAGCACATTGGAGTCACCTGGGGGAGCTTTCAATTTAACCATTCATGGGCCCACCCCAGACCCATCCAATCTGAAATCTGAGCTGGGTGCGGAGGGGGGTGGGGGGGCAGGGGGGAGTGTGGTGCTCAGGCATCAGAGCTTTGCCAAACTCCCAGTTGATTCCCATCTGCAGACAGGCAGAGAATCTCTGATATATTCTATGTCTTGCCTGTCAAAGCTCCATTTTGTTTTAAAATTGTGCTGTTGTTGTAAAATGTGCGTGTGCTACGCAAGTCAAGGCATGCAGATGTGTGTTGCCTTAGAAGCAAAGCTTCCCTGTGTGCCTCCACCCTCAACCCATACACTGGAAGTAATGGCTTGGAGCCCTGCCTGTGTTAAGTTTTCATGGCCACCTCTGTTCCTCTAAATCGTGGGACAATACCCTTATTTCTTCTTCCCAATTTAAAATGCAATATCTATTGAGTCTATCAATATTGACTCTAAAAGATAAATATCTGTCTATTGACAAATGAGGACTTCAGCTCATTTGCAATACCTTGCACATTCCCTTCTTCTCTCCGTATCCTGATTTTTGGTGGTTCTATCATTAATATTAGACATCCTATTGGTTACCTCTGTACCTTTAAATAATGATCTTCAGCCTCTATTTTTCATCTCATTTACAGAGTAACTCTTGATCACCCACTAAGTAAGATGAAAAAAAAAAATTAGGACCCTAACACTTCTCTCCATCTCTCCTCCTGCTGTTAATTTTACATTGTCAGGGTTTATAACATTTCTGTTTTCTCCTGTAACTGGCCTTGTCATCCAAACTTTTGTAGACTGATTTAAAGAAATTTAAAAACAGTTAAGGATATTTATTGTAGAACAAATAATGCAACTGGTCTCAAGAGAAGGGGATGTCTCTTTACAGATACTGGTGTGGGTTTCCTCTGCTGAGTGTGAGTCTGTTTCCCCATTAAACCTCCCCTATGCATTGAAGGACTGATTGTGGTGTGTGGGTTTGTGTGTATGTGTAAATATCTGATAGGCTTTGCTTTATGATGTGCAGGAGTGGAGCAGGCAGGCAGGCTGGTCAACCTCTCCCCAATGCCCACATGAGCAGGGCTATCCTGAGGGATGAGAACACTGGATCTCCTTTAGGAAGAGGGGTCAATTTCTTTATCAAATGCCATTCCAGTTGTAGTGTTCATGTAAACTTCATCATTACCAGTTGGGACACAGAGAGGATCCAGCAAAAGCACCCCATTCTTTCCAGTTCTTAGCACCATCCTAGGATTCTTGTTTCCATGGGATTTGGGGAGTAAGAGAAGGTAAACATATGTCCTCAAGCTGCCATGTTGAAATATCCAGACTTTTTCTATGGCCAAAGCAATTATATAATTGCTTTGTTACCTGTTTTTTTAAAAAAATAATATTTAATCTTTATTAAATTAACTAGCCATGTGTGACTAGTGGCTGCGCAATTAGTGAGGACTATTAGATGAACACCGTTCGACAACTCCCAAGCAGTAGATCTTTATAACACAGCAGTTACCTGGAGACTCAGCAAGGCAGATACAGTGTACCATGGGCTTTAAAACATTTTCCAAAATAGCAATATTCTGTTAAAGTAACTTTATGGTGATTGCAATTAAAGAAATTCCAGATCAGGACATCTGGGACAAGCAGCGCCCAAAGCTGGGTAGTGGAGTCCCCAAGAAGGGGTGGGGCTCAAGGAGCGGGTCCCTCCTCCCGGTCTGTGTGGGGCTGGCAGGATCCAGTGAGGGCAGGAGTCCATGGCTCTCACCTGGGGCACGAGAGGCGCTCCCTGCCGCCTGAGACCGCTGAAGGCTGGCCTTTCTCCACCCCTGCCAACACTAACCACCTTCAGATGTGCAGCTCTTTTTGGCCAGAGTAGGCTGACAAAACCCACGCCGGCCCTTAGATCAGAAATCTGACCCCTCAGGCTCCTTTTCACAGTGACCCACCTCCCCAGACAATACCCAGGGCTACCTTTTTTTTTCCATGTCACTAAATGTTTTCTGTCACTTAATTTTTCGAGATCACATGGCATTCCACTGTATGAGCGAATGTACATAACTTATTCAGCCAGCTCTCCATTTCTGGTTGTTTCTGTTATTTTCAACTGGGAGTAGAATTACAATGACCAACCCTGGTGCCTCAATCTGGGTACATACCTTAGCTCTTTGAAGACTTTCAGCACATGGCTCTAGAGTGCCCCTCACAGGGAAGCTTTTAAAGGTTCATATCTAAGTAGAGAAACTAAAAACGCTCCTTTATAGATTCAGTCATGGCGGGGATGGGGCAATGCCAGGGGGAGTGCAGCGTGAGGGGACCCTGATGCTTCCCTCCCTCCTTTGTGTTGGGAGAGGGGGCTCGGTGCTCTAATTCCCACCTAGGAACACTCAAACAGTGGCTTGTGACTTAGGCTGGCCCATGTTGCTTTTCTTCAACAATGACAGGGACAAAGAAGCCATTTGGTCATTTGGTAGCCTTGGTTTCAAGGTGTAGGCACTGGTTTTGGTGGATGGGTCCAGGGCCAGAGAAGACCCAGGTCCAGAAACTCCCATCACTTTGCATAGCTGAGTGATTTAGACTCATACAAAGCCTGGGCTTCCCTTCTCTAAGCTCTTTGCTTTCAGGCTACATTATTAAGAAGTGCTTCTTTTGAAAAGATAAAGGAATCCTCAGAACTCATCTTTTTTTTTTTTGCATACAAGACAGGGCTATATTTGAAATACCAGAAGAAAATAGTTCTTTTGGATCGCTTAAACTCTTTGAACTCATCTCAGGCCAAGTCAATCTCAAGAGTCTTTTCTTCCATGTTGAGTTTTCTGCCGTTGATATGTACCTGCCCCTGTTGCTGGCAGGAAAGCCTGTTGTAACATGTCTAGAAGACTGTGAGGGACAGGCATTCTGATTGGTTGAGCCTGGTATCCAGAGCTGCAGCCTGAACTATTGCCTCCATTGCAGGACCAGATTGTGAACTTCTACACACTATAGCAGGAAAATGCATTGACTTAGAATTCTGTGGTGACAAATGGAAATTCATGGGTGAGAATTTCATAGGAAAGAAATGGCAGGTAAGGCGCTGAAAGCGTCTTTTGAATTATGTCAGAAAATACTTAGGAACAGAAGAGAGAGAGCCAAAGTCAATGTCACTCTGCTTAAAAGCAAACTCGTTTTTGTTTTGTTTTGTTTTGATTTAAGGTAATTTACCACATCTCTTTTGGGAAACAACTTGATAATATAGATCAAACGCCTTAAAGATATCTTTAACATGAGTCCAGAGAGTCTGAGAATTTCTCAGAAGAAAATCATCCGAAGTATTATAAAAGCTTTAAGAATGAAAATGTGCTCAGTGCTGTTTTAATATTGCAAACAACCAAAATTGCAAACAACCCAAGTGAGACTTAAGGTCCATCCAGTTGATGCAATCTTATGCAGTCCTTAAAATTTTTTTTAAACATCTTTATTGGAGTATAATTGCTTTAGAGTCTAACACCAAAATAGTGGTACTCTGATATTAATTAAAAATAAGACACAATGTTGTATAAATCTAGCTCTGTTAAAGGTGATTATGCCTAGAAAAAAAATCAGAAGAAACTATCCCCCAATTGCTGTGTTCGGATGTAGGTCTGTGAGCAATTATTCTGTTCTTTCTTATGATCTGTGTTTTTCAAGTCTTTTCTAACGAGCATGCCCCTCTTTCATATTAAAAATAAATATTAGAAGAACCACTGAAATATACATTAGAAGCACTAATGAAGACAGGGCATTGTTCATTGGCTGTTGAACATTATATTCCCATGTACATTTCTCCTTCTAGTGCTAATGGGTGAATATTCAGAAAGAAAGAGTCTGACCATGTCTCCATGTTGTAAAGATACAGGGAGAGAAATGGTTCAGATGAAAAATAAATGGAAATGTTGAACAGGTGCTGGATAGAAGCCTCATTCTTCAGCCATAACATTTGTAGTTTAAATAAAACATTGCATTGATCTTTCCCTTTATGGATATTATACTTACAATCCACAGGGAAGCCTAAAGAAACAGAGCTGGTTAGGTGAGGAAACAGAAGGAAGTCCTGCTCACAGGAGAGGCAACACAGGGAACCAGAGTCACACTCACTCCCCATCCAGCCACTTTCTGAGTTGTGAAGTGTCCAGGTAGTCAAACCAAAGGTGGGAAAGAGGGAGGGCCTATCGCTTGGGATTCATTCCTTCATTGATCAAGTATTTATAGAGTAAATGCAATGTTCCAGGTGCTGGACATAAACCAGTGGACAAGTATATGGTAAAGCCTAAAATTTCAAGTGCTGCCTTGACATCTTTGGGTATCACAAGGCCCCCTTGGTTTCCCCTGCTCTTGTCAGATGTGCCCCCCAACCCAGCAGGGAAGGCCCCTCGCCCTACTAGTTCCCCCACCAGCCAGACCAGCTGCACTCCACCCCATCCTCAACCTGAGGGTCTTCAGTTCCCTGCCAAGCCCATGAAATTATTCCAACAAGCCCATCATATCCTCCTGTGGGAACCAGGGGCACCCCCCCCCGTTACTACACAGGTGTCCTCCTCCCCCAGCTGTGAGTATATGTGTGAATCTCACCTGTCCAAGGCTAGGTATCCTGTGTTCTGCCATCTCGTACCATTGAGGATGGGGGTCCCTCCCTCAACAATGGGGTGAATGGGGGGTGATCAGAATAACAAGAGGGGCTGTTTAGGAGCTAGTGTTTTAGTAGGAGTGTGGATGGGAAGATGGTAAGGAAGTAATAAATGAATAAGTATGCCAACTTCCAATGATACTAGATATTTTGAAGGAAACATAATGATGTGATAAAGAGCGTTGGGGACATGTAGTAATTCTGCTTTGGGTAGGTGACCAGGGGAGGCTCTTTGAGAAGATAACATTGGGCTCAACTTGCAGGTTGGGAAGAAGCCAGCCTTGGGGAGGGCTGGGCAGCAGCAAGCAGGGTGGGCCAGGGCTTGACTGGTGCAGCTAAGACCCTCGAGGGTCAGGAGGAGAAGGAGCCAGCAGGATCTTGGAGAGGTAGTTCAGGGACCAGACCCACGTTGCTTTGGAAGCTATGGTGCAGAAGTTGGACTTGATTTTACATGTAATGGGGAATCCCTTGCTGAAGGCGTTTAAGCAGGGAAATGACATGACATGACATGGTTCATATTTTTAAAAGATTATTTTGGTACCAGGGTAGAAGATGGATGGTGGGGGAGGAAAGGGGGAAATAGTTGAGTTGGGAGGCTCCTGCAGCAGTTCTAGTGGGAGATGATAGAGGTTTGGATCAGGAGGATGGAGAGAATGGCCAGACCCAGGATATGTATTTTGGAGGTAGAACCAGTGAGACTCGTTGATGAATTGGACATGAGGGATGAGGAAACACAGAAAAGAATGTCTCTGAGGTTTTTAGTCTGGGTAACTGGGTGGAGAGTGGTGCCATTTATTGAGATGATAAAGATGGGAAGAGGATGCCTTTGGGGTAGGGAATGAGACTGAAATCAAGAGTTTGGTTTAGATTTTGTACTGAGTAAGTATGCAAGTGGCAATGTCAAGCTGGCAGCTGGGAATACTATTATGTAGCTCAGGATAAATGCCAGAGCTAACGATATTAGTTTGGCCATTACCACCATTTGATAGTATTTAAATTGGTTCAATAATATGGGGAGATGATAAAAAATTCAAAATGATTTATCCTCCTAGAGTGAATGTCATGTTAGATATGTTTGACTATATCAGCAGAATATAATATATAATAAGACCGCTTGAAAACTGTATAGCACTTGGCAGATGCAGTGACTTATTCACACTGCCATTGTGTTTGGGCTTCCCACAACCCTTGTAATTCTGGGACCTTTGGTTCTTTGGCCTGAGCTTTGATTTCAGGCACAAAATCCCCTCCCCATCAGATACTCCCATTCAAGTTCCTTAGAGGGCACCTTCCCTTCAATGTAGACCAATGCTTTAGAAAGAATTCTTACCATGTATCGGAATACTGGAGAACACAGATAAAGCTTCAGAGAAAAAGATTATCTTGTGTTTAGTTGAAAAAAATTTCAACTGATCTATTTTAGCCTTAATCTAAAAGAACCAGGGTCTCTAGGGTTTTTTCCAACTTGCATGGGAGTTTAGAGAATGTGCAATGTTCGATTTTTCCAGGAGTGTTTTGGCTGAGGCCAAATTGGAACTCTCCATGGCTCTGGGTAACAGTCAATATTTTATCCTTGTGAAATTCTGGAGATTATGATTTAGCAGCAGGATTGGCTGCAGGCCATGCTCTACCTGGCCAGGGATCACATGACAAATGGATCTTCTTTCAAGGAAGCTGAGCGTATGTTTTAAAAAATTTAGTTGTTGGTGGTGGGTGGTTAGGATGAATTCAAGGGCAGTTATTTGAATTTTAAAGGAACAGAATGAGATGTTTATGAGTTAGTCTTCTAGACTAACCTACCTGTTTAATAGTTGAGGCTACTGAGGCCCAGAGAGGTTAAGTGATTTTTCAAAGGTCAGAAAGCTGGTTAGAACCACATTTTCCCAACTCACTTTGTCCTACTTCTCCCAAGCAGCAAGCTTCTCTTTGCTCCTTATATATGCATGTATGCACATATGGATGTAGCTTTTCAAGAACAAATTGAATGTGAAAATTAAAGTCTTGTTTCCAGGATCATGGTGCCTTGACTTAGGCCATCGTTCTGGCCTAAAATAATGTTGTTTGGACTATTCTGGCTTTGCCCTGAGCCGAAAGAAAATCAGGTAGTAGGTCCCTAATTAAATAACATGCACAATTTCAATCTCATATTTATTAGATTTATTAGAATTCATTTGTTGATTCTTTCATTCATTGGATTTTCTATGAGCCTGGCTCTGACCTTAAGAAACTCTTCCTATGGCCAAGGAGATAGGCATGCAATTAAGCAATTACACTACAGAGAGAGAGAGAAATGTTTTTTTTTGTTTTCTTTATTTTTTTATACAGCAGGTTCTTTTTAGTTATCCATTTTATACATATTAGTGTATATATGTCATTCCCAATCTCCCAATTCATCACCCCCCCCCCCCACACACACACACTTTCCCCCCTTGGTATCCATACGTTTGTTCTCTCCATCTGTGGAGAGAAATGTTTTGATAGAGGTAGGCAGGCAATACACAATACAACACTAAACTCAGACCTGGAGGCTCAAACCAGGAAGGCTTCCTGGAGGAGGCGATGCCTTATCTGAGACTGGAAAGTAGAGCATGACTTAGTGGGGACACATTCAAGAAGGAGACTGGAGGTGGAGCTGGAGCTGGAGCTGGAGAGGGAGGCAGGGTCAGACTGTGAGGCCAAGAGAACATGGACCCTGTCCTGAGGGCTCTGGGAAGCCAAGAAGGGATGGACATTACCACAGGGAAGGGCCCATGGGCGCTTGATCTTATCTGCGTGTAGAAAATCCCCCTCTGGTGTCTGTGGGGAGAATTGCAGGGCATTCAGAGGCGATGAATCCGCAAACTTGATGTGGTGGTAAAAACCCAAACTGGGCGTGAAAGTGGGGAGAGAAAAACCAAATAACCAAGGAAAGTGAGGACAGCTGTGCTTCCAGGAGAATGTGCAGCTTTTTAGAACCAAGCAGTCTTGGGAAGTGTAAATTAGAGTAGTCGTTTCTATGTCTAACTCCTTTTACTGAGCCCTACTATATGCCAGCTCCTGGCCAAGCACCTTAAGTGCAATTTTCTTATTTAATCCCCCTAGCCATTCTACAAAACAGGTCCTATCATTTCCCTCTGCGGTGGGTTGAATAGTGTCCCCTCTCCTGTCATTCAAATCTACCTGGAACCTTGGAATATGACCTTATTTAAAATAGGGTATTTGCAGATATAATTAGTTAATGATTTAGACATGAAATCACCCTGGATTTAGAGTGGGGCTTAAATCCAATGACTGGTGTCCTCATAAAAAGAGGAGATACACAGACAGAGGCAGAGATTGGAGTGTTGTGGCCACAAGCCAAGAAACACCAGGACCCCCCAGAAGCTGGAAGAGGCTAGGAAGGATTCTCCCCTAGAGCTTTCAGAGGGACCTCTGGCCTCCAGAACTGTTCAAGAGTAAATTTCTATTGTTGTAAGCCACCAAGTCTGTGATAACCTGTTAACGGCAGCCTCAGAAAACTAATAAAGTAATAGAATAGAATAATGCCCATTTCAGAGTTGGGAAAAAACCAAACTCATGCTTAGAGAGGTTTGCTGTAAGTCTCAGGTCACCCAAACTAAGAAATGGCAGAGATGGGCCTTGACTTCATCATGTGACTTGCAATCTGTAATCTTAACCCCTCTAATCTTCATGCCTCCCCCAATTAATAGCTAATATTTGTTTAGCAATGACTCTGGGTCAGGCACCATCTTAAGCATTTTGCTTCGGTGATTTCATTTATCTTAAGGATTATCTTGCAAGAGATAAGTTCATTAGAAAATATAGATGGGGGCTGTCTCTATTTTGAAGGGCAGTAAACCATTTTTAAGGGCCTAGACTCTTCTTTTTTAAGCTTGTCCCTGGCATCTCATTTGCTGAATGGAGACTTTCCACCTTGAGTGAGCTAAGCAGTATGAGAGGAAGTGTCAAGCATGTCAACCAGTGGCTCATGAAATATTTCATCTTGTAATACATTAATAGAGAAAACCGAGACGATTTTCAGCCCATTCCAGTAAATTGGTTTTAGCACTAATGAATTGTTCTGTTTGAGCAGAGCGTTATTGGGAAAATGCTGACGTTAATAGTGACACTGAGGCATTTGAAACTCCATCAAAAATTATAATCTCAAAATAAAAGCCTGGGAGAATTTCTGTGTTCTGTTAATTAACATAGGTTATCCGATCAATGTTATTAATTGGTAGCAGATTAAAGTATGGATTTGCACTATGGCAAATCTGCAGATTGGCTGTCTTGCTACCTGTTGCTTCTGATGACCTCATTCCAACATTTATATTCAAATCTGATGGCTCAGAGCTTCAGTAGTCAGTGGATCATAAATTTCAGCCGGTTCCTCTGGCTGAATTTCAAGCATGTAGACCATGTGCTAACAGTGAGAGTGATCAGAAAGACGGTTGTAGACAAGCGGAGCATGAAGAAAATCATTCTTATTGGAGGATGTGGCAGAAACAATTTTCTTCTGTGCTAGGCAGATGTCAGCTCTGCGGAACTGGCCAGAAATAAACATCACTCCACTGATGGGCTGTAACAAGGGGAGAAGGAGGCCATTGGGCTCCCCTGACCCAGATGCCCATGGACCTGGCAGCCTGGCTGCACAAATGGCCTGGGGAGTTTTTGCAAAGCAAGAAGGTAGGACTGAGCAGAGGGAGAAACCAGGAGGCGAATGACAGCTACTGTTCATGGAGCCTTCCTGTGTGTCAGGCGCTGTGCTAATCTCATTTCATCTCACAGTAGCTCCATGATGGGTTGAACCACATGGAATTGTCATTGCTGTAGGTCAGAAAGAGCTGAATATCAGCAATTTTTGTTTAGCTCAACCTGTGCTATGATTAGCCTTAGTTTGCACGTGAGGAAAGTCAAGCTGAAGGCACTTGCCCAGAATCACATGCTAGGAAAGTCCCAGCAATGCAGGGCTAGCTCTGGGGAAAGCACCCCACCTTCTCCCCTCTCCTCCTCCTCTTTCCCCCTCCTCTCCTGTTTCTTCTGGTGGGCTTTATCGGTGGGTGGATGATCGGATGTGCACTTTGAAGACCCTTCTGGGTTACTCTGATAGCTATGTGGAGGTGTATGTGGGGGAACCAGAGTGGATTCCAGAAAACTATTTAGGAAGCTGTTACAATAGTCCAGGTAGAGTGACTTGGTGGCTTCAACTAGAGTGACATCAGGGGAGCTGTCAAGAAGCGGACTCACTTGGGAAATATTTAGGAATGAAAATTGACGGGACATGGTATTTGATGGAAGTACTTCATCCCTGACTTCTCCTCCCCTGGCTCCCGTGGCTCCATGTTATGCATGCTCATAACATCCAGTCCTTTCTCTTTGCTACATGTCTCCAATAACTGTAGGCTTCCTGAGGGTGGGAGTCACGTTTCCCATTTAAGGGTGTCCCTTGGACCATCATAGTGTCTACTACTTAGTAGGCAATCGGAATTTGTTGGATAGATGAAAGAATTCAGAACAAGCAGTCAGTTTCAACTATCTCGAGTCCTTCCTGCAGCAGTGAATCTCCATTTCCTTAAATTCTGGATTTCCTGACATGGAGACAGGCAAGTGGAGAAATAGTATCCATGACCCATCCTGCACTCATCCTTCAATTTCTGCAGTATCGTCTCAGTAACCCTGGTGGGACTGTCTTGAACTCAGCAGCCTGTTATTCATTGTTCACATTTACAGGGTGACATGTCTTTATCCATTTAACTCAGCTAGTTTGGACCATTTCCATTAAATGTTTCTGGACTATTTAATGAGGAACACTCTGACCAGTACTATATGCTAAATTGCTTTTAAACAAGGGAAGTTCTGTCATCTGCAAAATAAAACATCTTTCCTCCAGTTTTTCTCTTCCTTTCTTTCTTTCTTTTTTCTTTTTTTTTTTGAGTGGAAATGTGAGGAGTAAAAACATTTAGCTTGAAGAATCTTTATTGCCCAAACAAGTAAAAGACCCTTTAACAATCACTTTGGTTTTTGCTGATGAATTGTAAAGAGTTTTGACACGAGTTCTTACCCTGGGCAAGACCCATGTGGAGATGCCAGGGTTGTACTGCACCCTTATAAGACATTAATGGTGAATGAAGGAAGACAAATTTTGCCACAAAAGTAACAATTCCAACTGATGATTTGCATCAAGGGGACATGAGAAGTTAAGTAACTGATACCCAAGTGGAGACATTTGTCAGGTAGAAGGGACAGTGATCTGGTTGCTGTTTTCTGTTAGCAAAGCATCAGAGAGGGTGCAGTGGCCTTGAAACACTCAGAAAATCCAAAATGGGATGTGGACGGAAGGATGGAAAGTGGTAGCAGTTATAGAAAAATCCAGGAAATGCTTAGACTCAGAAGCCATCACTGGAAATGTTACTTCCCTTCTTTGTCCTCATCTATCTAAGAATTGTGGAAGGTTCTACCTCTTTAGCCTGTTGGGCATCCCTGGTTGTCTCCCCAAATGGTCCCCTGGGTGAGCTGACACTTCATCTCCTGAAACGTCCTTTGGGCCCCTCCTCTCCATCCCTGTGGCCTTTCTGGCCTCACTGCTGGGCTTAGCCTGGTAGAAAAGTCACGCATCAGGCAGCTGTGTGGTCTTGGGTAGCAAACAGACCTGGATGCATACCCTTGCTCCACCGGGAAGTGGCTCTATCATCTGTAATATAGATTAATAACAACTCCTGCATAGACCTCTAATGGTGGGGGTCACTGGGTAAGTGAAGTGAGCCTTTGGCATATTTGCTGGCATATATTTGCACTCGGGTCAAGGCTAAACCCTAAAGAAAACACACCACCATGAGCAATAAAGAAGATGATGCTGCAAGTACAGCACAAGCCTCTTGGCAGGTCTCTGCTTTCAGCAGCTTCTCCTTTCACTCTGCAGACCCCTCTCCATTCCCCAAATTATCTTCCCCTCAAAGTAGTTTTATCCTGCCACCCTCCTGCAGAGAGCAGTGTGTGTGGTTATAAGAACTCAGTAGCCTGGAGTTAGGCTTGGGCTCAAATCCTGGCTCAGGCACAGCTGTGTGACGTTAGGTCTGTGACTTACCCTCTCTGTGCCCGTTTCTCTCTCTGGCTTGTGCAGACTGCCATCAGCTTCTCTCAGGACATATCCACCCCCCTTTTTCTCTGTAGCTGGTGGTGATCTGGCTTTGCTCACTGCTCACTCTCTTCTGTGTCTGGCACGTGGCTGTACATGGCCAAAGTGGCTGCCACCACCCTTTGCTGTATGACTTTTCAGTTCATCTGCCTTCGACTCAGACTATGGCCTCTTCCAGCTCATTCTGTGTGAGTGAATCTGATTGCTTGCCCGTCATCCAATGGATTTGTTCCCTCTGGGTCAGGTCTCAGCCTCCATCTAATCAGTTGAGGCTGGTGGTGAGGTCATATGAGGCAACATGGTGGCCATGGGAAGTGAATATGTGATGGAGGTCAGTTCCTAGGCAATGGACTGCAGATGCCCTTTGACCTCAGGTTCCTAAGTTAGGAGGTGTTCAGGTTGCCAGGAGGGAGCAGCCTAGTCTTCTGAGATTCTGAGAATGAAACCTCCATTTGTTCAACTCTGAGTGATATAATATTAGACACAGACACCATGTCTGCACCTTCACTGGACCCCAGTTTAAGGTCTGAAGTCCTCCTCTAAGTCATTCCCAAACCCCACACTCATAACTGGGTCAAAGACAGAAGGGAAATGCTCTGTGTGTTCCAGAGGCAAAGAACCTGAATTAGATGTTTTGGGGATATTTTACCACAAAATGGGGGCTATTCATTGAAATATAATGAACAGCTGGGAAATAAACATCTGTCCTATGTGGGCTGTTAAGTGTAGAATTTCCCTGAAAATTACTTCACAAGGAAAGACTCTTACTTTCCAAGGCCTGTCATGGCACACCTGTGTTTTCTGTGCCTCTGGCCCAGACAGGATTAAAGATCCTGGGCAGTGGCCTCCCATGACTGTTGAAAGTCTAGAACCCTGGACCTCCCTCTGGCATTGCCCACCATGGGTCAGGGCTTGATGCAAGGTGCATCCACCCGTAAGTGGCTGACTTGCTAAAAACAAGCTATATGAGCTCGCATTTTATAAGTTCAGCAAATATTTTTTGAGCACTATCTATGTGCCTGGCATTGCTCTAGGCATCTGGGCTAAATCAAGAAATAGAAATCTCTGCCCTCTAAGACATTTATTCCTGAAGTTGGTAGGGTCTGCCTGCTGTCTGCCTCTCCAATTTCAGCTTGGGATTCGCATCCAGACCATCTTCCATTCCACCATAGGGCCTTTGCACGTACTGTTCCTCTGCTTGAAATGTTCCCTCAGTCCTCTTTACCTGAGTGTCTCCTATTTGCCTCATCTTCCTTAGGGAAGTCTCCCCCAACTGCTGCCCCTCATCCCAGCAGGCAGTCCACCGCAGGTTGCTTTGTTTTTTTACGCTCTCACAGTCATGCTGCTTTCCTTCCCTTTCCCACGGTAGCACAAATCTCACTTTCTGCTTATATGTTTATTTGCACAATTATTTGTCTACCTTTCTCTCACACTAGACCCTAAACTCTGTGAGGCTCAGAGAGGTTAAGTAACTTGCTCAAGATCCAGAGGGACAGAGTCAGGATTTGGGCCAAGTATGCTCTGTGCTCCTTACAACAGTCTAATATTGAACTGGAAATGTAGAAGTACGTGTGCCACCCTGAGGCTTTTTATGTCTCCCCTCCTAATTTATCTATAGCTTTGCAGAGCTCTTTACTTGCAGTCTGTGTAAAGATATTAATAACAGCTAACCTTTGCTGAGGTCTCACTGTTCACTAGGCACTGGGATAAATAAGTGCCCTCCAGGCATTAGCTCCTTGTATCTGAGCAGACAGGAGCTATAATTAACCCCACTGTACAGGTGAGAAAGGTGAGGCTTGGGTAGGAGAGATGATATGCTTACTGTCTCACAGGCAGTGTTCAAACCCAGTCCTGCGGGATTCCCAGCCATTGCAACTTCTGTGCTGTCTCCCTCCTGGCACTCTCACCACAGAAGGAAAATGGAAGTGGGGTAACAAGGGGCCAGCTCACTGCCCTGGGTCCTGGTTACATCCACAGACCCTGAGATTTACGAAGGGTTCAGTGAGATGGGTGATGATGGATCACCTGCAGGTTTATTGCTTGTTGATTTCTTCTGCCTTGGCACGTAGACATCTGAGAGAATCTAACCAGTTTGGAACTCCCCTTCTGATGGTTCTTTCATGCTCAGACCCTGCTGCGGTAAAAATCAGGGGACTGTGAGGGGCGGGGCTCTCTGGCATCAGATCTTTCTTTGCTCTCCTGGGGTGCACCGTTTTGCTTGGCTGTACACAAATGGTTCTACAGGGGAATCTCAGTGCCAGGGAAAAGAGAAAGGATTGTTGTCTGAGGTCAGAGTAAGGAGGAAACTTGTCACTATTCTTACTCCCAGGTGACATTTGGGTGGGGGATGCTCTGAGACCCCTTGTGACTTCTAGGTGAGCTCCTCTGGGGCCCCAGTGACTCAGCTGAACATATACACCAGGGATGCACAGCAGCCTGCTTTGTGGGAGTGTGGACAGACTTTGAGGCAGGACTGTGAAGCATGATAGCTCCATGACCTGGACAGGCTCCTTTATCTCTCTGAGCCTCAGTTTCCCCATCTGGAAAATGGGGCTGATCATAGTCCATGGTCCATAGTCCACGCCTCTCATTGTTGTGATGGTTAAATGAGGTCACATGTAAACAGCTCAGCCAGTACCCAGTATGCACTCAACAAATGGCAGATATATACTGAAAATATCAGTTTGATGGAGACCCCAAATAGAGCCTTCTGTTTATTCCTCTTGAGCAATAGGATTCTGTCTGGAGTGGGCTCCTTGAGAGAACCAAAGCTTCTCTTCCTCTGGTCTGGTTGCTCCCAGTTGTTAATTTCCAAGACCCATTTAATTTGTTTTTCCTTCACTCTCAAGAACAAAGATATCCTGCTGAAAAGTCAGGAAATGAGAGATAGAAAGGGGACTTTTCAGAGAGCAATGATTTGTAATGACCCATCAACAGGGATAAACTCCACTGTGGCAAAAAATAATGAAACATCGATTCTCAGAACCTATTAAAAGTCAGATTTATATGAGACTTTAAAAAAGCAATTAGTCTGGATTGAAACTAATTAGTGATCCCCCGCGCCCCCCCCCATCTTCAGACAGTTCAGATATGGGGAGGTTATTAAGGACCTACTATGTGCAGGACTTCAAAGATGGTAAGGAATTCTACTCTACTTTAGAGAGATTAGATACAAACAGAAATGACTGTTATTTAAGAAAGAATTCAGTTCCATGATAGATGTACAAGCACAGTGTCATGAGGATTCAAAGACATGCATCTTCTCTCATTCTGGTCCAGCTCCACGCAGGATCCCTCTTAGCTCCTCTGTTCAGCTTTTCTTTCTACACCAGACTACCCGAGTTTTATCTCTGGCCCTTTAAAATATCACTTTGCATACTTCCTGGATGGGTTTAATCGTGCATGTGGCCCCCAACTACCTCCATATGTGCTGACACCCAGCTTCCCTGTCTCCAGGCTCCAGCTGTGTGGCTGACATCGCTGCTGGAAGGTCCAAGATTAAACTCACCATCTCTCCTGCCCCCAGACCCATAGCCCCTTCTTTGTCCCTCTCTAGATTAATATCACCACATGGGCCTAGTCTCCCAAGTGTCCATTCCATGGTCACTGGATTCCTCCATTTTTCTGCCTCCCACATTTAAATTGGTCACTGAGTGCTCCAGATTTTGCTTCCTAAACATATCCTGAGACTGTTTGTCCTCCCCATCCCACTGCCTCGCACCAGGACTGTTAGCTATAATAGTCCTCTAATTGTTCCCCTGTCCCTCATCTCTCCTGCTCCCTTCCCCCTCCCCCTCCCCCCACTGCTGCCAGGATGACCTTTCTGAAATGTAAACCGTATACTTTTACTTTGTTTTTAAATTAATTTTTATTGGAGTATAGTTGCTTTACAGTGTTGTGCCAGCCTCTGCCGTGCAGTAATGTGAATCAGCCATAGAAATACACACATCTACTCTCTTTTAGATTTCCTTCCCATTTAGGTCACCACAGACACCGAGTAGGGCTCCCTGTGATATACAGCAGGTCTTCATTAGCGATCCACTTTATACACGTATACTTTTTTTTTTACCTGAAATTCTTCTACATCTCTTTTTTTAAAAAAAAATATCTTTATTGGAGTAAAATTGCTTTACAGTGGTGTGTTAGTTTTTGCTTTATAACAAAGTGAATCAGTTATACATATACATATATCCCCATATCTCTTCCCTCTTGTGTCTCCCTGCCTCCCACCCTCCCTATCCCACCCCTCTAGGTGGTCACAAAGCACCAAGCTGATCTCCCTGTGCTATGCGTGGCTGCTTCCCACTAGCTATCTATTTTACATTTGGTAGTGTATATATGTCCATGCCACTTTCTCACTTTGTCCCAGCTTACCCTTCCCCCTCCCTGTGTCCTCAAGTCCATTCTCTAGTAGGTCTGCGTCTTTATTCCCTTCTTGCCCCTAGGCTCTTCATGACCTTTTTTTTTTTTTTTAGATTCCATATATATGCGTAAGCATACGGTATTTGTTTTTCTCTTTCTGACTTACTTCACTCTGTATGACAGACTCTAGGTCCGTCCACCTCACTACAAATAACTCAATTTCGTTTCTTTTTATGGCTGAATAATATTCCATTGTCGCGGCCCAGCCGCTCGGCGGTACATGGGATCTTCCCGGACCGGGGCACGAACCCGCGTCCCCTGCATTGGCAGGCGGACTCCCAACCACTGCGCCACCAGGGAAGTCCTGTTTGCAGATTTTTTGATGATGGCCATTCTGACCGGTGTGAGATGGTATCTAGTTTTGATTTGCATTTCTCTAATGCTTAATGATGTTGAACATTCTTTCATGTGTTTGTTGGCAATCTGTATGTCTTCTTTGGAGAAATGTCTATTTAGGTCTTCTGCCCATTTTTGGATTGCATTGTTTGTTTTTTTGATATTGAGCTGCGTTAGCTGCTTGTATATTCTGGAGATTAATCCTTTGTCAGTTGCTTCAGTGGCAAATATTTTCTCCCACTCTGAGGGTTGTCTTTTGGTCTTGCTTATGGTTTCCTTTGCTGTGCAAAAGCTTTGAAGTTTCATTAGGTCCCATTTGTTTATTTTTGTTTTTATTTCCATTTCTCTAGGAGTTGGGTCAAAAAGGATCTTGCTGTGATTTATGTCATAGACTGTTCTGCCTATGTTTTCCTCTAAGAGTTTTATAGTACTTGGCCTTACATTTAGGTCTTTAATCCATTTTGAGTTTATTTTTGTGTATGGTGTTAGGGAGTGTTCTAATTTCATTCTTTTACATGTAGCTGTCCAGTTTTCCCAGCACCACTTAATGAAGAGGCTGTCTTTTCTCCATTGTATATTTTTGCCTCCTTTATGAAAGATAAGGTGACCATATGTGCGTGGGTTTATCTCTGGGCTTTCTATCCAGTTCCATTGATCTATATTTCTGTTTTTGTGCCAGTACCAAACTGTCCTAATTACTGTAGCTTTGCAGTATAGTCTGAAGGCAGGGCGCCTGATTCCTCCAGCTCCATTTTTTGTTCTGAAGATTGCTATGGCTATTCGGGGTCTTTTGTGTTTCCATACAAATTGTGAAATTTTTTGTTCTAGTTCTGTGAAAAAGGCCATTGGTAGTTTGATAGGGATTGCATTGAATCTGTAGATTGCTTTGGGTAGTATAGTCATTTTCACAATGTTGATTCTTCCAATCCCAAAACATGGTATATCTCTCCATCTATTTGTATCATCTTTAATTTCTTTCATCAGTGTCTTATAATTTTCTGCATACAGGTCTTTTGTCTCCTTAGGTAGGTTTATTCCTAGGTTTTTCATTCTTTTTGTTGCAGTGGTAAATGGGAGTGTTTTCTTAATTTCACTTTCAGATTTTTCATCATTAGTGTATAAGAATGCAAGAGATTTCTGTGCATTAATTTTGTATCCTGCTACTTTACCAAATTCATTGATTAGCTCTAGTAATTATCTGGTAGCATCTTTAGGATTCCCTATGTATAGTATCATGTCATCTGCAAACAGTGACAGTTTTACTTCTTCTTTTCCAATTTGGATTCCTTTTCTTTTTCTTCTCTGATTGCTGTGGCTAGAACTTCCAAAACTATGTTGAATAACAGTGGTGAGAGTGGGCAACCTTGTCTTGTTCCAGATCTTAGTGGAAATGGTTTCAGTTTTTCACAATTGAGGATGATGTTGGCTGTGGGTTTGTCATATATGGCCTTTATTATGTTGAGGTAAGTTCCCTCTATGCATACTTTCTGGAGGGTTTTGATTATAAATAGGTGTTGAATTTTTTCAAAAGCTTTGTCTGCATCTATTGAGATGATCATATGGTTTTTCTCCTTCAATTTGTTAATATGGTGTATCACATTGATTGATTTGTGTATATTGAAGAATCCTTGCATTCCTGGGATAAACCACACTTGATCATGCTGTATGATTCTTTTAATGTGCTGTTGGATTCTGTTTGCTAGTATTTTGTTGAGGATTTTTGCATCTATGTTCATCAGTGATATAAGCCTGCAGCTTTCTTGTTTTGTGACATTTTTGTCTGGTTTTGGTATCAGAGTGATGGTGGTCTCCTACAATGAGTTTGGGAGTGTTCCTCCCTTTGCTATAGTTTGGAAGAGTTTGAGAAGGATGGGTGTTAGCTCTTCTCTAAATGTTTGATAGAATTCGCCTGTGAAGCTATCTGGTCCTGGGCTTTTGTTTGTTGGGAGATTTTTAATCGGAGTTTCAATTTTGGTGCTTGTGATTGGTCTGTTCATATTTTCTATTTCTTCCTGGTTCAGTCTTAGAAGGTTGTGCATTTCTAAAACTTGTCCATTTCTTCCAGGTTGTCCATTTTATTGGCATATAGTTGCTTGTAGTAATCTCTCATGATCCTTGGTATTTCTGCAGTGTCAGTTGTTACTTCTCCTTTTTCATTTCTAAATCTATTGATTTGAGTCTTCTCCCTTTTTTTCTTGATGAATCTGGCTAAGTGTTTATTTTTGTTTATCTTCTCAAAGAACCAGCTTTTAGTTTTATTGATCTTTGCTACTGTTTTCTTTGTTTCTATTTCATTTATTTCTGATCTGACCTGTATGATTTCTTTCTTTCTGCTAACTTTGGGGTTTTTTTCTTCCTCTTTCTCTAAGTGCTTTAGGCGTATGGTTAGGTTGTTTATTTGAGATGTTTCTTAAGGTAGGATTGTATTGCTATAAACTTCCCTCTTAGAACTGCTTTTACTGCATCCCATAGGTTCTGGGTCGTTGTGTTTTCATTGTCATTTGTTTTTAGGTATTTTTTGATTTCCTCTTTGATTTCTTCAGTGATCTCTTGGTTATTTAGTAGTGTATTGTTTAGCCTCCATGTGTTTGTATTCTTTACAGATTTTTTCCTGGAATTGATATCTAGTCTCATAGCGTTGTGGTCGGAAAAGATACTTAATACGATTTCAATTTTCTTAAATTTACCAAGGCTTGATTTGTGACCCAAGATATGATCTATCCTGGAGAATGTTCCATGAGCACTTGAGAAGAACGTGTATTCTGTTGTTTTGGATGGAATGTCCTATAAATATCAATTAAGTCCATCTTGTTTAATGTATCATTTAAAGCTTGTTTTTCCTTATTTATTTTCATTTTGGATGATGTGTCCATTGTTGAGAGTGGGGTGTTAAAGTCCTCTACTATGATTGTGTTAGTGTCAATTTCCCCTTTTATGGCTGTTAGTAGTTGCCTTATGTATTGAGGTGCTCCTATGTTGGGTGCATAAATATTTACAATTGTTATATCTTCTTCTTGGATTGATTCCTTGATCATTATGTAGTGTTCTTCTTTGTCTCTTGTAATAGTCTTCGTTTTAAAGTCTATTTTGTCTCATATGAGAATTGCTACTCCAGCTTTCTTTTGATTTCCATTTGCATGAAATATCTTTTTCCATCCCCTCACTTTCAGTCTGTATGTGTCCCTAGGTCCAAAGTGGGTCTCTTGTAGACAGCATATATATGGGTCTTGTTTTTGTATCCATTCAGCCAGTCTATGTCTTTTGGTTGGAGTGTTTAATCCATTTACATTTAAGGTAATTATCAATATGTATGTTCCTATTACAATTTTCTTAATTGTTTTGGGTTTGTTATTGTAGGTCTTTTCCTTCTCTTGCATTTCCTGCCTAGAGAAGTTCCTTTAGCATTTGTTGTAAAGCTGGTTTGGTGGTGCTGAATTCTCTTAGCCTTTGCTTGTCTGTAAAGGTTTTAATTTCTCCATCAAATCTAAATGAGATCCTTGCTGGGTAGAGTAATCTTGGTTGTAGGTTTTTCCATTTCATCACTTTAAATATGTCCTGCCACTCCCTTCTAGCTTGCAGAGTTTCTGCCGGAAGATCAGCTGTTAACCTTATGGGGATTCCCTTGTATGTTATTTGTTGTTTTTCCCTTGCTGCTTTTAATATTTTTTCTTTGTATTTAATGTCTCGTAGTTTGATTAATATGTGTCTTGGCATTTTTCTCCTTGGATTTATCCTGTATGGGACTCCCTGTGCTTCCTGGACTTGATTAACTATTTCCTTTCCCATATTAGGAAAGTTTTCAACTATAATCTCTTTAAATATTTTCTCAGTCCCTTTGTTTTCCTCTTCTTCTCTGGGACCCCTATAATTCGAATGTTGGTGTGTTTAATGTTGTTCCAGGGGGTTCTGAGACTGTCCTCAATTCCTTTCGTTCTTTTTTCTTTATTCTGCTCTGTGGTAGTTATTTCCATTATTTTATCTTCCAGGTCACTTATCCCTTCTTCTGCCTCAGTTATTCTGCTATTGATCCCTTGTAGAGAATTTTAAATTTCATTTATTGTTTTGTTCCTCATTGTTTGTTTGCTCTTTATTTCTTCTAGGTCCTTGTTAAATGTTTCTTGTATTTTCTCCATTGTATTTCCAAGATTGTGGATCATCTTTACTATCATTATTGTGAATTCTTTTTCAGGTAGGCTGCCTATTTCCTCTTCATTTGTTTCGTCTGGTGGGTTTTTACCTTGCTCCTTCATTTGCTGTGTGTCTCTCTGTCTTATCATTTTGCTTAACTTACTGTGTTTGGGGTCTCCTTTTTGCAGGCTGCAGGTTTGTAGTTCCCGTTGTTTTTAATGTCTGCCCCCAGTGGCTACGGTTGGTTCAGTGGGTTGTGTAAGCTTCCTGGTGGAGGGGACTAGTGCCTGTGTTCTGGTGGATGAGGCTAGATCTTGTCTTTCTGGTGGGCAGGTCCACGTCCGGTGATGTGTTTTGGGGTGTCTGTGACCTTATTATGATTTTAGGCAGCCTGTCTGCTAATGGGTGTGGTTGTGTTCCTGCCTTGCTAGTTGTTTGGTATACGGTGTCCACCACTGTGGCTTGCTGGTCGTTGAGTGGAGCTGGGTCTTGGCGTTGAGATGGAGATCTCTGGGAGATTTTTGCTGTTTGATATTACGTGGAGCTGGGAGGTCTCTGGTGGACCAATGTCCTGAACTTGCCTCTCCTACCTCAGAGACACAGCCCTGATGCCAGGGTGGAGCACCAAGAGCCTTTCATCCACATGGCTCAGAATAAAAGGGAGAAAAAAAGAAAGAGTGAAAAAGATAAAATAAAATAAAATAGTTATAAAAAATAATTATTAAAAAGAAATTTAAATGTAATAAAAAGAAAGAAAGAAGAGAGCAACCAAACCAAAAAACAAATCCACGAATGATAACAAGTGCTAAAAACTATACTAAAAAAAGAAAAAAAAAACTGGACAGACAGAACCCTAGGACAAATGGTAAAAGCAAAGCTATACAAAATCACACACAGAAGCATACACATATACACTCACAAAAAGAGAAAAAGGGGGGAAAAAATATATCGTTGCTCCCAAAGTCCATCCCCTCAATTTCGGATGATTCGTTGTCTATTCATGTATTCCACCGATGCAGGGTACATCAAGTTGATTGTGGAGCTTTAATCCGCTGCTCCTGAGGCTGCTGGGAGAAATTTCCCTTTCTCTTCTTTGTTCGCACAGCTCCCGGGATTCAGCTTTGGATTTGGCCCCGCCTCCACGTGTAGGTCACCTGAGGGCGTCTGTTCTTCTCTCAGACAGGACGGGGTTAAAGGAGCCACTGATTCGGGGGCTCTGGCTCACTCAGGCCAGGGGGAGGGAGGGGTATGGATGTGGGGCGATCCTGTGGCGGCAGAGGCTGGCATGACGTTGCACAGCCTGAGGTGTGCCATGCGTTCTCCCGGGGAAGTTGTCCTTGGGTCACTGGACCCTGGCAGTGGCGGGCTGCACAGGTTCCCGGGAGGGGAGGTGTGGATAGTGACCTGTGCTCCCACACAGGCTTCTTGGTGGCGGCAGCAGCAGCTTTAGCGTCTCATGCCGGTCTCTGGGGTCCACGCTGATAGCCGCGGCTCGCGCCCGTCTCTCGAGCTCCCTTAAGCGGCTCTCTTAATCCCCTCTCCTCACGCACCAGGAAACAGAGAGGGAAGAAAAAGTCTCTTGCCTCTTCTGCAGCTCCAGACCTTTTTCCGGACTCCCTCCAGTCTAGCTGTGGCGCAATAGCCCCCTCAAGCTGTGTTCACGCCGCCAACCCCAGTCCTCTCCCTGCGATTGGACCGAAGCCCGAGCCTCAGCTCCCAGCCCCTCCCACCCCGGCAGGTGAGCAGACAAGCCTTTCGGGCTGGTGAGTGCCGGTCGGCCCTGATCCTGTGTGCGGGAATCTCTCTGCTTTGCCATCTGCACCCCTGTTGCCGCGCTCTCCTCTGTGGCTCCGAAGCTTCCCCCGCTCCGCCACCCGTGGTCTCTGCCAGCGAAGGGGCTTCCTAGTGTGTGGAAACCTTTCCTCCTTCACAGCTCCCTCTCAGTGGTGCAGGTCCCGTCCCTATTCTTTTGTCTCTCTTTTTTATTTTGTCCTACCCAGGTATGTGGGGAGTTTCTTGCCTTTTGGGAGGTCTGAGGTCTTCTGCCAGCATCCAGTAGGTGTTCTGTAGGAGTTGTTCCACATGTGGATGTATTTCTGATGTATTTGTGGGGATGAAGGTGATCTCCACGTCTCACTCTTCCGCCATCTTGAAGCTCCCTCTCTTCTGCGTCTCTTCAAGGTCCTTAGGGTACTTCACTGCTCATGAGCACTTCGAATAAGATCTTCTGCAATTTGGATTCTGTTTACCTCTTACTTTGTCTCTTACAACTTTCTAGCAACTTCCTCCTCTAATGTTTTCCATCCATCCGATATATATATATATATTTTTTGCGGTACGCGGGCCTCTCACTGTTGTGGCCTCTCCCGTTGCGGAGCACAGGCTCCAGACGCGCAGGCACAGCGGCCATGGCTCACGGGCCCAGCTGCTCCGCGGCATGTGGGATCTTCCCAGACCGGGGCACGAACCCGTGTCTCCTGCATCGGCAGGCGGACTCTCAACCACTGTGCCATCAGGGAAACCCGATCCATCCAATATTTATCAAGCTCCTACTATGTGAAGGCAGCTGGATAAGTGCTGAGTTTACAGTGGTGAACAAGATGGACATGGTCCTTGACCTCCTCAAGTTCACAGTCAATAAACTAACAGGTAATTAGTAAACTAAGTGTGAAAGGTGCCATAAAGGAAAAACAGGGTGATACGAGGGAGAAAATGGGAGTAGGGAGGTGCACTAAGGGTCTTCCTAGATTCAACTAAACATTCAGATTCATAAGAATTCCACAGTTCACTCTTAGCATCACAAGCTCTGGGAGGATAGAGGATGGGAAACCCAGCTGGCTGCTAGGGCAACATCAGGTGTTCCTCCTCCTCAGTGGTTCATGCAGCATCAGTGCAAGAAGACTTCACCTTGGGCAGGGGTGGCTCTGCCCTGGCTTAAAAGCTGCATGTGGCACAGGAGCCAGTATCTCTTGTCACAGTGCCATAAGCAGAGCTCTCAGGAACTCTGCAAGGAGCATCTTAATACAGAGGAATGACATCAAAATTATGGCATTCCATCAGGTACTCATAGTTCATTTATAGTTCTTCCTAGACCGGGTGCAACATACCAGTGAGAGGTCACTTATACTCTGGGTAATGTTGCCTAGTAATAGAATTGACATCTCAGCTAATTAGTTTACCAGGGAGACAGTGCTAGGAAGTTAACTGAAGGTTAAGTTCTCATACAGAAGGAGGAAGGGTTTTGTTATCCCTTTGCTCATTGGGGGGTTTCCTTAGATAGAGTGGTCAGGGATCATACTGTTTTAGTTTAGTTCTCAAGTTCGAAAAAAGTGGGGGAAGAGTATCTTAGGCAAAGAGAATGGGAAGAGTTTGGTGTCTTCCAGGAAGGGAGAATCAAAGGAGGTAGGCTGGAGAGGTGGGCTGGGGCTCATGGCATCCTGTGTGAGGAGGTTGGGTTTTATTTGAAGTTTGGATTTTATTCCTTGTCCTTGCTGACTTAGAGTGAAATGCAGTATTCTCAATAAGTGATTGCATACTTCCAGTGTTTCAGGTACAGAGTTGCCTGGCCAAAGTCTTGTATGCCTTCCTCTGTAGGAGTCTATATCAAGGAGTGTTCTAATTTTTTTTTTTCAGGGGAAGGAAGGATTTATTATTACTTACAGAAAGTAAGGAGAACACCAGGATTTTTCCCAAAGTAGTGACTCTAAGGGGTGTTCTAATGTTGCATTGCTATATAATAATCCACACTAAAAAAACATAAAACAACAACTATTTTATTAAATTCAGAGAATTTCTGGATCAGAGGTTTGGACCAGTGTGATGGTTAATTTTGTGTGTCAAACTGACTGGGCCACAGTGCCCAGATATGTGGCCAAACATTCTTCTGAGTGTTCCTGTGAGGGTATTTTTGGATGAGATTTACCTTTAAATTGGTGGACTTTGAGCAAAGCAGACTGCTCTCCATAACGTGGGTGGGCCTCAGCCAATCAGTTGAAGGTCTGACTAGAGCAAAAGACCTGCACTGAGCAAGAGGGAATTCTGCAGCAGAAGGCCTTTGGACTTGAATTGCACACAGCCAATAGGGTGTGTAATATATAGAAAGACATTTACTTAAAGGAATTGGCACACGCATTATGCAGCTTGGCAAGTCTAACACTTGCCAGGTGGGCCAGCAGGCTAGAGACTCGGGAGATGGCTCCCACATCCCAATAGGGTGTTAAAGGAGTTGGGGACATGTTTCTAAAACCAACACAGTATGTTATCTGGCTACAAATTATTTGCATTTATCTCACCTGCAAAATATACTTGACTCAACTAAGATCCCCTAAAAGTATCTCCCACTGTACCATCAAGCTTGGCTTGAGGCCAAGGATATCATAAACCTTATTTAAGGTCTAGATGTGGATGAGGATCCTTGAGTTTGGTTCCTTGGATATAGTTCCTCTAGATCTGAAGACCTGTAAACTGAAGACACAAATTATCTGCTCCCCCTCTCTACACAATATGTAATGATGAGACAGGTGTAGGATAAGTGTAATAAAAGTTATTATTCAAAGAAAAGGGGAAAACATAGCAGTCTGTTGCCCATAGTAATTCTAAAATTCAGCTTCGCATATAAGGACCATTTCTTGATAAAGGTTCAAAACAGGTCTTTGGGAATGATTTTTGTGGCTTTTGGCTCCATCCTCTGAGAGCTTGATTCTGACCTTTGAGTCACCTTCTTTTACCCCCATAAGAAATAGGCCATATTTGCAGCTGAGTAGATTTCTCAACTTTCTTTCTGTCTGTAGAAGTTTGGGGATCCAACGAACCCCTTTTATTAGTACAATCTCAGTTCTTCTTAGTCCAGGCTGGTATAATTACTTTAAAGACTTTGTGGATTTCTTATGTGGCAATTCATTATCTGTTTCATTTGACCAAAACTACACACATAAATCTCTCTGAGATAAGTCCTTCTGTAATTGGGCCTCCTGTGGAGCTTCTGTGGGCTAGCACACTTAATATCCTTAGAAATCTATTGTCTTCAAGTACCTCCTTAAGATTCTCAGATGGGACTTTGTTTGACTGAAATGGTCTCTAGGAGGCACCACCTTAAATATTTCTGAGATTATTTTTTATTGCAGTATATTTGATTTACAATATTATGTTAGTTTCAGGTGTATAGCATAGTGATTAAGTATTTTTGCAGATTGTATTTCATTACAGGTTATTATAAAGTAATGGCTATAATTCTCTTTGTTACACAGAAAATATTGTTGCTTATCTATTTTATATATATAGTAGTTTGTATCTGTTTATCCCAAACTCCTAATTTGTCCCTCCCCGCTTCTCTGTCCTCTTTGAAATTTCTGAGATTTTAACAAATGGATGTCAGTCACCATTGACCTCATCTTTACTCCAGAACAAGCATAGTTATGAACAAGCATTGTTATGATAACAATCTGGAATTGATGTGTCCTTTCTTACTTTGAGTGCCTTTTGCTGGGTGGAAAGATTGTCCTTGGCTTTTTGTATTTACTCCCAACTTTTCCCCAAATGATATCATTTATTCTTTAATTGAGCTCTGTCCTTGCTCAGTTTAATACAGGCATCTAGAAGAAGCCAGAAGGCACCTTCAATACTATGGAAATCTCCTCAGATGCATCCCTGAGTTCATTCAGAACACTTTTAGTTTCCAAATGACTGCAACCAATAGTGCTGTCAAACTTTCTTCCACTACAGAACAAGGAACTCCTTTTTCCTCAGTTTCTAATAATAGTTTGCTTCTTGCCCTCACCAACTGTTTCCTTGAGGTTTGTCACATGGTCACCAAGTGAATGCCACATGATCTGGGTTTTGATTTAGTGGCATCCCACTTCTAGAAAACAACTTTTGTTCCAGTTATCTGTTGCTCTTTACCAAATCACCCCAAACTTAGCAGTAAAATAAGATGATGATTTTATTGTGTTTGTCGATTCTGTGGGTCAGGAATTTGTACAGGGCAAGGCCAGGAGCCTCAGCTAGGGAGACTCAGATGGCTGGGGGTGACTCATACAGCTTGAAGCTACATCACCATCTGGAAACTTCTTTACTCACATGTCTGGTGCCTGGGTTGGGATGATTGAAAGGCTGGGCTCGGCTAGGATTCTTTTTTTTTAATTGAAGTATAGTTGGTTTACAATATTGTGTTAGTTTCAGGTGTACAGCAAAGTGATTCAATAATATGTGTGTGTGTATATATATACATATATATATATATTTCAGGTTATTTTCCATTATAGGTTATTACGTATGTTGGATATTGTTCCCTGTGTTATACAGTAAATCCTTGTTGCTTATCTATTTTATATATAGTAGTGTGTATCTGTTAATCTCAAGCTCCTATTTTATTACCCCCATCCCTTTCCCTTTGGTAACCATAACTTTGTTTTCTATGTCTGTGAGTCTGTTTCTGTTTTGTAAATAAGTTCATTTGTATTATTTTTAGATTCCACATGTAAGTGATCTCATATAATATTTGTCTTTGTCTGAATTACTTCACTTAGTATGATATTCTTTAAGTCCATCCATGTTGCTGCAAATGGCAATATCTTATTCTATTTTATGGCTGAGTAATAGTTCATCATATATATATATATGTCGTATATACCACATCTTCTTTATCCATTCATCTGTTGATGAACACTTAGGTTGCTTTCATGTCTTGGCTGCTGTGAATAGTGCTTTTATGTACATTGGGGTGCATGTATTTTTTTGAATTAGGGTTTTTATCTTTTCCAGATATATGCCCAGGAGTGGGATTGTTGGATTATATGGTAGCTCTATTCTTAGTTCTTAAAGGAACCTCCATAATGTTTTCCCATAGTAGCTGTAACAATTTACATTCCCATCAACAGTGCAGGAGGGCTCCCTTTTTTCTACACCCTCTCTTTGGCTAGGATTCAGGGACAGAGTGCCTCCATGGGACTCACCCATGTGGCTTGGGCTTCTCATCACATGATGGCTGGGTTTTAAAAGGAACCATGTCAAGAAGGAATGCCCGGAGAGTGAATTTTCCAAGATGCTAAGGCAAAGGCTATGTGATCTTTTATAATCTGGCTTCAGAAGTCACATAGCATCACTTGTGCTGTTCCTTATTGGTTGAAACAGTCACGGGCCCACCCAGGTTTGAGGGATGGGACATAGACCTCCCCTCTTGATGGGAGGAGCATCACCTGATTTAGGACCAGGTTTTAAAACCACCACAAGAAGCAGACTTTGGAGAATACTTAGGAGTCTTTCTTTCATCCTTACCCAAAGTGACTGGGTAAGTTTCCAGTATTTCTCTTCTCCTCCTTAGGTTTCTATAAATGTTTGATTCAACTGGATCCTCTTCTTCCACAGAGAAAGACCCGTTATTTTCCTGTATATTCTCCACACATGTGATTTCAACAACCCAGAAAGTCAGTGCTTTGGTATGTATTTGCATTCTCTTTGCTCACTCTCTTAATGAGAAGATGAAAAGATGGTAGTATAGCCATGATAATGGTCACGAAGAGGGAGATGGGGGTGAGGGGTGCTTGGCCAGAGAGCCCTGGTCTTGAGAAATAAGTCCTTGAAATAAAGCCTGTTGGTCTTGGGACAGAATTAGCCTTTGACTTCATCCCTCACGTTAGGGAGGACAGTTCATAGCATTAACCCAAGGCTTCTAGTGTTTTCATTAGGTATTGTTTGGATGAAATTGAACCTCATGAGTTTTGTTTACATTTACAATGTTATGAATACCAAAGCAATCCATGTGCACTATGGAAAAAAATTGAGAATGTAGAAAAATATAAAAGAAATGAAAAATTAACAGAAAATGAATGTTAATATTGTGGCATATAGAACTAAAAAACCCACAACCATGTGCTTAAAATAAGCAGATTACTCTGTGTACCCTGACACTTAAAAAAATGTAATGCATAAGCCCATTTCTTCATGTCATTAAATATAACAGTGGAGCATGATTCCTAAAGGTTACATAATATTGAATTGTACAACTGTGCTATACTTCACTTAACCAGTCCCCTCTTGTTGAACGTTTAGGTTATTTCAATGTCATGTTGGGTTGTTTGGCTCATGTAGCATGAACCCAAGTGAAACCCCTTTGTGTATCATCACCCTTGGCACCTTCCGTGGGTTACATTTATTTGGGGGAACAGATCTGACAGGTTGTGGAAGTAGAAATAGACTTATTCTGTGTTGTCCCCAAGAGTGGCACCAAGACATCATCAATCATGACGATGATAGTGGTGATGACAATGATATTGACAACTAACATTGTTTAATGCATCCACCCAGTTGTTCATGTTAAAAACGCACATGTCTTTGCTTTGTTTCTCTTTCTCACCTGCCACACCCAGTCACCAAGACCCGTCAATTCAGTGTCCTAAATATTTCTTGAATCTATTTTCTTTACATTTCCATTGACACCTCTCTTCTTTTGATTACTTTAATAGATATGGGCTGTAGAACTGTCTTCTAGTCAGTGTGTTACTTCTGAAGTTCAGCCCCAGTCATTCCAACGTGTAAGTCTCATCATCTTGGAATAATATCCAAACCCCTTCTCGTGTCCCACAAGACCCAATCTCACCCCTACTTCTCTTCTTCATTCATTCTGAATTTTTCTTGCCTCTGGCACAACCCTGTCTCTGAAGGCCTTTGTCCTAGTCAGCTTGGGCTGCTATAACAAACTACCATAAACTGGGTGGCTTAAACAATAGAAATTTATCTCTCACAGTTCTGAAGGCTGGAAGCCCAAGATCAAGGTGCCAGCTAATTTGATTCCTGGTGAGGCCTCTCTTCGTGGCTTGCAGTCGGCTGCCTTCTCACTGTGCCCTCAGATGGTGAAGAGATATATCATCTTTCTCATGTCTCTTTTTTATATAAGGGCACTAATCCTATTCATGACGGCTCTACTTCTATTACTTAATAACCTCCCCAAAGCTCTACCTCCTAATACTGTTACACTGGGGATTGGGGCTTCCACATGTGAATTTTGGAGGCACACAAACATGCAGTCCCTAGCAGCCTTTGAGTCAACTCTTCCCTCTGCCTAGAATGTTCTTCCTCCCTTTCTCCCAATTATATCAGTTCATATATTTCTTCCTCCAAGAAGCCTTCTCTGACTATCCCCCCACCCAAGTCTGAGTTGGGTGCCCTGCTAGTGCTCAGTGTGACTATCTGTGTAGATTTCCTTCCTGGCACTTATTTTATCTGTCACAGAATTTTATCTTACTTCCCAGTGAATTGTGAGCTCTGAGAGAATAAGGACCCTTCTCTCTTCCCATCAGATCTTAGCCCAGTGTCCAGCACATAGTATGCCCTCATTAACTATATGAATAAATGAAAGCCATGGCTGCTGCTTGTTGGCCAAGCCCACCCACAAGATGACAACTCTCTCCCACATACAAGAACCAGCTCAAAAGCCCTCCTGTATTTGCTTTCTGGGGGGTAGAAAATTATCTTCTAGGTAGAAAAATGCTTTAAAAACAGAATAGGCAAGGACTTGTGTAAATCATTAATAAATCTGTTTACTATTTTTATTTGCATTAAATATCAAATTAAGTATTGCATTGAGTTAAATATTAATATTGCATTAAATATATATTACATTTTAAAAATTGAGTACTAGATGCTCTTCCTCAGAGTTGGATTATGAAGGCTTTAGCACAATCAACCCAGCATGTGCTAACTGTGTATGGTTGTTTTCTGTGCTAGGGTCCTCAGGAACAAGAGAAAAGGTGAGAGGCTGCAGGGGCCTGCAGATGGGTGGTATGACTAGGAGGGCAACGCTCCACAGTGAGAGTTGATGGCTGATGGCAGGAGGAGAGAGGAGAGGAAAGGATGAGGGGGAATATACAATTTATCATGCACCTATTATTTGCCATACATTGTCCTAAGGGATTTGCATAGGTTATCTCATTTCATTTCATTAGAGACCAATGAAACAGGTACAATTATTCTACTTCACACAGGTGAGTCTCACAGAGGTTGGGAGATGTGCACAAGGCCTCGTAGCCTTGGTGGGGCTATCATAGGCAGTATGATTACACTCTTAACTATGATCCTCTGCTGTTGCTTGAGGGAGGAGTTTAAAGGTTGCTACTAATCAAAATGGACACATGGGTTTTAAAGAATTTTAAATTTTGGCTGTCTTTATTCCTAATGACAAGGGAACATGATGGAATTTAGACCCACCTATCCACCCACCTATCCATCCATCCATCCACCATCCACTCGTCCACTTGTCCATCATCCATTCATCCATCCATCTTACTGGTTCTTACTGAGCTCCTGATGGGTACCAGGAATGGCTAGGTATAGGAATGTAGGAGTGAATGAGGCAGATATAATCCTTATGCTGATGGATCTCATAGTTCAGTGGCAGAAGCCAGGACCACTTGACTTTTAATATCCCAGGCTCTTTCCCCTTCACCAAGATGCTTCCATAGTTTGAAACACTCTTGGATCATGTGGTATATCCTGTGTCTTGTGTCTCTGAAGAGCCAGGATGGGCTATGGTACTGAAGGGAGCTCTCTGGCCTGCAGTACTTACCACGCCCTGACCTCTTGGTGACTTGCTCAGAGAGTACCTGGTCAACATCATCTCTTCCTGATGACTGGATTCGCCCATGCTAGGCAGGATTGTCATCCGATCTGTTGTGCTCCAGTGCTCTGAGGCCACACGTGAACATGCATTGGAGTCTGGGTTAGATATGGCCCTGGGTCTTCAGGGAAGACCCTTGTCCCCTGTGTTAAGGGCCCCATCCACATGGCTGACAAGCTGTTCCCTGTCCTACCTGTATGACAGATACAGCGTACCTGTTCAGGTGGGTCCCAAGGCTTCATCATATCCCTATGCACTGTGATGCGGCTGGTGGGACCAAGTAGATTCTGACATAGACCAACCGTAGCACTTTGCTAGACCAACTGGTAAGGTCCCTCAGATCCTAAATTCATACTTCAGTTCAGACTTCTCATCTGAATCCCACACTGACATGTCCAGCTGCTTTCTGGACCATTCTAAATGGATGTCTAAAGGACATCTCAAATGTCATGTGTCCACTTGTCCCGTGCCTATCAAACACTTTCTTACTCTTCCCCCAATTTTTTCTTCTCCCCAAATATTCCCTGCTCAATTATTAGCATCACCTATCACTTTGCACCAGATATGCAACTCAGAAAACAAGAGGTCGTGGTATTTTCCCATCCCCACCCCCTGGCCTGCAACACACACAAACATACACACGGTGACCCACCAGCAAGTCCTCTTGATTCTATCTCCAAAATATTTCTCAAGTCTGTCTCCTTTCCTCCATTCCCTCCACCACCACCTTAATTCACACTTCTATCACCTTTTGCAAAAACCACAGGTGCCTCTCAACACATTAAGCTATCTCTACTCTTGCTCCATCCAAACTATTGTCCATGTGAGAATTAAAGTGATCCTGTCCCTTCCTGCCGTCATGTTTAGTGACTTTCCATTGCCCTTGGGAAGACTCCAGACTCCCAACTTGGGCTGGATCCCAAGGCTCCTTTGATACTGTGCCCACCTGTCCCTCCAGCCTTGCCTTATAGCACCTTTTAGCGTGCTCTATCCCCCTAACTAGGATGCAAGCCCCAGAGTTCAGGAGCTGCTGCTGGCTCACTCTGGATTGCCAGTTCACCAAGCACAGTGCCAGGACAGAGCAGGCCCCAGGAAATAGTGGTGGAGTGAATAAATGAGTGAATGAATGAATGAATGAGATAGCAAGACAGATAATGATTCCTTCCAAGTTGGTGGTTCTCTTATTTGTTCTCTTATTTGCACACTGGGGGGGCGGTTTAAAAGTGGGGTGGAACCTTGATCCTGTTCTTCCTGTGTCCACACTATGGCAGACACAGAACTCTCCCTTCGAGAGGGATGCATAGCCCACCTGTGAACGGTGTGGACAGATGACAGCCTCCAGCTGTTAATGCCTTGGGCCTGCCTCAGCCCTTGAGCTGCCCTGCTCTTCTCAGGTTGGCGCCGACCAACGACTGCAAGACTGTGGTCCTAGGACCTGACCCTTTCTGCCGGATGCAGGACTCCTCTAATGGGCACTTGGCTCTGGAGTCCCTGGGGAGCGGCCAGGAGCTGTCAGGTCTGCATCCCCACTGACAGCTTCCCTTGTCGCATCCTGCCTCCTCCCTTCTCCTTGCATGGCTTGTGTCAGTGTCCCGTGGCTGCTGCAGAAAATGATCACGAACTGGCGCTGTAAAGCAACAGAAGTTTATCCTATCACAGTTCTGGAGGCTAGAAGTCCAAAATCAAGGGAGCTATGCTCCCTTCAAAGGCTCTAAGAGGGGACCCCACATGCCTCTTCCAGCTTCTGGTGGCTCCGGGCATTCCTTGGCTTGTGGCTGCATCACTCCAGTCTCTGCCTCTGTCTTCACATTGCCCTCTTCACTGTGTCTGTGTGTCTCTTATGTCTCAAATCTTCCTTTTCTCTCTTAAGAACACTGTCTTTGGATTTAGGGATTCCCTCCCTACCCCGCCCCAGTCCAGTGTGACCTCATCTTACCTTGATTATATCTGCAAAGACCTTTTCCCAAATAAGGTCACATGCACAGGTTCTGGGGAATTAGGACTTGAACATATTTTGAGGAGGGGACACTATTTAACTCCCACTCAGGTGTTACTCCCCAGTAAACCTTTTGCATGGCTAACTCCACCTTGACATCTGCTTTCCAGGAGACCCGGTTGACAGACTTTCTTCCCTCATCTGGAGTGTTCTGCTCCTTGCCTGTTATATTTCACTTCTGCTTAAATATTTTTTTGCCTTCCCAAGTCACTTGGAAGTTCCCTGAGGGCAAGTGTGTGTCCTTCTGGACAGTGCCAAGTGTGACCTTTCATTTATGTGAAAGAATCTGGGGACAAGAGAGGTCTTGGAATTAGAATTAGACAAAGCAGGTCTGAATCCTATCTCGCCAACCACAGGGACCCTGGGACCTTTACTTCTCTCTTTTCATGATCTGTGAACCAGACATGATAATAATATCCACCTTTCTTGTGGTCTTTTTGTGAGGATTAAATGTTTTCATTCACATATGATGGGGGGAGTTCTCCACTGTTCTGTCTACACCATTACAACTTCTCTTCCTCACCCTCTATCTTTTTTTTTTTTTTTTTTTTTTTTTTGCGGTACGCAGGCCTCTCACTGCTGTGGCCTCTCCCGTTGCGGAGCACAGGCTCCGGACGCGCAGGCTCAGCGGCCATGGCTCACGGGCCCAGCTGCTCCGCGGCATGTGGGATCTTCCTGGACTGGGGCACGAACCCGTGTCCCCTGCATCGGCAGGCGGACTCTCAACCACTGCGCCACCAGGGAAGCCCACCCTCTATCTTTTAAGGGGCCTATAAGTCTCCTTTGAAAAAGGAGGGCACCCGTGAAAAGGGGGCGGGCACATGGAGAGGTTTTGTTGGGGCTCTGCAAAGGCTTGGGGCGTGAGCAGGACTCCTTCTGGACCATCTACAGTCTTTGGGCGGCAGTTTGTGGAAGACTCTTTCCACATGGTGATGGAGCTCCTCATCCTGGGTTATGTGATCTCCCTCAAAGGGCAAGATTATTCTGTAGGCATTGGATTGGCAGCTGCCTTTGGATATCAAAAAAGACTGAACACTGTTTCTTTCTCTTTTCACTCCTGCTAAAGTAATCCTAATCCTCCCAGAGGCAAGGAGGAGGCCTCTGATTGATGGAAAGTCTTATATAAGGAGGGGCACCAAGGAAAAGTGCAAAGATTAATCCAAGTTCTAATCCTGTTGCAGGAGCAAAGTGTGTCACCTGCTTGGGCATTGTGCAGCAGCTATTATGAATATTGTTGCTTGATATCCCCAGTGTCATTGTCCTTGTCATCAGGGTGGGGAGTGAGGGACACCCTCAGATGTCAAGGCGGAAATTCTGCTCACGAAACGGATGACGGGGAAGGAGTGTCTGCAGAAATACTCCACTGGGTAGAGGGACGGAGATGCCGCAAGCAAACCAGGTTCTTCCCTGCAGTTTTGCATTCTTGCTGTGCCTTCTAGGAGATTGCAGCCTGGAGAGGAAACAAGAAAGCCGGCCCAGAGGTGACTTCACCCCGTCACGGTCTCCCTGTTTGCAAGGTCATGTGAGCAGAGGACAGATCCATTTTTAAGAGTGATGCGTGGAGTGGCAACATCTGAGCTTCCAGAGAGTGCAATGGTGTGATGCTAAGAGACACAGGCTCCTGCTCTGCACTGTCCTCTGCCCCTCCTTCCTCCTCTCCTTCTTCCCTACTCCTTCCTTCCCCTTAATGCACTCGTGTTCCCAGATGCCACGAGCAGAAGGGGTGGGTGAGGAGACTAGCCTGCAGGGAGGGAAGGTACCTCATTATTGTATTGGACACTGTTCAGAATTAGAGCTTTGGGCCCCACAGCTCCTGCAGCAACCAACCAGGCTCTGGTGAAAGTTTCAGGCAGTTTTCTCTTCCCTTTAAAGCCTGTTGGGACATTTTCAGCAGAAGAGAAAGGGGTAGAGTTCACCTTAATCTTTCTCTGTCCCATATTTCTGCCTTTAAGTGGATCCAAGCCCAAGCCTTGTAATTATCTCAAAAATAGACCTGATAGCCATGGTGCATTCGGTGGGTTTCCTTGGCGATGTCTAATGAAACGGCGCAGTGAGGAGGAGATAGCCTGTTGGTGGGTGGATAGATGGCCCTGCGTCTGTTAATCTCACATTTCATCTCCTTTTAAGCAGTCTCTGAGCTCATTAATTGTCTTTCTGAGTAGGGCCAGGCATTTATCTTTGAGAGCTATCTAGCTTTACTGAGTTCATCCAGGCTAAAGAGAAGGGGAGGGGCAGACTGTAGATGTCCACCTAATTTTACTGAACAAGAAATAGATAGTTAGACAGAGTGATGGCTCTTGATCTGTTTTGCCTGATTGGCCACCAACCGGCCACCAGAAAAGTGGTACCGGTTGCTGCCCCCACCAGTGGTGGATGAGAGTGCCACCTCCCCATATGCCGTCATGGCATGGAAGATCACCCGTCTCTTTCTGACATAAGGTGGAATTCTGTCAACGCCCACGTCATAGAACAAACATAAAAGAAACTCATAGAGCTGCCTAATGCACACAGAGTACCTGTCTGTTTTAAACAAGCCAGATACACAATCATTCAAATTTTATGAGAAGGATAAAGTAAAATGACTCTTTATACGCTGCCACGATATTTTTTTAACCATCAGATCCCTCTGATGCATTTAAAATAGATTCTGAATGTTGATGAATAGGGGAATAATTAAATAAAATATGGTTCATCCGTAGTATGGAATTCTGTGCAGCTGTTAAAAAAGGAAGTGATGGCTCCACACCAGGGGCTCTCAACTGGTGGTCCCCTTGGGGGACCCTTGGCCGTGTCGGTAGACATTTTTTGTTGTCACGATTGGGGGAGAGGATATGGTCCTGGCATTTAGTGGGTAGAGGCCAGGGATGTTGCTAAACATCCCACAATGCACATGACAGCCTCTCACAACAAAGAATTATCCAGGCCAAAATTTCAACAGTGCTGGAATTGAGAAACTCAATTCTACATGAATTATATGGAAAAGATTTTCATACTCTATTGTTAAGTTTATAAAAAACAAGTGTTCAGATCAATATCTACAGCTCCAATCCATTTTTTAAAATTAAGAAGTATATATTATGTGTATCTGCATATGTATATATAGGCAGATATGTTTGAACATGTTTAGGAAAAAACCCAGGAGAATACATGTCTAATTTTTGTTGTTTTTTGAGGGGTGAGTTTGGTGAATAGTAGGGGCTTTCTTCATTTATAATTCAGAAAAGAGTGGTGAGGAAAATAGTATGGATCCTGATTTGTATGGATTCAATGGAGACCCTACCTTTCCAGTATCACACATACTGCAAAGTGGATTTTCACAGGGCAGCACATACATTGCTTTTCAAGGGACTGTTATATGAGGCTCTCTAGATGAATGCTATGAATGAGATTTTTATAGGAGACTCTTTCTTTTCATTGCCCAGTGTCTGCCATTAGTTACAGCTGAGCCTGGCAATACTAGGTCTCGATTTCTTAAACAAACAAAATAAAATGAAACTCTGAATATGGGAGAATAAACAGATCCTAGTGCATAAAAATTCTTTAAAAGCACATCATGGCACACTAAGATGACCAACACTCAGAAAAACAACAGCCATGGAATATTCGTTTTGACCAAATTGTCCTGCTGGTTCCTTTGCTTTCAGCCAAATTGTTTTCAGTAGCACAAAGAGACTTATCCAGAAGCCTTTGAAGCATCTATTATTATGCAGTTATTATGCAGTAACCAGACCAGGGGGGAGAGTGCAGTGCAAGAGGCACAGCTGCCGTGGATCAAGAGGGTTGGAGCATGGGGATGAGTGAGAGGAGGCACCCAGGCTTCAGGCTCAGAGGGCTGGCAGAACTGGGACACGCTTCTCCAACCCAGGAGATGAGGGGGCACAACTGGTGGAAAGAGGAGGGCGTGGCTTGGACCGTGTGATGTTGAAATGTCAGTGGGACACGCATGTGGAGAGAGCGAGAGGACAATCAGTTTGTTGGTTCTGGAGCTCAGGATGGCAGCCAGGACCAGACACACACATACAGGGGTCCTAGAGGAGGTAGGGATTGAGGTCTGGATGGGACAGGAAATGGTTCCAAGGGAGGGGGAGTAATGTGCATGCAGAGGCGGATTCCTAGAGGATGCTGGTGTTCCCGGAATAGGCATAGGAAACGGAGCCCAAAGGACGAAGGGCTTTGGGAAAAGATGTCAGAGAGGGGACAGACAGACTCACTGCAGAGGGTTCTAGGCAAGGTGAGAAGGGACAAGGGTCCTGGGCTGTGCAATAAAGCTGTCCGGGTAAGGGGGAGTGGGCGCTGAGGAGTAAATGAGAAGGCGGAGGGCCCTCATATGCTCTTCCTTGGAGCTGTAGCCTTACTTGGATTTGTGATTCCCTAATTCCTGTCTGCTTCTCCTCCAGACTGTAAGTGCCCTTACATGGCACGGGGACCATGTCCATTTGTTCTTCTCACTGTGTCTCCAATGTTGAGCACAGTTCTGGAGGGTGGACATAAAGAAGCAAAGAGAGCTGAGCTTTTACAGTTACTAAAGGAGGTGAAGGAGCAAGGAAGAGGGGGGCTCAGAGAAGGAGCTGGCGTAGAAGGAGGGTTTGGAGATAAGGGGAGGGATGCTGGACAGAGGAAAGACTGGGGGAGGCACAGGGCTCGGTTCTGAGACCCCAGGAGAAAGATCTATGTCGGTCCACCCCCTTGTATGCAGACCCCGGGCTCCACCTTGCCCCCCCTCCCCCACCTTTCAGCCTGTGCCTCCCTTGTAAGCTGAGGTCAGAGACCCACCTGAGCCTGCCCCATGGACCAGGCACTGATGGGGGAGGAGAAGACGGGTGCTCTACCCTGCCCATGCCTTTCAACACAGGCAGGCAGGACAAGCCCTCTTGTTTACACTTTGCAAACAGGAGAGAAACGCCACAGGCGTGTCTGGTCTGACAGCCTTTTGGAGGTGGTGGGAGAAGCAGCTCAACATTTATTCCACGAGTTACCTGTTTCCAAATTGTGACCCTAGCTCTGTCATGTCCCCGAAGATTTCTCTTTATGTGGACGGTCTGTGCTGGCTGGTCCTAGCCCACGTTCATTGTTAATCTGTGGGGCGTGGACTTGACCAACAGTGGTAATAAACATACTAATAATGGTTCTAGGTATTTTCACCCTAAAGCTTCTGTGCTGTAAACATCTTTGCTGCAAACATTTTCACCCCATAACTAATTGGCCCTAAGGCAATTTTGCTGTAAAAGACAAAATAACTGGCGAACAGTTCGCTTC
This sequence comes from Phocoena phocoena, assembly GCF_963924675.1. Lineage (NCBI taxonomy): Eukaryota > Metazoa > Chordata > Mammalia > Artiodactyla > Phocoenidae > Phocoena > Phocoena phocoena. The sequence goes on along the minus strand of NC_089233.1, from coordinate 33,823,085 downwards.
GTTTCCTCACTGACGCAGGACTCCCATTTTTATATTCCATCCATCTTCGCCCTTGTGATGGTCTAAACAGTGATGAGTAGATGTGGTCATCTTAAAGCAGTGGATGGTAACAACTACTCTATCGATGTAGTTGATAGAAAACATGGTGATAAAACTTAACTGGAAGTGTGAAATTGAGAGTGCAAAGCCAAATCACATATTATACTAGAAAACGATAGCATCAGTTTGCAAATCCTTAGGTGATGTGAAGGCGCTAAGTTGAACCCATGTTTCCAACAGAACTTTGGAACATTCACCAATGGCCATGTGACAATCTTCCAAGAAGAAGCAGCAGTGATACAGAGCTCAGCTACAAACATGCATCCTCGTGTTTGAGATGGATCCTTGTCAGTTATTTGCGCAGTATTGCTGTGAATCTACATGCATTTTATTTCATTTTTATTTTTTAGATTAATTTTTTGGAGTATAGTTGGTTTACGATGTTGTGTTAGTTTCTGCTGTACAGCAAAGTGAATCAGTTACACATATACATATATGTGTACAGAGTATTGAGTAGAGTTCCCTGTGCTATACAGCAGGTTCTTATTAGTTATCTATTTTATATACAGTAGTGTGTATATCTCAATCCCAATCTCCCATTTTATACCTCCCCTCCCCGTTCCCCCTCGGTAACCATAAGTTTGTTTTCTACATCTGTGACTCTTTCTGTTTTGTAAATAAGTTCATTTGTACCAGTTTTTTTAGATTCCACATATAAGTGATATCATGTGATATTTGTCTTTCTCTGACTTACTTCACTCAGTATGAGAATCTCTAGGTCCATCCATGTTGCTGCAAATGGCATTATTTCATTCTTTTTTATGGTGGAGTAATATTCCATTGTATAATATTTGCACGCATTTTAAATGTGTGCAAATATTTTGTATTTTACAATAAAGTCTTAAATTTTGTTATTCATTTTTCGTGTTTCATTATGTCCTTTTTAACATCCCTCTTTACTTTTTTGTTATTTTATCTTTTACAGTAAAATTACCCTACAGCCAATTAGTTTTGCAGCAAAAATATTTGTGGAGAAAATGTTTATGGCAAAAAGGCTTGCGGCAAAGATGCTTTGGGCAAAGATGCTGGTCTAGGCTATTAACAGCTCTTGACACTGGGGCCTTTGCTGAGTGGTGGCCGTGAACCAGGTGTGTGGTATCTCATTTAATCCCCACGACCACCCGGTGAAGTAGGAGGGGAGCCTGGAGCTCAGCCTGGGATGGATGGGTGGTAACGGTGGAACGTTGTCTTCTCAGGTGGCCTGGTCTCCTGTGCCCAAGACCTTGGGCAGCAAAGCAGAGCAACGTCCCATCTCTTTGTCTTTAAGGTACTGGCTTGGTTAAGCTCCCCGCAGCTTGTTGGGCCTGGAGCCCTGGCTGGGACTAGCGAGTTCCAGGGCATTTTCTTTGGTTCAGCAGAGTCCAGGAAAGGGGTTCTCTTGTTTCTCTGCCTTGGAGTCCGAGGTGCTGCGGGAGGCCACAGGCATGTGATGAAGGGGCTCAATCTGAGCTTTGGGCAAGGAAAAGGGGAGCTTGTGGTGTCTTCTCTCCCTTTGGGTGGGAAACCATCTCGACCAATAGGAAATATGGTGGAAGTGCGAGCAGAGGGTGGAGAGAGAGAGGAAGGAAGAGAAGGTTTACTTGGCTTGGATAGTGATGTCCCAGGCCCGGGGGCCACCTGGCCCTGGGATTTGCATTTCACAAAGTGTCTGTGCAACTCACCTTTTCCCTTTCGTCTCAGCCGGGGCCCTTCCCGTGCTGGGAGCTGGCTCGGCATTCTGAGAACAAGTGGAGCATGTGCGTGGGTCAGTCCACAGCGTGGGGGCTCTTTGGGCCTACTGAGTAGGGTGTGGCTTTTGGTTCTGTGAAAGTGTGCTTAAAATCTTCTGGTGGCTTCCGAACTTGCTTAGAGAAAACCCAAATTCCATATGTTGACCTTCAAGGCTAGCCATGATCTGGCCCTTGCTTGCCTCCTTGATGTCTGACTATCCCGATACTCCAAACTTCCTGCTTCCTGGCCCTTGTCCACTCGTGCCTGCCCCAGGGCCTTTGTAACTGCTGTTTCTACACTGAAAATACCTACTCCAGATATGTCTGGCTCTTTCTTGTCATTCAACTCTCAACCCTCCCCAACATAAAGTAGCACCTGTCATTCTCCATCCCACAACCCATTTTGTTATCATCATTGGACTTATTACTATCTGACATTATCTTCATTTATGGTTATTTATTACCTTATTTGCCACGTCCTTCCTCCTCTCTTCCACCCAGTGGCAGGGACTTGTCGTCTGTTTATTGCTAGAAACACAGAGCCTACAATAGCACCTCTCTTGTGTTAGGCACCCCATCAACATTTTCGGAATAAATGAATCAAATATTTCTTTCCAAGGAGCATAGTTATTTTGTCTAAGAGAAAAACAAAGGAAAAACAATTGTTTCAATGCGAAACTCAACATTTCTTGTCTTTGTATTTTTTTATGCAGGACCTACTGTCCCTGCCATACAGCCTGGTCGAGGGTGAGGTAAGTACTCATTTTGTCCTGATTTAGGATTTTTGTTAAGTCTGATGGAAATGAAGGAGGTAAAAAAGTCTCATTCTCCCTATTACTGTGCAAACCCAGCCCAGCCATGCAGTGGGCATGCTAAGGAGAAGGGTGGGAATTGCCAGTGCTCATAGCCTATAGTTTTCTTAACCTCCCCTCCCAGTTGGAGGGGCTCCTGGACATAACTGGCACAAACCTGTTACCAGGCATGGCCGTCCAATCCCATGCCCAAGGCAGACATCTGTAATCAACCATAGCACAATTTAACCCTTACAGAGAACAGTTATTACTGATTGATCAGGGAAAGCTGGTGAGATGAAACTTATTCACACTTTTGATGTATGAGCTCTAGATGGGTGGTTAGGTGGCTTCTCATTAGGAATGATGAGAGTGGTTGTGAGGATGAGAATCAAGCCCTTCCCTCTATTTCATCATTCATCTGAAGGCAAATAAAGGAAGCCCACATCTTCCGGCATCATGCCACATTTTTATTAGCATTGGAGCCACCAGAGTTTGGCCATGTAAGAATATAATTGACCAAATGGATCTATACCTTGGGGCAAAACATTTTTTTTTTATTGATTCCAACTCTACATTATTATTGTTGCTTAATGAGGAACTAATGTAATTTCTAATGAAGCCGCATGGCCCTCAGATAGACAAAGTAAGGTTTTATTTCCCTTGTGATGCTGTATGCTCTCTTCAATTAAAACCGGGAAGGAAAATTAATACAAATGTAAGATTTTTTTTTTCTAAGATTAGTGTCAAGATGGCAGCTTTTTATTAAACATGTAAATTTCCTGTGTGATGGGATTGGAGAGATGTGTGGCTGGCCCTTGAGTGGACTGGAGATGGTTTAAGTGGCGAAGGAGGCTTCACGGAGAGTCTGAATCTGTGGTCTCTGTCATTTGAGGGGTGATTAGAGTGGGCTCTGTGCTCCACGGCCCCCTCCCCTCCTCCCAGCGTTCTGTCCCCTGGAGCCACACTCCCCAGGCTCCTGCTGTTGGCTGCCAGTTTTTGGTAGAAGAATTTGAGGAACTGTGGGTTTTTTGGGAAGTAATCTATTGATGTGAAATTCATATAACGTAATAGTAGCCGTTTTAAAGTGAACAATTTAGTGGCATTTGGTATATTCACAGTGTTGTGCACCCACTGCCTCTAAACATGTTCATCACCCCAAAAGGTAACCCCATTAGCACTCACTTCCCACTCCCCCTCCTCCCAGCCCTAAGCAACCACTAATGTGCTTTCTCTCTCTCTGGATTTGCCTGTTCTGGACACTTCATATAAATGGAACCAACAATGTGTGGCCACTTGTGACTGGTTTCTTTCACTGAGCATAATGTTTATGAGATTCATCTACGTGGTAGCTGTGTCAGTACTTCACTCCTTTTTTAAAAAAATTATTATTTATTTTTGGCTGTATTGGGTCTTAATTGTGGCATGCAAGATCTTTCGTTGCGGCATGTGGACTTCTCTCTAGTTGTGGCTTGCAGCCTCCAGGGCATGTGGGCCCTGTAGTTTGCGGCACGTGGGCTCTCTAGTGGAGGCTCGTGAGCTCAGTAGCTGTGGCAGGCGGGCTTAGTTGCCCCGCGGCATGTGGGATCTTCGTTCCCTGACCAGCGATCGAACCCACGTCGCCTGCATTGTAAGGCGGATTCTTTACCACTGGACCACCAAGGAAGTCCCTTCACTCCTTTTATGGATGAATAATATTCCATTGTATGGATGGACCCCATTTGTCTATCCATTTGTCTGTTGGTGGATATTTGGGTTGTTTCTACCTTTTGGCTATGGTGAATAGTGCTGGTCTGAAGATGTGTGTACAAGTATTTGTTTGAACATCTGTTTTCACTTCTTTTGGGTGTATACCTAGCAGTGAATTTGCAGGGTCATATAGTAATTCTGTGTTTAACTTTTTGAAGAACTGCAAAACTTTCCCATCTATAACAAGAGGAAAAGGAGTCTCGGCAAGGTATCTGGTGTCTGCTGGGATTTGAAGCCTGGCAGGCCGGCTCCAGGACCTGTGTTTCCAAGCACCATGCTTTCCTGCATTTGGGTGTGTCAGCCCCATTTAGCACGTCCTATTCTGTGCACTGCCCTGGGGAAAGCAGGAGTGCAGGGAAAGTGGAGGGCAGGTAGGCTCCTCTCACCTCGAGGGACCAAATGTATCATTCCTGGCCAGTCTCCCTCATTCCATGTGGCATCTTGACCTTTAAACTCTGAAGAGTCTGTGCAGTTGCTGGACCAGTTGATTGAGTAGTCACTTGATTTGCTGATAGGTTGTTTGAACTGGTTACTCAATCTCTTTCTCTTTCTCTCAGGGCTGACAAAGTCAACTTGACAAAGTAATAACAATTCATTGGGTATCAGCTGTAAGCTGTGTGACAATACTTGAATTAGTCTCAATCTCCATAGCACATAGGCAGACTAGGTCTCATCATCCCTCTTTTCCTACCAGGGTTTGTGGGTAGAAGCCCAGAGAGGTGAAGTAACTTGCCCATAGTCACACAGCTTGTAAGCAGCAGAGCTGAAATTTGAACCCGGGTCTATGCATCTCTGCGGCCTGGATTCTCCCTGCTGTGTCTGCAGGCTTCTCCAGACTCCCCCAGCCATCAACATTTTCCACACTAGTGTGGTGATTTTTTAAAAAACCCATTACAGTTTGGGCTTTCCTGGACCTACACAGTCCCTAGAACATCTTGAGATGCTGGGAACTTCTCAGTCGGTTGTGAGAAAATGAGAATTCCTTTTGGGGGAATGACATTCCACTCTTCTCTCTTCCTAGTAAAACCACTAGGAGGTATATTGCAAAACATGATCTGGCATCTACGGTCAAGGTGATTGTTTTTTTAACTGACTTTGTATCCTGCGTTCTCAATACTTTGGCAGTAACTGGGATGAGGTCTGAATTTGTTGTGTGGAGTTGTTCATCTTTCTACCCCCAGTAGGATGCTGCACAAAACGGCACAGGGAGACTCTAGGTTCCTAGCATTGCTGGCAGCCCAGGAAGCTGGAGATGGGATGCTTCTCAGGTGAGAGGGAGAAGAGGGTGATACAGGTGACATGGGCAGGTAGGTCCTGTCCCCAGGGAGTCCCTGGCTCCCCAGGCACCAAGCAGTTAAATGCTCTGCCTGGAAAGTAACTTCCCCCAGGTTTCCTCTCCTGAGCATGATAAAGCACAAAGGGGAGCTGGGGCATATTTATACCTGCTCCTTGCACAGGTTTCAATGGCAGTAATTCTCTGACCTTTTAAAATGGATAAATCTCCTTGGCAGTGGCATATTTCTCAAGCTTAGCTCAGAGTGGGGGCCGAGGAACTGGGAGACATGGCCAGGCCAAGGAGAAGATTGATTAGCCCCAAGGGGGTCTGTTCTGGAAACCTGCCATGCCCATGGCTGCACTCACGGTTTGGGTAGAAAAAAGTGTGTTTTTGGCTGGAGTGTGAGTCCTTGCATCACCTCCCAGATGGATGAAAGCAGGAAGGCTGTTTTTCAGATCGCAGTGGATTTATTCCTTTGATCACCTGCCTTCGTCTGCCTCCTCTGTGCGTTCTGGTGGATGCTCTGCTGTCGTGTCTCTGTTGTTCTCCGTCACAGGGAACACTGGGTGAGAATCTTATTATCACGGGTTCTTTAACTCCCTTGCAGCATCACCAGGGAGCATAGTAGCCTCTATGGTTGGCAGTTCCCTTCCTTCTATCCTCTTTTCTTTCGTCCTCCCTCCAGAGCTTCCGACCAAGAGGTGTGGGAGAACCCGGAGAGAAGGGTCTGGCGTTTCTCAGATCTACTGTGTGCTAGGTGGACTCCCACAAGAAAGGTCATTAGTAAACCCATTTGCAGGTGGGGAGCCTCACACCCAGAGAGGCAAATAACTGTTCCAGGTCACCTAGCTCCCTGGAGGAGGACAAGGATTAGAATTTGGGTCCGACTGACTATGGTATTTGTTCTTTCTGATGCTGCCTTGAGGACAGGAAGAGGTGGTGTGGACGTTCCAGCAAGTCTCTTTCCCAACGTCCAGGCTCCTCACTTACTTCTCAGGGTGGTGCCTGTGCTCCCATCTCACCTCCTTCCATCCGCTGTTTGTAAATTCACGGCACCCTCCCTGTTTGAGAGGCTGGGACTGGCTTCCCAGCGATCATTTCCTAACAGAAGGAATGCTCTTTCCAGCTCAGCAAGTGTCGGTTCATAATTACCAGTGTAATTAGAGCAGGATTTACCATCTGAGCCTCTGTGGATGCTGCAAGCCTGCCGGCATAGGTAGCTCTGGCTTAGAATGGTGTCTGGTTCCCCAGGGAACCCAAGGTGTCTTCTGGGCCCGGCAGAACCATATGGAACTATCCGCTCAAAGTACCCAGGCAGATCCAGAGGCTTCCCGTGGTTCTAAGAATAATGCCCAGACACCCTGACATGAGCTGGCTCCCAGGCACCTTTCTGACCTTGGAGGCTCTCAGATCCAATGCCATCTTCTTTCAGGAGCCTTTGATGACTGGCCAAAGAATCAGCGTCTCTCCTGCCCCACACAGGTTCTTTTCTATTGCTCTGTTTTATCTTCTTCATGGCACTTAGCACTATCCGGAATCATATTCTTTCCTGTGCTCATGTTTATTTACTCGACTCTCTCTTACTAAAATATAAGCTCTTCAAGAGCCACATCTTGCTCACTTGTCTTCACATGTCTTGTTGAATGAAAACCTGAGACCTTTGCTGACACGTTTTTACTCCTGTTACACTGTCACACCCCATTGTTTATGATCATGCCTCTGTTTTTAATAACTTTGTCCACTTACCTCTTTTCTTTGTGCTTGGAGGAGGTCTGTAAAATTCCTAATAGCAAGCACCTTATTTTTTTATTTCATTGGATCCCCAGCACCTTGTATAGTACCTGGTAGGGAGTAGATTCTCAATGCACTTTGGATGGGTGGGTCAGTGGATGGATGGGTGGGCAGTTGGGTGGATGGATGGGTGGTTGGTTAGGTGGATGGATCAGTGGATGGATGGGTGGGTAAATGGGTAGTAGGGTGCGTGGTTGGGTGGGTAGGTGGATGGATGGATGGGTGGGTGGATGGTTGGGTGGTTGGGTGGTTGGGTGAGTGGGTGAATGAATCGATAAATGGGCAAGTCTGGCTAAATTTTCCTGAAATACCCTTTGGACACTTGTAAAGTTGTGCTCTCTATCTGACAAACCTTATTAATTTTACAATAAGGGCCTTGGGTCCTTTTTTAATCTGAGATGGGTTGGTTAGGGTCTCCCAGAGCTACTATATTTCTGTTCTTTTCTCTTGGTACTGGCCACAGTTTGTGTTTTATATATTTTGAGTCCCTGTTCTTTGACTCACAAGGGGGATTTACTGACTAGTACTGGTTGTGAAGCTTTTATTAATATACAATGACTATCTTGACCTTGGGTAATGCTTTCTGCCTTGGGTTTTTCTAAAATCAGTGTTGCTTTCCATCTGTCTTTGGTTCCCATGGGCCAGGGCACATGCTTTCATTGTTACTCTTTAAAAATTTCCTCTTGGAAATGCAGATATCTCTTGGAAGTAGCCTATAGATGGATCTTGTGTATTCACCCTGTCTACCTTTTAATTGAGGAGTTCAGCATCAGTATATTTGCCATTATATATGTCTGATCACCTGTCATTTAAAAAGTTATTCCTTAAAAGAACTTTTCTTGCTGTTTCATTTATTTTCTCTCTTCTTGGTGTTGCAGATTCTGTTTGATTTGTTTTTATCTTACCTGCTGATTTGGAAGGTAGGCATTCTACATGTGGTTTGCCTTTCACTTCTTTGAAAAAGATGCTGTAACCCTTGTTTCTCTAATAGTCAGTCAAGAATGAAATGGCATGTTTGAACTCCATCCAGGCAAGATGAGGACATTTAGCTCACCTGCACTTTGCATTTCTCTGCACCCTCTTCTGTGTTCCCAGGAATTGTCACTATAATTGAGACTTCAGAGCCAGCTTAACGCCCATAAGTTGTAATTTTGACATTGTCGTAGTAATAGATAATGCTGGTGGAGGGGTTAATACGTAAGAGGCACTGTGCTAAGCACCAGATATAGCATTTCTCACCTAATCTTTTCAACAACCCAGTGAGGAGCTGTCCTTTGCCTCCACTTTTAGACAGTGAAAGTGAGTCTTTGGTGTTTCGTAACTCGCCAGAGGTCACACATTTGAGTGGGTGGCAGAGCCATTAGTACCTGGCTCTGGCTCTGGCTCTTAACCATGCCTGTCTTGCTCACTGTCAGGGATGAGTGCTGCCGGCTGTATGTGGCTTTGGCAATGTATTTATACCCAGCAGCTCCTTGGGGCTCTTACCTGCTCTGTTTCCACCCACAGTGCCCCTTCTTGAACTAGACTTACAATATCGACCCCCAACTTCCAGACCAGCAACACCCACATTTTCATGTGTTGAGGAAGCCCCTGGGGGATCTGGTTAAGATGTAGAACCTGATTCGGTAAGTCTGAAGTGAGGCCTGAGATCCTGCATTTCTTATAAGCTCCAAGGCGATGCTGCTGCTGCTGGTCCAAGTGCCTGCCTGTGACAGTGAGATTCTGGGTTAATCCAGAATCTCGAATCTCATCATTCTGCCTGCTTAATTGGCTTTGTTTTTATTGGTGCTCTAGCTCATTACTCTTTAATGCAGTGGTTAAGCAAATGGCCCCTGAAGACAACTGCCTTGACTCAAATCCCAGCCCAGCTGCTGACTCACTGGGATAACAGTGCCCACATCACTGGGTTGTTGTGGGGTTTAAGCAAAGCAAGATAAATGAAGTGTTTGGAACGGTGTCTGGCACATGGTGAGGGCAAGGTACACGCTTGGTATTATTATTTGCTCCGTCGAAGGCCTTCAGTCTATCACAATACAAACCTCTCGCTACCTCTCTCCTCTCTTCCTCCTCCCCACTCCCACAGCTCCTTTCCCAGACTATGGGATTTGTGCAGACCCTGTCCATAACCTCCAGATTCTTCCTGTTTTCTCTACATGAATCATTTCAAGATGGCTGGAGTCTCACCTCTTCCGTGCAGCCCTCCTGGTTAATCTTTCTCAGTCCAGTCCTCCCAGTTAGTCTTATGAAAATGTCTTCCTCTCCATCTAGCTGCAAGAATTCATATTGAACTCTTTGTAACGGATGTTTTCATGGATATGGATTTGGAAAATACACTTTGACAAGCTAATTTAGATTGGGGGGCAAGACCCCTGGGGGTGATCTGAGTAAGAACAGAGCGCTACTATCCTTCCTGAGTGAGCTGTATAGGCTTAGCTTCAGAAGGGAATTGGTTAGGATAATAGAGGCTTAGAGACCGCTGGGCAGGAAGAGCAATGGAAGAAGAAGTGAAAAGAGAACAAAGCAACTGCTGTTTGGAGGAAAACTATGGGGAAAGATCAGAGATTTTTTAAGGGAATTGTCGGGAAGCTCTGCACTGTTAATGCATTTTCCCCTTCCCACCACCTCATGAATGTTCAGCAACATGTCCATTTCCGGTTAGTGTTCTGTGATATTGGCTTTGTTTGGGGGATGGTGATGAAGTGCTAGGTATGGTCTCAAGCAGACATGGCAGGGGTCAAGTTGACAAGTTGGCCGCCATCTGCATTGGTAGCTCATCTACACTGAGGTGGGACTCAGGTGTTAGTACCTTTGAAACCTTCCAATGTACAGCCATGGTTGGGGACCACTAACTTCAAGCAATGTACCCCACATTCGTTGTGTAGGGCATTCATAGTGTTAAGTGCCCAGAGAAGTTTTCTAAAAAGGTGGTAGTCATGTTACTGTGGTTGTCTAAGTTTGGGGAACAAAGCTAATTTGGTTTCTTCACTGCAGGGCTTATTAGCACCTTTACTATGCTTATAATATGCTGTGACCATACAACCTTTTTGGGGAATATCTTTTAGAATGTGGGTATTTGATGCCTGCTTATCTGAGGTCCCCAGAGCCCATTTAAGGAGAACTGAAAAATTCCCCTGCACGCCTTTACTGTGGCGGATTTGATGATGATGATGGTGCTGATGAAGGAGGTAGTGATTTTGATTATGACTGTCTCACCAGCAAGTAAAGACCCAAAGAATGAAGAGGGAAATGCTCAACCCCCCTCCTGGAGACAGGCTGCCGTCCCTACCAGGTGGCCTGGATGGTCACTTCCAATTTGGGAACTGGTCTTACTTTGCATAAGTGATTGAAGTAATTGCACTGGCTGTTTCTCTTAATCTACAAGATGCTCAGTAGGGATGGGACACCTAAAGGAGTTAGTTCTGATTTTCTCTAGATTGTTTTTGATCTCCAGTCACTGCCTTGTTGCTCTCTCTAATCGCAAGCTCCATATCGAGGAGCTGGGGTACATATGGTACCTAACTCTCCCCTCTTATGATGGGCTTGTACTTCAGGATGGATTCCTTATGGCTACTTCTCTTGTAGGTGCTTCACAGCTTTCTGATTGCAGAAAGGTCTCCCTAGAGATACAGAACTGCAAAACAATGTGTCTTGTCCCTGAAGGGAATTTCTGGCACAAGCCCTATTGTTCTTCCCCAGCCATTAGTATGAAGCTTTCCGTCAACTCAGGCAGAAGGGATGTGATGGAAAGATCAGCTCACCCAACCCAAATGTAGGTCCTCTTGCTTCTCACTGCACATCCTGGTAGCCAGCCTGGCTTCCCCAATTTTAGGCAACCACTTCTTTTTGATTCAGCAGCTCAGTAGGGAGGGAGTAAGGAATTCACAACACACAGAACTGCAGCTCTGCATCCCTGTCTCCCTTGGAGGCGCAGGTGACGGAAGAGGCAGCCAAACATTCCTGATTCCACAGCCAAATGTTACTTCCTCCCTGGAGGCTCAGCTTGGTGAGCAAATTCCAGAGGCTTGGTGTTTTTCATCCCAATTTAGGCTAGACTAGCAAAGGGGGTTTGATTTCTAAAAGTGGGACAGTCTTCACACTGTCCAATCTGAGTGGACCAACAGAGAGAGGGAAGGCTGTGAGCATTTACGGGGCTGCGTGCCGCTGGCAGTAGTGTTCCCAGTGTGCCTTCCAGTAATGGGTAATAAATGTTCAGTTATTTAACCTGGAATCAGAGCTGCAGCATTATCGATTACCTGGAACATCTCAAGCTCTAGACAGCGAAAGCCCCTTGCATGAAGTATATCTGTAGAACATCACTGAGAATTAAAGTTAAACAGACATGCATAAAACATACACAAGGTAATTCTCATTGGCCTTACGAGTGCAGGACTAGAAGTGCTGCTGAACTCTGAGGTGCCAGCTCAAGACTCAGAGGTGCAAAAGGATGGATGGATGGATAGCATCAGTTTCTCTCTCCAGATCCACCCACTGCTCTTCTCTACCCTCTTTGTGACCTGGGAGCCTTCCCTGTATAGATCACAGTACCAGGCTCCCTTGCCCACTGGCTTCTGGTTGGGTTTGGGCAATAGGGAGCCATGCAGGTTATGGGAGGAAGAGGAGAGGGCAGGGCATTTACAGACTCTGCTTCCTCCCATGGGTTGCTGCATTCCTAAAGAAGACAGCAGGCAAGCTTCTCTGTATTCAGGCTCAGAGATGGTGGCAGAGCCTGAAATCCCACTGTTACTAGCCCCAGAACACTGCATTATCTCTTGTGGTTGCCCTAACCCCATCCCCACCTTTACAAATAGTCCCTTTATTAAATTCCTCTCAAATTATCCTAATTCGAGTGTACCATCTGTTCCCTCCTGGAACCCGGGCTCATACAATGCGCAAGATGTGGCTTATTCCACTACGTATAAATGGAGTCACAGTTTAAATGCCATCTTCTTCAGAGAGACCTCCCTGACCCCCATTCTTCTCTGTTACAGCATCTGTTTGATTTCCTTTATGGAACTTGTCACATCTTGGTGCTGTCATTAGATTGGCTTGTTGGCGTGTTTGTTGCTCATCTCCTTCCCTAAAACAAGGACTTTAAGCACAGAGAAGTTAAGTGACTTGTCCAAGGCCACATAGCTAGGAGAGGGTAGAGATGCAATTTGAACTCAGGACTCTGATTCCAAAGGCCCCCCTTCCAGAGCCACGCCCAGAGGCCAAGCTGCAGGTGGGGTAGTTCCATTTCCTTAGAACCACTCCACCCCTGTTACCTTTACTCACGGATAGAGAAGGTTGGGTTTCCTGAAACAGTCTATGAGCCTGAAGTTGCCTCCTCTTGCCCTCTAGCCATTTTGCCCAGAAGCAGAGTCAGAGACTGGTCCTCAACGTCCTGGTCCCTTCCCTTCCTCTGTTTCCCTCTCCCTATCCTCCAGCTCAGTCACCAGGAACTTGAACCTTGTCCACAAGCCCTTCTTTCTCCAGTCAAGAGGTGGTGTCCATGCACGGGTCTGTTGCATGTTGGGGCTGCTCAGATGCTCAGGTGGCAGGGTCCTCCCCAGAGATGGGAGCTGTCTCAGATTCACAGAGTGACTTGTGATCTGGTTTCCTTTCAAGGGAGAAACACAAAAGAAATCCCCACTGTGCTCTGCAGAATTGCTAAAGGTGTGTATTGAAGCATTTGACCACAGGTTGAAGCCCATGAGGGATTTTCTCCTAATCTCCCTCAGAGGTTCTAAGGAGGTGAGATAAAAACACATGCATACCTGTTTACACATCTAGAAACACCTCACCCATCTATACATCATACATAGATTTAAAAAAACGATACCTACAGCTTTGTTTCTCCATAATACAAGTATACAGGAAGAAAACAAAAAATATTCTGTGATCCCATCACCTAGATAACTCCTGCTGACATTATAAATGCACTTGGCTAGACAATTCATGGGGGACAGAAACGTACAAAATGCCTTATCCCCGGGCCCCCCAGCCCAGCCTGTCCTACTTCCCACTGGCTTTCTGAATTCCTTCTAGAAAGATCATCTAAGGCTATGCTAGTGTGTGTGTGAATGTGTATAGCAGCACTTTGGTATTCAACGCTGATACCAAAGTGGTCACACAGAATACTCTCTTTTGTGACTTGATTTTTTTTTCTTGTATCTTGGAGCTCATTTTATATCAGCACAATCAGTTCTTTTTTTTTTTTTTTTTTTTTTTTTTGCGGTACGCGGGCCCCTCACATGTTGTGGCCTCTCCCGTTGCGGAGCACAGGCTCCAGACGCGCAGGCCCAGCGGCCATGGCCCACGGGCCCAGCCGCTCCGCGGCACGTGGGATCCTCCCGGACCGGGGCACGAACCCGCGTCCCCCGCATCGGCAGGCAGACTCTCAACCACTGCGCCACCAGGGAAGCCCTTTTTTTTTTAATATTTATTTATTTGGCTGCTCTGGGTCTTTAGTTGCTGCATGTGAACTCTTTAGTTGTGGCACGCAGGCGGGATCTAGTTCCCCGACCAGGGATCGAGCCCAGGTCCCCTGCACTGGGAGCGTGGAGTCTTACCAACTGGACCACCAGGGAAGTCCCCAGCGCAATCAGTTCTTTTCCTTTCTTCTCGATGGCTGCATAAAAGTCATCTTATCTCTGTGCCATGATTTGTTTTATTGCGACAGTTAGGCTGTTTCCACGAATTTGCTCTTAGAAACGATATTTCAGTGAACATCAGTGTGCATACATCTAGCTGTATTTTGCAAGGAAATCCATGTACACTATATCCCTGGAGGTGGAATGGCTCGGGCAAAGGTCAGAGCATTTTAAATTCCCATAGATATTGCAGAAGTACCCTTTTTGATGGTTGTAGCCACATGCACAATCTTGTCATTGATTATCAGTGCCTGGCTTCCCACACAAGTATAGTAAGTCTAAAAATATCCAAAGACGCTCACTGTTGGCAGTGGAGGACTTAGTTTGTTATTCCTCTTTACACTTGCATTGGTCCACACAACCTCTGTGGTGGTACTTTCCATGTTGACTTGAATTTTCTTTTCTTGTTTGGCTCCTTCATTACACTAGTGTCCTCTAAGGCTGGATCGGGGTCTTAAATTAAGCATCTTCCCCCAACTCAGTAGCGAGCTTACGGCTGACAACCATACATGCTGGCTTGAATCTCTCAACTGTTCCATATGACAAGTGCCATGGAAATACGTTCTCAGCTCTCAAGGATGAGATTATCACCTAGCTGTGTGTCTTTCTTCTTGATCGTGGCCAGTTGCTGTGTCCTGGAAAAGGTAGATACTGTGTACTTCCTTAGGCTGAAATTTCTTGGTCAGCCTTTGTATTACTGTGCTTGGCTGCTGTAATGAATTAACCACAGACTGGGCAGCTGAAACAACAGAAATGCATTTTCTCACAGTTTTAGAGACTGGAAGTCCAAGATCAAAGTGTTGCAGGGTTGTTTTCTCCTGAGGCCCCTCCCCTAGGCTTGTAGGTTGCTGTCTTCTCCCTGTGTCCTCACATGATCGTCCCCCTGTGTGTATGTCTTCGTCCTAATCTCCTCTTGTTAGGACACCAGTCATATTGATTAGGATCCATGCATATGACCTCATTTTACCTTAATTACCTCTTTAAGATTGTATCTCCAAGTATAGTCACATTCTGAGGTACTGGAGGTTAGGACTTCAACATATGAATTTTGGAGGAGGCACAGTTCAGCCCATAAAACCCATTGTCTTAGGTAGTGATGACAGGGGTGCGTATCCCAGGTAGGATCCTACACTTGCAACTTTCATTATGGTGAGTCACACGAGAAGCCCATGGGACATCACTTTTTGCCATCACAATGCTTTTTCCAGTCTCTTTTGGAGACCCAGTGCCTATAAGACTTCTGGCCTAGGTGGGCAGTGAAGTGTCTGGGGCTGGGCAACTTGGATCTTATTATTTCTCAGACTGTGAACACAGATGACTTTTCTGTGCCTGGTGGTCCTGCAGGCTGAAGGAGTCTTACAATCCATGCTGCACTTGGAAACAAGGAGTTTGCCTCCCAGGCCAAGGAGAAGATGGGCAGATGTGTGTTTGGCTGCTTCTCCTGCCTCTTGGAGCCCAGCCAGGATTGGCGGGTGAGGTGCGACTTTTCATAGGTGAAGCCTGTGGAGGAAAGAGAGCCAGGGTGGCTCATTGCAAAACTCAGCACATGAGCCGGGAAGGAAGACAAAGCAGGCACTTGATTCAAATCTAATTTCCATGCTAACGCCGATGGATTGTAGGCAGTGCTGGAAGTGCTGTGTGTGTGCGGACTTTGAGACCACACCCAGGTTCCTAAGAAAGAATGTCTTGATCAATAAAGGATGCCTGCCAAGGGCACAGGGTGGAATATGGGGCTACTTGTGCTATTCCTGCTTCTAAATGTGCCACTATTGTGCACAGAGCAGGCCATCTTGGCATGAAGTAATCTTCCAGAGACCTCTGGCAAACGGCTGTTTCTGGGAGCAAGAAGGAGCGATCTTTGGGCTGAGTGGGCTCCTGGACAAGGAATATTCTCAAGGTCCTGAAGGGCAAATGAAAGGTGAGAACAATTGTCCTTTGAAGACTGTAAGCAGCTTGTGGGTCAGAAGACCCTTTTCTGATCCCTTGCTTTAGAATTTTCTCTGAGAAGGGCAGATACAACCCATCATCTATCACAGTCAATGAAATTGGTCACACATCAGTGTCCCAGAGTTCTAACCCCAGCAAGAGCCTTCATGTCTGTGCCCCTGTGTAGGGGAGCTCTTAAAATATTTTACAAAGCATCATGTTGGGAATGGGGGATTGATGCGAATATTCTCATTGTCAGAGTCCTTTATGACTTGGGGTTCTACAGTGGGGTATAGTCACCTTTTGTTCTGGAGTCGTCTAGAAGCATCACAGTAGGGGTGGCAAACTTGATGTACATGCCACCAGATGCTCTTGGCAGACATCCTTAGTCCATCAAGCCACACTTGGTCTCTGCTGATCTGTGATCACCACTCTTCCCCAAGTCTGGCTCCAGGTGCCCCTAGAGGAAGACTTGCTCAGCTAATCCTATAAGGCATGTCTCCCACCCCTACCCTCCACCCCCGTTTATAACACACTGGAGTTGCTTTAGATTTCTAAGGCTCTTTCAGATCTAATTGTCTCCGGTTTCCACACCCTTCAGATCTTATCCTGTAGAGTGACAGCTTCCTGTCTGTATGGCTGTCTTGGCTGTCAGGCTGCATGTGTTGGAGTGTGAAATACAGTGTACCTCACTACTTCTGGATATGCCAGTTTGTCTTTCATAATGCTCCAGACAGGATCAGAGCTGAAATTCACCTTTGAATCTGCTGATAAAGTACAGGCCTGTTGAGTGAATACAAATATGGATGAGCATATTAGTTATCTAGCACCGTGTAACAAATTACCCCAAAACTTTGTGGCTTAAAACAGCAAACATTTATCATCTCACAGTTTCTGTGGGTCAGGAGTTGTGCAGTGGCTTCGCAGGGGCTCTGTTTGAAGATCTCGCAGACAGCAATCAAGACGTCAACCAGGGCTGCAGTCATCTTGAAGGTTTGCTGGGAAGGAGCCATTTCTAAACTCACGCAGGAGGCTGGCTGAACAAGAGCCTCAGATCTTCACTGGCTGTTGGCTGGAGACATTAGTTCCTTGACACATGGGCCCCTCTAAAGGGAAGCTTATGAATACCAGCTTCCGTTAGTGAGAGATGGCACCCAAGACAGAAGCTGCAGTTTTCTGTAACCTAACCTTGGAAGTGATATCTCATTGCTTCTGCTTTATTCCTTTCATTAGAAGCAAATCAGTAAGTTCAGCCCATACCTAAGTGGAGGGGATTATACAAGGATGTGAATACCAGGAGGTGGGGATCTTTAGGGACCATCTTGGAGGTTGCCTGCGATACTTAGAGTAAATGATGATTGTGCTTAGTAATAATGATGATATTACAAATATTAAGCATGTACCAAACGCCAGGTACCATAATTGGGAACTTATATGGATTTAAAAATTTATTCCTCATTATAACTCAAGGAGGGAAGTACCATTGTCTCTATTTCACAGATGAGAAAATAGAGGCTTAGAGAGGTTCAGTAACTTGCCCAGGCTGTCCAACTCTGAAGCCCAGATTTTTAACCATGAGGCTCCATTACTCGTGAGCAACTTTAAGAAGTTTCCTTAAACACTGTCAAGAACTTTAGAAGTGAATGTGCACCCTGTGTGGGAACATAAGAATGGACATGGGTTGGGAACCGAGATAGAACGTGTGCTCAGGTTCCTTCTCTGCCACTTAACACTGTGCCCTGAGGGATATTATTATCCTCTTGGACCTCGTTTTCTCCATCTGCAAAATGGAAATGATCGTAGTTCTACTGTTATAGGATTATTGTGAGAATTGAAAGAGGCAGCACATGCAAAGTACCCTGCTCCTAGTAGGAATTCAGTATGAGCTAGTTTCCCTTCTCCCTGCTTCCCAATAAGTTATTCTAATTTTGACAATTCTTTTCTCTCGCCTGAAGCACTTCCTCTACAAACTGCTTTATTCCAGTCATTCTTTAAAGTAACAACACTTAAAACCCTATAAAAATGCTCTGCAACTCAGAATGCCTCCCGACAAGGAAGTCTCAGTGACAGATACTTGATTACAGGGCCGTCCGAGTAATGGAGGCTAACTTGAGTTCCATCCAGGGTCATCTTACTTCCTGAAACTGCCCATGATGGAAAGACCATTTGGAGGGAGGGACAAGGGAGCTCCATGAAGCTTCTCATTCTCCATCTGACCTCCAGCGTGGATGTCTCGTTTTCTGAGCAAGGGGAGAGGAGCCAAGGGGACCACTGAGAGCCTGCGTTCCTGGCAGACATCAGTATTCAACTCTGTCACTGTTTGGAGAGAACAGTTTTAAGTATGGACTCCCTGGCATGGGCAGATGGGGAAGCTGGAGGAAAGAAGGTTTGGGCAGATGGCAGCAGGTGTGTGGAATGCCCAACTGCCAGTTAGCTGTCAGGTCTTCTTGATTTGGAAGAAACGATGCTCTGCTCAGAGAAGTACCTGGCGTGTCTTTCTTCCCTGCTCAACTTGACCAGCCCGTCAATGTTTTTTTTTTTCTCTCTCTCTCTCTCTCTGAGAGTAAGAGTCCACTTCTGGTTTTACTTGGACAACTCCCAGGAGTTAGAGAAGACATTGGCCAAGGCTCAATGACCTTCTTATTTCTGTGTATGAAGCAGGCATTGGTGAGACTCTGGTATTTTTTTCTTTTAAGTTTTTCTTTAATGGCTTCCAGGAATTTAAGAACAAAATCCAAGACTTCTTTACTTGGCTTAACAGACCAGGCAAAGTCAGAACCCCTTGATCTTGTCAACCTCATCTCTTTCCTCTTTCTCTTTATCCGCAAACACTCTTGCCTCAGTGGAGATTGTTTCCCCCCCAAAATGCCTCCAAGCCTTTGCACAAGCTTATTCTTTTTCCAAGAATGCTTTCCCTCAGCTTCTTCCTGTCCCTTCACTGTGAGAATTCCTACTGATCATTCAGGGCTCAGCTTTGGTGTCACTTCCTCATTGAAGCTTTCCAGGAGTTCCTCGATTAGGTCAGGCTCCACCTCACACACTATCAAAGCTCCCTGTGCTTTTCCTCCTGGAACCCATTGCAGCTATAACTACAGCTATAATTATCTGTCGTGTCCAGCTGCTCCCACTGGATTGAAGGCTCCCTGGGGGTGGGGATAAGGACCATCATGTTCTGTACTGTTTCTTGAGTTCCTAGCATAGGGCCTGAGAAGGAGAAGATGGTAATTTATTTATTTATTTATTTATTTAAAATGAATGATTTGGCTAAACAGAGAGGAGGGAGCCAATGATGGTATGAGACTCATACTTCTTGCAGGACCTGGCAGCATGGAACTGCCACTCTGCATTTTTGGGGGCAACCTAAGGCTGAGGTGGACTTGGGCCCTTTTCTCTCTTCTAGGAATTCAGGTTTGGGGAGGCTGGGCCTGGTCCCTATACTGGGATCAGAGGCTATATTCCGGGGAAACGGAGGCACTAGAGACTATAGTACTATGCCTGGGGTTCTCTTGTGTGCTTGAGACAATGGCATATGGAGTCTAAGGAGCAAGATAGAGAAAATAGTCATGCTTCCAAGATGCTAGAACTCATGTCTGCTCTACACGGAAGGGAAGCTTTACCACACCTCTCCTTGTCCTCGGTGTGCTATGCCTTCGATACGCATTATCTCCTTGGAATGCTGATAGTGTTGGTAATGATAATGGAAGATGTTGGCGATGATAATGGAGGATGATGAGGATGATGATGGTGATGGTGATGATGGTGACGGTGATGATAAAAGATGATATTTGTGATGATGCTGATGGAGGATGGTGGTGATGATGGAGGAGGATGATGATGATCATGGATGATATTGGTGATAAGGTAACAGAGGATGATAGTGATGAAAAAGAAGGTGATGATGGTGATGGTGGTGGTGTTGATGATGATATAATAGCTAAAACTCAAGTGCTGATTTATGTGTCAGTACTCCGCCAAGCACTTCAAACACGTTATCTCATTTAATCCTTGCAAGGATATTTTCTGATATTTTCCCTTTCCATTGTTATTTGCATTTCCATAAATGAGGACACCACAGTACAGAGGGGTCACCTAACTTTCCTGAAGTCACACTGCTAGTACGTGGCAGAGCCAGGCCTGATCTCCAGCTCTGGCCGACACTGAAGCTCTGTGGGCAGAGTAGGGACAAGGTTGGAGCATTTCTGCATAATGGGAGTCCTAGGTCACTGACAGCCTCACACAGCTTTCTTTTCTGACCTCCCCTGTTCTCTCCCTTGACTGCGCTCAACTCTGCACTTAAGGTGAAGAGTCAGGGACCATGTGGTGAGTTGAGAGTTGTTAGCTTTCTTGGAAAGAGGATAAAGGACAAGGAATTGGGCATAAGCATCCTCAATGTCTAGGGCTTGCCCCCGATGGCTGGGATGAGACAGTGGCTTAAGTTTTAATACAGTCAGGTGGGTAAAAAGCACAGTTTTGAAACTAGACAGACTTGAGTTCAAATCCAACTTTTAGCTCTAACTGGCCGTGTGACCTTGGGCAAGATGGTATCCTTGTCTTTCCTTGTCCTAGGACTCAGTTTCCTTGTCTCTAAAACGGGAACGATGGTCCCTCCCATAGGGCTGTCATGGCATGGAGTAGTCCTCACCTATGAGCTGGTATTATTATTGTTTCTATCATTATCATCTCATTAGGTCAGAGTCACCCAGAGGAGGGGAGCCAGCACCCCCTGAGTTCTATTATATGCCAGATGCCTGACAATGCCTGCCTTTGGCTCTCATTTAAATCCTATAAGATGGGTGATTTCCCTGGGAAATAGATGGCTCTCTGAGGGGTCAAGTAGCTATTTCAGGGCCATGCAGCTAATTAAGTGCCAGAGCTGGGATGTGGAGCTCAGAGGGCTCCCAAGATGACATCTTCCCTCCACTGGACCTGGGTGTTCCAGGTGGCTGCAACCTTCTTGGCACCGTAAGTGCTGAATCCTAGGACATCTCGAAGCCCAGAGCATCTGGAAAGAGGTCAGCCCCAGGCCTGAGCTATTGTTTCCAACTGCTGTCAATCTTCATGCTGATCAAGGCAAGGCTGACCTCGGTCACCATCTCTCAGACCAGAAGTCCATGAGCTGCAGCCACTGGCCTGGCGTGAATTTTGTCCTCAGCTTCTCCAGGAGGCAAGGCTGGGTGGTCTAAGGAGGTGAATTCCTGCTGCCCTTCTGTGATCACTCTCTCTGCTGGTGTTGTCTAGTTCCGTTCGGTAGGAATAACAGCTACTGATTACATTCAGAGTCAGACACCGCAACCCCGCGAGGTGGGTGGTATCACCTCCTCCTTTTACAGAACTGGAAATGGAGGTAAAGTGCTTTGTTCAAGGTCACCCAGCCAGCAATGACAGTGCCAGGACTTGAACCCAGCTCGCCCTGACTCTTGACCACAATGCCCCTTTCTGTGTGTACCAGCCTCAGGGAGGTGGAGAGAAGGGCCCTGGGAACCCAGCCTTACTATCCTGAGCTCTCTTTCAGGTAGTATTGCTTTGGGATGCTGAGAGCTTTTGAGAACAGAATTTCCAGCCTGCTATGGTGCTCAGCTGAGGGCTGGGAGAGGTGAGTGTGGCCAGGCCCTGCCCCAGCTCCTCTGGGAACTCCTGCTTGTGAGCTCAGAGCATCTGCTGCTCTTCAGGCGGCCCTGAAACTTCAAGGAGGCCTGGCCTGCAAGTTTCCAGACAGAAGCTGGGAGAGCAGAGTTCATGAGGTGGCTGCGCCCCCTGCAGGCCATGAGCTGGCAGTGCATCTGCCTATGCACTGCGAGTGTTTTATTTTTAACAAAAACTTTAAACGGGAAGGAAATCCAAAAAAGAGGGAATATATGTATATGTATAGCTGATTCACTTTGCTGTACAGCAGAAACTAACACAACATTATAAAGCAGTTATACTCCAATAAAAATTAATAATTAAAAAAACATTGAAGTATAATATACCTACAGAAAGGCAACCAATCTCCAGTACAGCTTGATAGGTTATCACAGAGAGGATATATCTGGGACATCATTACCCAGAGCTACCCTCCCCCCCAGCACTTACCCGCCCCAGCACTGACTTCTATAGGTTAATTTTACGTGTTTCAACTTCATATAAATGGAGTCACATAGTGTGCTTTCTTTTATATCTGGCTTCCTTTGCCCCAAGAAATGCGTATGTTCACCAAATGATGTGTACTAGAATGTTTATAGCAGCACTATTCATAGTAGCCCCAAATCATTGACAGCGAGTGGGTAAAAACACTGTAGTATATTTATACAGTGGAATTTGTACGGCAATGAAAACAAATTAAAAACTGCTATGCCCACTACTTTAATGAATCCTCACTGAGCTTTGCTTGGTGGTCATATGCCTCTCAGATATGCCCTGGGAGCTGTCCCATCAGGTAGCCCTGAGCTTGCCCTGCGGGGGGACGCCCCAGGTCCTTCTCAGACTGCCACTGCTAAAGCCATTGCAGGAACCCACACCCCGCGGACAGCTCTTGCATTACAAACATCCTGTAGCTTAGTTGTTCTCAAGCCTTGCTGCAAATTAGAATCTCCCATGGAGCTTTAAAAAACGAAAGGAGAACACAAAACAAAAAACATCAGAGATTCTGATATATCAATAATTGGTCTGGGGAGGGACCTGATGTTGGTATTTTTTTAAAGCTTCCCTGGTGATTCTCATGTGTGGCTAGAGTTGGGAATTGAAAGTATGATCCTTGGACCAGCAGCAACAGCATCACCTGGGAGCTGGTTGGAATTGCAAATTCCCGGACTCCATCCCAGACTTACTGACTCTGGTGTGTGGGGCCTGGGGATCTGTTTCAGTGAGCCCTCCATGGGGGTGCTACTGCACAGTCAGGTGGAGGAGCCCCTGCACGACTCCCTTCTCTCTCTGCAGAGACGGAGGGTTTCAGTGAGGCTTTGTTGGATGAGGGGAACTCAAAGATCACAGGTAATCGTGTTTTCCAATTCAGATGAAAGCCTTTCATGCCCACTTATGTAATGCCTATTCACTCAGTTCTTCCCACATGCCATGCTCTTTGCTATGTGCTGAATGCTGACTTCATGGAGTTTGCAGTCCAATGAGGGAAGAGGAACTGTCAAGACACAATTGCAATAAAACCAAAGTGCAGAATGCTGAGTGCTTGGCAGGAATGGGAAGCACCAGGCAGGTCTTCTCTGAAGGATGAAGGTTGTAACCTTAGCTGAGACCTGAAGATGAAGAGGATTTAATTGAGTAAAAGTGTAACAAAGAACATTTTAAGCAGAGGGAGTACAGTGTGTGCAAAGGTCCTGTGGCCAGAGGTCTAATGGGTGAGTTATTTGGATGAAATAATATTTACCTTCTCCCACTAAACCATCAGCCATCAAAGTGAGATAGGACTTGACTCTTTTCTTCTGACCTTCAAGCAGTGACCTTTATGGGAGGAGAAAGCTGATCTTGATTTTCTCCATATTCACTATGGGATCCTATTCACTTCTTTCGACCTTAGAGCCTAGATAAGGGATTGGCAAACTATGGTCCATGGGCCAAATCTGGTCAACTGTCTGTTTTTGTAAATAAAGTTTTATCAGAATACAGCCATGCCCATTCGTTTATATGTTGCCTATGGCTGCTTTCGTGGTATAATAGCAGAGTTGAAAGCTGTGACAGAAACTGTCTAGCCCTTTACAGAAAAAGTGTGCCGACTACTAGCCTAGATAATTTTGGAAACTCAGATACCCAAGACCTAGCTTTCACTGTTGTCCTGATCTTTTTCCTCAAGACAAACCATCTCCTCTCTCCTTGCTTTTTCTTCTCCTGCAATAAGAAACATTTTAAATCTAAGGTGTGACTTAGAACTAGAAAGAATTAACTTCAACCTTGAAGCACAAAAAAACCCTGTGTCTCCATCAACCTAGCAAAACTTTGCAAAGTCCCCACCCCTATTGGCTTTCCCTAAGTGCTGATTGATTTAACAGAATATTTTCCATGCACACCCAGGTTGGGCAAATGTAATGAGAGCTGAGAGTGATGACAATACCAATCTGGGGAGATTGATGAACTAGCCCAGGTTTCTCCCCAGTGAGGCCAAGTTGGGTGTTGACACAGCAATATGTTTGCCTGCTCTGCTCATTAAAGTTTAATGTTTGAAAACCTCTTTTTTGCCTCCCATCAGAGATGGTCTCAAATGCAATAGGTAGCCACACTGGAGACTGATTAAATCTTTCCTTTTTGCACCAGGGTTTGAAGAAAGGTATTTCTGCAATGGTAGCCAAAATAAGAAATTAATCACCCTGTCTCATTTGTGGCTGTTTTGAAAGAGACAGCAGAAGAGGAAAGTAAGGGAAAAAAAGGGATTTCAGAAAGGCAGAGCTAAACAGCCTTCCTGTGGGGCTTTGCAAAGACTTTTGAATGTGGTGATTTACTTCATGATGGAGTAGAAGGTGGGACCCCAATGCAATGACAGTATATTCTGTTCTCCTTTGTCCTTGGTTATGTGCCTTGGTGTCCTAAGGAAGCTGAGTCTGAACTCTTAATATGTTTTCTTCCCAAACAATTCTGTGCCATCTCATTGGTGGACCTTGTCCTCATTGAATACCTCGTTCCCCAAATCCAGACATTTGGATTCCAGTCTTGCACTATAATCTGCAGACTACGTGACCTGGAGCAGACACTTGACTTTTGTGTCAAAGGAGAGTTGTCTGACCCTGGCCTCTCTCGTGTCAGGGAATGCACAAGAGAATGGAGGACTAAGCATATCATTGCTTTCTTTCCACATGCATGGAATCTGGCAATGATGAATCACTCCAAGGGCATCAGTGGATCTTGGGTAGGTGCCCAAGACCTGACTCTGAGAGTCCCTGCTTTGGAGGGCATGGGGGAGCTGACGGCAAGTGCTGTGTCAGTGGGCTGAGAGAAGGAATGGACAAAGAGGCCTTTGCCATGCACCCCTCCCCCCACTCCCCCAAGGTCTCTTGGAGACAGTGTGTTCCTGTAACCTGGGGGCCAATGGCAGAAGGGCCACATCCACCTGGCAGCTGGCGGGCGTGTGTGAATTGGGGTTATGGGGTTACTCTATAGTAGAAATGGGTGCAGAGGGATCAAGATGAAATTTGGATTCAGATACTCTCTTAGTCTGTTCAGGCTGCTCTAACAAAAATACCATAGACTGGCTGGCTTATAAACAACAGACATTTATTTCTCACCGTTCTGGAGGCTGGAAGTCTGAGATCATGGTGCTTGATAGCTTTGGTGTCTGATGAGGGTCTGCTCCCTGGTTCATAGATGGCTGTCTTTTTGATGTGTCCTCACATGTTGGAAGGGGTGAGGAAGCTCTCCGGAGTCTCTTGTATATGGGCATTAATTCCATTCATGAGGGCTCCACTTTCATGACCTAATCACTTCCCAAAGGCCCCCACCTCCTAATACCATCACCTTTGGGGTTAGGGTTCCAACGTATGAATTTTGGAGGAGACGACAAACATTCAGTTCATTGCAGATACCCAATAGCTTTTGCTTGCTGAGTATCTAGGGTGGACCAGTTGAGGGACCTCAGAGATGGTGGATCAAGGTGATTGAAAGCCCCAGTAGCAAATATGATCCTAGATGGCCCCCTCTCCACCCCTTGTTCATTATGCTCCAAACATACCGATTGTCTCCTAGCTTCTCTTATTATTGCCTTTGCTTATTCTCTTTTCTCCACCTTCCCACGTCTGGCTCCTTCTCACCACTGGTCTCTGAGTGGCCTCCCCATGTACAGTGGCCTCTCCAGTCACACTGCATTTCAGCCCCCTGTTTATTATCTTCATTCACACACCTCAATCTGTCATTATCTCATCTACTCATTTGTTCACACATGTCTATCAGGAGCAACCTTTTCTATCTGGTTTACAGCTGGTGACCACAGGGCGGGCACAGAGCACTCAGTAAATGAGTGAGAGGGAGCAAGGAATGCTTTGAGGAGAAATGATTCCTTCTTTGAACTCCCTACATTGCCAGAGAGTTTGGTGGTCATTACATCTTTATTTGCGATCTGCTGTTCCATCCCTGTGTTGCGATTCCTTTCTAATTAGAGATCATTTTCAATTAAAATGCACATAAACCACAGCCAAAGCACTAATACGTTTCTGCTCAGTAGAAAGGCCTAGATCATGTGCAAGAGGGAGGAGATATGGGGAATATATGTATATGTATAGCTGATTTAGTTTGTTATAAAGCAGAAACTAACACACCATTGTAAAGCAATTATACTCCAATAAAGATGTTAAAAAATAAAAAATAATAAAAAAAGAAAGCTCATTGTCAGGTGCTTACACTACACAGAATAAGCTTTACACTGGTGGTTGTGATTGGTAGGGAAATGGGACGGTTTTACAAGTATTCACTTTTCAATTTTCTATTAAACTATATTTGTGTTTTATGGATTTTTCTATAATTGCATTACATTTCACAATAAAGTTGATTAAAAAAAAAGAAAGAAAGGCCTAGATCATGGATTTTATCATTTGCCACCATTGATTTTCCATGGGTAATAATTATATTTTGTACACAACGTCTGCACTAACTGATATTTATATCTGCAATTATCTGGAGTAACTTTTAATGTTAAAATATATTTTTTGGGGGGGGAAGGGGATGTGGAGTAAATTAAATTTTTTACTTTTGCCATTGCTTTTTATCCAGACAATGCTTATTCTCATATGAAATAATAATTTAGCAATCAAGCCTGAAATGGTTTTATAAATGAAGTTTGAATTGACATTTCCACCAGCTGGAATGGTAATTTTCAGCTTTCACCGGGGTTGGTGAATTTTGATCCCCTCTTGAAATTTACTTTGCTATTATTATCTTAGAAATCCTCTGGAGGGTTTTTCTCAGATAACACAAGCTCTTCTTTCATTGTGCTGGGTATTGCTCCTCCTATGAGGTTCTTGGCACATTGCCCCACTCCTTAGCTTGGCATTCAAGGCCTCCTCTAGCTGATGCATTTTTTTATGGATTCAGAAAATGCTTGTTAAGCCTCATCCACACACTATGTGTTCCAGGTGCTAGAAATTCAGTGGTGACTGAGACAGATTTCTGCCCTCCTCCTGGAACTTGCAATATGGGTGGGGAGACACACAATAAAGAAACAAATTTGGGCAAGAGAGTTTACAGATTCTGATTGTTGCCCAAAAGAAGCAGGGTGATTGATTAAATAGAAGTTTAGGGGGAGGATGCTTTAGGTACGTTGGCTTTGAGGAAAGCATCTCTGAGGAGGTGGCATTTGAAATAACACCTGAAAGATGAGGAGGAGCCTGTCAGAGAGAGAGAGGAGGAAGGAATATTCCTGGAAGAGGGAAAAGCTAGTGCAAAGGCTGGAAGGTGGGGGCAAGCTGGCACTTTGGAGGAATAGAGAGGAGTGCAGAGTAGCCGGAGTGAGTGCGGGTGGGGAGGAGCCTGCAGAGGCCTGGCCCTGGATGGCACTGGAGGTCTCATTAAGGGGACTGAATTTTATTCTGAGAGTGCGGGTTGGGGAAATTTAATTGGTGGTAGTGGTGTATGAGTGCTAGTCATTGTTCAGTTGGTTTACTTTGTATTTTTAGAAGGTCACATTGGCTTCTGTGAGGATGATAAAGGGTGGAGGGCAGTCTTGGCACCAGGGAGACTGTTGAGGAGGCTGTGGCCTTTGTTCAGGCAAGAGATGGAATGATCGTACCTTGGACCAGGCTGCTGGCAGTGGGGATGGAGAGTGGTGGGTGCATTTGAGAGATGGACAATCACACATCCAGCCTGATGTTCTCTCATTTCCCAACAGAAACCTTCTGACAATGGTCCCAACATACGATGCACATTATCCCAACGTGGGATTGTGGTTTTGAGTCTGGGTTTCATGTTCCCCACCCTCTGAATTGCTCATCACTCCCTCCCCACCTGTTGTCACCCCATGTTCTTAGGCTTGGATCCACAGTCTCTCCTTTGTGAATCCTCTGGCCGCTGCAAGGTCTGCTGACTGCCCCACACCGCCCCGCTACCTCCTTCTCAGAAGCACTAAGTCACTGGTTGTCAGAGTTGGAGTGTATAAGTTGTTCCCATGCAGCTGGCTGAAATGCAGTTTCCAGAACCTCACCCTGAAAGGGTTCTGATTCACTGGGTCTTCATGGGTCCCAGAGGTCTGATTTCTCACAAGCATCTCAGGTGCTGATGCTGGCGGCCTTATCTGGCTCTGTTCTGTCTTCAGCCATTTTAGCCGGTTTATATTGTATCTTCTGTTCTAGATCATAAGCCCTTGGAGAGTAGAACCATGCGTTATTTCATGTTTGTCATCCCCCTGTGCCTGGGTCCAATGCTGTGCATGGAAGAGGTGCTCACATATCTGTCCCGTGTCTGGTCAGCCTGTCTTGGCACAGATGGCATTGCCCTCTGCCCCCTTTGCTGGACTCTCCCTGCTCAGGTCCCAGATTTCCACCCTTCCTTCTACTCTCTAAAACCCAGAGATCATTCAGTTCTGATTTGAAAGTGGTCTTCATTGATTCTTTCACTCCCACTTTACAGAAGGACAAACAGAGGTTTAGAGAGACTACATCACTTGACCAAGACCCCACAGTGAGAAAGGGTAAGATGAAGATTTGAACCCAGGATTCTCTGACTCCAAAATGGCCATTCATCATTTCACTCCCTCATGCCGCAAATATTATGTGCCAACCGCGTGCCAGGCACCAATCTTCTGCTGTCCCTCTTCCTATTTTTAAATTCTCCTGGGTCTGCCCTCAAGGAAAATACATGAGGTCTACAGTCTTGCAAGTGTCAACCCTTCAAATGTTTGTATGTGGCTCTTAGGTTCCCCAAGTTCTTTGGCTCTTGACTCATGACACTTCATGATTCAGAGTTCACTCCCATGCTGGACACCTCCCCAGGCGCACCCTCCTCAGCCAGTGCCCCTCAGAATGTGGAGCCACCTTTGGAGGAGGCTTCAGGTCTGGTTCCATCAGGGCAGAGTGGTCCTGTCAGCATCTAATTCCATAAGCTGCTGGGGTGGTAGCTTCTTCACTGCACAGTTGATTCACCAACTTGCTGGTCTCCCAAAGCCAGCTTCCATCCGTAGTTCTGAGTTGCCTCTGGGATTGCAATTTTGGCTGCATTTTATCTCTCATCCTCCCCAAATCCCAGTGAAACAGACTGTAAGGACAAGGAATGTGTGACTAAGAGAAGCTATTCCCCAGTGGTGTCTCGCAATGACCAGACATCATAATTTTTAATATATTTTTTTACAACAACTGCTTTCAACATTACATGAGCCCTATAAAAGAAAACATGATTATCTACTTACCAGCCAAGCAGGCTCCCAAGTTTCTAAATCAATTAATAGCAGTGAACTATATGGTCACCCTGTCCATCAGGTGAAAGGGTTGGTGGAGGGTAGCAGGGGAGACAGGACGACTCCTGCATTAAGAGGGTTGTCTATGGAAGCAGATGGGGCTGTAGTCAGACCCCAGGCTGGCTTTGGCTAAGTTACTTAATGCCTCAGAGCGTCAGTTTTGTCACCTGCGAAATGGAGGCAACAATGGCACCTCCCTTCTAAGTTGCTGAAATATTCAATGAGATCGTGCGTGCACATCTCTAAACACAGGATGTGGTACGTGGTCAGTGCTTAGTGAAGGTCAACCTGACTATTATCATTATTGGGGGAAGGGGCAGGCAGGTAAGCAGCTACGGTGCAGAGTGATCAGTGGAGCAGGCAGAAGGGAGCTAGCATGGGCTTAGCTAAACCAGGGGAGGGAGTCCAGAGGGGCTTCTTGGAGGAGGGGGTGAATGAGATGGTACAGAGGGTGGTTGATACGGGCAGAGGGATCAGAACATCCCCAGTGCAAGAAGAGAGGCTGGTCCTCCTTTCTATTTGGTGTGTCCCAGTGGATGGGGCCTCTCCAGAGGAGGGATGGGGAGAAGGCTGCCGAGTGTTCTTCCCCAGCCTGGCCTGAGGGTCTGGGGAGGACTTGGATATCAGATCTCAGGCTTTGGCCCATAGTGCCCCATTTCTCCCCTGAATCGCCCTGCTCTGTTTCTCCAGGTCTGGCTGGAGAACTGCCTTTTGTTGCAGCTGCTGTAGGTGGCAGCAGAAGACTGACAAAGCCCATCTTTTTAGGACAGTGAGAGGGGAGAAAATATAATCAGGACCCTGTAGTCTCCAGCCACAGAGGTTAGACTGGGAGCTGAAGGGGTGAGGGCAGGCGGCAACCATATTAACAGAATTCTCTATTGAGTTACAGCCTTTCTGCAGACATCTATGGCGTCTGCAGTGCCGGAGCCTGCCCCGTGAGTCGGATCTTTATCAGATTGACTTCTGTTGGCTCCGGGCTCCCCTTGCCAGAGCAGGGACACCAGGGCACAGATGCTGAGTTGGATCAAGACCTTGAGAGACCTAGTCCCAGAAAAGACAGACTCCCCACTACAGTGTGTACTGAAATGCAGTAAAGTTCTGTTCTTGCCCACAGTGGGTGCTTTGATTAATCTATTCAGATGTGTCAAACACATACATCTCTCCTACAGTATAGTCTCCTCCTTCCCTGGTGCCCCAAGCAAGTGCTAAGGTGCTTATCAGTCAGAGGCAATACAGCCCAGTGGTTAAGAGCACAAGCCTGTTACTGGATAGGCTGGGGAGGAACCTTGACTGCCATTTGTTGCTGTGTGACTTTGAGCAAGAGAATTAACCTCTCTATGCCTTAGTTTTCTCCTCTGTGAAGTACCTCATACATCTTAGCTCTTATTTTTGTGCTTATGGCAGGGTCTGAGAAGACCTTTGGTTTTGTGGACAAAGAGTCATGCCTATGGGAAGTCATTCTTCAACCCCCTTCCCCAAAACTCTCTCTCTTGTTTTTATAACAACTTTAAGATATAATTCACGTACTATAGACGTCATCCACTTAAAGTGTGGAAGTCTGTGGTTTCAAGTGTAATGCACAGTTGTGCGATCATCACCTCAATCATTTTTAGAGCATTTTCATCACCCCCAAAATAAAGCCATACCTTTTAGCTATCAAACCCCAATCCCCTCACCCTCCCCAGCCCCAGGCAGCCACTGATCTACTATCTGTCTCTATGAATTTGCCTCTTCTAGATGTTTCATAGAAATGATCTCTTTCCTTCTTTGCTGGGTGTCAGCCATCCCTGCCCTGCCCCCCATCATAGCGAGGGGAGCTGGCTTACCTGTTACCCCTGGAGCTGGTTTGGGGCTATCTCCCCAGCCCCCTCCTCTGGTCCAGAGGGGGCAGCATGGAGGAAACCTTCCAGCCAGGCCTTGTCGCTCACAGCACAAACAGCTTGGCTCCCGATTACTCATTTCAAACTCAATTTGTGGCTCTGCCAAGAGCAGCAGCATCCCCTGAGCATGTAACCCGATTATTCCCACGCCTGCCCCAGGCCCTGGGAGCCTGGAGCACACGGCAGGCAGCCTCCCAGGACCGACAGCTGCCCAGCGAGGCTGGGCCTGCCATGAGCCCACTGGACCTCTGTCTCTGCTCGGTGGTGCGCCTGCCCAGCCTGGCCCCGGCTCCTGGATAACAAGGCCGCGCTTGGCTTTTGTCTTCAGGCCACTAAGAGACAGTTTCCTGCAGTGAGGCTAGTGGTCCTGACCATTAGGACCACAAACTTGGCCAGACTCACCGTCCACATCGGCACGATCCTAAAAAGGCCCCATTCATTGAGCAGGCTCTGGGTTAACCTCCATGTGCGTGGACCCTTTTTATTTTCATGGAACCTGACACTGTATCTGTTATCTCCAAGAGGGAGGACCCTGTGCTGTCCCCATTGAGCAAGCCAGGCAAACACACAAGAGCAGACTCACATCTCCCATTTGCTGAGCACCTACTGGGTGCAGACACCATGGCGGGTGTTAACTTATGTAATCCTCCCTGCAACCTGATGGGTGAAGAACAGGGCTTGGCTCCACTTTGGATGAGGATGCTGAGGCTTCGGAGGACAGAATCACCACCAGGCCGTGAGTGGCAAGGTTGGAGATGGGCTGAAGCCAGACATTCTGGCTGCAGAGCACAAGCTGACCCCCAGCAAAGAAAGAAGGAGGCCATTTCTATGAGACATCCAGATTGGGCAAATCCATAGAGACAGCAAGTAAATTAGTGGTTGCCAGGGGCTGGGAATGCTGGGGTATTAGCTAAAGGTAGGGTTTTATCTGGGGGGGCGGGTTTCTTTTGGGGGTGACGCAGTGTTCTAAAATTGATTGTAGTGATGGTTGCACAACTTGTGAATATATTAAAAACCATTGCTTCGTATGCTTAAATGGGTGAACTGTATGGTATGTGAATTATATCTCAATAAAGCCGTTACAAAAAAAGAAGAAATGAGGAATTGATGTTGCAGGCTGCATAAACCTCTTGTCCCACAAATTCTCCACCATCTCCTAGTTAAAACCTGGAATTTCTCATCTTCACATTTAACCGAAGGGTCATTGGGATAACCTTGAATGTTGTCCAAAGCCTTGAGTTGTTCTGCTCGGTGGCTGCTATCTTGTTCCACTCATATCACTGCTCACAGAATCCCGGGAATGTGCCATCTTTTATTTCAGATCACAGCTACCTATTTCCACAGAGTCGGGAGAGTCTGAGATAGTTTTAATCCACCTGGCTGGTCCCTGAGCAACATTTGCAGTCTGAGATTCCAGGTGTGATCTGTGCGGTGGGCAGAGAGCCCCCCAATCCTGGGGCCTCTCTCCTGCTGCATCTCTTGCCCTCACAGTGGCTTAGCTTTTGGGAGAAGTCTGAACACAACCAGACCCGGGCCCCGTGCTGAGGACCACCTCTCCTGCATGGGCTCCTGCCTCTTAATTTGCAGAGAGGGTTTCTGTCTCCTTGTCAGCCCTGATTGCATGACAGGTGACCTTCTTAAAGGAGGGGTGAGAGGGAAGAAAACCCCATTCCAGCACAATTTTGAAGCCCGTGGCTTTTGCGGGGCTAGTTGGGGATTCCGTGTCGGGGTGTATTTGGAGGGGCTGAAGACTCACGCTGCCAGGACACATATGCTGGTAAACCTAGGCGCAGCCTCACCTTCCCTGTGCTGGAGACCTTTGCTTACCCTCCCTACCCACTCTGGCCTGATCGTGTTTCCCTGACCTGTGTGCATTCCCGTTCAGGGAGGAGGGACAATGTTGCCTCAATTTCAGGCTGGCTCTGGGAGTCCTGGATCCTGAAACCCCACCAGTAATGAGAATGAGGATCCCTGCCCTTGCCTTTGAGCTTGTACCACCTTATACACATGGGTCGGAGACTGGGCTTTAAAATCATTAACATGAGCATCTCTCCCAGTGCTGGGAACCCTCTGAAGGCAGGAGCCCCGAATCCCTCTTGTCTACCCCTCCCAGCGTTCAGCTCGGCACCTGCACTAACAACAAGCTCGGACCACGTTCGGGTGAAGAAGATGTTGGCAGCTGATGGGCGCAGAGATTTAGGGTGAACAGACCCTTATCCAGTCTCTTCCCGACTCTATCCTTCTCTGACCCCATGGACTCAGTCTCTCCTCCTTCCTCCCCTGGTCTCCTGGACAATCCCTTCTTGGTCTCTTCTCAGCCATCCAAGTCCAGGTAGGTGAAGCCAGATCAGAGAAAAACAAACAAATTAGAAATGTCCCCAGTGTAAAATGAATATAAATAAGGATGCAGAGGCTTCTGCTCACCCACTGATTACTCACACACCGTTCCAGAGGCGTTGCTGGCCTAGCTCAGCTCTGTGGAACTTAATGATAAATTAAACCTATTACTCACCCCAGGCAGTGGGGCCAGCCTGAGCCCACACTGGGAGGGCAGGCTACAGGATGGAGATGAGGCATCAAGAAGGGGACCAGGGGTGCATCACAGCATCCTCTGGGGGAGACAGCACCTTGCTTTCTAAGAAGCCCTTGCTTAAAGTGCTGTAGGTTCCACCCAATCTCCATTCTGTTTGATGTGGCCATTGGATATTTCCACCTTGGGAGGGGGGCTTGAACCATTCCACAACTAAGCATCATTTTGCTATCTTCACACCCTCCATTTACGTTGCCTCTTTCACTTGCTGCAATCTGGCATCTGCCCTACTGTTCGTTCAAGCCTTGACTCAAAAGTCCCCTCCCAGGGACTTCCTTGACAGTTCACCAGTTAAGACTCTGTGCATCGAATGCAGGTGGTGCGGGTTTGATCCCTGGTCAGGGAACTAAGATCCCACATGCCACGTGGTGTGGCCAAAAAACAACAAAAAAGTCCTCTCCCGGAGACCACCAGATCTAAAGTCCTATTCCTTCTTCCTCCAACTCCTTATTTTCTTCATAGTGGGTCCCTGGAGTTCAGCGTCCTGGGTTCGAATCCTGGCTCTGCCAGTAGTTGTGTGCAACCCCTCTCTGTGCCTCAATTTTCCCACCTTTAAAATGGAATTGAGCAGTAGCTACTTCATGGGGTTGTGGTGAAACGAAGAGTGCAAATTCACGTGACGTGTTTAGAACAATGCCTTGCACGGAGTCAGCAACATTAGCTGCTGTTGCCACCATAGCCCCAGCTACTACTGCTGCTGTTAATATTCGTACCATTTGCCATGATCAGAAACTATCTCCTTATGTGTTGGTGTTAATTGTCTGTCCTGCGCCCCACAACAGAATGTGAGCTCCATGAGAGCAGAGGTTTTCTCGCCCCTGTTCCCCCCAGTTTCTCCACTGTGGGCAACATGTGTGGGTGTTCAGTAAGCATGGGGTGAATGAATGACCAGGCGTTGGTGGAAATTGGGGTGAGTGGGCAGTTTCCCAGGGAGCTGGAGTTGGCAGAGACCCACATGCTCTGTTTTATGGGTGTGAAGACAGCATCTCCTGTAGGTTGAATTGTGTCCCCCCCCACCAAATGGTATATTGAAGTCCTAACTCCCAGTACCTGTGAATGTGACCTTATCTGGAAATGAGGTCTTTGTAGATGTAATCAAGTTAAGATGGGGTCACACTGGATTAGGGTCAGCCCTAATCCAGTGACTGGAGTCCTTATAGGATGAGGGAATTTGGACACAGACACACACGTAGGGAAGAAGGCCATGTGAAGATGGAGTCAGAGATTTGAGAAATGCATCCACAAGTCAGGGAATGCCAAGGATTACTAGGAGCCACCAGAAGATAGGAAGAGGCGAGGAAGGAGTCTTCCTCGAGCCTAGCTGACACCTTGATTCTAGACTTTTGCCATTCAGAACTGTTAAGAGAATGGGTTTCTGTTGTTTTAGGCCATCTGGTTTGTGGTGATTTGTCATGGCAGCCCTAGTGAACTAGCACAGCATTTTCTGTGAGCACGCGTCCCATCGGGATGGGAAAAGAAGTGGGTGTGTCAGCCAAGGTCAGTGTGTTCATTTTCTGTTGCTACATAATAACATTATACAAACTGAGCAGCTTGATACAACACATTCATTATCTCTTGGTGTCTGTGAGTCAGGAATCTGAGCAGGTCTTAGCTGGATCCTCTGCTTCTGAACCATATAGTCTGCAATCAAGCTGTTGCCAGGGCTGAGGTCTCATCTGAAGCTCAACTGGGCAGAGTTCCATCCCTTGTGGCTGTAAGTCTGGGAGCCTCAGTTCTGTGCAGGTTGTTGGTCAGAGGCCACTCTCCATTCTTTGCCTTGTGGGTCTCCCCACCCCAACGTGGCCACTTGCTTCATCAAAGCCAGCAAGGGTGAGAGAGTTTCCAGCAAGGTGGAGATTGCAGTTTTCATGTAGTGTAATCACTGTTGCCATATTCTATTCATTCAGAGCAAATCACAGGTCCTGCCCACACTCAAGGGGAGGGTATTACACAGTGTGACTCCCAGGAGTCACCACAGAGTGTGTCCCACAGAGTGAGGATGGCAGAAGTTGAGAGCCAGCCAGACCTCTGCCATCTGGTAGGATTGTGTTCCTTGTGGACAAGCCGACTTGGAGGCAGTTCCTATGGCAACTGGCAGTCTGGGGTTCTGCCATGTCCCTCAGGCCATGGGGATTCTGCATCTTTGCCTGTTCCTCTCAAGCCAGAGATGCACATAAACCTGGGGGTCTTATTGTAAACTAGGCTGATTTCTCTCTCAGCTACACTCTACTCAGTCATATTGACCATAGTTGTGTCTGAAGCACTGGGGTTGTGGCATGAAGCAGAACTGGGTTGAGTTTCCACCCCCCAATGTGCGATTTAGACAGTAAACAGCCGCGCGCATCTGAGTGTGTGATAACACACCAGGGTTTGTGCTTTGATGTCCAAGTACAGTGTGAGAGCAGGAAGCCTTAGGATCAGAATTGGCCCTGGGTGATGAGAGGCGACTCCAGGGAGGTGAAACTGCAGGTGTGAAGGTTCTGCAGCTGGATGGATGGTGGTGCTTTCTGGGAATGGCAAAAAGGCTGGTGGGGTCCCATCTGCTGTCTCCCCTGAAGACTGTAAGCTTCAGCAGGGCAGGGGCCTTGGTCATCTTCATGATTGTATCTCTGGCACTAACCACGGTGCTGGGCTGTTAGTCAGCACTCAAGGAATATCTGTTGATTAAGTGAGAAAACAGAGAGTGAGGGGGAGAGTGCGATGAGAGGAGGTGGTCAGGGGCCCAGAGTACAGGCCTTGTTAAACTCTGTTCCTTATCCAGGGAGAAGTGGGGGGCCCTCCGAGGTTCCCCCCACTCTCCAGGGGAGGGCCACCATAGGAATGCATTTTCAACAGTCCCTGTGGCTGTCATGTGGATGATGGATTGGAGGGGCAAAAGGGGATGCCAGGAGGGCAGATAGTGGGGGCAGGGGCTTGGGCCAGGCTGGTGGAAGTTCAGGGCCAGGTGGATACATACACAGAGAGGAGTGGATAGATCCAAGAGGTATTACTGGAGGTAAAATTGATGGCTCGGCAGTGGATATGTAAGTGAGAGCCTGAGAGGTGTCCCAGATGGTGCCTGTGTCATGGCCTGGCTGAGTGTCCCCTGAAGTGGAAGTTTGTCAGTTATTTAATTCCTTTGCTTTTAGCAGGTGGCCACGTGGTGTCAGGGCAAAAGTACACTGGTGTTCAAAGCTCAGCTCCGCCCTTCCCAGGGCATGCTGCTGAAACTTCTGATGTTTTGTCACCTTCCCTACAGAATGGGCCTGAAATTCCAGCTTCTCAGGACCATTGTGAAGATCCATGATGATCCAATGAGTGAAGGCACGAGCATGTGGCCTGGCACAGAACCTACCAGCTGTGTGACCTGGGCAGGTTATTTAAGTTCTCTGCACCTCAGTTCCCTTGTTGCTAAAATGGAGCCCACTGTTCTGCTATTGCAACAGAACAGACCATCCCAGAACTCGCTGGCTTTAAATGACAGCCACTGTTGCTCACGTAGCTGTGGGTTACCTGGGGCTCATATGATCTTGGCTGAGTTTGGCTGGGGTGACTGCCTCTTACTGCAGGCGTGTGAGTCAGCGGGGTGGCTCTGCTCCTTGTGTTTCTCATCCTTTGGGGTCAGTGGGCCAGGCAGGGCCAGCTGATCTTGTGGAGTTGGCAGGGGTGTAAGAGGGAAGCAAAAACACGTGGAGCCTCCGAAGGCCTAGCCTCAGAACCAGCACGTTGTCAACTCTGCACCTGGCCAAAGCAAGTGACATGGTTGAGTCTAGACTCAGAACAGGGAAGAACACCCTGCCCAGAGTGAAGCAAGGGTGAAGGCGAGAATGTAGGGGGAGGTGAAGAATTGGGGCTGTCAGTTCAGTCTTCCAAGGTTGTTAATTAACAGTGGTGCCCTCCTCATAGGTGGGTATGATGGTTAATTTTATGTGTCAACTTGACTGGGTCACTGCGTGCCTGTGTTTGGTCAAACATTCTGTTTGTTTCTCTTAGGGTGTTTTTTTTCTTTTTGCGGTACGCGGACCTCTCACTGTTGTGGACTCTCCCATTGCAGAGCACAGGCTCCGGACGCGCAGGCTCAGCAGCCATGGCTCACGGGCCCAGCCGCTCCGCGGCATGTGGGATCTTTCCGGACCGGGGCACGAACCCGTGTCCCCTGCATCGGCAGGCAGACTCTAAACCACTGCGCCACCAGGCAAGCCCTGTTAGGGTGTTTTTGGATGAGATTGACATTTAAATTGGTGGACTTGAGTAAAGCAAATTGCCCTCCCTATGTGGGTGGGCCTCATAAAATCAGTTCAACACCTGGATAGAACAAAAGACCAGCCTCCCCTGAGCAAGAGGGAATCTCTAGCTGATGGCTTTTGGAATTCCTCTGCAACATTGGCTCTTTCTGCCTGATGGGCTTTGAACTGGAACATCAGCTTTGCTTGGGTCTCCTGTACTCCTGGCTCACCTACAGATTTTGCATTTACCAGTCTCCTTATTGCATGAACCAATTCCTTTTAATAAGTCTCTCTGTCTCCCTATGTCTGTTTGTCTGTGTCTCTCTACCTATTCCATTGGTTCTGTTTCTCTGATGAATGTAGTGAGCAATGAGCTACTACATGCAAAGCTCTTAGAACCCAGCCTGGCACATCATAAATGATCCATGTTAACTGGAGTGTCTCAGCCCTCAACACTATTGACACCTTGGACCAAATAATTCTTTATTGTGGTGGCCCATCCTGCATATTGTAGGAAGTTTAGCAGCATCCCTGGCCTCCACCCACTAGATGCCAGTGACACCGCCCAGTCATGACAACCAAAATCAAAAATGTCACCAGACGTTGCCAGTTGCCCTCTGGTTGAGAACCACTGGTATAAAGGTTAGTTATCCTTAGTATTATCTGAATCAGTGCATATTATATGATCCATATGACTATTATTTTTCTTTTGCTGTTTTACTTAAGTCATTGCTGTAAAAGGGGAGGCCTTTTGGGAGGAAGAAGAAGCACAGCATGACACAGTCAGCTATGAAAAAACAGTGCAGTTTGTTTTCCCAATTTGTCTTCAAAGGAATTAGAAAGTTACAAAGAGCTCAGCCTAAGTCCTGGCTCCCAAAGGTTTTGGAAGAACAGAGGAGCAATTCTTGTCACTAGAAGCAGCAGCAGCTGCATTTTAAACAATGGCACGAGCTGAACACAAACACACTTAGTTTCGGAGCTCTGGTTTGAGGACATGTGCAAAGTGAAGAGGAGTGAGGATTCTGGTCTCTTTGCTCTATTTACTCTGCAGAGATCGTAGCGGGGTGCCTTTATTTTTCTTGTCATATAAAAGGTTTCCATTTTGTTCTCTTTCTCTCTCTCCCCCTCCCTCCCTCCCTCTCCCTCCCTGCCCTCTGTCTCTCTCTCTGTCTCTCTGTCTCTCTGTCTCTCTGTCTCTCTCTCTCTCTCTCTCTCTCTCACACACACACACACACACACACACACACAATACCATGAATAATTAATAACCTTGTGAGATAGGTTATAATTTTGTCCCTGTTTTATAGATGAAGAAGCTGAGACCCAGAGAGATAAAGCAACTAGCCTGGAGTTGCACAGCTAGGAGGTGATACAGCCAGGATTTGAACCCATGTTGGTCTGATTCCAGTGTTCAGCGTCCTAACCACAATACAGTACTTTACCAAGGTGAATCTAATTATGTCCCCAAAGGTCTCAGAATTGCACGGTGGGGGAGGCCAGAAGATTGAACCAAATCGTTACTCCCCAACTGTGTGGAGTACATCCTGAATGAAGTGTATAAAGCACCAGGTATTAAAG
Organism: Phocoena phocoena; assembly: GCF_963924675.1. Lineage (NCBI taxonomy): Eukaryota > Metazoa > Chordata > Mammalia > Artiodactyla > Phocoenidae > Phocoena > Phocoena phocoena. The sequence goes on along the minus strand of NC_089233.1, from coordinate 33,783,502 downwards.
TTTATGAGTCTATTAATCTATGGCTTTGGAGGAATTAAAGTTTCATATTGATGATAAACCTTCCCTAATAAAACATAAGGGAAGCAGGAATAATCTCTGATTTCAAAGGACCCCAAACCACTTAAACAATTGTATGTAAAATGGATGGGTACGATGGCAATGGGGTGATATGTCTTGTCCAGTGGAGGGTACTTTGGCAAAGTGGTTTTTGCTTCCGCCAAGTGGTGGAGATAAAATGATGGATGTGTGCTATTGATTTCATGGGAGTTTGCGTGAGGGTGAGCACAGCTGGGTACGAAGTCCCTGGTGCAGCTGAAAGCTGCTGAATATGCATTTAGGAGGAGAGGAGACAAAAGGCATTTCAAGTGGCCAATTTCATCAAAAAGCGAAAAGCTGGCAAATATGTGGCAATCATCTCCCTCAGTCCCTCTTCTTTTCTCTCTCTTTTCTCCCTTCCTCCCTTCCTCCCTCCCTCCCTCCCTTCCTTCCTACCTTCCTCCCATCCTTCCTTCTTCCCTCCCTCCCATCCTTTCTTATTTTTGTCACATGGAAAGTGTCTCAGTGGGAGTAGTTGAGCTGTAGGGTATACAGTGTTGGCTCAAACGCAGTCCTGGATTAGAATCCTAGCTTTGTCATATATTAAGCTCTGTGACTTTGGGTAATTTACTTAATCTCTCTGGGTCTTGGTTTATTTACTTGTTTTAAAAAATAAACCATTTGTTTTAGAATAGTTTTAGATTTACAGAGAAGTTGCAGAGATAGTTCAGTGACCTCCTGTATATCCCATATCTAGATTCTCCTGTTGTCAACATCTTACATCACGATGGTACACTTGTCACAATTGATGTACCAGTATTGATGCATTTTGTATTGCAGTGTAATTTCTTTACAATGTTGTATTCGTTTCTACTGAACAATGAAGTGAATCAGCTATATGTATACCTATATCCCCTCCCTCTTGGACCTCCCTCCCACCCCACCCATCTAGGTTGTCACAGCACCAAGCTGAGCTCCCTGTGCTATACAGCAGGTTCCCACTAGCTATCTAATTTACACATGGTGGTGTATATATGTCAATCCTAAGCTCCCAATTCGTCCCGCCCTCCCTTTCCCCCAACTGTGTCCACATGCCCGTTATCTACTTCTGCGTCTCTATTCCTGCCCTGGAAATAGGTTCATCTGTACTATTTTTCTAGATTCCACATATATGCGTTAATATACAATATTTGTTTTTCTCTTTCTGACTTATTTCACTCTGTATGACAGACTCTAGGTCCATCCACATCTCTACAAATGACCCAGTTTTTTTCCTTTTTATGGCTTAGTAATATCCCATTGTATATATATACTGCATCTTCTTTATCCATTCATCTGTCTTTGGACACTTAGGTTGTTTCCATGTCCTGACTATTGTAAATAGTGCTGCAATGAATATTGGGGTACATGTGTCATTTTGAATTATGGTTATTAACTAACACCCATACTTTATTAAGGTTTCCTTAGCTTTTAGTCATGCCTTTTTACTGTTCCAGGATCCTATCCAGGGCACCATGTCAGTCACCAGAGGTCCTCAGACTGTTCTTGTTTTTAATGACCTTGACAGTTTTGAGGAGGTCTAATCAGGTATCTTACAGACTGTTCCTCAGTTGGGATTTGTCAGATGTGTTTCTCATGATTAGACTGAGGTATGTGTTTGGGGAGGAAGACCACAGAGGTAAAGTGCTGTACTCATCACATCCCATCAAGGGTACCAGCTCTCAGCAGGACTTATCTCTGCTGATGTTGATCTTGATCACCTGGCTGAAGTGTGTTTGTCAGGTGTGTCCACTGTCCAGTTCCTCCTTTCGGCCCTTCCTTGGCTGTCATCCTTGAAAGGAAGTCATTGTGTCAGCTCACACTTAAGTAGTTGCGATCGATGATTCCCTTCCTTGATGGGGGTGGGTGTCTACATAAATTGTTTGGAATTCTTCTGTATGGGATACTTATCCATTCTTCCATATTTACTTATTTGTTCAATCATTTATTTACATCAGTGTGGATTCATGGATATATATTTTATGCCTTGAGTTATTTATTTTGTTGCTCAAATTATTCTAGCTTCATCTGGGCCATACTTTCTTGATAGACTATTTTTATAAGGAATAAATGGGGATAATCAGGGCTGAGAATATGGTGAGGTGAGTGAGTGGTACACAGTTTAAGGAGGCACCAAAAAAATCAGTAATCAAGGTAAATAATATATTAATGCAAGGTTTAAAACAGATAAAAATTAATGAAACAGATTTCATGATGAACAAAATATTAACATTAAAATCAGGACAGGATCCATAATGTATGTTAATGGTTTAACCAGGTGCCTAATATTTAGTACATATTTACTAGCATTTAATAGATTAATTCTATCAGTTCATTTGGATGTGCTGGTATATCAGTGATTTCTTTCCCAATAATGTGTAACAAACTACCCCAAAACTTGGTGACCTAAAATAGCAAGCTTTAGTTTAGCCCACAGGTCCGTGGGTCAGCTGGAGGGTCCTGCCAGCTTGCCCAGGTTCACTTATGTGGCTGTTGGTCAACTGTCTGTCTGTTGGCTGATCTTGGATGGCCTCAGCTGCAATGACCAGGGCCGCCTGGCTTTGCCTCCATGACCCTTATCCTTATTCTGGGACCAGCAGGCTCGTCTGGGTTATGTCCTGCTCCTGGTGATGGCAGAGAGTAAGAGGGAATGTGGAGACATGTAAAGCCTTTTGAAGTCAAGGCTCAAAATGGTGCATCATCATTTCTGCTTACCTTCTGCTGGACAAAGCAAGTCACAAGGACAACCCAGATTCAAGGGGAAGGGGCAGTAAGATCTCTTTAGTGAGAGGAACTGAAGTCATGTGGCAAAGGGCATGGTGTGGATACAAGGAGAGGCAAAGAATCGGGGCCCTTCATGCCATTTGTCTGCCATGCCTAGGCACTGTTCTAGGTGTTGGCAGGACATCAATGAACAAAGCAGACTCAAATTTCTGCCCTTGGGGAACTCACTATGATGATGATGAAGAGGAAGAATAAGGGATAACTTTGTTCAGTCTCTCAGGAGGCCTGTGGCTACTGTCAGCTCCACGTGGACGTGTGGAGCGGTTATTGGCACCATCTCTGCAGCATTTGGCACTTTGCGGGGGCCTGCTTCACTGTCAGCTATGGGTGGGGGCATGCAGTGCAGGGAAGGAATCCAGCGTTCAGGAGGTGTGTGGAGAGGCATGTTGTCCTTGCAGGGGCCTTCTATCTTATTGATCTGCTTGTTCACTAGAATCAAATTAGCAGCTCCTACCTTTGCAAAATGGAGGCTGTTTTAATTGAGATATTGGAAGATGTATTTACTTAATTTCTGCCTAATGGAAAATCCTTATGCCTGATCAATTCGGGTCAGTTTGAAGCAGTTGCTGCTGTAAATGAAGTTCATCTAAGGTTATTTGTGTTAAAAATCAATACCCAATAACTTGGGGAAATGTGGCAAGTTCTGCTGTCAAGAAGCTTTGGAAAGTATCAAGACTGGCGGGACTTGCTGGTTCATGAAAAGTACCATTCCGTTTACCTTCTAAGATGTCGGTAAATAACTCCTATCACCCCTCAAGTGGCTTCTCAGGCTCAATGCCGGGCACTTTTGCATGATTTGTCTTACTCAGTCCTCACAACAGCCCAGTGAGGTATTCTATTATTATTTCCAATTTGTACATAAAGTAACTGAGGCCCAAGATAATGTCACTGAAACAGTGAGTGACAGCTAGGATTTGAGCCCAGGATCTTAACCACTATATTGCTTCCCTCTTAACTATTTCCCAAGGTAGCTGGTGCTAGTTGAGTGCATGTTCCCACCTCTGTCTGGAGATGGTTGGCAAAGAACACTGATTAAGTTACAAAAACCCCGAGTTTTGTATCTGGTCCCAGAACAGAAATGCCTTCCCTCCAAAGGAAGTTAAACTTGATAGAAAATGAATAAGCTATGAAATTAGATCAACCTATCTTCCATCATTTCCAGTCATCCATTACTTCCTGTCTCCTGTGCTTTCCTGTCTCCCACTCATTTCCTATTTCCCATCACTTCCTGTCTCCCATCTCTTCCTATCTTCCATCATTTCTTATCTTCCATTCCTTCCTTGCTGTTGGCCTTAGATAAGTTACTTGGCCTCTCTGAGTCCTAGTTCTTGGGTTGTTTAAAAAATATAATAATACCCATGTTTCAAAGTAACAATGAGGATTAAATATGTTCATGTATGTGAACTGCCTACTCCGGATGGTGATGTTCTTTATTTCGTTTCTCATAGTAAGCACCCAATAGATCTTGATTCCTCTCCCAACTTGTTTCTTTCTGGTTCTTGTTCTCAAAAGTCTCCTGGGCAAGTTGGTGCATACAGAGGCATGAAAGTGATGAAATAGATGAGAAGACACATGAAACAAGCTGAAGGCCATGGACACCGGGGACAGAAACTCACTCAGGCTAGCTCAAGTCAAAGGGGTTTGCTGAAATAAGACAGGTGTGGCGTCTCCAGCAGGCCTCCTGGGCCTGGAGCTGGGATCTGGGAAGTCAGCAGGATTACATAGACAGTCTCAGGCCCTTCTCAGAGGCTGCCATCCCTGCTTCTCTCTGCCCAGCCACTTCATTTTCATCTCGGTACAGACTGGCTTCCTCTACTCGTCCATCCTTACACAGCCCCTGATGGCTTCTCCTGAATGGTGGCCCCTGCTCTGAGTCTGCAGGACCTGTCAGCTTGGCTTCCAACAGCTTACTGGCTCAATTTCTCAATATATTGATTCCAAAATCCCAGAAGGGAGAATCTGATTTGTCTGTATTTGAACAGTTGTCTTACCCTAGTCCAATCAACTGTGAATGATGGTTCTGCCTCTACCAGAGTTTGGACAGGGCTAATTCTCTAAGAAGTGTGATTGAGGAGGTAATGTCTGGCATCTCCAATATGTTGAACTTTATGCAAATTCATTAAGGGGATAAGGAACAAACCAGATCAGAAATAAATTGAGGACTGTCTTCTCTTTGCTCATGTCCTTTTAGTTCACGTAGTAATTCTTATCCAAGGGCTCATGAACTATAGAACAATGCTATATAGTGCAGCATTTCTCAAGCTCAAGCATTATATAAATGGTGGCCTTTAATGGGAAAAAAATTTTCTCATGGAGCCCCAGTGTTGACTTAAATTATTTTATATTAATGTTAAACTTAAATTAATATTATTTAAGCGGTACAAACATAAAACTACCTATAAATGCCTTATGCATATTACTCTTACACAGCTGTAAAGCTAAAGCAGATTTATAAGTTAAATACAAACAAACCTATAAAACCAATAAAATCCAAATTAGCAACATTAATTTAATGTGATGAATGATGTTCCTTGGCTGAAACTAAATCACTTCACATAAAGTGCATCGGGTACTGACTGCTGGAGTGTGGTTTCTTTTTTGTTTGTTTGTTTTTGGGGTTTTTTTTGCGGTTCGCGGGCCTCACTGCTGCGACCTCTCCCGCTGCGGAGCACAGGCTCCGGACGCGCAGACCTAGCAGCCACGGCCCACGGGCCCAAACGCTCCACGGCATGCGGGACCGCCCCGGACTGGGGCACGAACCGGCATCCCCCGCACCGGCAGGTGGACTCCCAACCACTGCACCACCAGGGAAGCCCTCTTTTTTTTTTTAAATTTAATTAATTTTTTTATACAGCAGATTCTTATTAGTCATCCATTTTATACACATCAGTGTATACATGTCAATCCCAATCTCCCAATTCATCACACCCCCACCACTACCCCCCTACCCCCCTCACCCCCCCGCCGCTTTCCCCGCTTGGTGTCCATACGTTTGTTCTCTACATCTGTGTCTCAGTTTCTGCCCTGCAAACTGGTTCATCTGTACCATTTTTCTAGGTTCCACATATATGCATTAATATACGATATTTCTTTTTCTCTTTCTGACTTACTTCATTCTGTATGACAGTCTCTAGATCCATCCACGTCTCTACAAGTGACCCAGTTTTGTTCCTTTTAATGGCTGAGTAATATTCCATTGTATATATATACCACTTCTTCTTTATCCATTTGTCTGTTGATGGGCATTTAGGTTGCTTCCATGACGTGGCTGTTGTAAATAGTGCTGCATTGAACATTGAGGTGCATGTGTCTTTTTGAATTATGATTTTCTCTGGGTATATGCCCAGTAGTTGGATTGCTGGGTCATACGGTAATTCTATTTTTAGTTTTGTTTTTTTTTAACTGAGTGAGTTTTTTTAATTAATTAATTTATTTATTTTTGGCTGTGTTGGGTCTTCATTTCTGTGCGAGGGCTTTCTCTAGTTGCGGCGAGCGGGGGCCACTCTGCATCGCGGTGCACGGGCCTCTCACTGTTGCGGCTTCTCTTGTTGTGGAGCACAGGCTCCAGATGCGCAGACTCAGTAGTTGTGGCTCACGGGCTCAGTTGCTCCACAGCATGTGGGATCTTCCCAGACCAGGGCTCGAACCCATGTCCCCTGCATTGGCAGTCAGTTTCTCAACCACTGTGCCACCAGGGAAGCTCCTATTTTTAGTTTTTTAAGGAACCTCCATACTGTTCTCCATAGTGGCTGTATCAATTTACATTCCCACCAACAGTGCAAGAGGGGTCCCTTTTCTCCACACCCTCTCCAGCATTTGTTGTTTGTAGATTTTCTGATGATGCCCATTCTAACTGGTGTGAGGTGATACCTCACTGTAGTTTTGATTTGCATTTCTCTAATAATCAGTGATGTTGAGCAGCTTTTCATGTGCTTCTTGGCCATCTGTATGTCTTCATTGGAGAAATGTCTATTTAGGTCTGCTGCCCATTTTTGGATTGGGTTGTTTGTTTTTTTTAATATTGAACTGCATGTGCTGTTTATATATTTTGGAGATTAATCCTTACTCCGTTGATAGGTTTGCAGATATTTTCTCCCATTTTTTTTTGTTTGTTTTTGTTTTGTTTTTGTGGTGTGCGGGCCTCTCACTGTCGTGGCCTCTCCAGTTGCGGAGCACAGGCTCCGGACACACAGGCCCAGCAGCCGTGGCTCACGGGTCCAGCCACTCCGCGGCACGTGGGATCCTCCCAGACCGGGGCACAAACCCGCGTCTCCTGCATCGGCAGGAGGACTGTCAACCACTGTGCCACCAGGGAAGCCCTTTTCTCCCATTTTGAGGGTTGTTTTTTCATCTTGTTTATGGTTTCCATTGCTGTGCAAAAGCTTTGAAGTTTCATTAGGTCCCATTTGTTTATTTTTGTTTTTATTTCCAGTACTCTAGGAGGTGGATAAAAAAAGATCTTGCTGTGATTTATGTCAAAGAGTATTCTTCCTATGTTTTTCTCTAAGAGTTTTATAGTGTCTGGTCTTACATTTAGGTCTTTAATCCATTTTGAGTTTATTTTTTGTGTATGGTGTAAGGGAGTGTTCTAATTTCATTATTTTACATGTAGCTGTCCAGTTTTCCAGCACCACTTATTGAAGAGACTGTCTTTTCTCCATTGTATATCTTTGCCTCCACTATCAAAGATAAGGTGACCATAGGTGCGTGGGTATATCTCTGGGCTTTCTATCCTGTTCCATTGATCTATATTTCTGTTTTTGTGCCAGTACCATATTGTCTTGATTACTGTAGCTTTGTAGTATAGTCTGAAGTCAGGGAGTCTGATTCCTCCAGCTGTTTTTTTCCCTTGCAACTGCTTTGGCTATTCGGGGTCGTTTGTGTCTCCATACAAATTTTAAGATTTTTTGTTCTACTTCTGTAAAAAATGCCATTGGTAATTTGACAGGGACTGCATTGAATCTGTAGATTGCTCTGGGTAGTATAGTCATTTTCACAATATTGATTCTTCCAAGCCAAGAACATGGTATATCTCTCAATCTAATTGTATCATCTTTAATTTCTTTCATCAGTGTCTTATAGTTTTGTCTTCCTAGGTAGGTTTATTCCTAGATATTTTATTCTTTTTGTTGCAATGGTAAATGGGAGTATTTCCTTAATTTCTCTTTCAGATTTTTCATCATTAGTGTATAGGAGTGCAAGAGATTTCTGTGCATTAATTTTGTATCCTGCAACTTTACCAAATTCATTGATTAGCTCTAGTAGTTTTTTGGTGGCATTTTTAGGATTCACTATGTATAGTATCATGTCATCTGAAAACAGTGACAGTTTTACTTCTTGTTTTCCAATTTGTATTCCTTTTATTTCTCTTTCTTCTCTTATTACCATGGCTAGGACTTCCAAAACTATGTTGAATAATAGTGGTGAGAGTGGACATCCTTGTCTTCTTCCCGAACTTAGAGGAAATACTTTCGATTTTTCACCATTCAGAATGATGTTTGCTGTGGGTTTATTGTATATGGCCTTTATTATGTTGAGGTACGTTCCCTCTGTGCCCACTTTCTGGAGAGTTTTTATCATAAATCGGTGTTGAATTTTCTCAAAAGTTTTTTCTGCATCAATTGAGATGATCATATGGTTTTTATTCTTCAATTTGTTAATATGGTGTATCACATTGATTGATTTGCATGTATTGAAGAATCTTTGCATCCCTGAGATAAATCCCACTTGATCATGGTGTATGATCCTTTTAATGTGCTGTTGGATTCTGTTTGCTAGTATTTTGTTGAGGATTTTTGCATCTATATTCATCAGTGATATTGGTCTGTAATTTTCTTTTTTTGTAGTATCTTTGTCTGGTTTTGGTATCAGGGTGATGGTGGCCTCATAGAATGAGCTTGTGAGTGTTCCTTCCTTTGCAATTTTTTGGAAGAGTTTGAGAAGGATGGCTCTTCTCTAAATGTTTGATGGAATTCTCCTGTGAAGCCATCTGGTCCTGGACTTTTGTTTGTTGGAAGATTTTTAATCACACTTTCAATTTCATCACTTGTGATTGGTCTGTTCATATTTTCTATTTCTTCCTGGTTCAGTCATGGAAGGTTATACCTTTCTAAGTATTTGTCCATTTCTTCCAGGTTGTCCATTTTATTGGCATAGAGTTCTTGTAGTAGTCTCTTAGGATGCTTTGTATTTCTGTGGTGTCTGTTGTAGCTTCTCTTTTTTCATTTCTAATTTTATTGATGTGAGTCCTCTCCCTCTTTTTCTTGATGAGTCTGGCTAATGGTTTATCAATTTTGTTTATCTTCTCAAAGAACAAGCTTTTAGTTTTATTGATCTTTGCTATTGTTTGTTTCTATTTCATTTATTTCTGCTCTGATCTTTATGATTTCTTTCTTTCTGCTAACTTTGGGTTTTGTTTGCTCTTCTTTCTCTAGTTCCTTTAGGTGTAAGATTAGGTTGTTTATTTGAGATTTTTCTTGTTTCTTGAAGTAGGCTTGTATAGCTATAAACTTCCCTCTTAGAACTGCTTTTGTTGCATCCCATAGGTTTTGGATCGTCGTGTTTTCCTGGTTATTTGTCTCTAGATATTTTTTGATTTCCTCTTTGATTTCTTTAGTGATCTCTTGGTTATTTAGTAACGTATTGTTTAGCCTCCATGTGTTTGTTTTTTTTACATTTCTTTCCCTGTAATTTATTTCTAATCTCATAATGTTGTGGTCAGAAAAGATGCTTGATATGATTTCAGTATTCTTAAATTTACGAAGGCTTGATTTGTGACCCAGGATGTGATCTATGCTGGAGGATGTTCCGTGCGCACTTGAGAAGAAAGTGTAATCTGCTGTTTTTGGATGGAATGTCCTATAAATGTCAATTAAATCTCTCTGGTCTATTGTGTCATTTAAAGCTTGTGTTTCCTTACTAATTTTCTATTTGGATCATCTGTCCACTGGTGTAAGTGAGATGTTAAAGTCACCCACTATTATTGTGTTACTGTCGATTTCCTCTTTTATAGCTGTTAGCAGTTGCCTTATGTATTGAGGTGCTCGTATGTTGGGTGCATACATAATTGCTATATCTTCCTCTTGGATTGATCCCTTGATCATTATGTAGTGTCCTTCCTTGTCTCTTGTAACATTCTTTATTTCAAAGTCTATTTTATCTGATATGAGTATTGCTATTCCAGCTTTCTTTTGATTTCCATTTGCCTGGAGTATCTTCTTCCATCCCCTCACTTTCAGTCTGTATGTTTCCCTAAGTCTGGTGTGGGTCTCTTGTAGACAGCATACATATGGGTCTTGTTTTTGTATCCATTCAGCAAGCCTGTGTCTTTTGGTTGGAGCATTTAATCCATTCACGTTTAAGGTAATTACTGATATGTATGTTCCTGTTACCATTTTCCTAATTGTTTTGGATTTGTTTTGGAGGTCCTTTTCTTGTCTTGTGTTTCCCACTTAGAGAAGTTCCTTTAGCATTTGTTGTAGAGCTGGTTTGGTGGTGCTGAATTCTCTTAGCTTTTGCTTGTCTGTAAAACTTTTGATTTCTCCATTGAATCTGAGTGAGATCCTTGCTGGGTAGAGTAATCTTGGTTGTAGTTTCTTCCCTTTCAACACTTTAAGTATATCATGGCACTCCCTTCTGGCTTGTAGAGTTTCTGCTGAGAAATCAGCTGTTAACCTTATGGGAGTTCCCTTGTATGTTATTTGTCCTTTTTCCCTTGCTGCTTTCAGTAACTTTTCTTTGTCTTTAATTTTTGCCAATTTGATTACTATGTGTCTCGGCATGTTTCTCCTTGGGTTTATCCTGTATGGGATTCTCTGCACTTCCTGGACTTGGGTGGCTATTTCCTTTCCCATGTTAGGGAAGCTTTTGACTATGATCTCTTCAAATATTTTCTCGGGTCCTATCTCGCTGTCTTCTCCTTCTGGGACCCCTATAATGCGAATGTTGTTGCGTTTAATGTTGTCCCAGAGGTCTCCTGGCTGTCTTCATTTCTTTTCATTCTTTTTTCTTTATTCTGTTCTGCAGCAGTGAATTCCACCATTCTGTCTTCCAGGTCACTTACCTGTTCTTCTGCCTCACTTATCCTGCTATTGTTTCCTTCTAGTGTATTTTTCATTTCAGTTATTGTATTGTTCATCTCTGTTTGTTTGTTCTTTAATTCTTCTTGATCTTTGTTAAACATTTTTGCATCTTCTCGATCTTTGCCTCCATTCTTTTTCCGAGGTCCTGGATCATCTTCACTAACATTATTCTGAATTCTTTTTCTAGAAGATTGCTTATCTCCCCTTCATTTAGTTGGTTTTCTGGGGCTTTATCTTTTTCCTTCATCTGGTACATAGTTCTCTGCCTTTTCATCTTGTCTGTCTTTCTGTGAATGTGGTTTTTGTTCAACAGGCTGCAGGATTGTAGTTCTTCTTGCTTCTGCTGTCTGCCCTCTGGTGGATGAGGCTATCTAAGAGGCTTGTGCAAGTTTCCTGATGGGAGGGACTGGTGGTGGGTAGAGCTGACTGTTGCTCTGGTGGGCAGAGCTCAGTAAAACTTTAATCCACTTGTGTGCTTATGGATGGGGCTGGGTTCCCTCCCAGTTGGTTGTTTGGCCTGAGGCAACCTAACACTGGAGTCTACCCGGTCTCTTTGTTGGGGCTAATGGCAGATGCTGGGAAGGCTCCCGCCAAGGAGTACTTCCCAGAACTTCTGCTGCCAGTGTCCTTGTCCTCATGGTGAGTCAGAGCCACACCCTGCCTCTGCAGGACACCTTTCAACACTAGCAGGTTATGTCTGGTTCAGTCTCTATGGGGTCCCTGCTCCTTCCCCTGGGTCCCGATGTGCACACTACTTTGTGTATGCCCTCCAAGAGTGGAGTCTCTGTTTCCCCCAGTCGTGTCGAAGTCCTGCAATCAAATCCCACTAGCCTTCAAAGTCTGATTCTCTAGGAATTCCTCCTCCCATTGCCGAACCCCCAGGTTGGGAAGACTGACATGGGGCTCAGAACCTTCACTCCAGTGGGTGGACTTCTGTGGTATAAATGTTCTGCAGTCTGTGAGTCACCCACCCAGCGGTTATGGGACTTATTTGTGATTGCGCCTCTCCTACCATCTCATTGTGGCTTCTCCTTTGTCTTTGGATTTGGGGTATCTTTTTTGGTGAGTTCCAGTGTCTTCCTGTCAATGATTGTTCAGCAGTTAGTTATGATTCTGGTGTTCTCGGAAGAGGGAGTGAGAGCACATCCTTCTACTCCGTCCTCTTGAACCAAGCTCCCTAATTCTTTTTTTTTTCCCCCTTCGAAATAAAGTTTATTGGATGATTCCAGACTTTTCTTTTACAGGACTGCCAGCTATCAGATTTCTTTACAGGAATTGTTTGCTTCAGGGCAATGTGTCCCAATTGGTTTCCAAATATGAATCCTTAGTACGGACTTCACATTTTTGCTATTTCTACTTTTTCTCTTCTACTTCCCCTGCACACAAAACACACAGATTATTCCCATCTCTTGGTGCCCGGAAGATTATAGGCGTTGAGAAAGGAAGTGCATGCGTTCTACCATTAGTTTTTTATTTTTCCTTAAGACATTTTCTCTACATTTTGCGTGGTTTTATAACCTTACCCAAAATGACCTCTTTATTAAGCCCCCACTCTGTGCCAGGTACTGTAATGAAAAATGCTATAGTGATAGTGGTCGATATAGCTCCTGTCTTCATGGAACTTGCGGTCTATTGGAAGAAGATATTAAAGGGGTAAACTAATAATCTTATAGTTACACAGTGTGTGTTGTGTGGTGAAGCAGAGGTAATAGGATGGGATAAAGACATTCAAAGAACGTGGGGAGCAGCATTCCAGGTGGCAGGAACTGCCTGTGTACAAGGAGGGAGAGGAGGTCAGTGTGTATGAAGTGGTGAGTGAAGGGGAGAAGATTGCAAAGGCAGGGAGTGGGGCTGATTGACCTAGGATCTTGTAGGTTGAGATAAAGGTTTGGGATTTCTTACCCATTAGAATTTTTTCAGCTGAAAGTAGCAGAAATGTCAACTTGAAATGGCTTAAACACTAAGAAGATGAATAATTTCTCATAATAAGCAGTCTGGAGGCAGGGGAGTAGGGCCAACTCCTTTGAATGACTAACTAAACCCCCATCATCTTAGCCCCCTTTCAGCCATGAGTGTTCATGTGATCTAGTTTTGGCCAATGAGCTGGAAGTGAAGCTGCTCTGGAGTTTCTGGGAAAATTTTTATACTACTCTCTCCCTTCCTATTTCTTTCTGCCTGGACTGGGACAAGATGGCTAGAGCTACAGCAGCCACCTTGCAACCTTGAGGGAAAAAGGCCATGTGGTAGATTTTGTTCTTGATCACATCTACTTGCTCTTCCCCTATAAGGATATTATATGCCCTCTTCTTCGTATCTGGCTTACCAAGCCTCCCTGTAGGAGAAACATGCTTCTGTTCTCCATTGCTAGGCATGGACATATAACTTTGGCCAATAGGATGTGAGCAGATGGTGAAGTTTGATTGTCCGAGCAGATGCCTTAAATGCAGTTGTGTGGCTAGATTTTTTTATTGGAATTCCCTCTGTCAGTAGAATGGTCATTGCCCATGTAGGGTCAGCTCCTTCAGTCTGCAGCCTGGAATGAAGTCACATGGGGCAGAGACACAGCTAACTGCAGCCTATATGTCCCTTGAGTGAGCCATGCATATTGTTGTTGAAGACCCCTTAGATTTTGGGGTCATCTGTCACTTTAGCAAAGTGGGTTAATAGAGGCCAAGAGGATACCCTGACCCACTCCTTGTTTCTGAAATTCTTATTTTGTGAGAAAATCCCCTTTCTAAGTTGTTGTAGTCAAGTTTTCTGACCCTTGCAGCCAAAAGCATTCCCAACTGAGATGAGGAGTTACAAGGTTGGTTGACTCAGAGGCCAGTGGAATCACCAGGACCCCAAGCTCCTTTTGTCTTTCCATTTGCTATGCCTTGTGTATTCTCAAGTGAAGCCCACTCAAGTTTAGAAACCTGTAAAATTACTGCCTTGGGTCCAACAATCCATGCAGACTCAAAAACTTCTGTTGGGGAAAATAAAAGACTGTCCCAGCCATGAACATCTGATTTTAGTATCTAAAAATCGTTTCTTAGAAGTCTCCAGCAGACATCTCCCTCCCTCCCCCACCCCTCCCCCACCCCTCCCCCACCCCTCCCCCACGCCAGTATCTCATTGAACTGAACTGGTTAACATGCCCATCCCTAAACCTATCACTTTGGTTGGTAAGTGAGAACACCATGATAGGTCTAGGTAGATTAGAATTTTGCAGAATCACATGGGGACAGGTGGACCCCACCATGGAAGGGAAACTTGCCGCTGGATGAGCAAGCAATAGTATCTGCTAGGATCTCCTCTGGAAGCCATTTCTGACTCCAGGACAGGGTTAGGGGCTTCTATCCCCTGTTCTCAAATACCCCAGGTACTCATCTTTTTTTATACTGGACTGCAATGCTATTATTTACCAACATGTCTGTCACCCCAGGAAGTTCATATCCTATCCCTCTCTGTACACCAGCATTTGTCCAGAGCCTGGCAGATAGCAGGTGCCCACTAAATGTTGAGATGGGTGGGTGGAGAAGGTGACACATTGGAGCTGTCAGACTATGAAGGGGCTGGGTAGGGAAAAGACTGGCTAGGTGGTAAGATACACGAAGGCAGTGACTTCTCACCTCTGTATTCTCAGTGCCCAGAATTTAGTGGGTGGGGGGTTCAGGAAATGTTTGTTGAGTGAATATTTGTATACATGCTGGAGGCAGCCAAATCCTCCGGGATAATTATCCTGCTTCATTCACCTTTAAGGAGCTGTCTCCATTTTTGAAGTAAAATCCACAAAGGAATTAAGATCTGGGTTCAAATTTTGACTCTTTTTTGTTGTGTGACCTTGAGCAAGTCATTATGTCTCTTTGAGCCTCTGTTTGTTCATCTGTAAAATGGGGCTAATAATAGGTCTTATCTCAATGTCATAATGTGTGTAAAGCTCTTTACGTATCTAGAGTGTGGTTAGCTCTCAAGAAATAGTGCTTTCCCTTCTCACTGCCGCCAAGGTGGGCAGAGGGTTTGGAAGTGGGGAGGGAACAAGCTGCAGAGCCCCCTGGAAGACAAAGCAGAGGGTCCTTAGAGGCAGCACTGAGGGGCTATTGCATTATCCTGGTTCTACTAAACAACCGACCAGAGGGTTAAGAGCCGTCAGCAACCCCTCGCCTCCTGCTGGCCCAGGACAAGAAAATGGCCTTTAAGTGTGCTGCCTGTTTAAAGCTAGACAATCCACTGACACCTCATAAACTGTGCTGTTAGTAATTTAAAGGGTTTGTGGTTGAGAAAATGCCAGATTCCTTCCACCAGCCCCACAGGATGCAGCAAAGACACACTCTGGGAGAACCTATTAAAGAAAACTAAATGTGAGATAGGCGGTCATTAAAAGCTGAAACCAAGCCAAGCTTTTCAGCTTCCTGAGCATCTGTGCTTCGTGTCCAGACCATGATTACCTGAGCAGAGTGTAGACCTCTGTCGGCTGGTGTTATTGGAGGAGACCCCACTCTGAAACTCCTAACTCCCTCCCCACTGTTAAGCCATTATTCCTTTGGGTCAAGCATTGCCCTCCGTAAGCTATTCTTTTAAAATTCTCTGGGGAGGGCCAACCCAGTAAGTCACTTAAAAATGTGTGAATTTCCTGATTAATTGGAGAGTTGGCCTGCCAGGATTTCTTGGGTCCTCTGGGGCTTCAGGAGTGCTGAAGTAGAACTTAAGGGAACAGAGGGATGGTTTAACTTCAGCAAAGCCTCTCCTTCCTCTGTAGAAGTTTGCTTGCTTCTGGCTGCTCTTCTTTTGTTCCCTCAGGCTTCACATCCTTCCTCATTCCCCAGGACCTTTGAACACAAGGTTCCAGCTGCCTGGCTTGATCATCCCTCCTCCTTTTCACTTCATTAATTCCTATTCCTCATTCTGCTTTCAGCCCCTTCATCGTTTCCTCGGGGAGACCTTCCTGATGAGTCCCCCACTCTCCCTTATCCTTCCACCCCACCAGCTGCATTTCTTTCAGACACAGTGTCTTTGTTGTAATTTTAAATTTGTGTGATTGTGTTATTGTCTGTCTTCCCCAAGAAAGCTTAACATTTATCAGGGCAAGGAATTTGTTCTTTCTCAGCACTGCTTTCCTGGTGCCTAACATATAGGTGCTCAATAAATATGTTGACTAGATGAATGGAAAGAGGGTTGGAATGTTCCCAGGGAAGAATGTCTTGTCAGGTGGCCCATTAACTGGAAAGGCTGGTGGTAAATTGAAGCTTGAGGCTTGGCTGGATTCAGTGGTTCTTTCCTTCTCTGAGCGCTGACTTTGGCCATGGTGGGTCCTGAACATTCCAGGCCCCTGTTATCAGGTGTGACCACGTCTACCTCCTTAACGGCACAGACAGAGGCCCCAAGCTGGGACCCATTACTTCTGCCCATCCTACTTCAGATCATGTGCCCATTTTTGAGAAATTCGCTGTCGTGGCCAGCGCAAGGTGGCACATGACTCCATCTCCTGGGTTCAAGAGGAGACAACCCCATCAGAACCAAATTGTCAGAGAAATGGAGAGGAGTGATTCCCAAATCAGGGTGAATGGACACTGGGTGAGGAGCTGGGAAATGGCCACTTGATACCATTATTATTGTCATCATCATCATCACCTTTGTTACTCCATGATAATCTGGAATATGATCCCCCATGATAATCTGGTTGGGTTAAATAGGTGTGTGAATGTGAAAGAGGACAAGTCATTATTTCAAATCCGTTTACTGGATGCTAATACTTCTGCTCACGTTTCATTGGCTAGGACTCAGTTACATGACCACACCCAACTGCAAGGGAGGCTGGCTGGGAAATGGAGTTCATAACCCTCCCACACAGCATCCTCCATGCTCTTTCCTCTTCTGCTGGCTGGATGCAGATGAGAATGGCCATTGTGGGAGCCATGTGTTGGAGACGGCGATGGAAAGATGGAAACAAGATGGGAAGAGCCCAGATCCCTGCATCACTGTGGGAGGAGAGCTTCTCTCTGACCTAGAATAGTTGTTTTGGACTTTATGTGAGCAAGAAATATTTTTCTATTGTGCTTGAGCCGTTATCTGTGCAGGGGCTTGTTTGTTACAGCCCCCAGTGTTGCCTCTCACTAACACAGTGCCTCATCACCCTCCCTTCTCCCCTGCCTCCCACTGGCAGGCAGGGGAGGGGTTAGGGAGTTCTTGGTCCTGAGTCTGAGCAGCAGACATGTGAGAGAGCCGCAGGAGACTTGGTTCCTACAAGTAGCTCCTGATCTCTCCTGGAATCCTCACACTTTGTGTTTGAGGGAGCCTTAAGAGGCCCCGTACGTGACAATCCATTGTCATGAGCCTTTGGGTTTTGTCTTTGATACCCCAGGTAACAAAATGGGCTTATCCAAGAAAATATTAGGTCAGCTTAATTGTAAAACATAGAGGCTCCCCTGAGAGCATGCACAGCAACTTCTACCTTTATGAGAGATTTTATGACTCCAAATTGCCTGTCAGGATGTTTAAACAGCCCCTCGGAGCATCCAGTAGTGCCCTCATAGTCATTACATACCACTAATGGGTGCTGAGCTTTCCAAACCCTATTTACTGTGTGGATTTAGTCATCCCAGAGGACCTATTTCTAATTAAATAATACATGATTTCAAAGTGTATAAGTACAGTGTATGTGCCCAGGACTGTTCTTCTTGGTCCTAAGGTTCTCTAGCTCCAGACATTCCCATGAGCTTCCTTGATGGGGGCCAGAGAAACTTTCCTCTTTGCCAGAGTTTTGAAGCAACATTGTCCATTTTCCTTGGGAAAGTGTAGGAAATGCAGGCTCCTGGGCTCCACCCTAGAGAGTCTGACTCAGTAGGTCTGCAGTGTGAAACCTGCACTTTTAAGAAGCAGATCCAAGTACTTCCTTCATTCCATGAATATGAATTGCATATTTACCTTGGGTCAGGCTCTGTGCTATATCTGAGAACAGAGCAGACCAGCTTGCTTTCTGTGTGGCATTTACTGCCTAAAAGGGACAGAATTGTAAGGCAATGCAACTTGTGGTCCTCCATATTTCCCCTGCAGTTCTTTATTTCTTTTTTGGCTTCACCCTGACTGATCCCTAATTCTCTAATTTTCCAACTATTACCCCGAAACTTGATTGTCTAGTTGCATGCAGCAGAGTAACCACTGGCTCCCCCACTCCCTCCTTGGGTCTCGTGCTTGGGCCAAAGACCCCCCCTTTGCCTCCCTCCAACCCCTGTAGGACTTCCTTCTCAGAGCAAGTCAGGTGGACAGAAGGCTCTCCTAGGCTGTGCAACTATGTGCAAAGTGTCTCACCTTTCAAGGCCTCACTTGCCCCATCTCTAAAATGGAGATGATCATAATTTACCTGCCTTGAGGGTGCATGACCTTAAGGCCCCCTTTATTATGGTTTGAATTGTGCCCCACCCCCAAATTCATATGTTGAAGTCTTAACTCCCAGCACCTCAGAAGGTGACCTTATTTGGAAATAGGGTCATTGCAGATGTAATTAGTTAAGATGAGGTCATACTAGAGTAGGGTGGGACCCTAATCCAATATGACTGGTGAACTAGTGTCCTTATAAAAGGGGAAATTTGGACACAGACACAGGAGAATACCATGTGAGGACTGGAGTTATCCTATCACAAGTCAAGAAACACCAACGATTGTCAGAAAACTGCCAGAATCTAGGAGAGAGGCCTGGAACAGATCCTCCCCTTAGCCCTCAAATGGAACCAACCCTGATGAGACCTTGATTTCAGACTTCTGGCCTCCAGGACTGTGATACAGTGCATTTCTGTTAAGGCACACGGTTTGCGGCACTTTGTTATGGTAGCGCTGGTGAATGAGTATACCTTTTGAGCCTGAGATCTTTTATTCTTGAGCACAGTTGTAAGGACCTCATTCCTAGCAGTCCAAGGGCCTGGGCCCATGTGCCCACACCATGCTGAGGTCTGCAGCAAGACAGCATCCTGATGTGATGATGAAGATGGTTATGACACCCCCACCTACTGTTCATTGACTGCTTTTATTGTGCCTGGTGCTTCTCTCATTTACTGCTCTTCTCCATCCTGTGAGGTGACCTCTAGAAGCCCATTTTAGGGATATAGAATTGAGGTTCAGAGATATGGAAGTGACTTTTCCAAGGACAAGCAGCTACTAATTGGGAGAATCAGGATGTGAACCCAGATCGCTTGACTCTAATAGCTTCAACCACTACCCTGTAAAGCCTCCAAGCTCTCCTCTGTATATTGGTGTTCAGTAGGAATTTCTCTCTACAGCAGGGTTTCTTAACATCGACACTATTGCCATTTCAGTTCAAGGAATTCTTTGCTGTGGAGGCTGTCCTGTGCATTGTAGAATGTTTAGCACCTTGCATGGCCTCTATCCACGAGGTGCTAATAGCACATCCTCCCGTCCCTATTTGTGACACCAAAAATGTCTCCAGACATTGCCAAGTGTCCCTTGGGGGGCAACGCTGCTTCATTTGAGGACCCCTGCTGCAAGGGATGTATCTTTTAAAATTACTGTCCGTTTGGTCCAGGAGAAAGGTTATCAGGCAGTAGGACATTTTAGAGCATGTTCAGAGTGGGGCTTCTCCACTGTGCATAAGAAATGCTGTCCATCCTGGAGGGCGGGAGCCTGTTAGTCCACATACTGCAGGCTTTCTGGGGTGAGCTGTAGCTCCAGCAAAGAGGCAGAGAAAGGAAAAGCTGGGGTTCTGTGGCCAATCTTGGTTACCCTTTGTCCATGTGGTCATAGATCTTTAAAGTGTGGAGGAAGAGACTTGGGAACTCCCGTAGACCCAGGAATGGGGGAAATAGAATTAGTTTATTTCTTTAGCTCATTATTTAATTCATTTCTTAAGTACCTTTTCTATGAGACAATGATGAAGGACTTTCTTTAAGAACTGTGTTTGAGTCTTGGCTCTGCTGCATCCTAACTGGTGACCTTGGGCATGTGTCTTAACATCTCAATTTTCTCACCTGTGCGATAGGACTAATCACACCACGTACCTTAAGGGATTGTCGTGAGGATTAAATGAATCAATTGTATGTATTTAAGGTGCTTAAATCTTGCCTGGTGCAGTGTTAAGAGCTCATCAAATATGTAGCTTTTATGAGGTCTCATTTCCAGTGGTGGAGCTAGGTTATAGGGACACAGCAAGCTCTTCTTGAGCAGGGTTTCTCAACCTTGGTGCTCTTGACATGTGGGGCTAGACAATTCTTTGTGGTGAGAGGCTGTCCTGTGCCTTGTGGGATGTTGAGCAGCATCCCTGGCCTCCACCCACTACATACCAGTAGCACTCTCTTCCTCTAGTGAAAACCAAAGATGTCTCTGGATAGTGCCAAGTGTTCTTGGGGGACAAAATTACTCTTAGTTGAGAACCACTGTTCTAGACTGTGTTAAAGTAAGTTCCTTGAGGCCTTCCTACTCAGCAGCAACATCACCTTGGAGCTTGTTAGAAATGCAGAGTTGCAAACCCTGTCCCAGCCTTACTGATCAGAACCTGCATTTCAACAAGATCCCCAGGCAAGTCAGATGCATCTTGAGGCCTGAGGAGCAGGGCTTTCAGGAGCAGATCCAAAGGGCACAGCTCAGAGTAGTTACCGGGTTCGTTGAACGAATAAATAAGTGAATTGTGACCAAGATAAAAATGCTTCCCTTAAAATTCTAACAGTCACCTGCATTTTCCACTACCATGCTCTGAGCTTGTGGGCTCAGACACAGGCCTGAGGTCAATGCTTTATCAATGGCTTTACCCAGGAATCCTAATTCATCCAGGCCCTCCTAGATCAGGGTGAATTGGGGTGATGGGTGGTGGAGCAGGTAGAGGTAGCTGTGGACAGAGTTGTGAAGTCTATGCAGTGTATTCCCAGCCCCTGAGTAGGTTATGCCCCTTCCTTTTCCATCTGGAGACCTTGATATGAACGATCTGGGGTGGAGACCTGGAATCAATGTTTTTAAATGCTTCCACGTTATCACAGTGATGGCTGAGGAGCTAAAGCATATAAATAAATTATATCCTCCAATTTTTTTTTTAAAGTTTGTGTTGCAGTGAGCTTATAAGAGAACACATGGGGAGTAGCTTCAGATGTAGTAGCTTCAGGATTTTTTCTTGTTTTGCCCCTAGAAGTGCAGCAAATGTGAGTAGAGCAGAAGCAGCATTTCTCATGGCAGGCAGGAGAAGGAGACAAAGGGGAAGGTGGATGCATTTAGAAGGGAGGTAAACACTCTTTATCCCAGCCCAGGGGCTGGTGACTTTGAACCCGTGCATGAAGGCAATTCACTGAGCCCCTTTTGCAAGCCTCAGTTCTGAAATGTCAAGCAGAATTGTGGAGACTGAACACTAATGCTTTGAGAAACAAGAGTTATGTTTTAATAGGGCTTGTGATAGCTGCTAAGCCAATTCCAAGAGGAAATGTGCCTTAATAAATACTCTTGATGGCGGTGATGAGAATTATCCCTCAGTGTGGATAATCTTGCTGAGGAGGAGATGATGGGCTGCTGCAGGTAGACCGAGGGAGTCTCCCTGCTTAAAAACACATTTTTCTGTTGGTGGCATGTGTGCGCGTGTGAACAGAACATTTAAAGTCTGAGCAGACTCCATGACAACTTCAAATAGAGGCTTGGCTGAAATCCCTCCTGGGCCCCAGTAGCCATCTCAGCATGGATGAGGTATTATCAACTCCTGATGAAGATTGATTTTAAAATAACTGGGTTCTCGAAGATCCTAATTCTGGAAATCAATTAGATTAATCGGCCTTGTAAAAATAACCGTGCAGAATGTGTTTCAAGGTTACTGAGGAAATTCTGAACCCATCAGAGTGATTAGCTCACTGAGTGTGATGTGGTCTGTGCTGTTGGTGTGTTGGATTTGGTTTACAGTGCGGCTTCGAAATGGAGCTGAGTTACCTTCTTCCAAGGTGAGCTGGGTAGGGGTTCTCATTAAAGTTCTTAGATGCAAGAGACAGAAAGGGACACTGGTTGATTTTGGAGAACAGGAATTCCTGAGATGGTGACGAGGAGCCCACACAGTCAGAGGCCACATAGCCAGGGTCATTGCCTAAAGTCACACCGTTAAACTAGTCACAACAGGAGGGGTTTTCTTAAACATAAGAAGAAGGCTGCAGATGCTCTGTGACCCCAGAAAATGACAAATGTTCAGTATAGTGGAATAAACATTCATTCATTCACTCAAAATATTCATTGAGGGCTTACTATGAGCTAGTTTCATGTGCTTGGGAAATCACAGTGAGTAAAACAGAAGAAAATAGCTATTCTCACAGGGCTTATGTTCTATTGGGGAGAGATAGAAAAGAAATGTTATGGAGCTGTGTTGACCAATATGGTAATCACTAGCCATGTGCAGCTACTTAAATGTAGACAATTGATTTAAACTAAATAAAATTAAACATCCAGTTCCTCAGTCATGCTAGACACATTTTAAGTGGTCAATATCCTATGTGGCTAGTGGCTACTGTATTGGACAGCTCATAAACTCGGAGTCCAAAATCTCATCAGTTCATCTAAATTATCCAAATTCAGTATGGGGAGGCTATGAGTATGATCCATTCTGGAGGACAATTCCTTTCCATCTGTGGACCTGTGAAACTATAGAAAAGTTATCTGTTCCCAAAGCACAATTGTGGGGCAGGCATGGGATAATAACTATAGGCATTCTCTTTCAAAAGGGGAGAAAAATGGAAGGTCAAAAGGAATCACCAGTCTTAGGCAATATATGAAACCAGCCAAGAAAATTCCATAAGGTTTTGAGCCCCAGGAATAATCCTCTGATTTGTAGCTCCACCCTTCAGATTCATAGCTCTGCCTTCTAGGCTCATGGCTGTGCCCTGTGGGTCATCCTTCCTTTTTCATGAAAGGTAGCAAATATTTTACAATTGAATAGTTTTATCAGTGTGCTTCTTGACTATAGAATTTGGGGGACTGACAGTCTTCTTTCATTTTGTACTCTTTCAGTCCAAGCTGGCAGTGTTTCTGCTGAGATAAGTTTCTTAAGAACTTTGTGGAACTCTCATGTCTGTCACCAGGATTCACTGCATTAGACAAGAGGCTTGTTCATGGATATTTCTGAGATAATCTCTAATTTTGGCTTCTGCTGAGATGGCTTAAGGGGCCTAGGAGTCACACCCTAAGTCTCTTCAAAGAGCCTCTTTTTTTTTCCGGTACGCAGGCCTCTCACTGCTGTGGCCTCTCCCGTTGTGGAGTACAGGCTCTGGACGCGCAGGCAAAGAGCCTTTTTTAACTGAATTTTTCAAACCTGAAAATTTTACCTTCCTGCTGAATTAGCAAGACGTACAGCCACACCCTTGGCTTTTTCTCTAGAGCACCCTCTCCTGAGTATGAATCTCTTAATTTTAGCATCTTTTGCCATCTGGGTAGGCTTAGAAGTTCTCAGATCATTCAGTCCTGCTTTTTTTCCATATCAGTTTTCCCCTCAATTTGTTTTCCTCCTCTCATATTTTACAATAAGCATCAAGAAAAAAACAGGTTGCACCTTCAACGCTTTGCTTGGAATTATTTAAATATTTAGGGTCGTTGTTTATATGTTCTGCTTTCCACAGAATGGCAGAAAACATTCTGCTAAACTTTCTGTCGCTGTATAACATCTTAACCCCAGCTTTCAGTAACATGTTCCTCACTTCCTTCTGAGTACCCACTGGCAGCATCCTTAATGCTCATATTTCTACCAACAGTCTGTTCATCTTGAGTTAGATATTCTCAGAGGCAATTTGGGTTTTCCTATAATATTCCTCCCTTCCTTCTGAGCCCTCACCAGCAGTGTCTTTGACATCCATATGTGTACTAACACTCTGTTCAAGCTGACACAGGCTACTTCTATCATGGTCCTTAAAATTCTTCTAGTCTCTACTCATTGCCCAATTCCAAAGCCACTTGCATATTTTTAGGTGTTTGTTATAGTAGCACTTCACTTCTAGGTACCAAAATCTGTATTAGTTTTCTATTACTGCTCTAACAAATTACCACAAATTTAGTGGCTTAAAAGAAAACACATTTATTATCTTATGGTTCTGTAGGTCAGAAGTCTGGCATGGGTCTTACTGGGTTGAAATCAAGATGTTGGCAGGGCTTCCTTCCTTCATGGAGGCTCTAAGAAGGAATCTGTTTTCTTGCTCATTTGGGTTGTTGGTAGAATTCAGTTCTTTGTGGTTATAGGATTGAGGCCCCTATTTTTCTGGCTGCAAACTGAAGGTTGTTCCCAGCCTCTAGAAGCCATTGTACTCCTTGGCTGTGTCCTCCTCCCTCTGAATTCAAACCCAGCAATGGTGGATTGAATCCTTCTCACGTCACATCTTTCTGAATCTTTCCTGACTCAACTGGAAATATGTTCTCTGCTTTTAAGGACTCGTGTGATTAGGTTGAGCTGACCTGGCTAATCCAGGCCAATCTTCTTATCGCAAGGCCCATGCCTTTAATAACATACGCAAATGTGATTTTGCAACGTAGGGTAACATAGTCACAGGTTCTGGAGAATAGGATGTGGACATCTTTTGGGAGTCATTCTGCCTGTCCTAAGAGTCTTACAGAGTTTTTCCATACTCACTGAAAGCTGTAACCCTCAGTACTCAGGTCAAGGGAAGAGCCACAGAGATACCAAGAACCTCTCCCTCTCATGTCTTTGGTGATACACCAACCTGGGCTCTGGAGGCACAAAGCTGTAGTTGACTGGGGCAGGGTCATTTATGGAGACATTGATAACCAGAAAGTCTGTGCTCTAGGAAAAGGGGGTGAAGGCATGAAGCATAGAGGCTGAGAACCTGAACTTGTCATATACATACGGATATAAATTCCAGCTTGTCCACTTGACTTTGAACAATTTATTGAACAAGAAACAATTGAACAAGTTAATTAACTTCTTTGAGGCTTGGTCTTCTCATCTGTAAATGGGTATGATGAAAATACCTATGTCAGGAGTAACTGTTGGAAGAGGACTCAGCAGAACAAACCCTGTGAAGCTTTATTATCATGTCTGCCGCACACAGGTGGCTTTCTGAGGGCCCTTGAAAAAGAGGTTGGGAGATGTATGCTGATCTTTGAAATGCTACAGAGGATACACAAGATAGCTCCTTTCAGCCTTCCTTGTGCCTGAGTAGGGGCTCATAACCCTAAAACACCATTGTGGTTTCAGAAACAGCAGGAAATGTGGGGAGACAATGGGTCCAGGGGGAGGCCCTGGGGATGCTACAAAGTGCATAGGGACCTGAGCTTCATCTCCAAGGGATAATGTGTGGGAATAACTTTATATTGCTGATTATTTTTTAAAACATCTTTATTGGAGTATAATTGTTTACAATGGTGTGTTACTTTCTGCTGTATAACAAAGTGAATAAGATATACGTATACATATATCCCTATATTCTCTCCCACTTGCGTCTCCCTCCCACCCTCCCTATCCCACCCCTCTAGGGGGGCACAAAGCACCAAAGTGATCTCCCTGTTCTATGCAGCTGCTTCCACTAGCTATCTATTTTACATTTGGTAGTATATATATGTCACTGCCACTCTCTCACTTCGTCCGAGCTTACCCTTCCCGCTCCCTGTGTCCTCAAGTCCATTCTCCACGTCTGTGTCTTTATTCCTGTCCTGCCCCTAGGTTCTTCAGAACCATTTTCTTTTTTTTAGATTCCATATATATGTGTTAGCATACGGTATTTGTTTTTCTCTTTCTGACTTACTTCACTCTGTATGACAGTCTCTAGGTCCATCCACCTCACTGCAAATAACTCAATTTAGTTTCTTTTTATGGCTGAGTAATATTCCATTGTATATATGTGCCACATCTTCTTTATCCATTCATCTGTCGATGGACACTTCCATCACCTGGCTATTGTAAATAGTGCTGCAATGAACATTGTGGTACATGGCTCTTTTTGAATTATGGTTTTCTCAGGGTATATGCCCAGTAGTGGGATTGCTGGGTCATATGGTAGTTCTATTTTTAGTTTATTAAGGGACCTCCATACTGTTCTCCATAGTGGCTGTATCATTTACATTCTGACCAACAGTGCAAGAGGGTTCCCTTTTCTCCACACCCTCTCCAGCATTTATTGTTTGTAGATTTTTTGATGATGGCCATTCTGACTGGTGTGAGGTGATACCTCATTGTAGTTTTGATTCGCATTTCTCTAATGATTAGTGATGTTGAGCATCCTTTCATGTGTTTGTTGGCAATCTGTATATCTTCTCTGGAGAAATATCTATTTAGGTCTTCTGCCCATTTTTGGATTGGGTTTTTGTTTTATTGATATTGAGTTGCATGAACTGCTTGTATATATTGGAGATGAATCCTTTGTCAGTTGCTTCATTTACAAATATATTCTCCCATTCTGAGGGTTGTCTTTTCATCTTGTTCATGGTTTCCTTTGCTGAGCAAAAGCTTTGAAGTTTCATTAGGTCCCATTTGTTTATTTTTGTTTTTATTTCCATTTCTCTAGGAGGTGGGTCAAAAAGGATCTTGCTGTGGTTTATGTCACAGAATGTTCTGCCTATGTTTTCCTCAAAGAGTTTTATAGTGTCTGGCCTTACATTTATGGCTTTAATCCATTTTGAGTTTATATTTGTGTATGGTGTTAGGGAGGGTTCTAATTTCATTCTTTTACATGTAGCTGTCCAGTTTTTCCAGCACCAATTATTGAAGAGGATGTCTTTTCTCCATTGTATATTCTTGACTCCTTTATCAAAGATAAGGTGACCATACATGCGTGGGTTTATCTCTGGGCTTTCTATCCTGTTCCATTGTTCTATATTTCTGTTTTTGTGCCAGTACCACACTGTCTTGATTACTCTAGCTTTGTAGTATAGTCTGAAGTCAGGGAGCCTGATTCCTCCAGCTCTGTTTTTCTTTCTCAAGATTGCTTTGGCTATTTGGGGTCTTTTCTGTTTCCATTCAAATTGTGAAATTTTTTTGTTTTAGTTATGTGAAAAATGCCATTGGCAGTTTGATAGGGAATGCATTGAATCTGTTGATTGCTTTGGGTAATATAGTCATTTTCACAGTGTTGATTCTTCCAGTCCAAGAACATAGTATATCTCTCCATCTGTTGGTATCATCTTTCATTTCTTTCATCAGTGTCTTATACTTTTGTGCATACAGGTCTTTTGTCCCCTTAGGTAGTTTATTCCTAGGTATTTTTTTTTTTTTGCAATGGTGAATAGGAGTATTTTTTTAATTTCTTGTTCAGATTTTTCATCATTAGTGTATAGGAATGCAATAGATTTCTGTGCATTAATTTTGTATCCTGCTACTTTACCAAATTCATTGATTGGCTTTAATAGTTTTCTGGTAGTATCTGTAGGATTCTCTACATATAGTATCATGTCACCTGCAAAGAGTGACAGTTTTACTGCTTCTTTTCTGATTTGGATTCCTTTTATTTCTTTTTCTACTCTGATTGCTGTGGCTAAAACTTCCAAAACTATGTTGAATAAGAGTGGTGAGAGTGGGCAACCTTGTCTTGTTCCTGATCTTAGTGGAAATGGTTTCAGTTTTTCACCATCGAGAACGTTGCTGGCTGTGGGTTTTTCATATATGGCCTTTATTATGTTGAGGTAAGTTCCCCCTATTTGTACTTTCTGGAGGGTCTTTATCATAAATGGATGTTGAATTTGTCGAAAGCTTTTTCTGAATCTATGGAGATGATCATATGGTTTTTCTCCTTCAATTTGTTAATATGGTTTATCACATTGATTGATTTGCATATATTGGAGAATTCTTGCATTCCTGAGATAAACCCCACTTGATCATGGTGTATGATCCCTTTAATGTGCTGTTGGATTCTGTTTGCTAGTATTTTGTTGAGGATTTTTGCGTCTATGTTAATCAGTGATATTGGCCTGTATCACAATCATACTATGATTGTGTTACTGTCGGTTTCCCCCTTATGGCTGTTAGCATTTGCCTTATGTATTGAGGTGCTCCTATCTTGGGTGCATAAATGTTTACAATTGTTATATCTTCTTCTTGGATTGATCCCTTGATCATTATATAGTGTCCTTCTTTGTCTCTTGTAATAGTCTTTATTTTAAAGTCTATTTTGTCTGATATGAGAATTGCTACTCCAGCTTTCTTTTGATTTCCATTTGCATGGAATATCTTTTTCCATCCCCTCACTTTCAGTCTGTATGTGTCTCTAGGTCTGAAGTGGGTCTCTTGTAGACAGCATATATATGGGTCTTGTTTTTGTATCCATTCAGCCAGTCTGTGTATTTTGGTTGGAGCGTTTAATCCATTTACATTTAAGGTAATTATCAATATGTATGTTCCTGGTACCATTTTCATAATTGTTTTGGGTTTGTTATTGTAGGTCTTTTCCTTCTCTTGTGTTTCCTGCCTAGAGAAGTTCCTTTAGCATTTGTTGTAGAGCTGGTTTGGTGGTGCTGAATTCTCTTAGCTTTTGCTTTTCTGTAAGGTTTTAATTCTCTGTCGAATCTGAATGAGATCCTTGCTTGGTAGAGTAATCTTGGTTGTAGGTTGTTCCCTTCCATCACTTTAACTATGTCCTGCCGCTCCCTTCTCGCTTGCAGAGTTTCTGCTGAAAGATCACCTTTTACCTTATGGGGATTCCCTTGTATGTTATTTGTTGCTTTTCCCTTGCTGCTTTTAATATTTTTCCTTTGTATTTAATTTTTGATAGTTTGATTAATATGTGTCTTGGTGTGTTTCTCCTTAGATTTATCCTGTATGGGACTCTCTGTGCTTCCTGGCCTTGATTGACTATTTCCTTTGCCATATTAGGGATGTTTTCAACTATAATCTCTTCAAATATTTTCTCAGTCCCTTTCTTTTTCTCTTTTTCTTCTGGGACCCCTATAATTTGAATGTTGGTGCATTTAATGTTGTCCCAGAAGTCTCTGAGACTGTCCTCAATTTTTGTCATTCTTTTTTATTTATTCTGCTCTGTGGTAGTTATTTCCACTATTTTATCTTCCAGGTCACTTATCCGTTCTTCTGCCTCAGTTATTCTGCTATTGATTCCTTCTAGAAAATTTTAAATTTCATTTATTGTGTTGTTCATCATTCTTTGCTCTTTAGTTCTTCTAGGTCCTTGTTAAATGTTTCTTGTTTTTTCTCCATTCTATTTCCAAGACTTTGGATCATCTTTACTATCATTACTCTGAATTCTTTTTCAGGTAGGTTGCCCATTTCCTCTTCATTTTTCTAGTGGGTTTTTACCTTGCTCCTTCACCTGCTGTGTATTTCTCTGTCTTCTCATTTTGCTTAACTTATGGTGTTTGGGATCTCCTCTTTGCAAACTGCAGGTTCATAGTTCTCATTGTTGTTGGTGTCTGCCCCCAATGGGTAAGGTTGGTTCAGTGGGTTGTGCAGGTTTCCTGGTGGAGGGGACTGGTGCCTTGTTTTGGTGGGTGAGACTGGATCTTGTCTTTCTAGTGGGAAAGACACGGTGGTGTGTTTTGGGGTGTCTGTGAACTGATTATGATTTTAGGCATGCTCTCTGCTAATGGGTGAGGTTGTGTTCCTGTCTTGCTAGTTGTTTGGCATAGGATGTCCAGCACTGTAGCTTGCTGGTTGTTGAGTGGAGCTGGGTGTTAGCATTGAGACGGAGATCTCTGTGAGAGCTTTCGCCATTTGATATTACATGGGGCTGGGAGGTCCCTGGTGGACAAATGTCCTGAACTTGGCTCACCCATCTCAGAGGCTCAGGGCTGACATCTGGCCAGAGCACGAAGACCCTGTCAGCCACTTGAGTCAGAAGAAAAGGGAGAGAAAAAAAAGAAAGAAAGAAAGAAAAAAATAAAATAAAATAAAGTGATTAAAAATTTACAAAGTTATTAAAATAAAAAAAGTAAAAGAGTAAAAAAAAAAGAAAGAAAGAAGAGTACAACCAAACCAAAAAACAAATCCACCAATGATAGCAAGCACTAAAACCTATACAAATAAACAACAAAAAAACCCCCAAAACCGGACAGACTGAACCCTAGGGCAAATGGTAAAACAAAGCTATACAGACAAAATCACACAGAGAAGAAACACATACACAGTCACAAAAAGAGATAAAGGAAAAAAAAAATATATATATATATATAAAAAGGAAGAGGGCAACCAAATCAATAAACAAGTCTACCAATGATAATAAGCTCTAAATACTAAACTGAAATAAACATTAAACCAGAAACAAATTAGACACAGAAAGGAAACCCCTATTCTATAGTTGCTCCCAAAGTCCACTGCCTCAATTTTGGGATGATTCATTGTCTATTCAGGTATTTTACAGATGCAGGGTACATCAAGTTGATTATGGAGATTTAATCTGCTGCTCCTGAGGCTTCTGGGAGAGAGTTCCCTTTCTCTTCTTGGTTCACACAGCTCCTGGTGTTCATCTTTGGATTTGGCCCTGCTTCTGTGTGTAGGTCACCTGAGGGCATCTGTTCTTCGCTCAGACAGGGCAGGGTTAATGTGGCAGCTGATTAGGGGGCTCTGGCTCACTCAGGCCGGGGGAGGGAGCGGTACAGAATGCGGGGCGAACCTGTGGTGGCAGAGGCCAGCGTGATGTTGCAACAGCCTCAGGTGCGCCATGTGTTCTCCTGGGGAAGTTGTCCCTGGATTGCAGGACCCTGGCAGTGGCAGGCTGCACAGGCACCCAGGAGGGGAGGTGTGGATAGTGACCTATGCTTGCACACTGGATTCTTCATGGCTGCAGTAGCAGCCTTAGCATTTCATGCCAGTCTCTGGTGTCTGAGCTGATAGCCACGGCTCACGCCTGTCTCTGGAGCTTGTTTAGGTGGTGCTCTGAATCCCCTCTCCTCAGGCACCCCCAAACAATGGTCACCTGCCTCTTAGGCAATTCCAGACTTTTTCCCGGACTCTCTCCCGGCTAGCTGTAGCTCACTAGCCCCCTTCAGGCTGTGTTCATGCAGCCAACCCCAGTCCTCTCCCTGGGATTTGACCTCCAAAGCTGGAGCCTCAGCTCCCAGCCCCCACCTGCCCCAGTGGGTGAGCAGACAAGCCGCTCAGGCTGGTGAGCGCTGGTCCGCACCAATCCTCTGTGCGGGAATCTCTCTGCTTTGCCCTCTGCACCCCTGTTGCTGCGCTCTCCTCCGTGGCTCCAAAGCTTACCCCCCCCACCCCCTGTCTCTGCCAGTGAAAGGGCTTCCTAGTGTGTGGAAACCTTTCCTCCTTCACAGCTCCCTCCCAGAGGTATAGGTCCTGTTCCTATTCTTTTCTCTCTGTTTTTTCTTTTTCTTTTTTTGCCCTACCCAGGTACATGGGGAATTTCTTGCCTTTTGGGAAGTCTGAGGTCTTCTGCCAGCATTCAGTAGGTGTTCTCTAGGAGTTGTTCCACATGTAGATGTATTTTTGATGTATTTGTGGGGATGAAGGTGATCTCCATGTCTTACTCCTCCGCCATCCTGAAGCCAGCTCTGATTATTTGCTTTTAAATCTTGTTCTGAGGGAGTGGTGGAAACCATTGATTCACAAGTATGAGGAGATTACAAGAATCTTTTTCATTTTTCCATTTTCCCCCTCCAAATTATGTTCTTATGTTAGGCAATGAAAACAAACATTGAATTCTGCTTACATATATTTTTTAAGCATTATGATCTTGCAACTTGGATTTATAATTGCAAAAGTGACATGGAATTTTTAAAAGGACTTAATTTATTTTGATCACTAGGGAATTTAGCAAGTTAACATGTAAGAGGTGAATAAGCATTTTTATGCATATTTCAAGGAGGATTTTGACTTAAAAAGGTAAAATTATTTTTGATTAGAAAAAGTGTGTTTTAGCATTTAACCAAGATCAGAGTATTACATTACTTCACATATTTTTCTCTGTTCTGGTTTCTGCCAGTCTTCTTGACTGGAGGGCAATTGTTGTTCTAAAGCACAGACACAGGTAAGGATGAAGATGTAGAAAATCAAGAGTACTGAACAGGAATAAAAAGGAAGCAAAAGCCTTTTTTTTAAATCAAAAGGATCTAGGGTCTTAGATACCATTTGGCACTCGAAAATATCAGTTTGTTTATGCCCTCAAGCATAGAGTTCTCCAGACTATTGACTCTAGCCTGCAGGCTGTTAAGCCAAATATAGGAGAAGGAAGGTGGAAGATTCCATGTTCAAATAAGTTTGGGAAAAAATTGGCATAAATAAGTTAAACTGCTTTTATTAATACTACAAAACTTTTCAGAGATGATGTATATTATGAAGCATTAAGAGTGGGACTAAGTAGCCAAAATTTCCCCAACTGATTTGACTACAGTTTTACTTATTTGCCTGTTGGTTTGACATATGGCACACTGATTTATGCTTAGCGTTCCAAAACTAGGTTTAAGGAATATTGCATGTTTCTCTCTGGAGAAATCTGGTTGAAGGTGAAAGGAGTGCTGTAGTAAAACCTGGGAAATACAGTAATTGTACGGGAGTAGCATTCTCTGATTGTGGCTCATGAGATCACTTGTATCAGAATCATCTGAAGGGTTTGTTAGAAATCCAGAGATCTGGGTTTGATTTTAGATCTCTTGTATAAGAATCTCTGGGGCTAACATCGTGGATTCTGTGAGCCAGCAGCATCAGCATTGCCTGGGAACTTGTTAGAATGCAGATCTCAAACCCATCCCGGTCCTACTAAATCTGCATCTGCATTTTTAGGAAGATCCCTAGGTGATCCCTAGGTGGTATGTACATGTGAAATGAGAAGCAATGGATTAGAGAATAACACATCTCATTTACTTAGGTATTTATGTATTTTTTAATATCTTGCTCTAATTATGTATTTTGTTTAAAACGCTAGTTGAATATAGAGTTCTATTTTAGTTAAAACAAAATCATAATTGAAGAGATAGACTTGGTTACCTCTCTCTTAGTTTACTCTTCAGCAAGCATTACTGTTCAGATCAGGGACCTTTTTATAAACACCATTGTTCTATTGCCATCAGTGTATACTGACTTTATTCAAATTGCCCAAAGAAAATAATCTCTTGGGGGCTGGTCTTGTTCCAAATTTATGGACATGATGATAACTGTCAGATGCAGAATGTGGAATGTCTGTCAGGAGTAACTGACTCTATATAGCTTAATTCCACCTCCCCTTCCATACAATCCATGAAATGCTTGTAGTCATCTCAATTTAATAACTCAGATATTGATTTTACTGAATATAGCCACCTTGCATCTCAGTCTAGGAAAACAATGAAAGAACATATTTTGAGTGGACAAAAAGACCACCCAACACTTCCACTGTTTTTTATAATTCCATTGATTTTTTAGCAAGGAGAGCCAAACTGTCATTTTGAAATACTAGTTTCATGAGTTTTTGAGTAAGTAGGCCACAGTTATGCTTTATTTCTTTGTAGGTTCTGTGATTTGACACTTGACCATCCATGTTAATCGATGATAAGGCAGGATCCCAGAAGGCTCAGTGACCCATTCCAGGAAACATAATCCAGCAGTTGAAAATTACTTTCAGAGCCATTCATAAAGATTAGAGGGAATGGTACCAGGTGCTCACCCATGTCTGAGAATAATGCCTGTTTCCACCAGCCGGAGTAGAAAACCTCATAGTTGAGACATTGCATGAAGTACTCAGAAGAGTCCTGCCTCAGTAGTGGGGAATAATTAGCCATGGCTTTGGTCTCATCTAACAAATCTTAAAAGAAAGACTGGAAGGGATCAAACCATTTCCAAGTAACTGCATCCCAGAACAAAGTTCAAGAATATTTATAAGAATACAAAATGTTCAGTCCAAGCAAGTTATAAAGAATCTTAAAAATGCAATCTAAAATGAGGAGAAAAATCAATCAACTGAAACCAGTACAGAACTTACACAGAAGTTAGAAGTAGTAGATAAGGACAAGTTAAAAAATTTTAGGGAGAAACCTGGAAGACATAAAAGAGACCAAAATAAAAACTCTTGAGATAGAAACCTATAATATCAAAGACATAAATACACTGAATGGCATGAATAGCAGATTAGACCTTGAACACACACACATACACAAGATTAGTGAACATGAAACACAGCAATAGAAATTATCCAAAATGAAACACAGGAAAAAGAATCATCATGGAAAAAAAAGTAAGCACAGAACCAGTGACCTCTGGGACAACTTCAAGAAATTTAGTATATTTATGATTGGAGTCTCTAAAGGAATGAGAAAGAGGGAGAGATAGGAAAAACATATTTGAAGGCAGTGGCCAAAAATTTTCCACGTTTGAGAAAACCATAAATCCAGAGACCCAAAGAAACTCAGTGAATACCATGCACAAGAAAAATGAAGAAAACTGCACTAAGGCACATCTTGATCAAGCACTCAAACCCAGAGAGTAAAGACAGGTTACTTGCAGAGGACCAAAGATAAGGGTGAGAGCAGATTTCTCGTCAGAAACAATGCATGTAAAAAGGATAGTATGACAAAATATTTAACATGTTGAAGTAAAAAAAAACTACTAACATAAAATTTTATGCTCAAAAAATCTTAGCCATAAATACTTCTTGAAAGCTGTAAGAATGCTGAAAGAATTAATCACCAGCACACCCACACTGTAAGAAATGTTATAGGGAGTGCTTCAGGCAGAAGGAAAATGATACCAGATGGAAATAGGGAATCTACAGAAAGGAATGAAAAACACCAGAAATGGAAACTACATAGATAATACAGAAGTTACTTTAAAAAATGATTGAGGGAGAGAACGAGATTGGTTCAAGATGGCGAAGTAGAAGGATGTGTGCTCGTGCCCTCTTGCGAGAGCACTAGAATCACAACTAACTGCTGAAGAATCATTGGCAGGAAGACACTGGAACTCACCAAAAAAGATACCCCAAATCCAAAGACAAAGGAGAAGCCACAATGAGATGGTAGGAGAGGCGCAATCACAAATAAGTCCCATAACCGCTGGGTGGGTGACTCACAGACTGCAGAACATTTATACCACAGAAGTCCACCCACTGGAGTGAAGGTTCTGAGCCCCATGTCAGTCTTCCCAACCTGGGGGTTCGGCAATGGGAGGAGGAATTCCTAGAGAATCAGACTTTGAAGGCTAGTGGGATTTGATTGCAGGACTTCGACACGACTGGGGGAAACAGAGACTCCACTCTTGGAGGGCATACACAAAGTAGTGTGCACATCGGGACCCAGGGGAAGGAGCAGGGACCCCATAGAGACTGAACCAGACATAACCTGCTAGTGTTGAAAGGTGTCCTGCAGAGGCAGGGTGTGGCTCTGACTCACCATGAGGACAAGGACACTGGCAGCAGAAGTTCTGGGAAGTACTCCTTGGCGGGAGCCTTCCCAGCATCTGCCATTAGCCCCAACAAAGAGACCGGGTAGACTCCAGTGTTAGGTTGCCTCAGGCCAAACAACCAACTGGGAGGGAACCCAGCCCCATCCATAAGCACACAAGTGGATTAAAGTTTTACTGAGCTCTGCCCACCAGAGCAACAGTCAGCTCTACCCACCACCAGTCCCTCCCATCAGGAAACTTGCACAAGCCTCTTAGATAGCCTCATCCACCAGAGGGCAGACAGCAGAAGCAAGAAGAACTACAATCCTGCAGCCTGTTGAACAAAAACCACATTCACAGAAAGACAGACAAGATGAAAAGGCAGAGAACTATGTACCAGATGAAGGAAAAAGATAAAGCCCCAGAAAACCAACTAAATGAAGGGGAGATAGGCAATCTTCTAGAAAAAGAATTCAGAATAATGTTAGTGAAGATGATCCAGGACCTCGGAAAAAGAATGGAGGCAAAGATCGAGAAGATGCAAAAATGTTTAACAAAGATCAAGAAGAATTAAAGAACAAACAGAGATGAACAATACAAAAACTGAAATGAAAAATACACTAGAAGGAAACAATAGCAGGATAAGTGAGGCAGAAGAACAGGTAAGTGACCTGGAAGACAGAATGGTGGAATTCACTGCTGCAGAACAGAATAAAGAAAAAAGAATGAAAAGAAATGAAGACAGCCAGGAGACCTCTGGGACAACATTAAACGCAACAACATTCGCATTATAGGGGTCCCAGAAGGAGAAGACAGCGAGATAGGACCCGAGAAAATATTTGAAGAGATCATAGTCAAAAGCTTCCCTAACATGGGAAAGGAAATAGCCACCCAAGTCCAGGAAGTGCAGAGAATCCCATACAGGATAAACCCAAGGAGAAACATGCCGAGACACATAGTAATCAAATTGGCAAAAATTAAAGACAAAGAAAAGTTACTGAAAGCAGCAAGGGAAAAAGGACAAATAACATACAAGGGAACTCCCATAAGGTTAACAGCTGATTTCTCAGCAGAAACTCTACAAGCCAGAAGGGAGTGCCATGATATACTTAAAGTGTTGAAAGGGAAGAAACTACAACCAAGATTACTCTACCCAGCAAGGATCTCACTCAGATTCAATGGAGAAATCAAAAATTTTACAGACAAGCAAAAGCTAAGAGAATTCAGCACCACCAAACCAGCTCTACAACAAATGCTAAAGGAACTTCTCTAAGTGGGAAACACAAGACAAGAAAAGGACCTCCAAAACAAACCCAAAACAATTAGGAAAATGGTAACAGGAACATACATATCAGTAATTACCTTAAACGTGAATGGATTAAATGCTCCAACCAAAAGACACAGGCTTGCTGAATGGATACAAAAACAAGACCCATATGTATGCTGTCTACAAGAGACCCACACCAGACCTAGGGAAACATACAGACTGAAAGTGAGGGGATGGAAGAAGATATTCCAGGCAAATGGAAATCAAAAGAAAGCTGGAATAGCAATACTCATATCAGATAAAATAGACTTTGAAATAAAGA
Organism: Phocoena phocoena; assembly: GCF_963924675.1. Classification (NCBI taxonomy): domain Eukaryota; kingdom Metazoa; phylum Chordata; class Mammalia; order Artiodactyla; family Phocoenidae; genus Phocoena; species Phocoena phocoena. Next base: position 33,746,780 of record NC_089233.1, on the reverse strand, counting down.
ATGTTACAAGAGACAAGGAAGGACACTACATAATGATCAAGGGATCAATCCAAGAGGAAGATATAACAATTATATATGCACCCAACATACGAGCACCTCAATACATAAGGCAACTGCTAACAGCTATAAAAGAGGAAATCGACAGTAACACAATAATAGTGGGTGACTTTAGCACCTCACTTACACCAACGGACAGATTATTCAAAATGAAAATAAATAAGGAAACAGAAACTTTAAATGACACAATAGACCAGAAAGATTTAATTGATATTTATAGGACATTCCATCCAAAAACAGCAGATTACACTTTCTTCTCAAGTGCGTACGGAACATTCTCCCGGATAGATCACATCTTGGGTCACAAATCAAGCCTCAGTAAATTTAAGAAAATTGAAATCATATGAAGCATCTTTTCTGACCACAATGCTATGAGATTAGAAATGAATTATAGGGAAAAAAAACGTAAAAAACACAAATACATGGAGGCTAAACAATACGTTACTAAATAACCAAGAGATCACTAAAGAAATCAAAGAGGAAATCAAAAAATACCTAGGGACAGATGACATTGAAAACACGACGTTCCAAAACCTATGGGATGCAGCAAAAGCAGTTCTAAGAGGGAAGTTTATAGCAATACAATCCTACCTCAAGAAACAAGAAACATCTCAAATAAACAACCTAACCTTACACCTAAAGGAACTAGAGAAAGAAGAGCAAACAAAACCCAAAGTTAGCAGAAAGAAAGAAATCATAAAGATCAGAGCAGAAATAAATGAAATAGAAACAAACAATAGCAAAGATCAATAAAACTAAAAGCTTGTTCTTTGAGAAGATAAACAAAATTGATAAACCATTAGCCAGACTCATCAAGAAAAAGAGGGAGAGGACTCACATCAATAAAATTAGAAATGAAAAAAGAGAAGCTACAACAGACACCACAGAAATACAAAGCATCCTAAGAGACTACTACAAGAACTCTATGCCAATAAAATGGACAACCTGGAAGAAATGGACAAATTCTTAGAAAGGTATAACCTTCCATGACTGAACCAGGAAGAAATAGAAAATATGAACAGACCAATCACAAGTGATGAAATTGAAACTGTGATTAAAAATCTTCCAACACACAAAAGTCCAGGACCAGATGGCTTCACAGGTGAATTCTATCAAACATTTAGGGAAGAGCTAACATCCATCCTTCTCAAACTCTTCCAAAAAATTGCAGAGGAAGGAACACTCCCAAGCTCATTCTATGAGGCCACCATTACCCTGATACCAAAACCAGACAAAGATACTACAAATTAAAAGGATCATACAGCATGATCAAGTGGGGTTTATCCCAGGAATGCAAGGGTTCTTCAATATATGCAAATAAATCAATGTGATACACCATATTAACAAACTGAAGAATAAAAAGCATGATCATCTCAATAGATGCAGAAAAAGCATTTTACAAAATTCAACACCAATTTATGATAAAAGCTCCCCAGAAAGTGGGCATAGAGGAAACTTACCTCAACACAGTAAAAGCCATATATGACAAACTCACAGGAAACATCATTCTCAATGATGGAAAACTGAAAGCATTTCCTCTGAGATCAGGAAGAAGACCAGGATGTCCACTCTCACCACTATTATTCAACATAGTTTTGGAAGTCCTAGCTACAGCAATCAGAGAAGGAAAAGAAATAAAAGGAATACAAATTGGAAAAGAAGAAGTAAAACTGTCACTGTTTGCGGATGACACGATACTATACATAGAGAATCCTAAAGATGCCACCAGAAAACTACTAGAGCTAATCAATGAATTTGGTAAAGTTACAGGATACAAAACTAATACACGGAAATCTTTTGCATTCCTATACACTAATGATGAAAAATCTGAAAGAGAAATCAAGGAAACACTCCCATTTACCATTGCAACAAAAAGAATAAAAAACCTAGGAATAAACCTACCTAGGGATACAAAAGACCTGATGCAGAAAACTATAAGACACTGATGAAAGAAATGAAAGATGACACAAACAGATGGAGAGATATATGCCATGTTCTTGGATTGGAAGAATCAACACTGTGAAAATGACTATACTACTCAAAACAATCTACAGATTCAATGCAGTCCCTATCAAATTACCAATGGCATTTTTTACAGAGCTAGAACAAAGAATCTTAAAATTTGTATGGATACACAAAAACCCCCCGAACAGCCAAAGCAGTCTTGAGCCACCGAGAAAAATGGAGCTTGAGGAATCAGTCTCCCTGACTTCAGCCTATACTGCAAAGCTACAGTAATTAAGAAAATATGGTACTGGCACAAAAACAGAAATATAGATCAATGGAACAAGATAGAAATCCCAGAGATAAACCCACGTACCTATGGTCAACTAATCTATGACAAAGGAAGCAAGGATATACAATGGAGAAACGACAGTCTCTTCAATAAGTGGTGCTGGGAAAACTGGACAGCTACATGTAAAAGAATGAAATTAGAACACTCCCTAACACCATGCACAAATAGAAACTCAAAATAGATTTGAGACCTAAATGTAAGATCAGACACTATAAAACTCTTAGAGGAAAACAGGAAGAACATTATTTGACATAAATCATAGCAAGGTCTTTTTTGATCCACCTCCTAGACTAATGGAAATAAAAACAAAAATAAACAAATGGGACCTATTGAAACTTAAAAGCTTTTGCACAGCAAAAGAAACTACAAACAAGATGAAAAGACAGCCCTCAGAATAGTAGAAAATATTTGCGAGCAAATCAACAGACAAAGGATTAATCTCCGAAATATATAAACAGCACATGCAGTTCAATATTGAAAGAATCAACAACCCCATACAAAAATGGACAGAAGACCTAAATAGGCATTTCTCCAAAGAAGACATACGTATGGCCAAGAAGCATATGAAAAGCTGCTCAACAGCACTAATTATTAGAGAAATGCAAATCAAAAGTACAGTGAGGTATCACCTCACAGCAGTTAGAATGGGCATCATCAGAAAATCTACAAACAACAAATGCTGGAGAGGGTGTGGAGTGAAAGGAACTCTCTTGCACTGTTGGTGGGAATGTAAGTTGATACAGCCACTATGGAGAACAGTATGGAGGTTCCTTAAAAAACTAAAAATAGAATTACCATATGACCCAGCAATCCCACTACTGGGCATATACCCAGAGAAAACCATAATTCAAAAAGACACATGCACCCCAGTGTTCATTGCAGGACTATTTACAGTAGCCAGGTCATGGAAGCAACCTAAATGCCCACTGACAGATGGATGGATAAAGAAGATGTGGTACATATATACAATGGAATATTACTCAGCCATAAAAAGGAACAAAATTGAGTCATTTGTAGAGACATGGATGTATCTAGAGAGTGTCATACAGAGTGAAGTAAGTCAGAAAGAGAAAAGCAAATATCGCATATTAATGTATATATATGGAATCTAGAAAAATGGTACAGGCGAACCAGTTTGCAAGGCATAAATAGAGACACAGATGTAGAGAACAAACATATGGACACCAAGGGGGAAAAGTAGTAGGAGGGGGGTGGTGGTGGGATGAATTGGGAGATTGGGATTGACATATATACACTAATATGTATAAATTAGATAACTAATGAGAACCTGCTGTATAAAAAAAATAAAATAAAATTCAAAAATTAAAAACAGTATAAATAAATTTGACAATTCAGAAAACATAAATAAATAAATGTCCCAAGTGGCACAACTAAAGATCCCAAGACCCCAAGTGCCACAGCTAAGGTCTGGCACAGCTGAATAAATAAATAAATAAATGAATACGTTTGTCTGTTTAAGTAAACATAACAACAGCATGATGTGGTGATTATAATACATATAAGAGTATAATTCAGCCACTATGGAGAACAGTATGGAGGTTCCTTAAAAAACTACAAATAGAACTACCATATGACCCAGCAATCCCACTACTGGGCATATACCCTGAGAAAACCAAAATTCAAAAAGAGTCATGTACCAAAATGTTCATTGCAGCTCTATTTACAATAGCCCGGAGATGGAAACAACCTAAGTGCCCATCATCGGAGGAATGGATAAAGAAGATGTGGCACATACATACAATGGAATATTACTCAGCCATAAAAAGAAACGAAATTGAGCTATTTGTAATGAGGTGGATAGACCTAGAGTCTGTCATACAGAGTGAAGTAAGTCAGAAAGAAAAAGATAAATACCATATGCTAACACATATATATGGAATTTAAGAAGAAAAAAAATGTCATGAATGACCTAGGGGTAAGACAGGAATAAAGACACAGACTTACTGGAGAACGGACTTGAGGATATGGGGAGGGGGAAGGGTGAGCTGTGACAGGGCTAGAGAGAGTCATGGACATATACACACTAACAAACATAAGGTAGATAGCTAGTGGGAAGCAGCTGCATGGCACAGGGATATCGGCTTGGTGCTTTGTGACCACCTGGAGGGGTGGGATAGGGAGGGTGGGAGGGAGGGAGACGCAAGAGGGAAGAGATATGGGAACATATGTATATGTATAACTGATTCACTTTGTTATAAAGCAGAAACTAACACACCATTGTAAAGCAATTATACCCCAATAAAGATGTTAAAAAAAAAAAAGAGTATAATGTATGACAGGAATAACACAAAGGCTAGGAGGAGAGAAATGGAAGTATGCTAGTCATAGGTTTCCATCGTATATATGAAGTGTTATAATGTCAAGTGAAAGCAGACTGCTATACATTAAAGGAGTATATTATAAACACTGAATCAACCACTAAAATAAAAACGTCAAAGAGTTATAGTGGATAGGCCAACAAAGAAGATAAAATGGGATCATTAGAAATAATCAAAGTAGTTTTGGTGGAAAATGAAGTCACAAAAAGAAGGAAAGTGAACGAAGAACAGATGTAACAAGTAAAAAACAAGTGGCAAGCTGGTAGACCTGAAGTAACCATATCAGTAATCACAATAAACGTAAATGACCAAAAACACCCCAATTAAAAGTCAATATCAAACTATATGTGTTCTATAAGAAACATACTTTGAATATTAAGATACAAATAGAATAAAAGTAAAAGGATAGAAAAAGATACAGAATGCTAACAATAACAAATAAAGCCAAAGTGATTATATTAACATCAATCAAAATAGATTTCAGAGTGTTGATTATTATCAGGTACGAAGAAGGCTTTTTAAAAATGACAGGCTCATTTCATCAGGAGGACATAAGAATATTAAATTTTTATGCCCCACATAACAGAGATTAAAATGCATGATGCAAAACTGATATAAGTGTAAGGAGACATGGACCAAAGCTGATATAACTGCAAGAAACAGTCAAATTCATAATTACATTAGTATATGTCAATACACCCCTCACAACAATTGATACAACGAGTAGACAGAAGATCAGTAAGAATATAAAAGACCTGAACAGCATAACCAACCAAATTGACCTAATTGACTCTTGTAGAATTCTCTATGCAGCAACAACAGAATACACATCCTTTGCAAGAGCATATAGAAGAGTTAATAAAATAGATTATATTCTGGACCATAAAACCAGTCTCAGTAGATTTAAAAGGATTCAAGTTACACAAAGAATGTTCTTTGGTCACAATGGAATTAAATTAGAAATTGACAACAGAAGGAGCTCTGCAAGATGTCTAAGATTTTGGACACTAAATAACACATTCTAAATAACCAATGGATGGAAAAAGAAATCAAAAGAGAAATAATAGAGTATTTTGAACAGAGTGAAACTGAAAATATGACAAATCAAAATTTTGTGAGATTCTTCTAAAGAGATACTTGGGGCAGGGAATTTTTTCTTCTTTTTTTTTTTGGCTTCATTGGGTCTTTGTTGTAGCATGCGGGATCTTTTTTTTGTCGCGGCATGTGGGCTTCTCTCTAGTTGTGGTGCTTGGACTCCAGAGCACGTGGGCTCTGTAGTTTGCAGCACACATGCTCTCTATTTGAGGCACGTGAGCTCAGTAGTTGTGGTGCTCGGGCTTAGTTGCCCTGTGGCATCTCAGTTCCCAACCAGGGATTGAACCTGCGTCCCCGCATTGGAAGGCGAATTCTTTATCACTAGACCACCATGGAAGTCCTGGGGTGGGGAATTTATAGCAGTAAATGTGTATTGGGCAAGAAGAAAGGTCTCAGATTTGATCTTAAGAAACTAGAAAGAGAAGAGCAAATTAAACCCAAAGTAAGCAAAGGAAAGAAAATAATAAACATCAAAGCAATGAAATGAAAAACAGAAAAATGATAGATAAACTCAGTGAAATCAAAAGCTGGTTCTTTAACAAGATGAGTGAGTTAAGAAACATCTAGCCATAGTGGTCAAGACAAAAAAATCCCAATTAGCAACATTAGGAGAGGTGACAGTACTACAGTTTCTTTAGATAATAAAAAAATAATGAGAGAATATTATTAACAATTTTATTCACGTAAGTTTAACAACACAGATGAAATGGACAAATTCCTTGAAAGACACAAACCATCAAAGCTCACTCAAGAAGAAATAGATAACTGGATCAATTGTTTACCTATTTTTTAAAACATCTTTATTGGAGTATAATTGCTTTACAATGTTGTGTTACTTTCTGCTGTGTAACAAAGTGAATCAGCTATACGTCTACATATATCCCCATATACCCTCCCTCTGGCGTCTCCCTCCCACTCTCCCTATCCCACCCCTCTAGGTGGTCACAGAGCATGGAGCAGATCTCCCTGTGCTATGCGGCTGCTTCCCACTAGCTGTCTATTTTACATTTGGTAGTGTATATATGTCAATGCCACTCTCTCACTTTGTCCCAGCTTACCCTTCCCTCTCCCCGTGTCCTCAAGTCCATTCTCTATGTCTGCGTCTTTATTTCTGTCCTGCTCCTAGGTTCTTCAGAACCCTTTTTTTTTTTTTTTTTTTTTTAGATACCATATGTATGTGTTAGCATACGGTATTTGTTTTTCTCTTTCTGACTTACTTCACTCTGTATGACAGACTCTAGGTCCATCCACCTCATTACAAATAACTAAATTTCGTTTCTTTTTATGGCTGAGTAATATTCCATTGTATATATGTGCCACATCTTCTTTATCCATTCATCTGTCAATGGACACTTAGGTTGCTTCCATGTCCTGGCTATTGTAAACAGTGCTGCAATGAACACTGTGGTACATGACTCTTTTTGAATTATGGTTTTCTCAGGGTATATGCCCAGTAGTGGGATTGCTGGGTCGTATGGTAGTTCTATTTTTAGTTTTTTAAGGAACCTCCATACTGTTCTCCATAGTGGCTGTATCAATTTACATTCCCACCAACCCCTTTTCTCCACACCCTCACTAGCATTTATTGTTTGTAGATTTTTTGATGATGGCCATTCTGATCAGTGTGAAGTGATACCTCATTGTAGTTTTGATTTGCACTCCCTAACACCACACAGAAAAATAAACTCAAAATGGATTAAAGACCTAAATGTCAGGCCAGACACTATAAAACTCTTAGAGGAAAACATAGGCAGAAGGCTCTATGACATAAATCACAGTAAGATCCTTTTCCACCCACCTCCTAGAGAAATGGAAATAAAAACAAAAATAAACAAATAGGACCTAATGAAATTTAAAAGCTTTTGCACAGCAAAGGAAACCATAAACAAGACCAAAAGACAACCCTAAGAATGGGAGAAAATATTTGCAAATGAAGCAACTGACAAAGAATTAATCTCCAAAATATACAAGCAGCTCAATATCAAAAGAACAAACAACCCAATCCAAAAATGGGCAGAAGACCTAAATAGACATTTCTCCAAAGAAAATATACAGATTGCCAACAAACACATGAAAGGATGCTCAACATCACTAATCATTAGAGAAATGCAAATCTAAACTACATTTACCTATTTTTAAAAATTAAATTTGTAGTTAAAAATCTTCCCACAAAGAAAACTCCAGTTACAGCTGGCTTTACTATTAAATTCTAACAAATATTATAGGAAGAAATAGTACCAAATCTACACAAACTCTTTCAGAAAATTGAAGAGGAGAGAATATTTACTAATTTATTTTATGAGGCCAAAATTACCCTGATATCAAAACATACAAGAAAGGAAACTACAGACCAATGTCCCTCATGTATATAGAGGCAAATATTTTAAACAAAATTTTAGCAAACCTAATTCAACAATGTATTAAAAGGATAATGCATCATAGTCAGGTGTGGCTAGAGTATGCTAGGTTATGGTTTGTTGGTTTAACGTGCAAAAGTTACTCAATGTAATTCAGCATGTTAAGAAACAAAATGTTGAAACATATCATGTCAATGGACACAGAAAAAAATATTTGCAAGAATCTAATATCTATTTATAATTTTTAAAAATCCTCAACAAATTAGGAATAGAAGAGAATTTCTTCAACCTGTTAAAAGGCATTTATGAAAAACTTCCAGCTAACATCATACTTAATAGTGAAAGACTGAATGCTTTCCCCCTAAGATCAGGAACAAGTCAAGGATGTCTGCTTTCAATACTACTGTGGAATAAGTCACTACAGTAAGATAAGAGAAATAAATAAAAGACATCAGGATTGGAAACGAAGAAATAAATCTGTTTATTTGCAGGCGACATGTAGAAAATCCAATGAGATCTACAAAAAAATCTAGCAGAACAAATACATGATTTTAGCAAGATTGCAGAACAACAAGATCATTATACAAAAAGCAATTGTATTTCTATATGCTAGAATTGAACAATTGGAAATTAAGGTAAAGGATACCACCTACAATAGCATCAAAGAATACAGAAACTTATTGATAAATTTGCCTAAATTTGTATCAGATCTGTACACTGAAAAACTATAAAACATTTATGAGAGAAATTAATGAAGACCTAAATAAATGGACAGATGTTATTGTTAAGGTGTCAGTTCTCCCAAATTGGTCTATAGATTCAATGCAATCCAAATCACAATCTCAACAGGTTTTGTAGGTTTTTGGGTAGAAATTGGCAACTGTTTCTGAAATTTGTATGTAAAATGAAAGACAGAATAGCTAAACTTTGAAAAAAAAGAACAAACTTGGTTGGCTAACATTACCTGATTTCAAGATTTATTATGAAGCTATAGTAATCAACAGTGTAGTATTGGCATCAAGACAGATAATTAGATCAGTGGAATAGTAAAGAGAAAGAACAGTCTTTTCAACAAAAGGGGTTGGAATAATTGGATATCCACATGTAAACAAATGAACTCCAAACTATACCTTGCAGTATATACAAAAATTAACTGAAAACGTATTTTACATCCCAATGTGAAACTTAAATCTATGAACCTTCTAGAAGACACTATAAGAGAAAAATCTATATGATTTAGACATAGATTGGGCAAAGATTTCATAGATGTGACACCAAAAAAAGCATGACCCATAAAAACTTGATAAATTAAACTTAAAATTTAAAACTCTGCTTTTTGAAAAACACTGTTAAGAGAATGACAGGCCACAGACTGGCAGAAAGTATTTGCAAATTGTATATCTGATAAAGGACTTGTATCCAGAATTTATAAAAAAACTCTCAAAACTGAATAATAAAACATGTAATAAAACAATGATAAAATATTTTGACAGAGACTTCTCCAAGTTAGGTATAAATGGCAAATTATCACATGAAAAGGTTTTCAGCATCATCAGTTATTAGGGAAATACAAATTAAAACCACCATGTAATACCACTCTACATCCAGTAGGATGACTAAAATTAAAAACACTGACCACACCAAGTGTTGACAAGGATGGGGAGAACCTGGAATTCTCATATGCTCCTGGGGGCGGTGTCATAGGATGTAACCACTTTGGAAAACAGTTTGGAAGTTTCTTAATTAAACATACACCTACCATGTGATCTAGCCATTCCACTCCTAGGTACTTACCCAAGAGAAAGGAAAGCATATGCTCAAAGACATATGCATGAATATTCATGACGATTTTATTTGTAATCACCAAAACCCGGAAACAACCCAAATGTCTGTCAAAAGGTGGGGGAGAAGAAACGTTTGTGGTACATGCATCTAATGCAATACTATTGTGCAGTAAAAAGGAATGAACTATTTATACGTGCAATGACATGGATGAGTCTGAAAAGCTCTGTGCTGAGTGAAAGACGCCAGATGAAAAAGACTCCTTACTATATGATCCCATTTATATGAATTCTAAAAAATGCAAACTAATCTGTAGGGACAGAAAGCAGATCACTGGTTGCCCAGGGTGGGGGGTGGGAAAGGGTGGGAGGGAGGGATTACAACAGGGCACAAGGAAACTTTTGGGGCTGATGAATATGGCGCGGTCTTGAATGTGGTGATGCTTTCAAGGATATATATATATATATATATATATATATATATATATATATATATATAAACTTTCCAAGTTGTACACTTGAATACTAAATTAAGCCCTCTGTCAGTGAAAACACTGATTCTCACCTGATATCAGGGATCAGGTGAGAATCAGCCAGGAAGAAGGTGGAGGTGCCACATGGGTGCTTTTGCCAGATGAAATGCCCTCCACATTGTACATCTTCTCTTTGCTGTTTCTGAAAATTGTCTCTTATTGATAGCAAATCGAGGGTGATTTCATTTACAACGGATTCTGAAAGAGCTCTGTGCTGGTCTCAAAGCGTTGATATGTAGATCCTCTCCTGAAAAGGGAGATGCTCTTGAAGGAACCCAGCATTCGAGGATTAATTTGAATGTGTTTGCTTTCTCCTCTGCACATCGTGGGTGGGTTGTCCCTGAGGTGGCCATAAGCAAGTGGAGAAATTGTTGAGAAGGAACTGAAATGCGATCAGTGTTTGGGAGAGCCAGGAGCCCCATCTTTCCAGCCCCTAACATCTCTACTCATTGTCACATTCTCTGAGCTTGACCATTTGACCTTTCTGGGGTAGACTCTGCCCTCTCTGCTGGTAACCTGGTTTGCTTATGGTCACCCCCATAACCACGGTCTGATGGGTAATATTGATCAGAAGGAAATTTTACTGTATCAGAATTTAGATAAGTTAATAGGTGTAAGAAATATCTCTTGTAGGTGGTTCTATCCCTGAGAAAACCATAATTCAAAAAGAGTCATGTACCACAGTGTTCACTGCAGCACTATTTACAATAGCCAGGACACGGAAGCAACCTAAGTGTCCATCGACAGATGAATGGATAAAGAAGATGTGGCACATATATACAGAATATTACTCAGCCATAAAAAGAAACGAAACTGAGTTATTTGTAGTGAGGTGGATGGACCTAGAGTCTGTCATACAGAGTGAAGTAAGAAAGAGAAAAACAAATACCGTATGCTAACACATATATATGGAATCTAAAAAAAATAAAATGGTTCTGAAGAACCTAGGGGCAGGACAGGAATAAACATGCAAATGTAGAGAATGGACTTGAGGACACGGGGAGGGGGAAGGGTAAGCTGGGACAAAGTGAGAGAGTGGCATGGACATATATACACTACCAAATGTAAAATAGATAGCTAGTGGGAAGCAGCCGCATAGCACAGGGAGATCAGCTCAGTGCTTTGTGACCACCTAGAGGGGTGGGATGGGGGGGTGGGAGGAAGATGCCAGAGGGAGGGTATATGGGGATATATGTAGACGTATAGCTGATTCACTTTGTTATACAGCAGAAACTAACACGACATTGTAAAGCAATATACTCCAATAAAGATGTTAAAAAAATAAAAATATGAAGTAAAAAAAAAATAAAGTTACACTTACTGGTTACAAATACTTGGAAATACTTTGGTAGAAGAGATGACTTAGCTGGCAAGATGCTTAGAGATGCAGAAGTGATAACGGGAAGATGATACAGTCAGTTCTGCTGTCACGTGACATGTGTGCTCCTAAAAGTCATTGTGCTGTATAGAGTTGCACAGTAGAACTGTGTTGAAGCACATCGTTCAAAAACTGTCAGTGAGGGCTTCCCTGGTGGCGCAGTGGTTGGGAGTCTGCCTGCCGATGCGGGGGACACGGGTTCGGGCCCTGGTCCGGGAGGATCCCACATGCAGTGGAGCGGCTGGGCCTGTGTGCCACGGCTGCTGAGCCTGCGCTCTGGAGCCCGTGTGCTACAACTACTGAAGAGCCCGTGCTCCACAACAAGAGAGGCCCGCGCGCCGCGACACAGAGTAGCCCCCGCTCATGACGGCTGGGGGGAGCCCGCGTGCAGCAACGGAGACCCAATACAGCCAAAAATAAATAAATAAATTAAAAAAAAAAAACTGTCAGTGAGACATTAAAAAAGGTGGAAACCTAATAAAAACAGTAGCACAGTTTTATACATGTTAAATGGTTAAGAAGTATACATAGACTACAATAAGTATCACACTTTACCTTGAAAAAAGATGTGCAGTTTGGTTGGAAGTGGGCATTGGAAGCAGTGCAGTTTGCAAGTTACTGATGGTGAAAGCAGGGTGTCTGAAATTGGAGGCAATGTTGTAACCCAGGTGTGGATAGGTGTGGCTCCTAACACAGGCAGTGAACTGAGGTAGCTTCTTCATGTTTGAGTTTGTGTGTGCGTGTGTAAGTGTGTATGCACATACCTGTGTTTTGCATACTTCCAAGTGCCTCAGTTCAGCTGGTTACAGCTTTCTACGTTTACCTTGTGTTTCTCTCACAGACAAAATCATGCATGAGCAAATGCAAAATATGTGTTATGCTCAAATTGTTCCCTAATGGATCAGTTGCATTGGAACAAATTCACATTTTCAAAACAAGCGTTATTGCAGACCTCACTGTGTCACGGTGAGGGAGGGGCTGTGTGCAGGAGCATTTGAAAGGAGTGTTGGCAGAGACCTGTGACTGAGTTTACATGGGAAAGGCTTGAGGGTAGGACTGAGCCTTAAGATCTCAAGAGCACTGAATTGTGGCATCTGCCCTTCGTTTTGCTGTTCATAAGCCGAGAGTCTGTGAGCCATGCTTCCTTGTCTGCCCTGCCAGTGTTGCTACATGGGAGGGGCCAGAAGGGGCAGCTCATTCTTCTGGTAGCTACCGTGAGTTGACCTGATGTTATTCCCAGACGTTATTTTAGACTGGTATCATTTAAAAAATGTTGAAGTCACTGACCTACTATTGCCAAACAAATAAAAAAAATTATTGATACATTGAGCACCAACTGTGTACCAGGTACCATTCTAGGCACTTTGAATACATTAGCAAATAAAGCAGACAAAAATTTCTATCCCTGTGGAGTTCATATTCTGGTAGGACAGTCAGATAAATGATGTTTTGTGTTTCCCAATGAAGACATAAATATTTAAAAATTATCAGTAACGGGACTTACCTGGTGGTCCAGTGGTTAAGATTTTGCCTTCCAATGCTGGGGTTGTGGGTTTGATCCCTGGTCGGGAGCTAAGATCCCACATGCCTCGTGGCCAAAATACCAAAACATAAAACAGAAGCAATATTGTAACAAATTCAATAAAGAATCTTAAAATGGTCCACATCAAAAAAATCTTAAACAAAATTATCAGTAACAATAAAAATGCATCCCTTCATTACAAAAAAATTAGGGAACTTTATTTTCAAAGGGCTTAGTTATACCGAATGCATGAGGCTGACATTATTTCAGAATAAAGGGCTGGTCCTTCCAGAAAATGTTACATCCATGTATAGGCTCTTGGACACCACAGCTGCAGAGCAAGGAATGGTTAGGCCATGAGAAGGACCCCAGTGGGTGTCTTGTTTCTGGCCTGTGGCCTCAGAACTAAACTATATTAAAAGCTCAGAGAGCTGATGTGGGCCATCAGTTGTGGAAACACCCCTGGGTTAAAGTACATTCCTAAATACCCACCCCCTGGTCCTTACTTGCTGGGCACTTTCTCTTGCCAACCTTGCCTAACTTTCCCCTCTGAACTCTTGAATGCTGAAAGTGGCTTCCCTTCTGGTTTTGGGTAAGCAACTGCCTCTGGAGTTTTAACTCCATCTCAAAGGCAAGTGACTTTCTCCAACAAGCACTTTCCTTCCCCATGCTGAAAATTCAGCAACGGCTATTTTGTGGACATGGTGCAGAGATGTAGTTCCCTTGAACAGTGTTCATCTTAAGAGTGGATATTTATGGTCCCAGATTGTGCTGGGCCAGCCTGACAACCAAATCTTGGAAGATAGAAGTGCCCACGTTTCTTTAATAAATTTATTTTGGGGGGTCCATCTTTTAACTCTTAGTTTTATTTTTTTCTCATTGAGAGATAATTGACATGTAATTTACTATTTTGTGTGTTTGTGACTTGTGGGCTTTCTAAAGCTCAGGCATAGTATAGAAGCCCCTCTTGCCTGGGTCTGTGGGGAATACTGCCCACCCCTTCACCAGCTGCCCCCATCTCCCTCACTGTGGATGTGGTGGTTTCAATTCAATGGACAGAATAGAATTAATAGAAAGGAGTTTGAAAGTTACTGTAATTCTGGAGCTTGTTGCCTATTTACATAGGTCTCTCTGGGGTTGGGCTTGCCCTGGGACATGCTGTCCATGACAGGGAGCTTCATTTGCTGGCCAATAAAATCTCCTCCGATTCTGTTGGTAAAATGATGTATCTAATTTACAATTTCAGGAGCTCATGGAGGGGGTTATGGCTTGGAGATGGGTCTTGGATAGAACAGTATGTAGAACAATGCTGGGCATATGGGTGCTGGATGCTGGCTGGATGGATGGATGGATGATGGGTAAATGAGGAAAATAAGTAAATCTCTAGAAATACTTTGGATCTGAGATTTTATTATTATTTAAACAATAGAGGGTACAGAGGGATCCCCAAAGTGTCTTTATAAAGACACTTTATGCCTCAGAATATTGGTTGGAGGGGAACAATGGTTTGTAGGTAAGAAAGTGCTGGCTTAGTAATATGGGAGTGAACACGTAGGATATAGATGAAAAGCCACCCTGAAGGTACTACTGGCTTCTGTTGGGTCCTTCCTTTTTTTGTGTTGGGCACATTGGTAATGAATCCATACAGCAGGACCCATAGCATGAAATCAGCCCAGCTCAGTGGAAGTACATATAGGATGGGGTTGGGGAAAGCCCCCCTTAAATGTACAATGTGACCCCTGGTAGATGGAGATCTTACCCTTGAGTCAACTTCATCCCCCTTCTGTAGCCAAGAGGCTGGTGGTGGCCAAGGCAAGCTGATCCCCATGGTTTGAGACTTGCGTTGGAGGCAGAGGGCTGTATACAAATGATGCATGGAGGGGTCTCAAGTTTTTATAACAAAATTATTTTATAACATTGTACCTTTTCAGTGCAGTGGAGGCAGGCTCCTAGTTGTAGCTCTTTCTGAAGTGACAGTTGAGGATTGGGAAGCTTTTGACCAAGTGTATTCCTTAGAAAGACCCCCTCCTTCTATTCTGCTCCTATGATTTATGCCTAAGCCAGAGTTTTAGAATTTATATCAGGGAAGAATGAACACATGTTAGTTAAAGAACACATTTCCCTCTTGTGGTTGTGTTGGTAGAGTCTGCAGAGGGTCCTCATCATATTAATGCAGGGTTTGTTTTGCCTGAAGAATAATTCCAAGCCTGCCATCTACAGAGAGTGTTATCAAAGGGATCACAGTGTAAACGGTGACATTCGTGACTGGCTGCGGTGGGGGCTTCCCACCCTCCCTGGTAGCTACTGAAATTGAGCTGTCAGACAAGGAAGATGAAATGCTACTTTGTTCTATGGCTTCAGCTCCCAGCGGCAACGTTTCCAGGTCATTTGACATTAGTTCAGAGAATGGGAAGCTATTTATCTTTTTTTCCCTTTTTTTCTAAAGCTTAAAAAAATGTTTTCTGCTTGTTAGTAAGTAGGAAGTGACAGCTTTCCAGGTTGGCTGCCTGCATATTTGAAGGGAGACATTTACCGGGGCGGCTGGTGGTGCTGGGAGAGGATGCCAGCCCTGCCCCTCCTGGGCTTACGTTCCAAGCCTCAGTGTTCAAGCACCTCACATACTGATAATCTTAAAGCAATGTTTCCCGAAGAGTGTTCCTTGGGACATTAATTGCACAAGATGTTCCAAGGATAGAAAAATGTCATGGTAAAGAAATGTTCTGTGGCCAAATGAGTTTGAGACACACTGCATACTATATTTATCCCCCTCCTGTTGACACACAACTCATATTATCAATAGTATTTGAAGTCTCTGAGGATTCCTACAGGCAAGAAACTTGTTAGGCTTTGTTTAAGCTGGAATTTACCAAAATTTTCTGAATTTTTGAAATTTTCTAAAAGATTTTTGAGTTTCTGTCATGTCTGGCACAGATATTATAATGGTAAGGAAGGCAGATGGGCCTTTTTGGCCTCATGGAACTTAGATAACAAACTGGTAAACAAACAAGACAATGAACAGTTATGCATTGTGGTACATGAAATGAATGAATAAGTGGCGTACTACAGTAAGGAATAGTGGGAGGGCTGGATCTGGTGGAGGACAGGGAGGGACGCTCCAATAAGGCAATTTTTAGTTGATAACCAAAGCATGAGAAGGAGACTGCCTGTGACATATAGGAGAAAGATTGATGGGGAAGAATGTGCAAAGGCCCTGAGGTATCACACACTCTTGATCTAAGAAATGCCATTTGAAGATCTATAGCCTTTGTAAACTACCCTGTCACCAGAGAAGCTCTTAAGATCTTTATAAAGGGACTGGTACAATATACACAACCCGAGTGGAATTGGTCCTCTCCCTTCCCTTGTCCCCGAGATTCTGAACATGGCCATTGAGAAAGGCCTTGCTCTTGGGCAAGCTCCATGGCTCTTATCCTGCATCATCTTAGGCTCACTTAGCAGTGTGTGGGGTGGGACTCTGAGACTGTTGTCCCCCTTGGAGTGGAAAGGGTCAGTCTTTGTAGCTCTCTGGCCAAAGTCCCCAGTTCACACAAGCCATATAATTTATACTCCATTTGAGGTGCAGTAATGAGAGTGCAAAGGTATTAGACTTCTAGAGAGGAGTTCTGAAACATCAGTATATGAAAGAGACACCTGGAGAATTTGTTGCAATGCACAGTCCATGGGCCTACCCTCCTCAGACCTACCTAGGATGCTTTGCACACCTGGGCCCAAGACTTATTGATTAGGCTCACAGCATTCTGGTCCCTTTTCTGGTTCTGGGATGTTTAGGCACAGTTTGTATATTTTTTGATTTATGAACTCCATTAGGTGCATCTTAAGGGCCATAGTAAACTTTGATTTAGAAGCCATTCCGTTTGTAATCTAGTATGGCTTTGATCCTCAAATCTGAAATATGGCAGCTGGTGGGATAATAAATCAGGAAACAGACTTATTTGTGTAGTCTTAAAACAAGAAAAACAAAGCCACAGAGTTTCTGCAGGTAAATGAAACACACACTGAGAGGTCCCAGCAGGGTCGGGGCTTGGTCATTTGGGGCAGGGAAGGGTGGTCTACACCTTGTTCTTTGAACCTGATCTGATTCTTTGTTTTAAAGGGACCCTTCCACCTGTGATCTCCCTTCTCCTGGAAGTTGCTCTATCAGTCTTCTACTTCTTTTTCTTTTTTCCTCTTGGCATATAAATAAACTACGGACTTTCTCATCCTAGGAAGGAAAATTCCCCCTTGACTTCGAATGTCGTTCTTGCTACTCACCACGCTGTCTTGCACAACTCCAGACCTCTTCAGCGGTGATTCATCCTCTTATATTGCTGTTAGCAGGAAGCCCAGCTCCCTGATATGGCTGTGTGTAGACTAGCCCTACCTGCCTCTCCCAGCTCACATCTTCCCTGAACTTTCATTCTGCCCGTTCCCCACTTGTGCCTTTCTTAACAGGATCTATTTGTGTCTGGATGGCCATGTTTGTTTATTGTCTGCCTCTCCCTGCCTAGAATGAAAGGCTAATGAATTTGGGAATCTTATCTGTCTTGTTTCCTGCTCTATTCCAAGCATCTAAAACAGTACTTATGTAAATGGACGATAAATATTTATTATTTAAATGAATACATTCATTCTCTTTCTTCTGGGTATTTGCATAGGCTGTTTCATTGGCCTAACAATCTCTCTTCTCTTATCCCCTCCAGATGCACACTTTGCCTGCTAACTCTTCCTTATCCTTAAATTCTCAATTCATAGGTCACTTATTCCAGGAGGCATATGCCACTTCCTCCAGGAAGTATATGCCACTTCCTCCAAGTCACCATGTGACTTCCCAAGTTTGAGATGGGTTTCTCCTGTGTCTCCCACAGTACTTATTACACTATTTACAATTGACTGTTCATATGTTTTATTCCTCTGTAGACTGTAAGCTTCAGGAGCACAGGGTCCCTGGATTCTTGTATACCTTTGACTCTTAAGCTCCCTGCCATAAGGTCTAATATAGTGCCTGTACTTGGTAGGTGTGCAATTAATATTGATTGAATAGTGATTTTTAACCCTCTGTCTCTTTTCTCTCATTTTTATCCAAACAGCTCAAGAGTGGTCTATACTCAATGTCTTTATTTTTTTTTTGCAGTACGCGGGCCTCTCACTGCTGTGGCCTCTCCTGTTGCGGAGCACAGGCTCCGGACGCGCAGGCTCAGCGGCCATGGCTCACGGGCCCAGCCGCTCCGTGGCATGTGGGATCGTCCCAGACTGGGGCACGAACCCGTGTCCCCTGCACCGGCAGGCGGACTCCCAACCACTGCGCCACCAGGGAAGCCCTCAATGTCTTCTTTTATCTCAGTCTACTGCAAGTTGACTGTTGGGCCTGTCGTTGGACTTCTCTGGGAGAGATGCCTGTGGATTCTATGCTGCCAAACTCATCAGATACCCTCCAGCCCTAACCTTATTTGTCCTCCCTGTGGCACTTCATACCACCAGCCAGTCCTCCTTGACACTCTGTCTATGATGGCAACCATGGTGCCCAGGTCTTGCAACATGGAGGGGCATGCAGGGGCGTTTTGGCTAGCAGAGAACAGGAGATTTCGTTGGCTACTGGCAAACCCCTGTAGCGTGAGAATGGGTAATGCTGAGACCTAACTGCCTGCAAAGAATCAGAATTTCATCAAGGTTTTATTATAATTTTGGGGTCTGTAAATTCCCACATTCCTTCTACCAATTCTGTCTTCTTCTCAATACAAAACTGTGACCATTCTTAGGGCTGGAAGGGTGGGAAAATGCATGGAAGCAGCTTGCTACCTATCCTTAGTCTCTGGAGGTGGGGGGTTGGGGGGCTTTCACATTAACATTTCCAAGAGATCATAAGCATTCTCCTCTGTGGCCCGTGGTCAAAACTCAGAGATTCTTAATTCTGTACTTTGAATACTCCATGGTGGGAAACAGACATTTTCCTCCTTTCATGCCTTATAGACATTTCTGGAAGCAGGTCTGTTTAACAGAAGTATTCTAACTCAATTAGCTGGGAAGAAAAAGTACAAAAGAAAGCCATTGTGCAAATGTCAGGCCTTGTGGGACACCAGGGAAAGGGTGACAGTATAAGCTTTTGAATGTGTTTCCAATTCTATTTTCATATTAGGCCTTTGTGTAATGACTATTACCAATAATATGCCTTAATGCCCTTTGCCCTTGGGATGCTCTGGGTTCCCTTTTCTCTAGGAGGGTCCCAGGTCCTCTATACTGGAGAGTCTTCTCCCTTCTTTTAGGGTGGGAGGGTCACTTGTTCTACCTTAATATGTATTTCAATAGAAATTACTTGAGGACCATGGCCTTAGTTGTTTTACAACTTAAGTTTAGGGTTATGACCCTGGAATTTATGAGAATTTTTTTCCCCCCAGTGTATCATATCTATTGAGTCCACCCCATATTATTCTTTCCAGGACCTCATTCTCCTTGTCACTTGTTCATTCACTAGTTAATATGTTCACTCATCCAATATGGTGCTGTGGCTATGAGGACACAGAGAAGATGATCTTTTATTGGCTGTCTTTTATTTCCAGGGTGAGAAGCTTTGAAATCCCCGGCACTAATTTTGTCTCTAGCTCGAAGGCAGAATTCTTCCTGAGCTCATGGCGGGGTTAGAATGACTTCTTATCATTCAGGAGAAAGAAAGATTTGACGGAACAGCTTTATTTCTGTTCCATCCAAGCTTATTTCCAAGGACACCATCCATGGCAAAGTGTGGTAATTGGGGATCTGCAGTGATATGTCAAGTTGGATCGGAGCCTCCAGCAATTTTACTTAGAGTCTGTGAAGGCTGCCTTTTTCCTGGATACTGGAACTGCCAGGGTCAGGACTCAATGAAAGAACCTCTTGGTCTTGTCACCTTTGGTTATGCATTGGATCAAGGTTGTGATGGTCGATTCTGGTGCCAGGAGCTACTATTAAACACCTGGAGTGTACAGAGCAATTTTTCAGGGTCAGGAGGAGAAGAAGCGGAGAGAACTGGGGGAGGAAAGAAAACTTCAGGGGGAAGTTTTCTTAGAATCAGAGGATCAGACATCCTGGCACCACTGGACTCTTTTCCTGGGGCGGATAACAAGGTCCTCAAACTTGCAAGGGCTGGGGAACCTGCCTTTGTGTTCTGGGTGCAAGACAACCGATCTAGTGGACCGCAGGCCGCGTTCCACTGCTCCCGGTATGCTTGCCTCTCTATAGATTTTTGTTCTTGAATAACATTTTTATTGAGATATAACTCAATATGCCATACAATTCACCCATTTAAGGAGTACAATTCAGTGGTTTCCAGGATGTGCAGCTATACTCACAGTAAGTTTTAAAACATTTCCATCACCCCCAACATCCTCATACTTATTAGCACTCACCTCCCACTTCCCATCCCCCTCCCCATCCCCCAGCAACCACTCATCTGCTGTCTGTCTCTTACCACAATTTATAAATGTACGTTTACATGTGTGTGTGTGTGTGTGTGTGTATGTATGTACTGTCTCTCACTGCCAATAGACTGCGAGCTCCACGTGGGTAGGAGCCACATCTGTTTTATCTACCACTCCAAGCACACAGTACACATTTGTTGAAAATAATAGAGAAAGGAGTTTCTCCTCCCCCCTCCCCACAACTATAATGCATCACCTTCTCCACTTGATTATGCTTCTCTCTGGATTAAATTTTCATTTCCTCCCACTGAATCTGTCCTTCTGGCTCTCTTCTTGGATTATTGCATTTCTTCAGTCTAATAAGAAATGATAATAATAGCTTTTATTTGCATAACGTGTCTGTGTTTTTCTCTACCTTTATTGAAATATAATTGACATGTAACATTGTATAAGTTTAAGGTGTACAAGGTAATGATTTGATATATGTATATATTGCAAAATGACTATCACCACAATGAGGTTAACATCTATAATCACCACATTTTGTGTGTGTGTGTGTGTGTAGTGAGAACTTTAAAAATCTACTCTCAGCAACTTCCAACTGTACTACAGTTCATTGCTGTTTGCTGTAGCCACCATGCTGTTCACTACATCCCCAGAACTGTTCATCTTATAACTGCAAGTTTATGCCTTTGACCACCTTCACCCATTCCCCCCACCCTGTGTTTGTTCCCAGGTGTGTACAGATATTTCTATTCAATCGTATGGGCTTTCTCTTCTGATTTCTTCCCCTTCGCTAAGGAAATGAATCCTTCTTTTGGGTTTATTCCCTCCTTTCTGTGTCATGTGAGGCCATCTGTGGCGTTGCCAAAAGCAAAAGGTGCAGTCCCAACTGCCTGTCACTTAAAGAATAGACTGATCATTTACAACCCCAAGAAGACTTGTTATGGGGTGAAAACCATACATTTTGGACAAAGGGCCAACTGTCCAATAAATTTTGGGAATCCATCCCAGTGTTCTTGCTTCTCTAGCTGGTGCACAATCAGTCGTCTTGGTCATCTCACCTCCTAAACAAAGAATTGGAGACAGGTGTCCTGCTGGTGAGATGCCATTGGATCAGACCTTGACCTTGGCAGCCACGACCAGTTTCTTATATGGATTGGTTTTGTAACTTCTGCAGATTGAAGGATGGCACTTGAAATAGTTCAGTCACCCAGACCCAACAGTTGCTCTGCCCATCATCAGTAAGCAGGAGGCAGGGTTGATGTCAGGAAAAGGTATCTGGGGTTCGTTACTGTGGCTGCAAACTTAGGGAGACGCTGGGTGAGAAAGATGACACAGATCAACCGAATAAACAGGGCTCAGAGCAAACAAGAACTGCCTCTTCCTTGTCCTTTGTACCTCCAAGGCATTCTGGGGTTCAGAAGGAAAAGTGGTACGTGTGTGTGTGTGTCACTCTGCATTAGAATTTGGAGGTCAATTTTCCTCTTTTTTGACGACAACCTATGGAATCTCATCTGTAAGGAGCTCTAAGATATTTTCCAATAGCCAGTCTGTTTAGGCTGGCGCCACGTGGAAATGAGATCTCGGAGAGGCTCCTGGGGGTGAGAGTCTCCATCCAGCCAAGCCTGGTCTTGCTCCGCCCGGTCACTCTCAGTTTTTATACTGAGGTTAATGTGTGAGCCTGTTTAGACTGGCTTAGGGCAGTTCTCCAGTTGCCTTCCCCACACCAGGAAGATAGACAATAGACAAATAATCAAACACAAAAATATCCATTTGCAAAAGGTGGTGCAGTATGTAAAGTGTGTCATGGCATTTACTTTAGATGGAGTGGTTAAAAATAAAAATTTTGGAGTTGGAGTTCAATACGTGCTGACCCACTCCTTCTGGTTATTACATTTTGCTTCTGGCTGATTTCCTGGTATTGGCTGATGTTTTTTCGTAATGTGTCCCATTTCCTAGAGATTGCAGGAAAACAAGAGTAAAACAAAAATCAACCGCAATATGGAGAAACCGCCTGAATAGCTTTAGAATGCTTTGAAACTGTTTATTTTTTGTTGTGTATTAGACAGGGAGACACTCACAAATGAGCCACAAGACAATTCACCTGCAGACACTCCACATCGACTCAATCCCTTCTTGTGTATTTAATCAAATAGCAGCATAATAAATAAGCAGCAATTCATTTGGACACCAAATACCAAGTTGTTCTCCTAAGTGACCTGGATTGATTTTCATGTGTCGCAATTCATCAGAAGGAAGTGGCTTCACCGCTGGAAGTCCAAATACTCTAACACATTTCTGGTCTCACTTTCACTTTAATGGGCAAAAGACATTCGGTTTTATGCCTTAGATGGTAAGCCTCACAATGAGTGAGACTGGAAATGCCAAACAAAGGCCCTCGGATGGGCTTTCCTAGAACAGAAAGGCCTTGGGAGCAGCTGGGGGAAACCAGATGGAGATTGTACTTGGGAGAGGAAGGATGGGCTGTCTAGCTATATCCCACATCCTGTGGCCTCATGGACATATGGGCGTGCATGGCCCCAGGGCTGCATCACTTTGGAGTAGTTGTGAGTTATACCACACTTGTCTGAGTAAATGCTGATGTCAATAGCTAACATATATCGAGTCTTTATGATGCAAGAAGCATCCTACTAAGTGTATTACAAGTGCTAACTCATTTAATCTTTACAACCACCCCATGAGGCAGGTAGCACTATAGGTTCCACTTTATAGAGCAGGAAAATGGGACATCCAGAGGGAAAGTAACCTGCCCAGGGTCCCAGAGTGAGGTGGTGGTGGATCAGGTCTTCAATACTAGGCTTTCTATAAAGAATGGGGCTAATTTCTATGTCTGTACATGGACGGGAATCCAACTCAAATGGTAGTAGTGGAATATTCAGATTAACAGCAAAAGGGCCTTGTGGTTGGAAGGGCTCTGTCTACGTTTAGGTGAAATCACCATCTAAACCACCATCATTATCTCCACCACCACTTATTGTCACTGTATTTTGTCGGTAAATTCGTTGTCACTGTTGGTGGAGATGGGACAGGTAGCAGAGCAAAGTTTGTGGGGATAAGCACACAGTACTTTGGAATATAAGAGTTAGGTACATAGTAATGTAGGGATGGGTGAGTGTTGTCACTTTGTCAGTTTTTGTCATCAGTAGTGAGCTGGCATAGTTTGGATAAATTCTATGGTTTCCTGCAGTTCCTTTTCTGCCCACTGTCAGTGTGGGTATGTCCTCTCCTGTGCTTTCTCTCTCATCATACTCTCCTCATGTCCTCAGCTTTGCTCAGTGACGGCCTTAAGAACCCATGTTTTTCTTTTTTTAATTTATTTTTGTTGAAGCATAGTTGAATTACAATGTTGTGTTAATTACTACTGTACAGCAAAGTGACTCAGCTATACATATAAATATATATATATTCTTTTCCATTATGGTTTATCACAGGATATTGAATATAAAAGAACTCATGTTTTGAAATCAATACCTAAGATGTTTGATTTTTCACTCATCCTGCCAAATAACTGGGTTGGAAAGTCGTGGCACCTCTTCTTCATGTGTCCTCGTGAGGGGTTGAAACCTCTCTCCTGACTCAAGGCATTAGTCAGGGAAGGTAGACTATCTCTTCAGGGTTGACTGCCCCAATGTGGGTGTCCTCGGAGTTAAGTGAATAGGCTTTGAAAACAGACACATTTTTGAAACCTGGTTCTGACTATGTCTCACCTTGGGCAGGTCACCTATATCAGCTGGTTTTCTGATTACCTCTCTGTAAAATGGAAGGAATGATATTCTCTTCAGAAACTTCTGGTAAGGAGTAATGATAAGAGTTAATGTTCCTTTTGAGCACCCCCTATATTTTGGCCACTGTGCTAGGAACTTAAATTTACCATCTCATTGGATACTCAGAACAGCTCCATGAGGCAGGGACTTTATCATTCCCATTTCACAGACGAGGAAACTGAGGCTTAGAGGGATGAAATAAAATGCCCAAAGTCAATGAAATGGTGGGACCTGGAACCTGTATGACTCCAGAGCCATTTCTCTTAACCTCTCAGCATGACAGAATGGGTCAAGTATTCAATGACTCTCCTTTTTCCCTTCCTCTTGACGCTATGATCTTTATTTTGGGCATCCTGTGTGGGGATGAGAAATAAGGATTATTTTTCTCCTCTTTCTTTCTTGATGTGGTTCTGTCTGTTTGGGGTTCATCCTGTTCTGTCTCCTACATAAGAGGATCCTAGTAAAAGAACAGGACATTATGTCAGTCATATTGAAGATATCATAAAGATTAAAAACCCAGAGTGATGGCAACTCGACAGTTAAGGGAGAATTTCCACATTAGGACTGGGGTTTAAACTTTATCAGCCTTTTCATAGCACCAACACGTGGTGACATTCACAGAGGAGCATTTTATAGGGCATAGAAACCCAACACATGGTGAGGCACCTGGGTGTGTCCTCCTGACCCGCCGAACACAGGACCAGGCCTCAGAGCCTCTCATGGCTGCTCCTGTATCTGCTCCCTCTTTTTTCCTTCTAACCTGAAGTGTCACACACAGCTGGGTTTGCATACAGCATACAGTATTGGTTTGAACCAGAAGGTCTGGTTTCTAACTCTGACTTTATCGCTTCCTCACCATGTGCTCAAACCTCCATTTCCTCATCTGTAAAATGGGGATAAAACTGTTGTCGTGAGGTTTCAATGTGAATTAGTACGTCAAGTCCTTAGAATAGTTCCCAGTCCCCGGTGAGTCTTCAATAAATGTCAGCCATTTGACCATTCTGAGTGCTTAATCACCAGTCAGGCCAGGTTAGCCCCCATGGGCAGACTAATGTTGGACATCAAAAGCATTACCTATATTATGCTTATTAAATATCTTGGAGACCTTAAAAAAAAATAAGACAGTGAGTTCAGAACTCTAAGAGTCAGAGATCAGCCAAGGGTGTTTTCTTCTTTGTGGCCCAATGATGAAGCAACTCATCTTCTACTTTTCATAAGTAAGGTGTGGACCCTTTCTTATTTCTAATAGGAATATTACAAGGCACACCGTATGCATCTCTCACGGTGCAGAGCAAGCCTTTGCTTCACATCTCAGACGTGTGCCCTTTCCCTTGTGGAACTTAATAAGTAAATGGTTTCTTGGGAATAGAAGGGTTTAATCCAGGTGGTTCCGTGGACTCCCAGGAATCTTTCACCAAGTCCATCCTGTATCAGAGGTTGGAGACTCTAACGTGGCTCAGAAGCTCCCCAGGCCTTCTGGGAAGGCCCCAGTCATTTATTTGTTCTTTCACATCTTTTGAGAAAATTTATTGCATGGATACTATGTTCACAGTGCTCTTCTGGGCAGTGGGGACACAGCAGTGGACGAGACTGACAAAAACCTCTGACCTCATAGACCTTATATTCTTGGCAGGATTTCTCAACCTTGGCACTACTAACATTTGGGGCCAGATGATGTCTCATTATGGGAGGCGGTCCTGTGCTTTGAAGGGTGTTTAGCAGCATTCTTGGTCTCTACCCACTAGAGGCCAGTAGCATCCCCTCCCACTGTTGTGACAAGCAGAATCTCTCCAGGCCATGCCACGTGGCCCCTGGGGGGCCAGCCGCCCATGGCTGGGAGTCATTTTTCTATGGGGAAGGAGATGATGACCTGTAAAACAGCATCATGGAGAACAACTAACAGGGAGAAGGGGGGGGCAGGGGAGGGGTTGGCTATTCTACATAAGGTACAAAGCAAAGCCCACTGAGATGACATCTGAGCCAAGATGTAAAGAGGTGAGGGAGCCAGCCCTGTGAACATCCAGGAAAGGGCACCAGGGGGATGAGGCCAGACGGGTAACAGTGGTAGGAGCTAGGCGAAGATGGCCGCTGAAGGCTGTTCCTCTGAGGGAGGTAGGAAGTGCTGAAGGCTCTAAGCAGAAGAGCAGCATGACCTGGCTTTTTATTTTTTTTAATTTACTTATTTTTGGCTGCGTTGGGTCTTTGTTGCTGTGCACGGGCTTTCTCTAGTTGCGGCGCACATGCTTCTCATTGCGGTGGCTTCTCTTGTTGTGGAGCACGGGCTCTAGGCATGTGGGCTTCAGTAGTTGTGGCTCACGGGCTCAGTAGTTGTGGCTCGCTGACTCTAGAGCGCAGGCTCAGTAGTTGTGGTGCATGGGCTTAGTTGCTCTGCAGCATGTAGAATCTTCCTGGGCCAGGGATCGAACCCGTGCCCCCTGCATTGGCAGGCGGATTCTTAACTACTGTGCCACCAGGGAAGTCCTTTTTTTTCCTTTGGCCGCACCACCAAACTTCCCTGACCAGGGATCGAACCCGTGACCCCTGCAGCAGAAGCGTGGAGTCTTAACCACTGGACCACAAGGGAAGTCAACCTGACTTGTTTCTATGAAGGATGCTCTGGCCGTACAGGGCAAGGGCAGGCACAGGGAGGATATTGAGGAGGCTGCTGTAATGATGGTGGTCCAGACCAGGGTGGTGGAGATGGAGATAGTGAGACTCTGGTTGTTGGCTGTGTTCTAAGGGTGAGGCTGGGAGGATCTACTGATGGATCAGAGGTACAGTGGGAGGGGAAGAGAAGTATCGGGGATGATGCTGAGGCATCTGGAGTGAGCAGTGGAAGAAAGGCGTGTCAGAGTTCCCCCGGCAGCTCTTGGAAATGCTGGTCCTTGTCCC
Organism: Phocoena phocoena; assembly: GCF_963924675.1. Taxonomy (NCBI): domain Eukaryota; kingdom Metazoa; phylum Chordata; class Mammalia; order Artiodactyla; family Phocoenidae; genus Phocoena; species Phocoena phocoena. The sequence continues at coordinate 33,719,351 of NC_089233.1, read as the reverse complement.
CAGCCTCGGGTGGGGTGGTGAAGGCCATAAAAGTGGTTCCTCTTCAGTTTTCTCATCACTGCTTTGGCCTGAGCTGTTCCACAACCCCTCCCCTACCTGCATCATAATCACTTTTAGGTGCTCTTAAATATGCAGATTCCTGAGCCCCACCCAAATATACTGGATTAGAATTACTAGGGGTGGAGCCTGGGAAACTGCATTTCAGTATATGCTGCAGATGATTTGGACATGGCTTGTTTTGAGAGCTCCAGCCCCAGGGCATGCACCAGGAATAGATCGCAGCTTCCTGTAGCAGAGCCTTCCTTTGCCTGGCTGTCTCCCTGGTCCCAAATCTTGGCCCCTGTATTTATCCTTCCCTGCCCCCTCCCAAGGCTCCTCTGTATGGAACAGGCCTGTCCTGTGCCACATCCTGTTTATCTTTCAGCTTCTTCATTTTGCCCACCTGATGCTGTTCTTTCTGATGAGGTCTTCAGGTTTTCAGATTTTATTTTGGTTGGAAGGCTGACAACAAACAGACTTATAATCTTAGAACGGTAGAATTTCACACCTGCAAGGGACCTTGTGATGTGAGGGCATCACAATCGTTTCATTTTCTTCCAGGTGAGGAAACTAAGGTTCAGAAGGAGAAATAAGTTTGTGCAGTTTGACCCAACAAGTAATGCTGCTAGCTGCTCTCGCTTGGAAAACATAAGATTCAACCGTGTTGCATCAGAATCTTTCCCTTTGCAGCCCCTGAGAAGGTTTTTCATCCCCTCACAAGCCTGTCCTGGCACGTCTCAATTGCTGTTTTTGTTTTTAACTTAAGAAAATGATTACATATTTTGAGTGGAGTGTCAGCACTTTTCTAATTCCTCCATATTACAGTCTCCGAACCCTCTGAACTCTGGAAAATCAGGAAATTGGGGAAACTTTTAGGAGAATCGGAGGCTGTAAGTAAATTCTTGAAATTCATGATTTTGCTTGTTTTGCATTTTGCAAGAAAGTATTGTCTCCAGAAGGGGAGGCTTCACAAAGCCAGACCTGAGCTGTAAATACGGTGGGAGCCCAACTGCCCTGCAGAGAGCCTGGTTTTTCCAATCGGGCTGCTTGATAAATACTGTGCTAAATGGCTTTGGCCCCATCCTCCTGACTAACCAGATAACAAATGGATACTTTAATAACTTTGTGATAATAAGGGTCATTCACCTTGTGGTACAACCACCTCTGCTGAGGGATTTCACATTGGAGTTATTTTATTATCATGGAAGTGTATTTGCTTTATAAAAGGGACTTACTTCATCACAATTATGAAGCTTCCTTTACCTAAGAACATCCTAAATTGCTCTCTCTGAATAGGCTGTTTCTTAATTTTAATTCTGAGAAGTTGGATATTGAGGAATGAGTGAAATAAAGGAAAAGTAATTCACCATCACCATTACCGTCAACATCATCATCACCATTATATCATCACTTTCGTCATCGTTGTCATTATTGTCACCTCTGTCATAGTCATTTTCATCGTCATCTCCATTACTGTTGTCATCATTACCATCATTTTCATCATCATCATCCTTATCAGTACAGCCACCATTTATTGGTAACTTGTCCTTCATGTGTTCTAGCTCAGATGATCATCCTAACAGCTCTATATCAGGCAGGTACCACTTTTCTCATTTTATGGATGATACACCTAGAGCTCAGAAGAGTCAACTTCCTTGTCCAAAGCCTCTGTGGAAAATGGCAATTTCTGGCACCACATTCCCTGGCACCTACTCTTACCTGATGGGTATGGAACACATGTCCCATGCCAACTAAGGTTGGAGTCACCTGTCTCAGAGGTAAAACTTCCAGAGGCACATGGAGTAGTCAGAAGTGCCACATGGTGTAGACCATGGGCCCCCAACCCCCGGGCCACAGACTGGTACCGGTTCGTGGCCTGTTAGGACCGGGCCACACAGCAGGAGGTGAGCAGAGGGCAAGCGAGCAAAGCTTCATCTGTATTTACAGCCACTCCCCATCGCTCGCATTACTGCCTGAGCTCTGCCTCCTGTCAGCATTATGGTGAGTTGTGTAATTATTTCGTTATATATTACAATGTAATAATATTAGAAATAAAGTGCACGATAAATGCAATGCGCTTGAATCATCCCGAAACCACCCCCCACCCTGGGTCCGTGGAAAAATTGTCTTCCACGAGACCGGTCCCCGGTGCCAAAATGGTTGGGGACCGCTGGTATAGACCTAACCAGTAAATAATCAACTAACCTCGACTGACCTAATTGGGCTGATCACCTCTCTGTCAAAATAGGAAGAAGTGCTAACTCCGTCTCTACTTGGAATGCGATGTAACCTCTTCTTGAGCTGGAATTACCACCCAGAGAATCTGGTGCCAAGATACCCAATTTCCCCTCATTTTTAATAATAGCATCAAAAGCTGGCATTATATGAAGTTTGTAGTAAATGGATCACCAGTGTTTGCACTTTGAAGTGAGGTCGTCTGCTCATCTGGGCTGGGGCTACTGGGGTTGGAAGCTTTGCAGCCATTTCTTCTCTTGACGGAGTCCTGTCAAGATGGACTTTGTGTTCCTTCTTCCTCTTTTCCTTTGTTCCCTCCCTGCTTATCCTTCTGTTGAGTCCAAAGTCCATATCAATCAAGAAAATAGTTTAAAAAATCAAAGCAAATAGCCTCCACCCACCCACCCAAGAGAGGAACTAAAAAATTTTTTTTCCATTTGTCAGTACTGCAAGTTGGTTAACTGGGTACTGATAATTTTCCAGATGAATCCAGAAAGATGTGCATCCTGGCCCCTTTCTCCCAAAGATCCAGATGACATTTTGCATTAACAGGAACTAGGAGAAGGGCCAACATCAATTTTAGGTTGGTTTTGGAGATACTGCAAACATGTTGACTCATTTGTCTCTTTGGTCCTTTTGCTTCTCCATTATTGGGAGTTTCCATCAAAGCCCATTTCTTAAAGGCACACCTTCTGGGTTGATATGTCAGGAGCTGCCCTGTTGATAAAGAAAGTGAGGTGCAAATGCAGGTATCCTGGGGAATAAGGAGCTGCAGTGTCTGAGTGCTGGAGAACTAAATAAATACAGGGAAGAGATATTTCAGAGCTATTATTGATTGGATGCCGAGGAGTTATTAAGTTCTAAGAATGGCTTATTACACCGCTTGGGCCAAGATTAAAGAGGAGTTAAGCCATGGATATCCATCGGGAACCATATCTACAGTTCAGAGCCTTCTGCTGAAGCCCCTTCCCTCCTGACCTGTGTCTCCTCCCCCCCCACCCCCCGCTTTCCCCGTCCCCTCACCTCCAGGTTGTCTGATATAAGACACTGTCAGGACCTTTTCCAAGTTGGTCTATCTCTCTCAATTGAACACCCCTAGGAGCCCCATGTGGGATGTCTTTATTGAATCACACATTTCTCCAACTTAACGAAAACCATTTTCCAAGAGGAAAGAGCAGTGTAATTATTTCATGGGGATCTGAAAACAGGCAGACTTGGGATGTCAGGAGCATCCTATTAGGCTGATTGGCTCTGTAACAGCTTCCACTCTTGGTAGCTAAATCAGGGGTTTCCTTCACATTGGGGGTGTTAGGGAGGCATGGACCTGTCTTGGGGGTAGGCTCAGCCCCGCATTGTGAGGTCAAAACAGTGTGGGGCTTCAACAGCTAAAATTGAGTGGGAACAGTGGTGCCTTATCTGTATAATTAGCATTCATGTACTCTTTTTCCATCCTCATTCCCAGTGAATTATCTGCTGTCCAGTCCCTTGCAACATAGAACATTCCCCATAAATAATTTTAATGACTTCTATTACTACAGGTTTGCAAACCTGTAGTAATAGAAGTCATTAAAACTTCTAATGGGGCCAGGTGTGGTTTGGGGCCAGGTGTGGGGGCCAGGTGTGGTCTGGAATTCATCGTTTTTCAGATTTTAGAAAGGCTCTGAGGTGCCTATGCTACACATTACATCACACCTCCAATGGTGCCTGGGGCAGCACTTCATAACCAAACACATGAATATTTCTGCAAATAAGCCAATATTCACACTAAGAGGGATAAATAAATATCATTAGGCTGATTAATGGCTATTCTTCAGGTAATAAACAGTCCAGTTGAATATTGGAGATTTCTTTTGGTTCAATCTAATATAAAGCGTCTCATGTTAAGTCAGGGGAGATTTCCCACCAGATGAATCTAAGTCAGTTTTAAGAGGAAAAGCTTCTGTTTGCAAAGAGGTTTTGGGTTTTGGAAATTTCTGATGAATGACCTGGGTTTTTACTTACTTGCCCTCGTCTGTCAGAAGGAACACTGGCCTCTGTTCTTCTGGGTAACCAAATTTTACTTGTTGGAGGGTGTGTGTGTGTGTGTGTGTGTGTGTGTGTGTGTGAAGTATAAATGTAAGTGTAAGAGAGGGAGGGTGGGAGAGAGAGAGAGAGAGATCTGTTTCCCTCATCCTTCCTGCATCTCAAGAAGGACCTTGGATCCCAAACCCTGCCAGGAAAACCCTATCCATGGTCTGACATTTAGAAGTTTATTGACTGGAATGAAAGAATTGTCAATTTCAAAACATGAAAAGCCATTGGGAGATCAGGTGCTTTCTGCAAACATTCCTGCACAGTGACTCATGGAATGAAAAAAAAAGAAAAAAAAAAGCTGCCTTGTTTTATTAATTTAGTTCTGACAGCTATTAGTTCTGAGGCTTTCAAGGTTCTCAGCAGATATTAAAGAATCCTCAGGAACCCCTCTGTGAAATACCAATAATGAACCATGTAGGAAGCAGGAAGCGGAGGTTAAATGAAGATTAAAACGCTCCCCGGGGCCAGGTTGTTTCCGCCCCCTCAACCCCAGAGGTCCTGGTGCACAGAGGCTGCACATCCCTAATTCTGCAGGGAGGTCAAAATGGAACCCAGCATCTTCTCCCCAACTTGCACTTCCACGGGGGTCTCTCAGCTCAGGGAGCGGCACAGATGGCTGCCCAGGTGCTTATACAGAAACCCTGGAATCATCCTTTCCTCTCCTCCCTCACTCCCACACCCCTTAAATTCTCCTGTCCTAGGAAGCCCACCCCCGAACACGTTCCCCTCCACCTCCCTCTTCTGTCCACTTTCCCAGCATCTTGGATTCTTGGATCCTCCTGCAGCCTCCTCCTGCTTCCTTCCTGTCCATTCCTGCACCCCCTTACATCCAGAGCAGTCTTTTCAAACACACCTGACCTTGCCCAAACACCTGCTGCTATCTGAGAATGGTTGAAGTTCTTAGCATGGCCTTTAAGACCCCAAATTTCCTGTCCTGCCCACTCCAGTGATACTAGTTTGGCTTATATAGTGCCAGCCTCAGGTCTTTGCTGAGGCTGACCCCTCTGCCAGGATTGCTTCCACCAACTCCTGTCATTCTTCGGATCTTTATGCACCGGGGAGATCTCATAGCATCCTGGACTTTTCCTTTCATGGCTTTTCTCACACCTCTCACTACCCAATTACTTCTGTAATTCCCCACTTAACATCTCCCACAACAGACTCTAAGCCCAGAGAGGGCAGGGACCCCGCCTGTCTCCTCTGCAGCAGTCTCCCCAAGTCTACTGCAGTGATGGTGCAGGTCTAGCCACAGGTGGGTGGGTGAGGGTTGTGCCTGGAGGGGCAGTTCATGCAGTCTTGCTTTTCTGGGTGCACGTGAGCACTGGCTGATTGGATTCCATTCTGATCTGGGAGCAGCTGCGGAGGCTGATTGGTAATGGAGCTTGTGGGAAAACATCCCCAGCTGCATGGGTCTCAGCTTCGCCTGGCACCGCTTCCCTGGGATAAGTGCCGACTGAGCTTGTGGATCTTCTCAAGGACTGGGAGAAGTGGCTCCCTTCCCTCCCTGCCCACCCTCCCTCGGGGGGAGGTACAGACTTTTCACTTCATCACCCGGGTGACTTGGACGCTGCCCATGCCAGGCTGCCAGCAAGGCGGGCATTAGACCAAGGCCAGGGCTGCTCAGCTGGGTTGCCTCCTCCAGCTGGTCCTGCTTCAACACTCATCATTCTCCCTGGGAGGTGCTGAGCCTCCAAACATCTGCTTTATATGGGCTTTGAGCTCCCCACCATGCCATCTTTGGGGAGTGGATGTAAATGTTACCTTTTGTGGTATCTGGTGCTGCCCTGGCTTTGCTCGTGGGCAGTGCCTCCAGATCCTATTGCCTGCCTGGGGATGGGGGACTCCTACAGTCAGGTTTAATTAAAGGCAAACTGATGGGATTCCAGCCAAGGGCAACCCAGGGGCAGGAATCTGTTCAGCAGATGACCTTACATTTATGTCATAACCCGTCTTAATGATCCCATTCTTCAATGGCGAGGCGAGCCTGGAACCATATACTCAGAGGCAGGCACCTCCCTGCCACTTCCCAGTCTTACCAGGTGGGGATGGGGAGGTTGTGAGAACAGGCCAGAGCTCTCCTGGGACAGGCCAAGCAAGGGGCATTTCCTTCATCTTGACTGCTCTGAGCAGGAAGTCTTCAGGCTGTGAAAATTCAAGGAATGTCGGTGTGGGCAGGCCTGGGATGTGTTCTTAATGAGATGGAAAGGGTTGTCTGTCTTCCTGGGTGAGTGCAAGTACCCAAGCTAAGGGCCCTCAGAGGCTGTACTTGACTGGATCCAGAGGAGGACGGGGAAGGGCTGCCCTGGACTCATGTTTGCATTTTTCTGACAAAAATGAAAATAGTAGCGAAAGCATGAGGCTGCTTAAAAATGCTGCCAGTTCAGACTGAGCACTTTTCATGTGCTAGGGACCATGCTAGGTTCCACAAGGAACATAAATATGGCTAAGACCCAGGCCATACTTTGAGGAGGTTGCACTCATTAGGGAGAATAAACCATTTACATGATTAAATACACTCAGCACATATGTAGTGATACCTTCTATGTGCCAGTAGGGACTTCACTGGGGGTGGAAAAAGCAGCATCCATGGGACACAGGTGGGGTGCAGTTCTTGGGGGAGACAGTTATCCACATAATTATGCAAATGATGCAGATTAGTAATCTCAAGCTTTAGGAAGTGCCATAATGTACATGATGCTGCAGGGGTATGTCACAGGAGTTTCTTACCTGGTGTGGCACATCACAGAAAGCTTCCTGGAGGAGGTGATGTTTGGACTGTGGCTTAAAGGATATGTAGAGTTCAACAGCAGAACCAAACTAGCTTTCCAAGCAGGGATGACAGCAGGTGTAGCTGGAGCTCAGAGAGTGAGAGGGTCAAGAGTGGAGGAAGAAGGTGAAGAAGAGAGCTGGGGGCAGACCATACACAAGGCCTTGTTGCCCCAGCTAGGGCGTGTGGACTTGGCACAGGAACAGGGAGAAGCAGGCAGAGGTAGGAGCGATGTGAGCTTTAGGAAGGGAGGTGACGATGCTCTAATGTAGACAAGAAAGTGTAGCTGAAAGCAAAACTGAGACACTCATTTGGGGTTTGTGCACGAGGCAACAATTACATTTAAGCAGCAGTTGTTGCGAACAGAAGGTGGCTTCTAATTGCAGTTGTTCGGCGTGGAATCCACATTCAAACTTGCAATTATTTCACTGTTAAAAGAGCTGACAGTTCCCTCTTCTGCAGGAAGGCAGTCCCAAGGGAATCCTAATCTCAGGGATTTGGCTTTCCCGTGGCCCCTTGAGTACCAGACCACACTTGCACGAAGTTGTTCCTGTTGGCTGGCCACGGAGAGAGATGCACGTAGGCCACGGGGTAGAGATGGGCTGAGGAGGGGGAAGGGCCATCTTAGCAAGGACTCTGGATGCATTCAGAGCAGCTGAGTGAAAGGAGGCAATGACACAGCTTAGTAAAATCAGTGTCTCTCCTTCCACACAGCATTGACTGGAGCCAGCAGAAAGCATTGACGTTACCACTTATTGAGGTTTCAATGTGCTATTGGGGCCCCACCCCCTTAAAAATGAGGACACCAAGACAGACAGGTTAAACAACCCTCTCTGGTCACATGTCAAAATGAGAGCAGAGCTGGAATTTGAATCCAGCCTCATCAGGGCCTGAAGCACACTGTCTTAACCTCTATGCTGTGCAGTGTCCCAGGAGGGGCTGGGAACTTCCCAGAAGAGGCAGTCGCCAGTTAAGCCCCAAGTGCCTACTGAGTGATGCAAAGGAAAGAAGAGTGATATAGTCAGACAGACTCTATCCCTTATCAGCTTAGTGCAAATGTAGCCAAGCAAACGCTTGGGCAACTTGCTTACCCTCTCTGAGTCTTGTTTGTAAGATGAGCTTATATCTGTGATAATATTGATAGTCACATTTATGAGCATGTGCCAGGCTCTTTTCTCAGACCTTTACACATAGTAACTCCTTTAGCCTTGCATTGGCCCTCTAGGGAAGGTGCTACTATGATCTCCTTTATATCAGAGGAGGCGACCAAGGCACAGAGAGGTACTATAACATGCCCAAGATCACACAGCTAAGGAGAGGTCCAGTTTGGCTCTCATAGGTTGTTCTAGAGGTCAAATGATATGATTTATGCAAAGTTCTTGCTGCAGGATGCCACACACACAGCAAAAGCCAATACATATGTTAGGGACATCCATGAATGTTATTTAGCTCTCCCGGGCCTCAGTTTCCTCTCTGTGAAATGGGGATGATAACAGCTATGATTTATTGGGCTTTTTTTTTTGAAAAAAATGGGGAATTTAATAAAATAAACAAACATAAATTGACAGTACACTTCCCCCTCTTAATCGGAGCTGTATACAAAGAATAGGTAATTCCCTAAGTAGTATGATTTATAGTGTTTTAAAAAGATTGTATTGGGCTTTTATGATCATCTCATTGAATAGTCTCCTGTGATGAAAGCTGTTATCCCATCCTACAGATGGGAAAGCCGAGGTTTAGGGAAATGGAGAGAGCTGTTCAAGGTCATGCATCTACTAAAAGACAGAGCAGGGTGCTTGAATGAGAGCCCACACTCTTTCTTAACTTCTGTAATGTAGCGATTCACTGGCTGGTGCCCTCTTCCTTCTCAGGGGCTTGCCTCCAGGTTTGGCCCAGAGATCTCAGGCTGCCTCAGGCATCTCTGGTTCCCCTGAGTCCGGTCCACATCCCTCTAATCAGCCTGCCCAGTGCTCCGTGCTCCAAATGTCCCATTTCTGCAGAAATGGCCCATGATGTCATGTGGGTTACTGACAACGTCTCTCTCAGGAACCCTGAAGAAATCCTGGGCAGATTGGATAAAAAGCCCTTGTCAGACATCCTAATTTTAGTGTTCTCCCTAGTGATTCCATTCAGGAAGTATTTATTTAACGCTTCACTTGTTTTGCCATTCTCCCTGACTTCATTTTGCAAAAGCTCCTGTAGTAACCCACGTCTCCTTCACCAGTGCCCCCGCTGCTCTCATCCTTGGGAAAACTTGAGTGCTGTGTTCAGCATCTCGAGCCAGATATATGTCTGGGTTTCATCTTGCATCACTAATGCCCTCCTTTATCTCCACGCAGCATATCCCAGCATTTTTGCTGGGACTTCTGTATGTCCTGTCTCCCCTCATCTCATTAGATATTGTGGCCCATGTGCCAGTGGACACTTTTCATGCCTTAAGTTTCCTCGCAAGGGCATGATGATGAATCATTGCTTCTCTCCCAGACTAATTTTTATCATTCCACCCCAGCTTCTACTTTCAAAGTCTCTGCTCACATGGCAGCATGAGCAGGTGGGCTGTCCTCTCCTGAGTGTCAGGTACCCTCGGAGGTCAGAGGCCATCCCTGCACCACAGATGAGCAAGGAGGGGGCTGTAGTTAACCGCACCTCACTTGCTCACAGGAGACTGAAATTCTCCATGCGTTGGGGTGACCACAGTTCTGTTCTTGCCCATGCTTGTTTCTTGATTCAGTGAGTCGGTAAGTCTGTTAGACATTCCTGTTACAGATCCTATTAATTTTAATGGCTTTAGAGATTAATAGAAGAGAAAGCTTCTCTTGATTGTACAGACGTATGTAGAAGTGTGCTTTTGTATATTTATTTTTATTTGAAAAGAAATATGGTCAAGGCAGCAAAAGAGAGACGTCTGGGTCTGTTGAGACGTTTTTGGTTCTTACTAAGAAATAAAAAGAGGTAAAATTTACATAACATAAAATTAATCATTTTGAAGTGAACAACTCAGTGGCATTTAGTACATTCACAATATTGTGTAACCGTCATCTCTATCTAGTTCCAAAACATAATCATCTCCCAAAACAAAACCCTGTATCCATGAAGCAGTTATTTCCTATCCCCTTCCCCTCCCAGCCCCTCAGAACCCCTAGTCTACTTTCTGTCTCTATAGATTCACCTATTCTGGATATTTTTATATCAGTGGACTCATACAATATGTGGCCTTTGTATCTGGCTTATTTCACTCAGTATAATATTTCCAAGGTTCACCCATATTGTAGTATGAATCAGAATTTCATTTCTTTTCATGGCTGAATAATATTCCATTGCATGGATGGACCACATTTGTTTATCCATTCATTCCTTGATGGGCATTTGGGTTGTTTCCACCTCTTGGCTCTATTTGTTTGTTTGTTTTACCTTTGCAGACATTTTCTGGAGTCTGTGGCTATGCTCTGCACTTAGCTGGTTTTTTCTTTGTGAATCTCCTATGTCTCAACACACTTGCTTTTCTCTGGAAAGAGCAGTTAGAGGTTTAGGAGCTGCTGTGGTAAATGAGAACTACAGAATCTCACAACTGGGAATCTGGCATGGCTACTTGCACATGTCCTGCCACCCCATGGGGTAACTTTGACTCCTCAAAGGACAACCCCTCCAGAACCACCAAATCCTCTACTCTGGGTTTAGACCCATAGTTCACAGCCTGGCAGCATATCGTCATCATCTGGGGAGATTTAAGAATTACTGAAACTCCCACTTCACCTCCAGAGAGCCTGGCTTGATTTGTGTGGGATCAAGTCCTGGCACAGGACAGTCTGTCTGTTGAAAACGTTGGATAGTGGCATCCAAAATGTATGTCCAGGTTCTAACCCTCAGAGGGAGCCAGGACAGAAAGCTCTGAGGAGGTGCTGTGACATTGCCCCGTTGGTTGCTTACCTGTAACAGACAAGCCCTGGCTACTTTAGTATAAGACATTTTTCAGAAGCGACTGGACAGCCCCAAATATTTGCCAATGACCTCTCTGATAAGGAACTTGTATCTAGAATATATAAACACAATAACCCAATTTAAAAATGGGCAAAGGATCTGAATAGACAGTTCTCCAAGGAAAATACACAAATGGCCAACAAGCATATGAAAAGGTGTTCAACATTGTCAGTCATTAAGCGAATGCAAATCAAAACCACAAAGAGACCCCACTTCACACCCACTAGGTTGGCTATAATCAAAAACAAAGGTAATAACATGTGTTGATGAGAATGTGGAGAAATTGGAACCCTCATACACTGTTGATGAGATTGTAAAATGGTGCAGCCACTTTGGAAAACAATGTTCCTCAAATGATTAAACCATATGACCATTATGCTTTGCCATATGAGTTACCATATGACTCAGCAATTGTACTCCTAGGTGTATACCCAAGAGAGTTGAAACATATGTCCACATAAAAGCATGCACACAAATGTTTATAGCAGCATTACTCATAATAGCCAAAAGGTGGAAACAACCCAAATGTCCATTAGCAGATTAGCAGATAAACAAAATGTGGTCTATCCATACAACGGAATATTTTTCAGCCACGAAAAAGGAACAAAGTTCTGATATATGCTACAACTTGAATCAACCTTGACAACACAATGCCAGTCACAAAAGGCCACATATTGTATGATTCCATTATTTGAAAGTCCAGATTAGGGCAATCCATAGAGACAGAAAGTAGATAAGTGGTTGCCAAGGGCTGGGGGTGATAGAGGGATAGCAGATGATAACTGAAGGGTACAGGGTTCCTTTTTGAGATGATGAAAATGTTCTAAAAATGACTGTGATGATAGTTGCACGTATCTGTGAATATATTAAAAACCATTGAATCATACACTTTAAACGAGCAAATTGTATGTTATGTGAATTATATCTCAATAAAACTATTTTTAAAGAAAATGGCTGGGATCTGTGGTACAGAGCCCAAGTCCCCTTTAAGCTTCTAACAGGTAACTAGCTGTGCCATTATATATTGAAGCACATGGTAAATACTCAGTTAACTGAGTTTTGTTTCTTTAGCTTTACTTCCCAGGAGGTCCGGCACTTCCTCTGTAGCTGCACCAGGGCTAGCATTGTCATATGTGGTCTGTTCGGTGTCTCCATGACAGAGTGACCTGTTAAGGAGGCAGACCTTGATGCATCCCCATGTAAACGATGAGCAACACTGCACAGTGTTCCCGTGACCCTGGCCGGGGGGTGGGGGGAGGAGACTGGAAGGGTGTTTAAGTGGGAGTGACACAAACCGATTTATACTTGAAGACAATCCCTCTGGCGTAGAGAATGGACTGAAGGGGAAAGTGGAGTCAGTGAGGCCCTACTTAGTTGGAGCCACTGCAGTGAACCGTGATCTGAGTTCAGGCATGAGCATCAGGGCTGCCATAGTGAGACAGGTTTCCCACAGGTGGAAACATTTCAGTGGTACGGCTTGGGAGCTGATTGGATGGGCAGGTGGGAATATGGGGCTGGCTTATACAGAAACAGAGAGAGGACGGTTTGGTGCCTCTTGGCTCTCCTGGCTCCTAGGGGCACCTAGATGTAGCTGAAAACCTGAATCCCATGTGAGACTGTGGGTCAGGTAAGGTCAGGACCTGGGCAGGAAGAAACCTGTTGGGACACGTCCCAGCAATGGGCTTACCCATCTCCTGGGTCCTGGACCAGCCGTGGGAAGCTGCTGACCCCATTCTGTGACCTCTTCACGAGTGGTGAAGTGGTGGTTTCAGGGTGGTGGAGGGAATGGGCATGTGCCATGGAGAAGCCTTGTTCACCTGCAGGGTTTTCAAGAGGAAGAATTGTGGGGGCTCCAACCACCTGCCTGAGGTTCTGGGGTTTATGTGGTGCCTCATCCACCATGGGGCCAGGTAAACTGAGAGGCAGTGTTCCAGGGCCAGGATGTAAGAGGCATGATGGCCTGGGGCAGGGGTTCCAGGGTTCAGACCTGAGCTGCTCTCCTACGTTGGGTGACCTTGGGCAAGTCTCAACATCCTGAGTCCAGTTTTCTCCTCCACGACACGAGTGTGGTAGTTCTCTCTTTCTAGAAATGGGTAATGTTGTTACTCCCAACTTCCAGATGAAGAAACTCAGGGCCTAGGAATTAAGTATCTTGTCCAAAATCAAGGAGCTCACAAATGAAATCGGGACAGTTTGGATGCCAGCAGTCACACTCCAGAGCCTGTTTCCTTAATTGCTATGCTACTGTGTCTCTTGATGAAGGGTAACTACAAAACCCTGGGCATCTAACCTTTGATAAACTCTGCAATGGACTGGGTTGATGGGTCCAATAAGATGACCTAGCCCTCATTTTATTTTCAGGTTTTTAAAAAGTAATTTTACAGATATAGATTCAGAAGCTCAGAGAGGTTAAATGACTTTCCCAGAGTCACACAGCAAGTCAGCCAGATTCCCTCCTGGAACCCAACTTTACCTGACCCCCTTTGCAGCCCTCCTTCCACACCTCTGCCCTGACCTGCAGAGGATAGTTTATCTGAGTCCTGTTGACCCTGTCCTTCCCAAATTCACCCTCAGAACCATTGGACCACGAGGCCAGGGTCTCCCCTGGCACTGCTCTGACTGATGTGAAACCCAGTTTTCCATAGCTGCATATTGATGCCTTGGACAACAGCCTAGCATTTCATAGGAGTTTGCAGGTTACAAAAAAGGGCAGCAGGTGTTATTTGGGCTAAATTGACCTTGAAATTGATTTCTTTATTTTATGACTTACTGAGAGGAGATTAATACTTTTTTTTTTTCCTGCAGTCTGAAACAATTTACATGGTAATAGAAGGCATAGTCAGTCAAATAAATTGCTGGAAGTGGTTGTGTTCCAAGGGAAAAAAATATGGGAGCTTACTCACATTGATTTCTTTGCCCTGGGGAGAAGCAGAGATTTTAACATCTGGGAATAGGGAGCTAAATTTTATCTCTCATTTTAAAAGCAGAGGCCTGAAGGGCTTAATCTGACATTTACACGGAATTTTCTAAGTTGGGGGAAATGAGGGAGCCCGAGTTCCTTACTGAAGGTTAACCAGCATTTTCTCAGAAGGGCTCTGGCGGTTTGATTCAGGGATGGCAGATGGGGCCCAAATGACATTTTCAGAAGATGGGCCTTGGGAAGCTGGCTGCCTTGCTCCCACCTGTGGGGGAACTGGGGCGCTGAGAGGCTGGTGACATAACCTTGCGCCCAGGCCCCGGTGGGGTTGCTGAGGAACCATGTGAGCAGAGACCCTGCTTCCAGGTTTCTGGCTTTGCCCTATGGCTGCCCTACCAGGGATGGAGTTTGATTTCAGCTGGTGTGGCAGTGTGCATGGATGGGGTAGCATTTCTGAGTATGTTGGGATGGATTCTGAGACTGCATCTGGGCTTGGCAAGAAAATGCAGCACTCGATTAGCACTGCCTGCCCTGGGAACAGGATGGGGAAGTGTAGCTTATGTGCCACATACTTGAATTTCCTGGTAAAAAAAACCTTTAAAATATCCCCCCCCAATGCCAATATTCCTGTCTTCAGACCACGTTGACAGGGCTGTTGTCCTCCAAAATGACCCCAGATCATTCAACACATCATGCAAGCTAAATTACTTTTCAGAAAATGTCTAGAAATGAATCCCTACCCAAAGGGCTCTGATAGTATTGCTGCATGCTATTCTCTTAAATTATTTTCTTTTCAAAATAAAATTAAAATTTTACAGTAAAAAAACCCAAAACATCCTAATTGATAATACATGCCAGAGCACACAATTCAAGAGTCAGAAGAATAAAATTAGTTTCTCTCCTATTCCATCCCGCTCAGCCAACTAGTTCCTCTCTCCACAATCAGTGTTTTGTTTTTTTTAAAGCCGATTTCTTATCTATCTTCTGGAGATTTCAATACATGTGATAAATATGCATATATTCTTAAAACAGGGAACAGATTGTGGCATGCTATACATACCTCTCTGCATTTTACTGTTTTTCCCTATCATTCTGTATTGAGCTACCTCATTATCTTTACTGGGGGTGTCTGGATGCACCATAACTTATTTACTTGGTCTCTGAATAATGGAAATTTATGTTGCTCCCAATATTTTATAATTATAAAAAATTGCTTCAACGAATATCCTTGGCATTGGGCATTTTCCACAAGTGCAGCCATTCTATAGCAGAGATTCCAAGACATGGGATTGCTGGTTTAAATATTACCAGCTTTTAAAGTTTTGCCCGATGTGTAATTCCACTATGTATAAGAATACCTGTTGCTCTACACTCTTACGAGTTTGATAATTTATCCGACTTTTATCTTTGCTAATCTCAGTAAAGCAAATAATATATCATCCTAATTTGCATTTTGTTTATTATGTGTGAAGTCAAGGATCTCATAATGTCACTGACAGACCTTTGTACCACCACATCCTTTGTGAATTGACTGTATGTCTCCTTTACTTGTTTTTTCCTTTGAGTTATAATTTTTTCATATTATCACTTGTTGTCTTTCATTTTATGGTATTATTTTTCATGCATAAATCTATTTTGTTCAAAATGTTTAATTTTATGGGTTTTGGGTTGTAATGAGAAAGGTGTTCACCACTCTGAGATGATAAAAACCTACGTGATTGGATTGAGTACGTTATGTCCTTTAATTTGTCCACAAATTAAGGTGTTATCTTGATTTTTTTTGCTTTGGAAAACGCAGTCTTTGTGGGGTGGTGAAAATGTGTGTTGTCTGGGATCACCTAGGGGCCATGATCTGGTCTCACAGGCTCCTCAGCCCACCCTGTTTCTCTCGGCATCCAGACTTTTCAAGGAGCAGTCGTGGTAAGGATGTTTTAGGGTGTAATGAGATGGGGTAGCAGACATTTGGAGAGCTGACCCTACCTGTCTTTCACAGCCGGGATCCCTGCAGGTCTTTACTGGCTCCATCCCTGGGACCCCACCGTGGCCCCGACCCCTCACCTTCTGTCCATTACTCAGGAGGCTTTATCTAGTCATGGTCTTGGCCTTCTGTTAACCTGAAAGATAAACCCTTTAAAGTTCATTTTTGTGCAGGGAATGTCACAGTCTAATGCTGCCCACCACTGCTCTCCAGGCAGTTCAGTCACACCAATTCATGCCAAATCCCTGAGAGGGTGATGCTTCATGGTCCCACAGGCTCTCTGCCTTGGTCATTGTTTAAACTGGCTCAATCCCCACTGCTGGTAATTTGTACCCAAGCTTCTGAAAGCTGTAAACCGAGTCACAAAAGGGCAATAATTCCAAGGGGAAAGTACTAGACTTCCAAGGAGGGGGTGAGGCCCAGGGAAGGGGGCAGCTGCACTCGGGGCAAAGGGAAGAAAGGGGGCGACGCCCAGGGAGACAACCAGTTTAGGGGCTGGTCTGTGACCCACGAAGGGGAGGCAGTCAGATCTTCTCTCTCCTTCTGAAAAATCACACCATGATGGACCGGCTTGAGTCAGAAGCTGTGGATGTTTATAGTGAGGACTGAGAGGGACGAGCGAGGCTTTCTGGGAACGAGAACAGCGTCAGACAGCTGCTGCCTCCCCCTCTCTTTGAGAGACAACATCTCTTATCTCGTCTCTGTCTCTCCAATCTGGCGTAGAACCTATTTCTGTGCTTCTCACTGTTTTCAAGGTGAGGAGGGAAACAGGGACACGGGGGCTTGGTGTACAGCCGGCTGCTTTGCTCAGGATCATGCAGGGACTGTGCTAAGCAGGGTGGGGGCTGCCAGTGTGGGCAGGAGCGTGAACCATTACAGATGTGAGAAGGTCTGTAAGAGGTGGGCAGGGCAGAAAGAGTCTTCGGAGGATGGCAGATTGAGTTGGTACCACCTCCATCTCCTTGGGTTGAAGACTCCTCTGCTCCTGCTAATTGACCTGAGAAGGAAGTAGGGCAGAGTGAGGGGGCGTCAGTTGAGTAGAGCCCGGGCCTCTGGGACCCCAGGCTCAGGCATGTGGGGAGGGTAGGCCCCCGGCTGGTGGAAGAGAGTGGGAAGCGATGATGGTTCAGAGAGAAGGAAGAGGCTCTACAGGGGCAGCTGGATAGGAGTTCCTTGGGTGATGAGGTTCCTAATAAAATCATACTTGATCATACTTGAGTATAAGTAAGTTGTCTCTTTCCAGGCCCAAGGATTCTGGCCACTGTGAGAGGAACAGCTCACCTGGAGTTACTCTCCCCTTCTCTTACAGCCAGCTTCCTCTGGGAGCCTCTTAATTTTGGCTTAACCCCAAGTTCATCTTTCCAGAGCTAGTGGTTGCCATGAACCCACTGGCTTTGAATGAAAGTGCATTGGACCCCTGGAGCCCAGCGACCGTTTCCATCTGTCTTGGTTCCCTGTTCCTGAGAAAGAGCCTGTGACTGGTGCTGCTTGGGCAGCTGTGTATCCCTAGACCAGCGAGAAGTGGGCAGAGGGATGGGTCACCTTGCACAGCTGTGGCTGCAGGGATGGCACAGGAGACAGGGGTCCCAGGGGATCTGTTACACTTGGATCTCGTCTGATGGTTGAGAGCTGCCGTTGGGCTGAACTCATCACTCAAGCAAGCTTTTAGTTGGCTCATTTATAAAATGAGGCCAAGAAGGAAGCAACCAAAACCAGCCATTCTCAGGCCAAAGGACACCTGTCAAAGGAGAATCAGTGTATCTGTCAGAAACATCACCCCTTTGGCAACATCCTCCCCCTTGTCTCCTGCTCAGGCTGCTGCTTTGGGCAGTTGCTGGATGGGGGCCTATGATTTAAGTCCATCCCTCCCTCCCTTCCTTCTTTCCTTAATTCATTAATTCATTTTTGTAACCTGGGGGGGTGGCATGAGGACCAATCTCTGTGTAGAGGGAGGAGAGGCACAAACACAAGTTTGATTTTCTATTGTCAGCTTTTTCTGTGACCGCTGACTATGGGAAAACTGCAAAAAGGTAAATGAGAAGTAGTATCTTTCTTCTTGCAAGTTCAGAACTATTTACAGAAGCGGCGCTCTTAAGACTGTGTGGGTGGGTGTGAATAACTGTGGCTGGTCCGTTTCTTCTCTCTGTCTCTCTTTGATCTCTGTGTCTCAGTCTATATTTTGATCTCTTTCATGCCTGAACACACGTGCACAGACACACGCACACCCACAGATACACACGCTCCTCTCTCTGCCCAGGAGGTTTAAGGCATGACTTGAGGTAAAACCCCGATGACTTAAATGAAAATTTGGAGCTTCAGGCACTGCTGGCATCTTCTGGGGGGCCTGCTCCCCAGACTTGGATGGTGACTGGCTATGGCAGACTCCCATTTGGTGAGCATCACGGAGAAGTGGATAAAGGCATCGGGGAGAATGTGACCACAGTGATTAAACTAACACCCAACCATTAACACCTTGGTTCAAGCCCTGACTCTGCGGCATCCCTGCTGAGTTACTTTGGATGAGTTCTCAGCCTCTCTGTGTTTCTCCACCTGTAAAATGGGGCTGAGATCAAAACCTCCTTCTTATATCCTTGTGAGGGTTAAAGAAGAAAATGCTTGAAGATCACTAAGCACACAGCATCCCAGGTTCTCCATAAACATGAGCTGTCACCGGCGTGAAACAGTGGAAAGGAACAGAGCAAATGGGTGTGGGTCTCGCAGGACCACCTGTATCCTCAGGCTAGGATGGAGTGTCCACACTCAGAAAAATCTAGACCAGCACTGCCTAATAGAGATGTCATGAGAGCCACATACACAATTTAAATGTTTCTAGTAGCCACATTAAAAAGTAAAAAGAAACAGATGAAATGAATTGTAACAATATATTTTATTTTAAATATTCATAATATATTTATATATTTAAATATACTAATGTGCTTTATTTTATGTATTATTAAATATTATCATTCTAACATGTAATTGATATAAAAATATTAATGAGATATTAATATTTATAGGATATTTTACATTTCTTTTTTTTTCTCGTTGGTGTCTCAAAATCCAGTGTGTAATTTGTACTTCCAGCACATTTCAGTTCAGAATAACCATATGTGGCTAGTGGTTGCTGTGTGGGGCAGTTTGGGTCTAGACCCCTTCCAGGAGAGGGGGGACAGAGGGGGCGGGGCGAATGCACTCAGTGGCTCAGTGTGGTGAGAGACTCAGGTCATGCTAAACTGGGTTACTCCAAATCAGAATTTTGTTCCTCAACCTGGCCCCCCAACCTATTTTTGTCTCTGTTTTTGACAGGACTACACATCTGAAAATTCAGCCCTCCTCTCCAGTGCCAAGAGCAGTCCACAAGACTCAGTAAGTAGAAGCACTTTGCTGAACAGATTAGAGTTTGAAACTGCTTTTGCCTCCTTTTCAGCCTCCTTGGTCGCCGTCATCAATCACTGGGAGTGGTTTTTACCTGAAACTGATCTTGCTGGAGAAGTAACTGGGTTTGAGGGAATAAAGGTTCCCAAGCACTCGCAGAATTTCTATTAGGAAACACCTGGGGCCAGAGTCTCAGCTGCGGTACATGATGTGAAAGATGAGGACCTTCCTCTGAGGAGGGCCAGGTCCACTGGGGAGCATCTAGAGGAGCAGCGACTGGGGGAGGGGCCACAGGCTAATCTCTTTACTTCTTGATGTGAGGATGGACCCCATGGTGCTGGGAAAGTAGGAAGGAAGTTTAACGTCATTTCATTGTCCCCGCGGTAAAGATAGGGATGCTAGCTGAGTGCTTTGGGGCCCCACATGGTGGCAGTGGACTTGGGTCTTTAGGGCATGTGACTGTGGATGGTGCCAGATGTGGATTCTGTGCACCCCCCAACTGACATCCAGGTGTACAGTGGCAGAGATGCTCCCTGCGCTTACAGTTCCAAAATCACTCCTGCCCAGCCTCTCCAGGATGTTTAACTGTGTGGTGCATTCTCCAAGTGCGGTCTGCTTGTGTACTGGTGGGGACCCTGAGATGATTCCAAGGGTCACACGGACTTTTGTTGTTGTTGTTTTCTATTGATCATTATTATTTGGTTTTATGATGATCTTCTCTTTATAGCAAGTGATACTGGCTTTCTATTTATGGTAGTGATCTGAAATATCTTTTGAAAATATTTAAGTGAAAAAAAGGTGAGTTGACTTAAAGAAAAAAAATAGTACGGGAAATAAGAGTATGGAAGGAATAACAATGCAGATTATGGCAAGACATTATGGTAGTGTTCAGTGAATGGCTGAGAATAGATTCTTTTATCAGAGATGTTCGCATGACCCTGGGCAGTGTCCATGTGTGTGCTCTGATTTGGAATGCTTCCCTCTTATGCCCCAATCATGCTGATACTTTGTACAAAGCTGGACTCTCCAAGGTCCCACCTTTTGGCCTTTGTCTATTTCCCCTAAAAGACTTTTGAGGTTGGGTTTTTTATAATAAACCTCATTGCTGGATCACCTGAAAGAAGAATTTATCTGAGATGCCAAGAGGAAGAGGAAGAGGAGGAAAGATGATGAGAAATGACAACCACACAACCGACTTTCTTGTCCCACGTTGCAGTTGACCAGACATTTCTTCTTTGTTCTCGCTGAGTCCCCTGAACAACCCCGTAAGGTAAGTGCTGTCTCTGTCTTCATTGTACAGGTGAGGAAACCAAAACTCAAGTGCAGTAAATGTACCCCAGAGCACAGAGTGTGGATCCACCCTCTGACCCACTCCATCACTGGGGCACAGTCTTCTGGCTTCACCCCAAGTCTGTGAAATTGTCTCCCCATCTTGTGGATGCGAAGATGGTTAATGGAGCAGGAAAGTGTGTTAGTTACCTCTTGCCACATAAAAAAATAACCCTGGGCCTCAGTCCAGGTACAAGGACAAACATTTATGATCTCACAGTACCTGTGGGTCAGGAATCTGGCTTTGATGGGTGGTTCTCGCTCATGGTTTCTCATGAGCTGGGGCTGCCATCATCTGAAGGCCTGACTGAGGCTAGAGGATCCACTTCCAAGATGGCTTAGATCATTATTGTCAGCTGGCCTCAGTTCCCCCGTGTGGATGTCTCCATAATGCTGCTTGGGTGTCCTTATCACGTGGCTGGTGGATTCCCCCAGGGTGAGAAATCTGAGAGAGAGCAAGGCAGAAGCCACGATGCCTTTTGTGACCTGTCCTTGGGAGTCACATGCTGTCACTTCTGCTGTATTACTGGGGGCCGCTTTGGAGGTTGGCTACCACACTTTTCATAATCTTAAAATAACCACGTCTTATGGTTCCACACAGCACTCTTGTAACCTCACACCAAGTCTATGAAAAGAAAACATAAAGATCCTAAACACATTTAGCAGATGGGAAAATGAAGCCTGAAGCAGGAAAGTGACTCACCAAAGAGTCTTGCAGTTGGGGGTGCAGTGCAGAAGCTTTTAAGGAGAAAGTAGTTGGAAAAGAGTAGAGAAAACTCTCTACCTCCTATGCTCACTGTTCACAGTAAGACCAATGGTGGCTGAGATCTCCATTTTCCATAAGCTTAGACAAGCACCCCCTGGATTTTCTGCTTTCTTGGGTTGGGTTAAGGATTCCCCAACCACCAACCTCACCTCATGAAGTCTGACGGGTTCCTTTTACTGGAAGCAAAGATACTATCCTGCTGTTTCCCCCTGGAGGCTGCAGACTCTTAGAGGTTTCCTGAGATTCAAGCTGTGAAGATCAGAAGACCCTAACCCTCCCGTCCTTCCCCACATTTGACCTTCACAGTACCCTGGTCTGGGTCCTTCTGGCTGGAATCCACAGGTCAGCCTCCCAACCCAACATGTCATAGGTAGCAGCAGTCATTTGTGTGACCTCCATTGGTGGCACTATATGGTGAACCAACCATTCTGGGTGGCAGTTTATCTTACATGTCTCAATGTGCAAAACATGTTCACTCTTTGATCCAAGTAATCACATTTCTAGGAATTTACACCTTGGGGATGATTATACAAGTGTGAGAAGCTGTGTTTGTGTATTTGTTGAGGGATGATTGTATTAGCAAAAATAATAATAAAAAGATACACCTTCAATATCCACCAATAAGGAATTATTTAAGTAAATTATGTGCATCCATAAAGTCTAATTCTAAGCTGCTGCTAGGATTTCATGGTGAGGATTTATATTTATTGACTTGGAAAGATGCTCATGACATATTGTGGAGTGAGAAATACGGCATATATTATATGATTCCAATTATGTGCAATTATATTCATATATTAATTTTCTCTGAAAAGTAGAGAGAGATGTCAGAAAGGCAGATGGGAAATTCAACTAAACGGTGGTTTTTGCACTTTTTTTGACTCTTCAGATTTTATTTCTTTTTTTTACATTAAGCAATTGTTTTCCTTAATTGTAGAAATAATAATAATAATATTGATAATGACTATTTTTGAAATTAAGCAGTGAGCTCTGGGCTGTTAAGGGAGATTTCCAGGACAGCTGATGGCATTTTAGTAAAGTTTCATTCTCAGTTGTCATAGAAATGCTGCAGTCCCCTTGGAGGGGTGAAAATGAGGTTTACCAGACTGAACCAGGGCCCAAAGACAGACTTTTTGGTCCTTGGCTGCCCCAGGAGGCAGGATGCCTTCGGCCCTGGCACCTTTCCACTCACTGCCCTGTGGTGCTAGCCAGCTCTGCAATTTCTGACCCCAGCTTTCCACTTTAGTGCTGTCTTCCAGAAAGGGCCTTTCCTGGACACATTAGATGCCACTCACTTGCACCCAGAATAAGGAAATAATAATGGTTGAGGTGCCCATTATTAGACGCCTAGGAAGTACCTGGCATTATGCTCGGTATTTCAAATGTATTATCTCATCTATCCCTGGAGCAGCCCAGTGAGGGAGGAACTATCCCTAACCCCATTTCACAGGTGAGGAAACTGAGGCTCAGCAGAGAGTGACTTACTGAGTCTTAAGCTAATGGGTATTGGATCTGGAATTTGAACCTAGATTGGGCTGTTTCCTGAACCGAGGATAAGGCCACCCGGTTCTGTTTGGTGGTTCAGGGAGCATTTCTGGGAACATCTTAGATGTGCGGTTGAGTCCAGAGTCAGCAAGTAAGGCAAAAATCACACCTGGTCAAAGTTACCTGCTAAAGATCCCATAGGAGGATGCCAGGCTGAGACCAGCCTTTCTGCCCCTCCACACATCTGAGACAGCCATGCTTTCCTCGAACAGTAGAACAGACCGGAGTCTTTGCTTAGGCGCTAGGTGAAGTGCCTGTGTTGAGGTCATCACACTGGATGCCTGGCGTATGCCTGTCTTTAAACATTGGGGTCACTGCAGTCAAATGGTCATGTGGTGAGAGTCGCCTAGGGAATGAGACAGATCCACACTCAATTTGGGTGTTTGCTCTGGAGTGAATCCCTCCTAAAGCAGATGGAGGTGACGCTGCTGAGCACAAATAACATTCTGCTCGCGTTTTTCTCTTTTTCTCGATTATCCTGGAGACATAATGCAGTTAAGTAGCAGAATCCAAATTTCTACTTTGTTTTGCCTCATTCCAGAACCATATTTCACAACCCCTATACATTTCTGTAACAGATATATACTGTATTCACTTTCTTTTGTTACATAAAAAATCACCTGAAACTTAGCAGCTTAAAACACTTGTTTATTATCTCACAGTTAACATGTGTCCAAGGCCCAGGCCTGGCATGGCTGGGTCCTCTGCTTAGGGTCTCATGAGGCTGCAATCAAGGTGTCAGCCAGGGCTGGGGTCTCACCTGGAGCTCACTGTTGTTGGGAGAATTCTGTCCCTTGTGGATGGAGGGCGGTGGACCTCTGCTCCTAGAGGCAGCCCTCAGTTCCCTGCCTCCTCTCATGGGCAGCTCCCTGCTCATGGCAAGTGGGAGAGTCTCTGTAGGGCACACTAGCAAATCGGAGCCTTAGGTCTATACATCCTAACGGAATCATGCGAGTGGTATCCCATCGCCTTTGCTGTTGATTAGAAGCAAGTCACAGGTCCTGCCCACACTCTAGTGGAGGGGATTATAAGTGGTGTGAACAGGGGGCAACCCTGGGGTCTGACCACCACTGATTCTGTGCTATGAGAGTCCTAAGATGAGTCTGAAGTTCTCCTTGTCTTGGGGTGCAGGGTCTTTCCATCCAGTATCCTCCCTTCCTCCCCCAGGAGAGGGCACACAGCCCTCCATCAGTGCTGGACCCTCCAGTCATCCTGACCTCTGCCATTTGGCCATCTGGGTGTCTTAACTTCCTCCCCATGTTCATTATGTGGGAGGCTCCCTGCTGCAGCCTCAGCAGCAAATGAATATTTAATGGAATGCTGCCACCTTTTGGAATTTAGCAAAAGTGATCTGTGTTGTTTAGAGGGATGAATGTAAAGCTCTGGGAAGAAAATGTGATCCCATTCCCTTTTACACCCATACCCGCTTGCCCAGCCTTTATTCTGCTGGGAGTTGACCAAGGTTTGACGCCAGATTCTAGAAGAAAGAAAGAAAAGGAGTCAGTTTCTTCGTGAGGCAGGTTAGTTGGTCATTTCTTCTCTGGTTCATACTTACTGTTAGTGCTAACAGGCCTGTGCCCTGTTTTAAATTCCAAGAGGCAGCAGGACATACAAGAAAGAGCTTTGGTGCTGGATTTCATCCCCGGTTCTGCCACCAGCTCATCTGTAAAGTGTGAGTCCACCAGGCTCTTTCAGCTCTCCACCCCCTGATCCCCCACTGTGGTGCCTGTGACCAGGTATGGGAGACATGTAACACCCCATTTATAGATGCCAGTCAATGGGCGTGGAGCTAAGGCCACTCCTGTCCTCAGCAGGAAGGAGTGGCACCTTCGATTATAATGATTGGTAATTAGGGCGGAGTGGCAGTACAGGCGCCATGCCAATGCCAGGTGGCTCCTGGAGACTCACAGCAGCCGATTCGGAGCTGCCTGGCTGCCTGCCTCCCCTGTTGGTTCTCTTCCTGTACATTCAAAGACATTGCCACCCTCCTGTCCCCTGGCATCCTTGGCGTTTCCCTCTCTTACTCCCCATCTGAAGTCAGCAAAGCTTATCCATTCTCCCCTCAGTACATCCCTTGTGGACCCACTGCTCTGGTCCATGTTTTCCTTATGTTGCATCTGGATTTTATAACCAGCTCTACCCAGTCCTCCACTTCCAGCTCTTCCCTCTCCAACTGGTCAGCCTCACTTGTTTGACCAGGATTCTCTCCTTTTCATCATGTTTCAGTAGCTCCATAGGATGTGTGAATACAGTACAAACTCCTCCGATTCCAAGTTGGGCTTGGGCCCCATCCTGCTACTCCTCCAGCCTGGGTCCTCCCGTCTCCATGCGCCATCTTCCCTGACTGTAGACCCTGGCTCAGTTTATCCCCTCTGCTCAAGGTCACCCCCACCGCCAAATCTAACTGTCCGGATTCCTCACCGTCCATCAAGATCCATCAGAAGAACCTTGCCCCCAAATTCTTCCTAAGTCTCTCTGGCTGCATTGAGTTTCTCCATCCACTAGATGCCCTCCGCCCTCCACTCCCCCTTCCTTCCTTACCTGCTGTCTTGCTTACCTCCCCTTCTCATCATCTATCCCTTCCTCCACTCCCCTCCCCTTAAACAAACTCTGTTGCAGTCAGTGCTAAGAGTCCAAAGGTACAAAGGTGAAAGAGACCCAGACCCTGCCCTCCAAGGGCTTGCAGTCTATGAGGGAAGGCAACAAGGAATACAAAGAAACCCATAATCGAGGCACCATCTGATTGCTCCTCAGTGGAGGCAGAATACAAAATTCGGTAGTGGCACAAATAGGCAGTCAGAGAAGTCTTCCTGGCAGAGATGACACAGAGGGGCAGCGTGGGCATGGGCTTCAGTCTGGCTTAGGTTCTGGAGGAGGGGCTGTTGGCGATGAACAGGAGGGGTGAGCACATCCCCGTGCTCCACGCTAGGCAAGGAGCTGGGTTTTTGATGTGGTTGTTGTGGGGTCACTGGAGAGTTTTAAGCTCATGATTGTCTTGATCCGATTTGCATCTTAGAAAGAGCTCCCTGGGACCTGGCTTGGGAGCCGCGGACCTGGAGGAGGCCTTGGTCCTCCTCAGGCATTCTTCGCTCCTGCACCCCTCCGGAGCTGGCCTCTGGAGCAGAGGTGTCACCGGCTTGACACCCAGGCTTCCAGGCACACTCTGCTTCTCATAGCTAATATACCTTTCCATAGTGTCTGCTTGGCAGAACACCAAGTGTAAGGACGAGATAACAGCATTAAGAGCGGAAGGACAAAGCTGATGCTCGGGGCAGTGAGACATGGAGGCTTAAATTCTTTCCCTTCAGAATGTCGCACATGATTTTGGCCACGTGGTTCTGATGAAAGCAAGCGAGGCTTGCTGCGATGAAATGCTAAGTGGTGCTCACGACCTCGGGCACAGCAAGTGCAGAGGTCTGCTGCTCTGATGAGCAGCCATGCCATTTCTCCCCACCGCTTGCTGCCAGGTAAAAGGGGGGAATCTCTTTGGCGATGTTCCCAAATCCTTGAGGATGGCTGTGCCCCCTGGAGACACAGGGATCCTGATAGGTTTCCAATGCGAGCATCGCACTTCTGGTTGGGAACGAGCTTTCTCCCCACCTCCTGAGGGAGTGTCTAAAATACAGTGGGCGCTCAATAAATGCTTGCTGCTGAAATGAATGAGTGAGTGGCAGAATCAGTTTTACTGATTCGGGACACCCCCAAAGGCTCCCTCGTGCCTTGTCCAGTCAGGACTACCTCTCACCAACTGTCCTCCTGATTTTTATCACCAAAGGTTGATTTTGCTCATTTGTGAACTTCATATAAATGGACCCCTGCAGTATATATGCATATACCTTCTTTCCTTCAACATCATCCCTGGGAGATTCAGGACGTTATTGCATGTATCAGTAGTTGTTCTCTGTAAAATTGTTGAGTAGTATTTCATCATTTGCTTATACCATAATTATTTCATTCATTCTCCCACTGATGAGCAGTTGTTTTCAGTTTGGAGCTACGCACACTCGTGTACCTGCTGTTTGATGGACATATACACCTATTTCTCTTGGGAATCCACCACGGGGTATGTTTGGTCACAGAATAGTTACATGTTTAGTTTTAGTGGATACTACCCCAAACTTTTCCAAAGCAGTTGTACAAATTACCATTTCCACTGTCAACGAATATGAATCTGCTTGCCTGCTAAGCCCTTTGAAAGAGTATGTTGTGATTCGTCATAATGCCCCAGAGTGGCAGATGTGGTTATTATCGCCCTCGATTCACAGAGGGACACACCGAGTCTCTGCTAACTTGGTGAAGGCCATTCAGGGGGTCAGTGATGGTGGGGGGCTTAAAGCAAGGACTCTGCTTCCAGAACAGCAGGAGCTCTTAAACCAGCATCGTGTACTATGGATTCTGGGCACCTGGGCTCTGCCATGGAGATGCTGGGATCCAGGAATGGCTGCGAGACAGAGGGCAGGATGGTGGAATGGTTACGTGCACAGACTTGGGAGCCAGGCTGCAGGCACTGACTTCCAGCTCTGCCACTAACTCCAGATGTAAGGCTGGGCAAGCGGCTGGACCTCTCTGCACCACACTCCACGTCTGGAGTTGATAAATCAGGTTGTTGTGAGGATTAAGTGAATTAATATAGGTAAAGCCTTAGGGGTGGGCACCAGGGAAGGGTTAACTCAGATTATTATTATTGTTGCTGTTGCTGTTATTTTCAGCTCTACCCACTTTAATTGCTGGACTTAGCTTTTGGGGAAGAGGGCTGCAATCTCAGCCAGCTCTAATACTTGTCAGGCAGGCTGCATAATTCTCAACCCCTTCCCCTACCTTCTGAAGGTAGCTGACCTTCCGGATGAAATCTGGAATCTAATTTTGAGCCCTGATCATTGGTGTCACGAAGCCTGCTGGGGTGCAGTCTGGCTGGTCGCTTCTGAAATGAGTCTCTCCTCTTTAGTGCCCCTGATAAGAAATGCAGTCTGTTTGCTCAAGGCTTTCCCCTTTATAGAAATGGTCAGATTCCTTTCTTTCCACCATCTCCATCCAGCAAATCCATGCCAAATATTGATGTTTGGTAACTACAAATATCACACATAGCTTTTAATCAAGAGAGACAGAGGGAAGATAAGGGAAGTAAATATGTCTCTGTAAGGTAGTTCAATATTCTCAGTAATGATTTTGCTAAGAAATCAAATGACTGGAGGGAGGGGAGAGGCTCTGTGATGTGCATTAGAAAATGGGCTGGACCAACTGGAATAGGCTGGACCATGTCTGGGCCCTTGCTTCCAGCCCCAGGCTTGGATTTAAGTTAGATCGTTCATTACCCGAATCAGTAGATATGATCTCATTTTCAAAAGGGACAGCTGTATTTTAAATGTGAATTTCCAATATGCCATCAGTCTCTCCCATTCCCAGCAAAACACATCGAGCCAACTTCTGTCCTCTGTTATCACTTGTCTGAGACGGGAGTGGAATGTGAATGTCGGGTGCCCCACTCTGGAGAGAAGTCAGCCTGCTGGAGGCTGAGGGGAGGTCAGCCTCCAGGCTTTTGCCCACCAAGGTTATACTTCCTTCATGTGGGGACAAAGGGCAGTACCTCCTGGAAGGTTGGCAGGTGTCACACATCAGGAGATGTTTGGCCAAGGTTGATCCAGGGCTACCCCAGGCCAGTGGGTGACCAAACCAGGTGAGACCCCATGACTTGGAACCAAACCCTGGTCCACAAGGTGGGCCCCAGTAGCTCACTGCAACCCAGCATCATCCCAGTGCCTGCATGTTGGAGGAGCCTAGCACATTCTGAGTGAGTGAATGAATGAATGAATGAATTGGTGGGCTTGCCTCCCCACCGGCATTATTGCTGTTGTCTTCTTTGGCTCCTACTTTGGCTTTTCTCACCTTTCAGTAGCCTTTGCTTTGGATTTTGATGTCTTCAACTTCTTTTAGCTGACAAAAATGACAAATCTCAGAAACCACTGTCAACAAAAACCAGTGATCCATCCATCCACCCATTCATCCATCCATTCATCCACCCAGTTTTGGGCACCACCATGTGTCAGGCCCTGTGTAGCTGCTCAGGCTATAGTCATCAGCCAAGACATGCCGAGGCCTACCCTCCTGGAGCATACAGTCTAGTTGGAGAGACAGAGTAAGCAGATAAACAGTAAAGGATGTTTACAGATGGAGGATGTTGCCATGGGAGGGCCTGTTACAATGAAACCCGGCCCAGACGGTGGGCATATCTGGAGTCCCCCCAGGAGGGAGCTCATGAGCTGAACTCTCAAGGAGGAGAACAGGATCAGGGCAAAGGCAGGGAGTAGAGCCTTTCAGACAGAGGGGGCAGTATGTGCAAAGGCCCTGTGGCCAGAGGGGCATGGTTATTTCCAGGAACTGTCAGAGGTCTGCCAGGGTGGCTGTCTCCCAGATGAGGCCAAAGGGATGGACAGGACAGGGGTCAGCCCACACAGGGCTCCCCAGCCATGGGGAGACACTGGTTTTTATCCCAAAGCAATGGAAGGCCTTGAAAGGTTTTGTGGGAGGTGATCCAATTTGCATTTTTTGATGATCCCTCTGGCTCCTTTGAGGGGCCTCACTTGGAGTAGGGGGCAGAACTGCAGAGGCTACAGAAGGAAAAACAGCTGTTGGCCTGGCAGTGGTCATCTCCTCAGGCTCCAGGAGGACATCTACCTGCCATCCAGGTGGACTTCCTTCAAATGTCTTGACACATATGCCCGCACTACACTTGCAATCGCACAGTTGAAGATGGATTCCCCAACATAACCTTCTGGATTTTTGGCAGAGGGGGAATAAGTAGATATTTCTGTACTTTGGCTGCAGCATTACCCCTACCCCACCCCATGCATATAGGATCTTCTGCTTGCTCTTATGCTTTTATGTCTGCCCAGCTGCTGATGGAGCCTGGTGACAGCCCAGAATAGGACTCCCACTAAAAATAGGGGGCAGGGGGAGAATGAGGGAGGCATGTCCCAATCAGGAATTTTCATTCCTAGATATCTGTGAGCTGATAGTGACCCAAGAATATCAGGTCCAGCTCATGGGACTGGTTCAGACTATCATTTTGCGGGAGGAAGCCTTCCAGTGCTGGGGCCAGGCTGGGGTCGTGTTAGTGGGGCCGGGGTCCATCACTGAGTGGAGGGGTTGTAAGAGTACTTTATACGCATGTGCCTCTATGCCTTATCCTTATTTTATTACTCGAATCAAAGAGGGTGGCATTTTTTTTCCCGGCTGTCATCTGATGGGTGGATTCACTGGTGGGCCTCAGAAGTCCCTCTCTCTGATCTTTCTCATCTCCCATTCTCCTCATCTGGGGTCCCCTTGGATTTTTTATCTTGCCACCACCCTCTAGGGTCCCAGTCACCCATCAGTTTTCCCCTCATGGGGATGTGGGAGGGAGTGTCACATCCCTTGGGAGCCCTGAGAAGAAAGTCCAGCCTTTTCCTTGCTAAGACTGGCCACCTCTCTTGGAACACTCTTGTGTATTCTCACACTCCCCAGGTGTCTTTTCTATCTTATCAAACACCCCTCTTGGTTGGGAAGTGGGGTCGGGTGGGGGACCCTGTTCTGTTATACACAGCCTGGGACTTGCATTTTTCTTTCAACAACTGGGAATGCAGACATTTTTAAACTAGAAGGAAAAAGCCAGTTTGGGCACAGATTAGAAACTAACTCCATCACCCTCCAGGTCCCCCGGGGACTGTTCAGGAGGGCTCCAGACAGGTGGGGGTATTTTCAATGCAACTTTCATCTTTCTGGTTTTCCTCCCTGAGTCCACGGGGATTTCATAAACGTTATGTTGCTCAATTTCAGTTCAATGGCACGGAGTCATTCCAATGTGTTCTAATTACTCAGACATAAATGATTTTGGATGCACATTTGTCTCTCAGGCTGCTGATTTATACCTCCCTGGGACTTTGATGTTGTGCTTCATTGATTTCTTTTAAGGCTCTTCAGAGGTATATTGATTATAGATGAGGCATTTCCCTGTTCATTTGCTCTGTAATTCTGAAACACTCTCATTTTCCAGTCGTCAACACTCTGCCCTTACCCCCTGCACTTATGCTGTACCAACAGCAAGAAGACACATTTATTGAGTGCTTACTGAACGCAGATCCGGGTACTAGAGGCTATGGGTGAGCGGAAATACACAAATTACATTAAACACACATTCCTTCCAAGGCATCCTTATCATTTAGACAAAGGGAGAACACACACACGGACTCATGGGACATGACAGGGAGGCCATGGGGGTTTGGTCCACAAGCGGCAAAGGATGCTTGGCAGAGAAGAGGAATGAGAGATGGTGGGGCCAGATCTCTGTAGTGATGGTCTGTTGGCCTGGTGCTTTAACAAGGCAGCTGGGTGTGGTCCTGAGGATGTGGTAGGAGTCCCAGCTCATTCCCATGCTCGTGGTCTTGAGCTTACCACTCGATGTTCTCAAGCCTTAGTTTTTTCATCTGTAAAGTGGAACACATCCATCTTGTCAGTTAGCCACTGTGGGTTGAGCACTTAGTATGTGCCGGGTAGGGGCAGAACCATGTTTTGTGGAACCTGAAGCTTAATTTTGGGGGGCTCTTTAAGAAAAAGAACCAGGCTTCCCTGGTGGCGCAGTGGTTGAACGTCCACCTGCCGATGCAGGGGACACGGCTTCGTGTCCCGGTCTGGGAGGATCCCACATGCTGTGGAGCAGCTGGGCCCACTGAGCCTGCGTGTCCGGAGCCTGTGCTCCGCAACGGAAGAGACCACAACAGTGAGAGGCCCGCGTACTGCAAAAAAAAAAAAAATAAAAAGAAAAGAAAAAGAACCCCTAGTTATGAATGTCTGACTGGGTTTCTGCCCTATGGTGCAGCCCACTAGGGTTAGCACCAGGGTCTTCAATGCTTTTTAAGCCCTGGACTTGTTTTCCTCCCAAATTATTTGTTGCATAGATGTCCGGTGTGTAAAACAAATAATAGTGGAGCTTCTGCGTTTGGGAACTCTTCCCTTCCTCAAGACTGTGCTCTGAGGTGCCTCCAGGAAACGTGTTCTGTGACTGCTCTGGGGGTGGAGTCAGGATCAGGGGAGGGGGGAGCCCTCCTCCCCCCTCCCCATTCAGGATGTTTCTTGGGGAGCATCTCTAAGGCAAGCCCTGTCTTGAGAGGGACAGCATGGACCCACTTAATGGGCAGAAGGGGAGACGATCTGGCCACCACAGGCTGCTCTGCCATCCCCCGGGGCTGCCTGCAGGCGTCCATCAGTGGCCATACCCTCCCCTTTCCTGAGGTGCCAGCCTCAGGATCACACAGCTGAGACCTGTAGAAGGGAAGATGCTGAGCACCTGCCACCTAGTGACCGTTTGCCAGAGCTGCCACTCCCAGCACCACCTGGGAGGAATCTTCTCTCTGGGCAAGAATGAGGTGGCGGAGGCTGGTCAGCAAGGTCCCCAGGCTGCTCTCTGAGAGGACATGGCTCAGATTAGCATCTTGCTGCTGCCTCAGAGCAGGAGTGACTCATGTCAGATTACCCCGATTCTCCCATGGAGCCTCTGCCACTGTGAACATGGGCTCCCAGTAGTGACACCTCCCTGCCTCTTCTCCCCTCCATCATCACTGTCCTCCCTGTCCTGCCTCTCTTCTCCTGTGCTCCCCTCCACCCCTTCCTCCCTTCCTCCCCCGTCCTCTTCCTTTCCAGCCTCTTCCTGGCCCTCCTCCTCCCTCCCTCCTTATCCTCTCCCCATCCTGTCCTCTTGCTCCCAATCCTTCCCATCCTCTGCCTCCTTCCTCCCCTCCCATCTCCTACCTCCCTCTTCCCGTGGTTCAGCCAGCCTTCCTTTAACTAAATAGATATTTTTGGTGGTTCTGTTATTTGGTCTAGGTGGAACGTAGGTCAGTTGTTGAATTAGAGGCTAAGCCACGAGCACTAGCTGTGGATGCTGAGGGGTTAAGATTTCCCTCGTTCATTCATTCATTCGTGCAGGTGTGCATGCATGCACTCACTCATTCACGGAGGCATGCACAGATTCAATAAAGACATTTTTGAGGCTAACTGTATGTCAAGTATCATGCTGGGCACAGACCCCATTTCTGGCTTTGACCCTGGACGTACAGCACAAGGTTTTTCCTCTCTCTTCTCTGCCTGGAAAGCTCCTACTCACCTTCGAGTTCGGGTACAGACTAGGCTGTGAGAACTCACTCCTCCCACCCATTAGCCCTGGGGTTTTTTGAAGAGTTTACTGCTTCTGTCTCCTCCAAACCCAGTCAGTCCAGGGTTGCCTAGCAGTCAAAGCCAGCCTTACACTGAGTCACCTCACCGCCAGCCCCCCTCCCGAAGCTGGTTTTTGTCTGCCTGGCACTCTGCGCTCTCCAATGGTTACTCTAGTTTCTCTCCCTAAGGGCACTCTGTACACAATAGCACCCCTAGAAATCCAGAAATTGGAACACCAACAACGTGGGAAGGGCAGATGAAAAGTTTTCTGCATCTTTGGGTTTTACCAATCCCATTCGAATAGAGTTCTGCTTATTCCTAGGGATTTCATGAAAAGGAGTGCTTTCTGAGGACTGACTCCTGGATGTCTTGTGTTCTATTTTGGTTTTGCTCTCTTCCTCTGTTTTCCCAGGTTAGTGATGGGAACAGGTAAAGTAGGCTTGCAGTTATGTTTGTCATTACAGAGTGCAGCCAATTATAAGATGAGAAGGAAGGACGGTGAGGGCGTCTACACTTGGCAGCATCTCCCAGCGTTCTCTGTGGAAGACACCACTCTCATCTGAGGTTTATGTCCAAATGCCAGTGTCTAAGCTCTGGTACAGTAGGTGCTCAATAAATGATTGGCAATTTAAAAAATCAGGGTATAACTTACAGATCATAAAGTACATATCTTAAGTGGCAGCTCCATGAATTTTCACATGTGTGTACCCCTGGGATACCACCATCCAGCTCAAGATATAAAACATTTTCATGCTTGGAAGGTTCCCTGGTGTCCCTCGGAGTCAGAGCCACCCCGCCCAGAGCCTCCACTACTGGCTCACTCCCTCTTTAGATCAATTTCATCTGCTTTTGAACTTCACATAGATGGAATCCTGACTTCTTTCACTCTACATTATCTGGGAGCATTGTCCATGTCGCAGATGGTTGATGAATCTGAACTTGCGTGTTGAATTTATTGTCCATGCTTTGGACTTCTCATCCTGGGTTGAGTGGAAGCCATCTCAGGAGGGTGAGTCAGGTTAGTTTCAGCTCAAGTTTGCTTCTCCTTATCTTTAACATGGACTTTACTGAGCCTGGTACCGGCTAGTGTTGGATCTGTCACGCAGCCTCCAATTGCTGCTGGGTGGGATCATGGGATCCTAAGAACCCGGTGTGGGCAGGGGACATTGGGTCACCGATGGGCTCTAATTCCTCCCAAATACTCACTCCCTGTGGTTTCAGGGAGTCTGGGCTCTTTAGGTGTCCTGGACCGGACACGACGCCTCATGTGTCTATCGTCGCTGTAGCTCATGCCCGATTTGTGGCAGTGCAGGAGCCTCAGGAGGACATTGGCTGGTTTACAAGCCACCCCGAGGGGTCACCTGTGAGGCCATAGCTCTGAGGCTGTGTTTATTCTTGGAAAATAGCATAGGCCCCATTCTCTCCCCACTGAGAAGTCTGTAGGATGCCCAGTGACAGGCCTTTCAGGCTCCTGCTGGACACCAGGGTGGACAGCCAGCCTGGGACGGATGGCCTGAGTCCCTGGACAGGAAGTGCTGTGGAGGGACATGTTGAACATGCGATTAACGGGCTCTGGAGGGAGGCTTGGGGACCTGGGACTCGGACTAGACTGCTTTGCGAGGTAAGCTCTTGATGTCATGACCTCGTCTCTCGCCCTAACCTAGAGACTTCACTCACAATCCAGGTTGTTAACATGGAGAGATCTTATCCTGTTAGCCTTTTACTCAAGAGAAATTGGATTTAAAATCTTGCCAGACTGCCTCTGGACAGAGCTTTTCCATCAGCTGTGAATGACCCTCTGGCATGGAGAGTTGTTTTCCTTTATACACCATTAGCAGGTGACAGAGGGGAGGGCGTCCCTCTGTCCTGCTGCCATCAGAAACTCTTGGAGACAAGTTCCTGCAGGGAGCTGCTGCATGACCCATGGCAAGATGTGGGAAAGTCACCTCCCCTCTCTGTGCTGGAATCACCCCACTACATGTGTTCATCCCTCAACAGTCTCAAATGGAGACAGTCACACCTGGGTAAGTCACCTGGGGACATGGGAGTCAAACCCTTCTCCAGGTGCCCCAGGTGCCTCCCAGGGGCCTTAGGGAGGGGCACATCTGCTCTGCTACACCCATTACTTTTACTGTGCCCATCCTGCTTTGTATTCAATCTCTGTGTGGTATGGTACATTCCTGGGCTACATTAAAAAATTCTTAAAGTTCCCCAGGATATGAACTCTTGATGCCCCCTGTGTTGGTGCCCCCCGTCTCATTGGCTTGGTATACTCTCCTGGTCCAGGAAAAAGTAGCAGTGGCTTAAGCTGGAAAATGATGCTCCAGCTCTGCCTCTCTGGATATCCCAGACTTGGAAAAATCAAGTCAGATTTTCTCCAGCCAGGTGGCCTGACAATGGCTTGGGTTGGCCGCCATGCTTCCAGAATCCTGCAGAGCAGCTACATTTTCTGAGCAGTTACTGTAGCTCAGGCGCTGGGCTGGGTGCTTTGTGCTCATTTTTGTGCGATGCTCACATTATCCATTCATTATCAACATTTTGTGGATGAGGAAACTGAGCCCTAGAGGGATCTGGCACACCCAGTCTGAACTCAGGTCTGTCTGATTTCTAAACGTGTTCCCTTACCTACTTCACTACATTGCCTCTCTGCAGGGTGGCAACAGCTAACGTCTACTGAGGCTTTTTCTTCCAAGTGCTATATTAGCTTGCTCAGGTTGCCGTAACGATGATCCACAGACCGAGTGGCTTAAACAACAGAAATACATTTTCTTACAGTTCTGGAGGATTGCAGTCTGAGATGAAGATGTCGGTAGGGCTGCTTTCTTCCAAGGCCTCTCTCCTTGTTGTGCAGATGGCTGTCTTCTCCCTCTGTCTTCATAAGGTCGTCCCCCTGTGCGTGCCTGTGGCCTAATCTCCTCTCCTTTTTTTTTTTGGCCGCGACCCGTGGCTTGTGGGATCTTAGTTCCCTGACCAGGGATCAAACCTGCGCCCCTTGCAATGGAAGCGTGGAGTCCTAACCCCTGGACCACCAGGGAAGTCCCAATCTCCTCTTCTTGTAAGAACATCAATCGTGTTGGATTAGGGCCCACCCTAAAGACTCATTTTAACTTAATTACCTCTTTAAAGAGCCTACCTCCAAATAACAGTCACATTCTGAGGTACTGGAGGTTAGAATCACCTAAGCAGTTGCTTAAAATGCATCTTTCTAGGCCCTTCTGGTGATTATGGGACGGGCCCAGGAATTTATTCAGTCATTAATTCAGCAGATATATACTGAGCACTTACTATATGCCAGGAGCTATTCTAGGGGCTGGGTATACGCAGTGAACAAAACAGGCAAAGTCCCTGCTTGTACGGGCTTACATCCTAGTGAGAAAGCGCTAAGAATCATCACACACACATACATCCCTGTGCAGGGTGAGTGGTGATAAGGTCCCTGAAGAAGGGAGAGCAAGGCTGGGATTACAGACAATGACAAGGGGCGGGAGAGAAGGCCCTGTGGCAGCATCTGAGTGGAGACCCGAGGGAGGCAAGGCAGAGAGACTGCATGGAAAGAAAGTCAGGGAATGGAACTGCATCCTTACACACTCCCTGGATGATGCCGTGCAGGTGGCCATGGAGGACCACACTGTGACGGCTGCTTTCTTATGTTCTCTGAGAAGTTATTCTCAGGGGCTTCTTCCTGTGTCCCTCTCAGTAAGCTGGCAACTGCCCCCACCCCCCAGTTACTTGTAGTGTCTTTCTCTATCCCACCACCTCTCCCTCTCCCCAAGCTCCCCACTGAATCCGGTTAAGAGCTGACTTGAAGTCCTAGGATGGCAATACTCCTTTACAGTTTATAAAGGCTTTTCTTGTATTTTTAATAACAGCTTTATTGTGATATAATTCACATACTATACAATTCACCCATTTAGACTGTACAATTGAATGGTTTTTAGTATATTTACGGAGTTGTGTAACTATCACCACAACCAACTCTAGAATATTTTCATTACCCCAAGAAGAAATCCCATACAAAGTCTTTTGCAGACTATTTTATTTTATCCTTGCAGAACCCCATAGAAAGAGCAGGACAGTTTCCACTCCCATTTTACAGAAGGGCAAACAAAAGTCTTGGGGAGTTTAATGATTGGCAGAAGAAGACTAGGGGAAAATTTTAGGTCCTTTTTAATACTAGAAGGTGTCAGGGAGTCCCTTTTTAGGACAAGCATGTGGAATCTCTGAGCTCCCAGGATTTCTTAAGCTCAGGCTCCGGTCCCTCACCCCCCACCTGATAGGCACAAGGACAGTGGTGGTGACGGCCTGGGTAATGGATCCAGGCTGCCAGCCACTCTCTGAAGGGCTGGCTCTGCCCCGTCTTGCATATGCATCAGGCCGGCTGGCCTGAACACAGCCACCAATGAGGGGTGACAGGGCCCTGGGGCTTGCCTCAGGGACCCTTCAGGGACCTCATACGTTGAGTGCCGGGTGGCACCACAGAGCTCTTATTGTGGGACAGGGAGACCGAGGGAGTCGCTTGCTGAGTGGCTCTGGGAGAGGAGACAGGCCTTTTGAGACCATCAGGTAGGTTTATCTGGAGCCAAACGGCAAAATGCACAGACATCTGCAAGGTCTCTGCCCTGATTTGGGGAACTGTGATTGAGGGTGACTGTGGGGCCAGAAAGCCTGGCAGGAGAGAATATTAAGTCACCCATCTTGGGCTATTCCAGATTATATTTAAAATGGGTTTCAGGATCACTACATATAGTGCACTGAAATGGACCAAGCATTAGAATTTTGCATTTAAGCCGTCCTTCCCTTTCTTACTAAAGGGCCCTTATTATAATTATTAGTTAACCTCCACCAGAAGATCAGCACTGTAAGGTAGGATGTTTTGTCAGTATCCTCATATCTAGAGCAGTTCCTGGACACCGTGTGGGCTCAGGACGTATCTGTGGAATGAATGAAGCAGTGAGTTTGCTGAGTGGTCCCCCCGGGTCAGGTGTCACTCTACTTGGATCCTGACTGCAGTTCTCAGAGAGGTCAAGGAACTGGTCACAGGTCACAGAGCTCCTCAGTGGTCTGGATGGGATTTGAACTTGGGCATTCCCTCCCAGGCTGGTATGCCTAACCACTGTGAGGTCCTTCCTAACCAGCCAAGTCATAAGGACTAGTTTGGGTTTACTTTGTAATTTCTCAAGTCTTCCAATTTATCCTCTGAGGGAAGAATGATTCAGTTAATAAATCTGCTTAATTCACCACTGGTACAGCGATGCTGAAATAAACACAGACTCTGCTCTCAGTGGAGTCGCAGTGTAACTGGAAGAGAAGAGACGGATTTTGTAAGCTAGCCAGGATACCGAAGACCCTATATTAGTCAGCTAGGGCTGACATAGCAAAGAACCACAGACTGGGTGGGTTAAACAACAGAAATTTTGTTTCTCACAATTCTGGAGGCTGGAAGTCCGAGATCAAGGTGTCAGCAGGGTCAATTTTTTCTGAGGCCTCTCTCCTTGGCTTGTAGATGGCCATCTTCTCCCTATGTCTCCATTTGGTCTTCCCTCTCTTTGTGTCTGTGTCCTTGACTCTTCTTATAAGGACACCAGTCACACTGAATGAGAGCCTGCCCTAATGACCTTATTTTACCTTAATCACCTCTTTAAAGACCTTATCTCCAAATACTGTTAACATTCTGAGGTAATGGAGGCTAGGACTTCAACATATTAATTTTAGGGGGTTACTGCTCAGCCCATAATGGACCCTAATCACAAAGGGTCAGGAATCCTACTTCTAAATTCCTGCAATAGCATTTCTGCCCTCAGCCCCCCTGCCTCTCCCATGGGAATCAGATGTCAAATGGTAACATGATGCCCATATTTGCCAATTCTAAACGGCTGGTTATACTCAAACGTTTAGGTGGAAATGAGTTCCCTTATTTTCTTGTGATGGATCTTACTTGTGAACTGAGTGGAGGTTTCAACCAGAGGTTAAAAAAAAACCCTCAACTCTCCTACTTTCTTCAGCTCCCTTCTGAGCACATCTAAGCAATCTTTTTTTTTTTTTTTTTTTGCAGTACGTGGGCCTCTCACTGTTGTGGCCTCTCCCGCTGCGGAGCACAGGCTCCGGATGTACAGGCTCAGCGGCCGTGGCTCACGAGCCTAGCTGCTCCGCGGCATGTGGGATCCTCCTGGACTGGGGCACGAACCTGTGTCCCCTGCATAGGCAGGCGGACTCCCAACCACTGCACCACCAGGGAAGCCCTAAGCAATCATTTTATCTGTCATTTTTTTTCCATAAGAAAGAATTTTGCTTAGTTCAGATAAATCAGCTTCCTTTTAAATTATGATCTTGGAGGAAATAATGATCTAACTTACTTTTTGTTAATTACTTTTAGGTGAATTAGACATACCAACTTTGCAGTCCCTTATTTCCTCAGAAGTATTTAAGCCCTCAAATCTATTTAAACCTTTCTTTTACTCAAATTAAAATGCTGAAAAATTCCACCATTAGAAATAATTTAGTTCTTTTTTTTAAATTCAGCTTCATGGCTCTGTAATTTTAAATAATTTGAACTGAAAACGATTCTATTACCTCCCGTGTAGTGGCACCAAATTACTATTTTTCCCTTCAAAATTGTCTCATGTTATTGATGTGTCAGACTCAGTAAACAAATATCAATAAATAGAACAGAGAGGTAATGAATATTACAATTCATCAGGTAGAATTGCAAAACATAAACCAAATTGTGTACCCCACAGATAGGAACTATGACTTTAACCATAGTAATCATGGAGTGTGTTTCTGTGTATTCCCAAGAAAATAATCAATAGTAAAGGACAGAAAATGCAATAGGTTTAAGCACAAAACAATAGATCTAAAAATGAATGATTCCTCTTTATTATACAAAAAATTCTAAACCTTTGGAAGTAAAGCAGTAAGCTCATTAATAACAAAGATATTAAGAAGGGAATTAATATTTCACAAGAGAAGAAGCACATAATTAAAACATAATGAGAAGTGGCCAAAGAAGTACTTAGAGGCATTCTCATAGCCTTAGGTTTTACCATCTCTTCTGTCATCCGAGAGAGGAACTTCTTATATTTTGAGTACTAAGTTAATTAGTGTAAGCATGGTGGTCTTTCTGCCTCTGCCACCTCCTTCCCAATCAGTATGAACTTTGTACAGAGTTTCAGTCCATGGAACAGTTTAGTGTTTGGCACTGGGTAGCTGCCTTCATATCAGATAGTTTATTGATAAATATAATGCAGTCTAGTGTCTGAATTAAGGATTCAGGGATGAAGGAACCCAAAACTTGAAGTCTCCCTCTACCATGCAAAATGGTGGTCTTATTTGTGATGCCAATTTTCATAAGCAACATTCTTCTTTCTCTGTTTTATTTCTGCTCTTTATTGCCCTCTCTGGATCCTGGGAACATTCCCCATTGGGAACCAAATCAGAAGGAACTCCTGAGTTCTGGGGACAAGGAGCCATTGATATAGATTAGGTTCCCAGGATCTGGGCTGAAAAAGGAATGCTTTAAGCCAGTTTTCTAGTATTTAACTCTAGAAAAGATCCCAGATCTGAGGCCTGAAGTCTCCTGGTATTACTGCTCTGTCTTTATCCCCAGTGAGAGGGGAGACACTCCAAGAACTTTCAAATGACTGGGATAAATGATGGAGGAAACCTTGCTATTATGGTTCTTGATAGCCAGCCAGGGCCTGCAGAGCTGTCTCCCGTTTCTCACCTGCCAAGTTCCAACTAGAGCTTTCACATCCCCAAGAAATGCCAAATCTGAGCAGTCTCATGGCTAAAGTGAGATTCCATGGGGCCTGTGTTCATCCTTTGTAAGAATGCCTCTTCTCCATGTGCTGTAATGGGTCCTACAGCATCTGACCAGTTAGTCCTCACCTTCGTCAGATCAGGCACAAAGGACTCTTGTACCTTTGTGTGGCTAGCACGATGTGCTGATGCCAGATGTCATCAGAGTAAACTGTGAGTATGATCAAATGCCTTCCCAGTGATGCTGTCCAGGCCCTAAGCACCCATCATAGAGCAAGCAAATGCTCTGGAGCTGCAGTAAATACTAAAGAGAAAAGACAAGCTCGTGATCCAAAGGGAACAAGCTACTGTACTCTACATTCTCTGAGAATGCAAGGCTAGAAGACGCTGTGGTGACAGGGATGCCGCCAGTACCTGAATTCAATCCAAAATGATCCTGGAAGGCCTTCCTTCTATTCCCACTCTTTGATATTTTAAGGAGGTACCAAGGTAATATTCAATGTTTAACAACCCATAGGGCTCAGATACCAATCAATACAAATAGACGCAGCAACTAAACAGAGCAGATTCAGCTATAAAGCCTGTACAGCCATGCCAGGTGAACCAGCTGACTAACAGTGGTGTACCATGCCCTCTGTTGTATCTTTAGGACTTTGTCTACAAATTCTCAGACAGTCCCAGAGACTCAAAGCCACTACCCGAAGAGGAATGCGTAGGCTGCATAAGCACTGGAAAACTCAGTACCAGGAGAAGAGAGTGGATAGTGTCTGAATAAAGACTAAGAAGCCAGTCTAGCTGAGGGCCGATGCCACAGCTGCCTCCTTTTTCACACAAACGATCTCAGCCTTCACACCTGCTTGGGTCCTGGAATGACAGTGGTTCCCTGAG
This sequence comes from Phocoena phocoena, assembly GCF_963924675.1. Lineage (NCBI taxonomy): Eukaryota > Metazoa > Chordata > Mammalia > Artiodactyla > Phocoenidae > Phocoena > Phocoena phocoena. The sequence continues at coordinate 33,677,518 of NC_089233.1, read as the reverse complement.
CCTTAGTTTTTCTGTCCTACCTGCATTTCTTCTGGCTTAAGGTTATGTTTAGCCAGCTGTCCATTTCAACAGGAGCACCTGGGCTCAGTTGTTAGCGCTGTGCATTCGGTTGGAGGCAATAGAGCAGATAGGTTGAGAGGGCAGGTTTCGGAGTCCATTAGAACTAGGGTCAAATCCTGACTTCTTACAAACTTAGTTTCAAGTCTCATTTTCTAAATCTTAGTGATCATGAAAGTACCCATCTTATGACATGGTATGATTCGTGAGCAAATGCTTATGAAGCACTTAACTCTTAGCAGCACTCAGCGCCTGGTAGCTCTTCTTATTTGGTTGGGGATAGGATCTCTCTTTGTCCTGGGGCTGTTCCTTGCAAGAGGTCAGGGCAGATGCATCCCAGGACACTCTGTTTTCCCTTCTCTATCTCCATCCATCCCTCAGAGGTCATTTGAGGCTCAGAGCTCAGGGATATGGTGCCTTCTGCAGGAGGAGGGAGCGAGGAGCAGGCATCCGGACTAGACATTGCTCCGCATCATCTGATTAATAATCAACGTGGCTACAAAACTTTTTCAGGCTCTGTTTATGGATTACCCTTAAGACCTTTAGAGCATTATTGGGCAACTTGCATGGCACTCTCCATGGACAGGACTTGGGTCTCTCATTATTGGTACCAGTGCCCTCATCAGCCAGCAGTTCCCAGAGACGAACCCACTCCTTACTGCCTTTTCCATCCTGATGAGGGACAAGGGCTTGTCATTTAAACCTAGGCAGGATCTAGGGGGCCGACTTTTAACTCTCTCTCTTGTTAAAGCAAGTTGTTAATTGTTGGAGGAAAGCCTGTGTGGATGAGGAAGTCGTTTCAAAGAGGAGTAACCTGAGCTTTACATTTTTTGGTTGCTGATGTTTAATGACCAAATATGGTTGTTAGATGGATTCTGATGTTATTTTCTCCATTTATTGCAAAACAGCTGTAGAATGGCAACAGTTGACATTTAAGAGGGGGAAAGTAGGGCAGTGAAGTTATTTCCCTTGGAAAGGTCACACTTGCATCTGGAGTTTGTCCACAATAAATGGCCAAACCAGTTTCCCAAACTGTGAGTGTAGACACTTGGAGGTGCTGAACCTGTGTTTAAAAAACAAAGGAAAGAGAACAAAACTCTTCTGGTTGTTAACTGTATGTCAGAGTCTGCTCTGATGAAGCTGATGACTGTGACGATGCTGATGACCCACGTTACTGGTTAGGCTCTCTGAGGCTCTTCCTAATTCCCCCATATGCGTTTTAAAGTCTCTCTTCTATGTACCCATTTCCAGCTTTTGCTTTACTTCTATTACATATAATTTATCACATGAGCTTTTCTCTTGAGGAGCCAGAGTTTTGCCAAAGGCATCTCCCAGTGCGGGATCATTTCCTGGGGTGGATACTGGGGTGACAGACAGGTGAAATGGCATCCCTGCATTGCAAAGAAGGGCTAAGCCTCCACATGTTTGCTCTCTGTAAGCTTGTATCCAGAGATCTCAAGAGAAGATTGGGCACCTGAGATTTCTTTTCAAGGCTACTTATGTTAGGGAGCCAGGGAGGGCATGGAGTTGTCAGAGGTTTCTTCGCAAAGGACACAGAATGCAGATCAGCCACCTATCATGACACCTGTCACATGTACACAGTCAATACATTATTATTATTACATTATAATTAATATTATTTTATAGCACAGAAGATGTGAGATAATTCAGCTAGCCATGATCTAATGTTTGAGAACAAGATGGATTTCTGATGGGTTCAAATTCCACATCACTACCTGTGTTCCTTGGGCAAGTCATTGTACCTGAGTTGTCCTGGCCAATGTTTCTCCCCTGTGAGATGGAGACAATTATACCTACCCTGTATTTTGTGATGAAGATCAAAGTAAGTAGATGAAACGTGCCTAACATAGTAACGACTTGGTGAGTGAGAGCCATCATTTTTGTTATTGTTGTTATTTTATTGTTCAGAGAGGCAAGGGGTTTGGTGTCTTTTAGGAATAGTTGAATTTTGACATTACACATATCAGTGGTGATTCATCCAGAAATAACATCCAGAAATAACAATCACCTCCAGTCTCTGCCCACAGGGCACCTAACCCCACCTGTGTTTATTTTGTCTTCTGCTTTCAGAGCCTCTGAGGGGACAGTGGGAGGGGTAACTATAGTAAGCACTATAACTGTGCTTTAGTGAGCACTTACTCTGTGGCAGATACTGTGCTAACACTCGACAAAGATGGTCTTGACTTGGTCCTCTCTTCATTCCTGTGAGGTAGGTACTATTACCATTCTTCTTTAACCAGGGAGAAAATTGAAGCACGTAGAAATTAAGTAACTTTCTCAAATATATCCAGAAAAATGCAGAGCAGGGAAACTACTCACTTATGGTTGCTTTTCTCAACCCAAAGCGTAGATAGATGCACATTTTACAGCCAGTCCCTTACCATTAGCAAACCCGCCATGAATATAATGGTGTGTAAAGAGTTCCCTCTGCTGCGACCTATGCACTTGAACTTAAGTGATAAGTGGTGTGTTGTTGCACAATTTCTGATGTTGTCCAACTTTCAAATGACCCTCATTCTTTATCTGTTAATGAATTAACATTTTGGGTTATTGCATGCTGGTGCTGCCTGCTAGCTACTGGTTCAGGTTTGGCAAAGTCTGCAATTTTGTCCTTAATGCAGTGTTAGTGCAACCATTTGACTATTTCCTTCTGCTTTCATCCTTAATATTTTACAAAGAGTGGAAAACAGGCAAATTAAAATGCTCATACAAGTGATAAAAAGCAGGGACCTCAAGGACAATTGAGACAAAAATAGAGACTATTTAACTTTAATTGGATACTTACTAGATTTAAACTAATTAATCATTTTAAATTGCAAAGGAGGAAAAACAAAATCAAAGCACTTGCACAAAATGCTAAGTATTCATTATCAGATACCTAAGTGTGATTAAAGATACATATCCATCCTTTCTGTAATTGAGTACAAGTCAGGATGTTTTCAGTGACAAACACTACTTCAGATTGTTTAAGCCAAGGGAAATTTATTGGCTTACATAGTTGGGAAGGATCCTAAGTCCGGAGAGTTAAGGAAGAATTGTAGAACACAGGGAGTTGGGATGGAGACCCAGGAGTCAGGGCCACCATGCCACCATCTATCTTTCATTTCTACTCATTTCTGATGGGTTTCATTCTGCTGACAGACTCTGTCCAGATAGCATAGATGGTGGGGAATGTATCCACAGCTCCTTGGCTTTGTAACCTCATATTTAGCAACACCAGAGGAAAGAGAATCTTCTACTCAAAGCATTTATATATCAATCCCAGGACAGATTCTGATTGGCTCTCCTTGGATGCTGCATCCACACCTACACCGATCATTGTGTCCAGGAGAAAAGAGTTACCATGATTGGTCGGGAGTGGGTCACATGATCATTCATGTGATATGGAAAGCCCAGAGTCTGTTACTAGAAGAAGGAAAATGGAGGAAAAATATGCCAAACAGCTACCATTACAGTCCATCACTGAACCACACTCTCTCCCTATCTTTCTTTAATATTTCACTTTTGACTTTTGAGCAGTTTCATCACATTTAAAAGAAAGGGACTGATTGTATTGGTGGTCAGCCATCTGACAGAGTCCCAAGCTATTCAGCTGTATCAACCTCACTGCATAAATTGAATAAATAATTTACATTCTCTACAAAGATCATACAAATAGTTTTGGCATAGTGGGAATTTGCATCCTCTCCACCCATCCCTCTCTCTGAATGTGATTCCCTAGGCAGCAAAGTAGCGACATCTGTTTTGAACACCTGGTGGCCTCCATCCTTCAAGGAGGTAAGCTGAAAGTTAAAGAGAATGGAAATGGGGCCAGGGACTGGAGGGACTTTGTTGAGTAGAGCCTTCTGGCTTTGAGTGACAAATGTGTTGAGATGTGAAGGAGAGAAATACATATCCCATACAGATTTGTTTTTCATGTAAATAAGTGTTTTAGCCTCAAACTTTCTGGCATTTCATTATGCAGGTGACTTAGTCATTGACATGCATGCAATTTGCATTTTCCCACTTCTTTGCCAAAAGGGCAGGGACTGTAACTTGGCCAAATTACACATCCTGGGTGCACAAACAGACCGCCATCTTGGCTGCATTTGTAAATACAGAGGGATAGACCCAGCCAGAACAGGACTCAGATCCTGTTGATTTGTAGTAATAGGCTTTTCTAGAGGATTTTATCCTATTTGATTGCTAAGATGTAGCCCTTTCTCGTGTTAAGGATGTTGCTACCAGACATGTCTGGGGCTGGGTATGGAGGGATGATATTAAAAATATTTAACAACCAATCAGGTATGGACACCAGCAGATCAGAATGGATTCTGGCCAGAGCGCTGGAATGGGATCTGAGGACCTTTAAGATGCCAGACATTAACCCTCTAGTTGCTGGGTCATAGAGAGGTTGGGAGGGTGATCCTGGGCCATTTAGCAATGTCAGGGCAACCATTATTTACTAACTGGTATGGCAAGATGCCAGTGATTTACCAACTGGTCTGGCCACTCTGGTGCGTACGGGCTGACAACCAACTCTTGTAAGTGTGCAGGCTTATGGACTGGTAGACTTGAGATCAAACCCTGGGAGAGCTGCCCAAGGAGACCTGGGCAGCAGACCAGGCAGGATCGTGGGGCTGCCTTCTAGAGCTGCTCCTGCTTGCTCTCATTTTCAAATGGGAATTTGATTTAGGACTGGCCTTTGGTTTCTCCCAGACCTAGGAAGTAAACATTTCTCATTCTCAAAACCCACAAATTAATCATTTTTGCAAATCAGAGTTGAGCTCTGAGCCTCTGACCAGGAGGCCTGAGCCTGCTGGCCTCAGGAGCCTGGATTTGCCAGCGTGCGCTGCTAATACATATGCATTTGTTCTTCTTGCGGGAGCTCGGGCCCGCAGGCTTCAAGGGGTGAAGCTCTGCTCACTAATCATAATGCAATATCAGTGTTTTCTGCAAATCCCCTTATTATCTCTGCATCATTAGCAGTTTCTGAGCTTGTCTACAACTAATTTCACAGTGAATCTTATTTCTACCCGGTATTTTAAATAAGCTATCATGCCGGGCAGCAGCTGACACGCCGCTGAGAAAGAAGCAAATCAACCTAAAGTGAGCTTTCAAACTGCCTCGAACAATTGAGCATTGGGTCATCGTCCAGGATGGGAGAGGGTAGCAAGTTTCTTAGAACCCCTGTCTCTGACTGCAATATATTTAGTCATACGTTACTCATTAGAGAGGTGATCTCCAGAGCCTGGTTTCCAGGGGTCTCATTTCTGCTCTGCTGCTTCCTTCAGGTGACGCTTAGTATGTAATTTAATGTCTCTGAGCCTCAGATGATAAAACAATATCTACTCATAGGTCGTGTGGGCTTAATGAGCAAATGTTTATAACATGTTTAATGTAATGTACCTGGTATATTGAGCACCTTGTGTGATCCATAAATGTGGCTTTTATTATTTTTCATTCCTTTATGAACTATTTAATGAGGGATCACTTTGTGCCTTGCGCTGTACAAGGTTCTGACACCACTCGTCCACTCTTCACTTCTGGTCAATCCAATAGGTCACTGAGGAAGCTGATGGGGAAGAATCCCCTGAGGGTTGAGACAGGTTTGTACATCCAGTCTGCAATAAGCGAGAACTTGTGTTCCATGTTGAAGACATTCTGTCCCTGGTTGAATGGTGAGGAAGGAGGGCAGCTAGGTTTATACCCACTCTGGGTTCCAGGGACCTCTCCCACCTGCTAAGCTGCGGACAGCTGCTGTGCCCTGGAGGAAACACCACCTTTTCCTTGGCTGAGCACCAAGACTCTGTAGGAAAGTACCAAGAAATCCAGTTTTCTGAGATGTTTCCTCTCTGAAGGTGTAGGAAGTCCATGGCTATTCTGTCCTTTAGGTAAAATGGGCTACGCTCCCCCATCCCCCTGCCATCCATATTGGAGCTCCTTTTCTAAATAACTGAAAGCAACAAGGAATTAATCATAGCAAATGGTTTTTTTTTTTGGAGAATTTACTGTTCCTGTATAAAGTGCTGAGCATGGTACATATGATTATTTAATACCCGCTATAGCCCCATGGAGAGGGTACAATTATTACTGCCACCTTATAGCTGAGGAGAGGGGGCTTGGTAAGGTAGTGTAATATGCCTCCAACCACCCAGATAGTAGATGGAGTAGCCTAGAGCCCAACCCAGACATTCTGATTCTGTCACCACCATCCTACCCAACCTGTGGCATGGCTTTAACTGAAGATGCTAAAGGCTGTTTGGTCAAGGTGGTTTGTGAGCAAACAGCCTGGGCACAGGGTTGGCTGCTGATTTTGTAGGCTGGAGTTTACAGGGGCTTCCATTCTATCTACCTTCACCTCTGCCTATTGCTGCCTGGAATAATCCCCCTGCCACACCCCTGCTCCTCTCAATAAACATACTGCTCCCCTGCAAATGATCTAGCCTGATGTCTTTGGGGTCTGAAGGAGATATGAGAAAGTGGGATTGTCGGACTGGGATTGTGTCTTCACCTTCCCCTCTTCTCACCATTAACATCTGCAATTAATACATTTTTAACTCCCTGTAGTTTCTAGATGGGGAAGATTAGAATGGGAGAAGGAAGGTAATAAATTTTCCATTCACTCTCCCCATGGATACTATGTCATAAAGCTTCAGTAGGACACTGTGCTAGTTTCAGAGGAATCCAAGGAGGGGAAATAAACAGAGTTAGCTTCTGGGCTGAGTGGGCTCAGAGAAGGCAGGAAGAGAAGATGCTTTGGCACTTGTGGTTCCTCTGCATCATATCCGTCCTCTGAGTAAACTCCTACACATCCTGTAAAACCCAACCCAAATAGCTCCTCCATTATACCCTCCTTGATTCTTACAAAAAATGCCATTCCCTTCTACAGCAGGTTAGAGGAAGGAATAGCACACTTGCTTAGGAGAACTGGGCCTCCTAAGAATGCTGAGACCAATCCTGATCCCCTACACTCACCTCCCTCTACCCCATCCTCTACTCATCTCTATCTGTGAGATCCCTACATTCCTCTAGGCTAGAGACTGAGCTCTGTTTGTATCTAATCCTGAGGCAGAATGGGCTTTCACTACCCGCTCGGTCCTTTCCTTGGCTTCCTATCACAGAAGATGTTCTAGAATTGTGTGTGCACACTCATGCATGTGTATACAGGAAGTACCCTCATTAAATGCACAATTGTGCTGATGAAGAACTACATAAAGGCTGGAACTTCAAATATCTAAGCTCTTATTCTCACGAGTGTGACCTATGGGTATGTCTCATCCACAGTGTACTTTATTTGCTTGCAGAGTTGTCAAAATTTTGGATTTACGTGTCAGTGTTTCAAAATGAGGAGGTTTAATAAGAGTCTTGATAAATCAGAGGATCTGGTAACATTGGGTCCATATCCCAAAATGATGCTAGTCAACCAATCAACAGCTTCCCCCTTTAGAAGGAGCATGAACTGTTTGCCACAGTCTCCACCACTCTCTATTGCCCCCCAACACCAAGGATCTGGGTGAGTTTCCATTCGTCATCACTGTGATGCTGCCACATTTATCTGTCCTGCTTCACTCATGTATATGTCCTGTCAGGCTATAGGTCCTGAGGCAGGGGCTTGATTGACGTGTGAGTGGAACCAGATGACTGTGTTTACTTGGGTGTTTGGCAGAGTGTAGGCATGGTCTCTAGTCCCCTGGGTTGGTGGCACTTTGGTCTCCTTTTTATGATTGTTGATTCATTCACCTTGTGCCTTTGAAGCCACACAATGTTTGGTTATGAGCTGTTTTCTGCTAAAGTAAGAACCGTTATGTTAACCAGACAAACTAAGCGTCTCTTTGACCCCTCCCTGCAGAGAGCCTTGCTTTCCAATCAGTGGGGTTCACCGGGCATTTGACTATTTCTTGCCATGGTGCTGGGTGCTGCATTTGATGGCAAATAAGTGGGTCGCCTTTGCTTTATGCACAGCTGAGGGAAATTTGAAGAATATAAAGGGGCTTCTGTAGCAGCTGAGGAACCAGAAGTGGCCTCTTGCCTAGGTGTGAGGACCCTTTCCTTGGCATTGAGCTGGACCACGTCACTCTCGGAAAACTGCAGAAATGAAAGGGGTTGATTTGCATGAAAGTGCAGTTTATCCATCAGTCCCAAGTTATTGTGAATCAGGGGAGAGAGAATATTTAACCTTATACATGCACACACACATGTGCACATACATTTTCACACATGCACACATGTAAGCACACATTGTGTACTAGTTATTAGATAGGCTCTGTTCTAGGTGCTGAAAGTTCAGTGTGTATGTGTATGTGAGGGGGTGTGGTGGCAGATACAAAGTCCCTGATTTCATGGAGAATGAATTCTACTAGAGAAAGACAGGCAATAAACTACATAAGGAAACAGATATATGATGTGATGTCAGGTAGTGATGAGTGCTATGAAGACCAATAAAGTGGGGTGGGGAGGAAAGAGTCACAGAGGTTTTTTTTTAGCTAATGGTGAGCAGGGAGTCTTCTCTGAAGGGAAGGCACTTACCCAGATCCTTGCACAGGGCAGCCATGCCACCCAACACCTGGGGACACTGCTCATATTGTAGACTGGAGTTGGGCCACAGGCGGTGCCATTTATGTCCACGGCCACGTGAATGGAACCCCCTGGAGGTGTTCCCAGATGTGGCTTGAGGAAGCACACCTGGGCAGAGAGCACAGTCAGAGCAAATGTTTTGAGACTGGAGAATGTATGCTGAGTTTGACAACAGCAAGGAGGCCAGTGAAATAGGGTGAGAGGACAGGTCCCATGTCCAAGAGGTGGTCAGGGGTCAGTTCATGAAGGGCTTTAAAGACCAGAGCATCTCAAATTTTAACGTGCACACAAATAACATGGAGATTTGGCTAAAATGCAGATTCTGGCCCAGTAGTTCTGAGGTGGGGCTCCCAATTCTGCGTTTCTAATGAGCTCCCAGTGATGCTGCCTCATCCACACTTCGATGTGCAAAGCTGGGGGCTGTGGCCTGGACTTAAGAAAGCCACTGAAGGGTCTCAGGCTGGTAGTTTATTCTGCTTGGCTGAAGAATCATTCACTTTAGAGTCCAAGCATTCATCGACTGACCGCGAGGGAGCGTTTTTGATCCCTTCACTGCCCAAGCGGGCACAGAGAGGCTGCCGGAAGAGATAAGGAAAGGTTTATTTATGTAGCTACTTGAACTTGGGGCTGTTTATAGTCGATGAATATCTGTCTTTAAGCAGCTGTGTGAATTATCCAAAATACATGAAAGCAATCCATTCGAGATCAAAATCCTTAATTCCAGACTTTTCCAGGTTGATACGTCTTAAAAGAGGGAGGTTTGGTAACATTGTTGAACATTAATTAGGTAACACTTGTGCGGGACTTGGAGGATGAAAAACCTTCTGTGTGTAAGTGCTTGGGAGCATTGCTGTGAAATGGTGCAATCTGAGGCTGGGATTGAAAAGAAAATTTCATATAAGCAAGTGCTCATCCCCGTCAGGTGTGGTGATTGGAGATTGTGCGAGTTTGAATGTGCCTGGCCGCCCCCGCCCCCCCCAGCAGCGGCAGCCTCAAGTCCTCCCTGAATAGAAACCCGCATGCAGATGAATGGGAAATTTACTAGAGGTAATTACAGATGGAGGGAGGGAGGCCCCACGTGCTCTGGGGAGGGGAGGGGTCTTTCTTTTTCTTTGTCACAAAGGACTGTTTCCTGAGATGGTGTTCTTGTAGCCTGTGTTCTACCCATGACTTGGTTAAGGGAAGGTATCAGAGGGAAGGTGCTCTTTGGTGTGGCCCCCTGGAAGGGGTCTGTATTCAAAAGCACACATTCCATGCCCATTTCGCCTGTCCCTGCCTGTGTGGCCAGCTGGTTGTCCTTTTCAGTTCCACCAGGGACTTCCAATCCCAAGGGCAACATGAATGGAACTCCAGGGATGCAGTTCCTCTGCTGCCCTGTGTACCCACTCCTCATTCAGCAAAGCCCACTTCAGTGCCATCCCCTGACCTGAAGTCTCCATTGATGCCCAAGGCAGGGTGCCCACTGCCTCCTCAAGGAAGGACTTCTTGGAGCCCTGGCGGGAAGCAAAAAGATTATGTCCTCATGTTAGTGCCTGATCTGTTCCCTCTCCTGCAGTTCATGTGACATGGGGAGTTGCTCTGTGTTACTTCTGAAAAGGCCTCAGCAGCAACCCCACCCTGCGGGAGATCACCATCTCCACTGTAGATATGAAAACAAAACAAAATGACATCCAGATAGGGATAGTGAGGAGACTTGATTCACCTTCTTTGGCACTGAGTGGCGTGCCTCGCCGTTAGCCCAAGACTGCCTCCTCATTAAGATGTCTGTGCCTTCTTGGCCACCCTTGGTCCTCCTTTTCCTGGGACATGTTGGCTTCTGCTCATTTCCTTGGGCACTTGGGAAGGTAGCTGAGCCTCTGGCAACAACATTTCCTTCTCAGTTCTTCTGTGCATGTGGCCTGCTTTACCCGAATCCTGAGTCTACTCAGATGTGGATGATGGCACCCTCTATTTTATTTATTCTTTTGTTGATTCGAGACTCCCCATTCACCAATGCTTGTGGCAGAACCTTTCCAGTCACTGGTGTCCCAGAATCATAAATTCAGCCGATAATGTGTCAGATGCAAGAAGGGATTCATATGGAACCGAGCTCACCCTGCACACACGTAAACAATATGAATAAAAATTAACTTAAAAATCTTTTCTTCCTCTTTCACAATGACATTATACCAATGGGGCCACTTAATTTCTTACATTTGTACCTTTTCAAAAGGGCCCGCTGTTTTACGATGTCAAATGTGACCTTTACAACAAAACGTGCAAACTGCGTTGTACACAGAGGACTCTTCAAAGCTAGTAATTTTCATGATGCAAATTTCAGAGCAGAATGAGCCCATTAACCAAATTAGCAATTCATAAAAGCAAAAGTTCATGGTCAGGGAACAATCACGTCTTTTTGTAAGGTATAATTTTAGCCCATTGTAGAGTTAAAGTGGGTTTTCCCCCCCTTAAAAAAAGTTAATTAGGACTCTAATTAAATAGGTTAAAGCTATATATGAAAGAGAATGCAATTTATTTTTCTTTGTCTTTTTAACATCTTTATTGGAGAATAATTGCTTTACAATGGTGTGTTAGTTTCTGCTTTATAACAAAGTGAATCAGTTATACATATACATATATCCCCATATCCCCTCCCTCTTGCGTCTCCCTCCCACCCTCCCTATCCCACCCCTCTGGGTGGTCCCAAAACACTGAGCTAATCTCCCTGTGCTATGTGGCTGCTTCCCACTAGCTATCTATTTTACATTTGGTAGCATATATATGTCCATGCCACTCTCTCACTTCGTCCCAGCTTACCCTTCCCCCTCCCCGTGTCCTCAAGTCCATTCTCCACATCTGCATATTTATTCCTGTCTTGCCCCTGGGTTTTTCAGAACCTTTTTTTTTTTTTTTTTTAGATTCCATATATATGTGTTAGCACACAGTATTTGTTTCTCTCTTTCTGACGTACTTCACTCTATATGACAGACTCTAGGTCCATCCACCTCACTACAAATAACTAAATTTTGTTTCTTTTTATGGCTGAGTAATATTCCATTTTGTATATGTGCCACATCTTCTTTATCCATTCATCTGCAGATGGACACTTAGGTTGCTTCCATGTCCTGCCTATCATAAACAGAGCTGCAATGAACATTGCGGTACATGACTCTTTTTGAATTATGGCTTTCTCAGGGTATATGCCCAGTAGTGAGATTGCTGGGTCGTGTGGTAGTTCTATTTTTAGTTTTTAAAGGAACCTCCGTACTGTTCTCCATAGTGGCTGTATCAATTTACATTCCCACCGACAGTGCAAGAAGGTTCCCTTTTCTCCACACCCTCTGCAGCATTTATTGTTTGTAGATTTTTTGATGATGGCCATTCTGACTGGTGTGAGATGATACTTATTGTAGTTTTGATTTGCATTTCTTTAATTATTAATGATGTTGAGCATTCTTTCATGTGTTTGTTGGCAATCTGTGTATCTTCTTTGGAGAAATGTCTATTTAGGCCTTCTGTCCACTTTTGGATTGGGTTGTTTGTTTTTTTGACACTGAGCTGCATGAACTGCCTGTATATATTGGAGATTAATCCTTTGTCATTTGCGTCATTAGCAAATATTTTCTCCCATTCTGAGGATTGTCTTTTCATCTTGTTTAGAGTTTCCTTTACTGTGCAAAAGCTTTGAAGTTTCATTAGGTCCCATTTGTTTCTTTTTGTTTTTATTTCCATTTCTCTAGGGGGTGGATCAAAAAGGATCTAGCTGTGATTTATGTCATAGAGTGTTCTGCCTTTGTTGTCCTCTAAGAGTTTGATAGTGTCTGGCCTTACATTTACGTCTTTAATCCATTTGGAGTTTATTTTTGTGTATGGTGTTAAAGAGTGTTCTAATTTCATTCTTTTACATGTAGCTGTCTAGTTTTCCCAGCACCACTTATTGAAGAGGCTGTCTTTTCTCCATTATATATTCTTGACTCCTTTACCAAAGATAAGCTGACCATAGGTGCATGGGTTTATTTCTGGGCTTTCTATCCTGTTCCATTGATCTATATTTCTGGTTTTGTGCCAGTACCATACTGCCTTGATTACTGTAGCTTTGTAGTATAGTCTGAAGGCAGGGCGCCTGATTCCTCCAGCTCCATTTTTCATTCTCAAGATTGCTTTGGCTACTCGGGGTCTTTTGTGTTTCCATACAAATTGTGAAATTTTTTGTTCTAGTTCTGTGAAAAGTGCCATCGGTAGTTTGATAGGGAATGCACTGAATCTGTAGATTGCTTTGGAATGTTGATTCTTCCTGTACAAGAACATGGTATATCTCTCCATCTGTTTGTATCATGTTTAATTTCTTTCATCAGTGTCATAGTTTGCTGCATACAGGTCTTTTGTCTCCTTAGGTAGGTTTATTCCTAGGTGTTTTATTCTTTTTGTTGCAATGGTAAATGGGAGTGTTTCCTTAATTTCTCTTTCAGATTTTTCATCATTAGTGTATAGGAATGCAAGAGATTTCTGTGCATTAATTTTGTATCCTGCTACTTTACCAAATTCATTGATTAGCTCTAGGAGTTTTCTGGTAGCATCTTTAGGATTCTCTCTATATAGTATCATGTCATCTGCAAACAGTGACAGCTTTATTTCTTTTCTGATTTGGATTCCTTTTATATCTTTTTCTTCTCTGATTGCTGTGGCTAAAACTTCCAAAACTATGTTGAATAATAGTGGTGAGAGTGGACAACCTTGTCTTTTTCCTGATCTTAGAGGAAATGGTTTCAGTTTTTCACCATGGAGAACGATGTTGGCTGGGAGTTTGTACTATATGGCCTTTATTATGTTGAGGTAAGTTCCTTCTATGCTTACTTTCTGGAAGGTTTTTATCCTAAATGGGTATTGAATTTTGTCAAAAGCTTTTCCTGCATCTATTGAGATGATCATATGGTTTTTCTCCTTCAATTTGTTAATATGGTGTATCACATTGATTGATTTGCATATATTGAAGAATCCTTGCACTCCTGGGATAACCCCACTTGATCATGGTGTATGATCCTTTTAATGTGCTGTCGGATTCTGTTTGCTAATATTTTGTTGAGGATTTTTGCATCTATGTTCATCAGTGATATTGGCCTGTAGTTTTCTTTCTTTGTGACACCTTTGTCTGGTTTTGGTATCAGGGTGATCTGGCCTCATGGAATGAGTTTGGGAGGGTTGCTGCCTCTTCTATATTTTGGAAGAGTTTGAGAAGGATGGGTGTTAGCTCTTCTCTAAAGGTTTGATTTGCCTGAGAAGCTATCTGATCCTGGGCTTTTGTTTGTTGGAAGGTTTTTAATCAGAGTTTCAATTTCAGTGCTGGTGATTGGTCTGTTTATATTTTCTATTTCTTCCTGGTTCAGTCTCGGAGGTTGTGCTTTTCTAAGAATTTGTCCATTTCCTCCAAGTTGTCCATTTTATTGGCATATAGTTGCTTGTAGTAATCTCTCATGATCCTTTGTATTTTTGCAGTGTCAGCTGTTACTTCTCCTTTTTCAGTTTTAATTCTATCGATTTGAGTGTTCTCCCTTTTTTTCTTGACGAGTGTGGCTAATGGTTTATCAATTTTGTTTATCTTCTCAAATAAGCAGCTTTTAGTTTTATTGATCTTTGCTATTGTTTCCTTCATTTCTTTTTCAATTATTTCTGATCTGATCTTTATGATTTTTTTCCTTCTAACTTTGGATTTTTTAAAATTCTTCTTTCTCTCATTGCTTTAGGTGTAAGGTTAGGTTGTTTATTTGAGATGTTTCTTCAGGTAGGATTGTATTGCTATAAACTTCCCTCTTAGAACTGCTTTTGCTGCATCCCATAGGTTCTGGGTCATTGTGTTTATATTGTCATTTGTTTCTTGGTATTTTTTGATTTCTTCAGTGATCTCTTGGTTATTTAGTAGTGTATTGTTTAGCCTCCATGTGTTTGTTTTTTTTTTTACAGATTTTTCTCCTGTAAATGATTTCTTGTCTCATAGCGTTATGGTCAGAAAAGATACTTGATACGATTTCAATTTTCTTAAATTTACCAAGGCTTGATATGTGACTCAAGATATGATCTATCTTGGAGAATGTTCCATGAGCACTTGAGAAGAAAATGTATTCTGTTGTTTTTGGATGGAATGTCCTATAAATATCAATTAAGTGCATCTTGTTTAATGTATCATTTAGAGCTGTGTTTCCATATTTATTTGCATTTTGGATGATCTATCGATTGGTGAAAGTGGGGTGTTATGTCCCCTACTATGATTGTGTTACTGTTGATTTCCCCTATTATGGCTGTTAGCATTTGCCTTATGTATTGAGTTGCTTCTATGTTGGGTGCATAAATATTTACAATTCTTATATCTTCATCTTGGATTGATCCCTTGATCATTATGTAGTGTTCTTTGTCTCTTGTAATAGTCTTTATTTTAAAGCCTATTTTGTCTGATATGAAAATTGCTACTCCAGCTTTCTTTTGATTTCCATTGGCATGGAATATCTTTTTCAACCCCTCACTTTCAGTCTGTATGTGTCCCTAGGTCTGACGTGGGTCTCTTGTAGACAGCATATATATGGGTCTTGTTTTTGTATCCATTCAGCCATTCTGTGTCTTTTGTTTGGAGCATTTAATCCATTTACATTTAAGGTAGTTATGAATATGTATGTTCCTATTACCATTTTCGTAATTGTTTGGGGTTTGTTATTGTAGGTGTTTTCCTTCTCTCGTTTTTCCTGCCTAGAGAAGTTCGTTTACCGTTTGTTGTAAAGCTGGTTTGGTGGTGCTGAATTCTCTTAGCCTTTGCTTGTCTGTAAAGATTTTAATTTCTCTGTCGAATCTGAATGAGATCCTTGCTGGGTAGAGTAATCTTGGTTGTAGGTTTTTCCCTTTCATCCCTTTACCTATGTCCTGCCACTCCCTTCTGGATTGCAGAGTTTCTGCTGAAAGATCAGCTGTTAACCTTATGGGGATTCCCCTGTATGTTATTTGTTGTTTTTCCCTTGCTGCTTTTAGTACTTTTTCTTTGTATTTAATTTTTGATAGTTTGATTAGTGTGTGTCTTGGTGTGTTTCTCCTTGGATTTATCCTGTATGGGACTCTCTGTGCTTCCTTGACTTGATTGTCTCTTTCCTTTCCCTTATTAGGGAAGTTTTCAACTATAATCTCTACAAATATTTTCTCAGTCCCTTTCTTTTTCTCTTCTTCTTCTGGGAGCCCTATAATTCGAATGTTGGTGCATTTAATGTCCCAGAGGTCTCTTAGGCTGTCCTAAATTCTTTTCATTCTTTTTTCCTTATTCTGCTCTGTGGTAGTTATTTCCACTATTTTATCTTTCAGGTCACTTATCCATTCTTCTGCCTCAGTTTTTCTGCTATTGTTTCCTTCTAGAGAATTGTTAATTTCATTTATTACATTGTTCACCATTGTTTGTTTGCTCTTTATTTCTTCTAGGTCCTTGTTAAATGTTTCTTGTATTTTCTCCATTCTATTTCCTAGATTTTGGATCAACTTTACTATCATTACTCTGAATTCTTTTTCAGGTAGACTACCTATTTCCTCTTCATTTGTTTCATCTGGTGGGTTTTTACCTTGCTCCTTCATCTGCTGTGTGTTTCTCTGTCTTCTTATTTTGCTTAACTTACTGTGTTTGGGGTCTCCTTTTCGCAGACTGCAGGTTTGTAGCTCCTATTGTTTTTGGTGTCTGCCCCTAGTGGCTAAAGTTGGTTCAGTGGGTTGTGTAGACTTCCTGGTGGAGGGGACTGGTGCCTGTGTTCTGGTGGATGAGGCTGGATCTTATCTTTCTGGTGGGCAGGACTGTGTCGGTGGTGTGTTTTGGGGTGTCTGTGACCTTATTTTGATTTTAGGCAGCCTGTCTGCTAATGGGTGTGGTTGTGTTCCTGTCTTGCTAGTTGTTTTGCATAGGGTGTCCAGCACTGGAGCTTGCTGGTCGTTGAGTGGAGCTGGGTGGTATCATTGAGATGGAGGTCTCTGGGAGAGCTTTTGCCATTTGATATTATGTGGAGCTGAGAGGTCTCTGGTGGACCAATGTCCTGAACTTGCCTCTGCCACCTCAGAGGCACAGGCCTGACATCCAGCCAGAGCACCAAGACTCTGTCAGGCACTCAGCTCCGAAGAAAAGGGAGGAAGAACAGAAAGAAGGAATGAAAGAAAAAATAATAATAAAATAAAGTTATTAAAATAAAAAATAAAGAAATCATTAAAAATAAAAAAATTATGGGCTTCCCTGGTGGCCCAGTGGTTGAGAGTCTGCCTACCAATGCAGGGGACACAGGTTTGAGCCCTGGTCTGGGAGGATCCCACATGCTGCAGAGCAACTGGGCCCGTGAGCCACAACTACTGAGCCTGCGCGTCTGGAGCCTGTGCTCTGCAGCAAGAGAGGCCACAACAGTGAGAGGCCTGCGCACCGCGATGAAGAGTGGCCCCTGCTCGCCACAACTAGAGAAAGCCCTCACAGAGAAATGAAGACCCAACACAGCCAAAAATAAATTAGTTAATTAATTAAAAAAAGAACCTCACTCAGAAAAAAAAAGAAAAATAAATAAAATTAAATTAAAAAGTAATTTAAAAAATGAAAAAAAGAAAATAATAAAGAAGAGAGCAACCAAACCCAAAAACAAATCTACCAATGATAACAAGCACTAAAAACTATAGTAAAAAAAAAAAAAAAAAAACAGAGAGAGAACCCTAGGACAAATGGTAAAAGCAAAGCTATGCAGACACAACCACGCAAAGAAGAATACACATACACGCTCACAAAAAGAGAAAAAGGGGAAAAAAAAGTATATATATAAAGGAAAAAGGAAGAGAACAACCAATTCAATAAACAAATCTACCAATGATAATAAACTCTAAATACCAAACTAAGATAAACATAAAACCAGAAACAAATTAGATTCAGAAAGCACACCCCAATTCTACAGTTGCTCGAAAGTCAGCCACCTCAATTTTGCGATGATTTGTCATCTATTCAGTTATTCCACAGATGCAGGGTACATCAAGTTGATTGTGGAGATAATCTGCTGCTCCTGAGGCTGCTGAGAGAGATTTCCCTTTCTCTTCTTTGTTCACACAGCTCCTGGGGTTCACCTTTGGATTTGGCCTCGCCTCTGCATGGAGGTCACCTGAGGGCATCTGTTCTTCACTCAGACAGGACGGGGTAAAGAAGCAGCTGATTTGGGGGATCTGGCTCACTCAGACTGGGGGGAGGGAGGGGTATGGAGTGTGGGGCAAGCCTGCAGCAGCAGAGGCCGGCGTGACGTTGCACCAGCCTGATGCGCGCCATGTGTTCTCCCTGGGAAGTTGTCCCTGGATCATGGTACCCTGGCAGTGGCGGGCTGCACAGGCTCCCAGGAGGGGAGGTGTGGATAGTGACCTGTGCTTGTACACAGGCTTCTTGGTGGCTGCAGCAGCAGCCTTGGTGTTTCATGCCTGTCTCTGGGGTCTGCACTGATAGCCATCTTGCCCCGTCTCTGGAGCTTGCACCCATCTCTGGAGCTCGTGTAGGCGGTGCTCTGAATCCCCTCTCCTCATGCACCCTGAAACAATGGTCTCTTGCCTCTTAGGCAGTTCCAGACTTTTTCCCGTACTCCCTCCTGGCTAGCTGTGGCGCACTAGCCCCCTTCAGGCTGTGTTCACGCAGCCAACCCCAGTCCTCTCCCTGGGATCTGACCTCCAAAGCCCGAGCCTCAGCTCCCAGCCCCCACCCGCCCTGGCGGGTGAGCAGACAAGCCTCTCAGGCTGGTGAGTGCTGGTCGACACTGATCTTCTGTGAGGGAATCTCTCCACTTTGCCCTCTGCACCCCTATTGCTGTGCTCTCCTCCGTGGCTCCAAAGCTTCCCCCCGTCATCCCCCATCTCTGCCAGTGAAGGGGCTTCCTAGTGTGTGGAAACTTTTCCTCCTTCACAGCTCCGTCCAAGAAGTGCAGGTCCCATCCCTGTCCTTTTGTCTCTGTTTTTTCTTTTTCCCTACCCAAGTACGTGGGGAGTTTCATGCCTTTTGGGAAGTCTGAGGTCTTCTGCCAGTGTTCAGTAGGTGTTCTGTAGGAGTTGTTCCACATGTAGTTGTAGTTCTGATGTATTTGTGGGGAGGAAGGTGATCTCCACGTCTTACTCCTCTGCCATCTTGAAGATGTCTCTTAGAGAATGCAATTTATGTGCAAGAAAGTGAGTAAGTGATTCATAAGAAGCCAAAGATCCTTGATAGGGGCATAGTAACACTACCACAAATGTGAATGAGTGATTTTGGCCGTTGTGGAGGGAAACACCCATGGCAGTGGTGGTGGAAGAAGGGAGAAGTTCATAAGGTCACATTAA